>NC_080163.1:121579585-122201527 GCF_950295315.1 Erinaceus europaeus | reverse complement strand
TTCAGGTCTGCCTCTCTGCTTTCACTATCTCATCCTTTTCTCTGACCTCCTGTTTCTCTCTTATAAGAATCTTTGCATTGACAGTGGGCCATCCAGAGAATCCAGGATCACCTGCCTTCACATCTTAGATGACATTCCCCTTGCTATGGGAGGGCTTCTGTCTGAAGGTTCCAGGGACCAGGATGTGTATGTCTCTTGGGAAGCAGGGAAGGTGATTCTGCTGGCCACAGTTGGTGTTCTATCTTTCCAGCCCAAGTGGCCAGTCACCTCCCTGCTTTTTTTTTTTTTTTTTTTTTTTTTTTGCCTGTTCTGCACCGAGTCCACAGGGTTGCTTTTCTGGAAAACATATCCAGTCAATATCTGGCCTATGTTCCTTCAAGGGCTTTCTCCTGACCATAGAAGAGGGTCAAGTTCAACTCTTTGGCACTTACTTGTCTGTGTGCAGCATACAAGCCCTTGCCTGACTTCTTATAAGCTCTTAAGACTGAAAAAGTGCTTGAAATTCCTCTCCTTGTTTTCATTTCCAGATGAGCTGTTTCTTTCCTAGATGATCTGACCCCTGGAACACACCCTTCCTCCACCCCCATGACAGAAGGGTTTAGTTCCCAAGCTACTGAAGCACTGCTGGCAGTGTGCAACACTTAGCTACCAGCCTTCTGGAATATTCCTCCAGCATGGTAATACTCCTATGTGGTATACCAGTAACTTGAACCTGGCTTGCACACATGACAAAACAGGTGCCCTCTCAGGTGAGTGACCTCACCATTTCCTATTTTGCTGGACATTTCATTCAACTTACTTCCTTAATTTTATTTGTAAATTCCATTTTTTATTGAGCTAAATTCCCTATTTAGTTTTACGATATACCTGTGATATGCCAAACACTGGCACTCAATCTAGATTGGGAATGGGGGGAGGCGGCTAACCTGGACTGAGGGTGGCTCACCTGTTCGTGTGCATATGTGTGCGCACATATGTGTGCATGTGTGTGAAGATGTGTTCTCCCAGAACAAAGAAGAACCATACTGGTTCACTTTTTGCACATTTTGTGGTAAACACAATGAATTTCCCTGGCGGCTTCTTTGCCTGTGTTTTGCTTAGTAAATCACATGGAGGGAACAGATTAAATTCAGACCAGCTCTAGCCAAATTATGACAGATTTTATTTTAACAAAATGGGAAAATAATTAGTGAATCTCTTTAACTCAACATTAGGCAGTGCCACTCTTCCTTTAGTGTCATTTTCTGGCTTCTTGGTATGGCAACATTTGGCTGCTTCCAGCAGAGGGTGTTGTAAGCTAATTCTATATTCCTGACCCCTCAAATAGCTTTATAATTAGTGGTCTCTTCTAGTCCCCCCACTGGATGTTATGCTAGAGGTCCCACTCTTTGCCCTACAGTGGTCCTGCTGATGCAGTGGGTCTCATTTATTTTTTGTTTGCTTGCTTGTTTTATTTTTTGTTTTTGCAAAGACCACTTTGCTTTCCTGGGAGATCTTCCTTAGAGACTCCACATCCACAGGTCCTCCTGACTGAGGGACATGTGTCCAGGAGGCTCACCTGTCAAGGAGGGTATTACTTTCACTAGAATTCTTCTAAGCAGACACCAGAACAGCTGTTCTAGTGCTGACTATGTGTGGAGATGATCCCAGAATGTAAGAACACAGGGTCAAAATGGAGAAGAGTTGCAAGTCAATCTCATAAGCTGCTCACATTGCCGGCAAGTAGAGTCTGACCTAGTCGGGACCTCTGGGACAGTTATGGGTCACCTGAGGTTATCTTAACTATCCCCACTGAGGATAAGGGATCTGAGGTAACTTCTGAGGAGGTGCTGTCCCTAGGGTGTCAATTATTGGACCTTTCCTTGACAGCCTGCTGCGAAAGTGAGTAGAGAACAAGGGTGAGACCCAGCCAGCTGACACTGAAATGCAATAGCCTAACATACAATGTGGGGAATGGTTGAGATGGTCTCCAGATTTAAGGAACCAAGTGTCAGATGCAGAAACTAGGTGGAGGGTGGTATCCACGTGAGGAAACTAGAAGTGGTGAGTCCTCTCACAGAGGGCACAAGTCAGCCTTTCTAGAAAGCTCCCTGGATCCCTTCTGTTGCTCATTTTGCCTCTTCCTGCTTTATTTTACTTTATATCATTTTATTTTATCTTATATACCTCAAGCCATTTTAATTTGTGATTAATAGTGGTTTACAGGATTGTAAGACTGCAGGGTATATAGTTCCACACTGTACCCAACACCAACATTCTGGGCCCCCACTTCCCAAAGATAACCACCACAGTTCTCACAAAATCTTAGAGAGCTTTTTTTTTTTATATTTTTTTTGTGTTTTCTTTTTCAAGTTCATGTGTTTCAGTTATCTAGATTCTCCATATGAGTGAAACAACATAGTTGTCTTTCACCTCATTACTTATTTCATTAAACATAATCACCTCCAATTTCATACATTTTGTCCCAGAAGGCACAATATTACCTTTTTTGATTTCAGAATAGCATGTCATAAACCATATATGTATATATATATCCCATAACTTACCTGTCCAGTCATTGATGATTGGCATTTAGGCCTCCTCCTGCTGTAGCAAGGCTGTAGCATCCATGTGTTGAGGGACAGGTAGAGGAGAAAGAAAACAGAGATCATGTCAAAATACCCCCAGTCCAGTATGGATCAACCTGCCAATGCCACTGTCCATTGGAGAAACAATTATAGAAGCCAGAACTCCCACTTTCTACACCCCCCCAAACTTTTTTGGCCCATTACTCCAAAGGGGGAGAAATGTTAGGATAAGATGACTAGAGGGCTCTGAAACCCAGTTCAGCCAGGACCCTGAGCGAGAAGAGGAAAAAAAGGAAAGATATTCGGAAGTAATAATAGACGTAGCTGTGACTTAGAAAGGAAGAGATGGCAGGAACATAGGGAAAAAAGCACAAATATATAGAGAGATTGATAGACAGATATAGAAATAATAGTCAATCCATGTCTGTAACTTTAGGAGAGCCACTGCAGTTTCCAATGGAGGGAATGGGGACATAGAACTCTGGTAACGGTAACAGTGTGGAATTATACCACTTGTTATCTTATCTATTTGTAAATCAGCACTAAGTAGCTAATAAAAATTATATTAAAATATGCTCTCAGTCCTTGATAGGCTCTCTAAGGCAGAAAGAAAGTCCAAGTAGGGAGGAGACACTCAAACTCAGTTAAACATGGAGCTTCCATGTTCCACTGGACACACTTTTAGAATGTAAAATACTAGTTTTTATTTTTTATTTTTATTTATAAAAAGGAAACACTGACAAAACCATAAGAT
Source organism: Erinaceus europaeus (assembly GCF_950295315.1). Classification (NCBI taxonomy): domain Eukaryota; kingdom Metazoa; phylum Chordata; class Mammalia; order Eulipotyphla; family Erinaceidae; genus Erinaceus; species Erinaceus europaeus. Next base: position 122,198,206 of record NC_080163.1, on the reverse strand, counting down.
AAGAGGGGTACAATTCCACACAATTCCCATCACCAGAACTCCATATCCCATCCTCTTCCTTGATAGCTTTCCTATTCTTTATCCCTCTGGGAGTATGGACCCAAGGTGGGATGCAGAAGGTGGAAGGTCTGGCTTCTGTAATTGCTTCCCCCCCTGAACATGGGCAGTGACAGGTTGATCCATACTCCCAGCCTGCCTCTCTCTTCCCCTAGTGGGGTGGGGTTCTGGGGAATGGGAGCTCCAGGACACATTGGTGGGGTTTTCTGTCCAGGGAAGTCTGGTTGGCATCACGGTAGCATCTGGAACCTAGTGGCTAAAAAGAGAGTTAACATATAAAGTCAAACAAATTGTTGACTAATCATGAACCTAAAGGCTGGAATAGTGCCGATGAAGAGTTGGGGGGGGTTCTCCATTTTGTAGATAGCTAGTAGGCATATTTTAGTTATATTCCAAAAGCATAACCTCCAATCTCCAAATGTATGAAAACTGCCAGTTCTTACTGCAATAGGGAAGAAACTGAGAAAGAAAAAGAGAAAGACCAGTGCCAGAACAGGTGCTAGTGCTACCATGTCTTTATGTTCTGAGTGAAGACACAAGAGGCAGGTCCTAACAGAGCCACCCTGGCTGGAGAAAAGAGGGCCCTTCAGTGAATGTGACTAAAAAATAGCATTTGCCTCATAGCACTGTTGTGTGGATTGAGTAAGTAAAGTTCTTGGCTTAGAGTTAGACTATGTGAATACTATGATTATTTGTTTGTTTGTTTATTATAGAGAAAGGGGAAGAGAGAACCAGAGCATTCCTTTGGCACATGAGATAATGGGAATTGTACTTATGCTTGTAAATCCAGTGCTTTAACCACTGTACCACCTCCCAGGCTGCAACACTTTTGGTTTGTTTTTTTATTTAATATTTATTTATTCCCTTTTGTTGTCCTTGTTGTTTTATTGTTATAGTTGTTGTTGGATAGGACAGAGAGAAATGGTGAGAGGAGGGGAAGACAGAGAGGGGGAGAGAAAGATAGACACCTGCAGACCTGCTTCACCACTTGTGAAGCAACTCCCTTGCAGGTGGGGAGCCACGGGCTTGAGCCAGAATCCTTAAGCCGGTCCTTGCGCTTCACACCATGTGCACTTAACCCGCTGTGCTACAGCCTCCCGTTGGGTTGTGTTTTTTTTTTGTGTGTGTATGTGTGTGTGTTTCTTGTTTTCTTTACTGAAAATGACAGCACAGAAATTAAAATAAAAAATAACTAAATAGAAATTATGAAATTTATGGCTATACAAGTTGATTTATTAGCTCTAATTTATCTTCAGATTTCTTTGTTTATTTTTTAAACTTTTTATTTATAAAAAGGAAACATTGACAAAACCATAGGATAAGAGGGATACAACTCCACACAATTCCCACAACCAGATTTCCGTATACCATCCCCTTCCCTGATAGCTTTCCTATTCTTTACCCCTCTGGGAGTATGGACCCAAGATCATCGTGGAATGTAGAAGGTTGATGGTCTGGCTTCTGTAATTGTTTCTCCACTGAACATGGGTGTTGACAGGTCAATCCATACTCCCAGCCTGTCTCTCTCTTTCCCTAGTGGGGAAGGGCTCTGGGGAAGTGGAGCTCCAAGGCACATTGGTGGGGTTCTCTGTCTGGGAAAGTCTTGTTGCATCCTGCTAGCATCTGGAACCTGATGGCTGAAAAGAGAGTTAACATACAAAACCAAAAAAATTGTTGAACAATCATGGACCTAAAGGCTGGAATAGTGTAGATGAAGAGTTGGGGGGAGGGGGTCTTCCATTTTGTCAATAGCTAGTAGGCATATTTTAGTTATATTCCAAAGGGCTTGTGGCTATACTAGTGATTTTTTTTTTTTTTTTTTTGCCTGAGCCTGAAATCTGATACGCAGGTGGATCCAAGTTATTGTCTGGGGAGATGATGTCATGGCTGGGAAAAGGACCAGAAAGCTGGATCAGGGAAGAGAGTAGCTCCCTAATATGGGAAAGGGGTAAAAATATTGTTGACTGTAAACCCCATTGAATTGATGTGATCTGGTGTTGGTTTTTTTTTTCAATGCTATTGTTTTTATTACTATGTTTATTATTGTACTGGTTCATGTTCTGTGCCCTGCCTCCCAGCCCCAGTATACATAAAATTCACAGCTTCTCTGTCAAGAGAGGTGAAGTGCTAGGAACTTGTGTGTAGGTAGGGTTCTGACAAGGGCCTTTCCCCAGGTTTTCCGTCATCCTCCCAGAAGCCCTTCCTGGGGGACAAGGCACTCCCTACAGTGACTGTTCCTATATGAAACCCTCAGGCTTAGTCGGGAGGACTGGCATTGACATCATTGCTTTGTGTCCCAGACATGCTCGTCATTCATTTACTCCAGTCTGATGCTTGTTCCTTCTGGCTGATCTGCCAGCCTAAGATCACCCTCAGCTCTTTATTTCCTTGTGCCCTTTGTGACGTGATTCTGTAGTGGTTCAAAGGCACAAACTCCAACTGGGGGTATGGATCGACCTGTCAATGCCCATGTCCAGCAGAGAAGCAATTATAGAAGGCAGACCTCCCACCTTCTGCTCCCCATAAAGATCTTTGGTTCATTCTCCCAGAGGGATAAAGAGTAGGGAAACTTCCAGTGAAGGGGAGGGGATATGGAACTCTGGTGGTGGAAATAGTATAGACTTGTGTCCCTCTTTTACCATAATCTTGTCAATCATTATTAAATCACTTAAAAAAAAAAAAAAAGCACAAACTTCAGGAATGCTAGCTGTTTGGACTCACTTGCCAGTTTCCTATCATGAGGTCACCAGATTTTGCGTTTTGAAAAAGCACTATGTGTTCTGTGCAAAGTATTTTTATGAGTTTTCTTTTAAAACATACAGTCCTGGGGCAGGTGTGTTAATTTCAGGGAGTCAAAGAGCTCCCATAGGGACTTTGCTAGGAAGTGGCAGAGCTGGGACTTGAACCCAGAGCTATCCATACTCTTAGTAATACCATGTGATCATTGCAGACAAATCAGAAGCCACGAGTAAGAAAACAGTAAAATGTACCTTGATTGTGCCATCTGGAGGAAGCTACCATGAACATTTGAGGGGGGTGGGGGGAGGAGAGAGAGAGCCAAGACCTCCAGTATGCAAGGCATGTACCACTGAATCACCTCCCTGGTTCCTCTTCTGGATACTTTTGAGGGGCATCTCAAGAATATAGATGGTGTCCACTGTCCACCTACCTTGGGACCAGCTTCCTTCCTGCTCAGTGTGTTACAGGTTGTCCTTCCTAGTGGAGGTGGGTGCCACTAACACGAATGTTCTCAGCCCCCTATCTGTTTGCATGTCAGTATGCTAATGAGGGCCTTGCTATTTCAGCTGAAAGAAGAGGGACAGAGTCTCTGGGGAGGAGGAGCTACCTCTGATGAAAAAAATACCTGAGCTACCTGGGGGACATTAGAGGGGCAAACCTGCTATGCACAACCTTTGAGCCTTTGCTCCAAGAGGACTTACAATTAGATGTGATTTCTCAATGACATTATGATTCTGGTAACAAAGTTAAGTGTGTGTGGCCTTTGCACCAGCTAGGGTCCTACCTGGCTATCACTGTGTGTTTGTTCCCTCTCATCACTTCTCTCATCTCTTGACTAGACCTGCCAAAGAGGTCTTCCTGCCAGTCCCTCCTCCCCAGCTCATTCTCTCTGCTCATCATTTTCATTTTCTCCATAGCACCTACCACTCTGGGGTAGTCATTTCTTACTTTTGGTGTGACACCCCCTACTTCCACCCCCACCGCCCTGCTAGAATGCAAGTTACTCAGATCCCAGAGCTTAGAATAGAGCCTAGAAGCTAAGTAACTGTGTTGAACAAATAAAATGCCATGAGATAGTTCATCCAATAAAGCATATACCCTGCTGTGTGTGAGGTCCTGATTTTGAATCCTGGCACCACATAGGAGCACCAGGAATAGCACCAGGGAAGCTCCATGGATGGTGGAGTAGTGCAGTGGTACTTCTATTATCTGTCTGTCTTTAAAAAATAATAAAGAACAGAAAATTAGAAGTTGAGTGGACTATGCTAACTAAAGTAATTAAGGAGGTGAAAGACAATTTACTGGATAGTTCTGCTCATGTGTGGAATATAGAAAACTGAAACATAAGAACTTACAAAATGGGCTGGTGAAATAGCTCATTTGGATAGTGCACAATCAGGGTTTGAGCCTGGTCCCCACTGCACTGAAGGAAGCTTTGGTGCTGTGGTCTCTTTCTGCCTCTCTACCTGCTTGTCCCTGTTAAAACAAACAAGAACAATAACAGCATCAAATACACCAAAATACACACACACACACATACACACACACACATACACACACACACACACACACACACACATCCAAACTGTAATCTGTCTCTCAGACTTTGTGAGAAGTTTGGCAATTAGAGATGGGATGGGGAAGCACAGAATCTTGGTAGTGGGTGCAGTAAGGAGATATAGTCCTTTAACTTTATCATCTTGGGAACCACTATTAAATCACTAATAAAAATTAAAAAGAAATAAAGGAAATTGGGAAACCACTCAGTGGTATCACACGCGTGTGGTCCTGGGTTCCTTCCTGGATACCACATTAAAAAACAAACAAACAAAAATAGACAAAGAAATGAACAGACAATTCCAGCCACCATTTGGTCCCATCAACTTTTGATCCAGTGAGAGGATATAGAAGAGAAGGAAGGGAAGAGAGCAAATGAAGTCAACTTGTATGTGTGTGTGTGTGTGTGTGTGTGTGTGTGTTTTGGGGAGCCCCTGAAGGAGACCGGGGGTGGGGGTAGGGGATGCAGCAGAAAAGAGGAAGGAGAAGCCAGGAGTTTCTCCCATCTTGGCCTGTGTCACTAGGCAGCCTTCTTCCAGGTGACCCCACATCTTGATACCACCCACCCAGGGTGGAACCAACACTTTTCAGTGTCCTTATTCTGATGGACTCACTGTCCCTTGCTGGTGTCTCAGCCTTTCCGCCTGCCTGCGTAACCAAGTCCCTGTCATTGTTTCTGTTTTCCTGCTGATACCAAACCTGTGCTTTTGTATAAGAGAAGTAAATAAATAAAAAAGCAATGGGGGGCTGATTTTTGAGATCTTGACTGTGAGTGGGTGGGGGTGTGTGGTGTCAGTGTGCTTTTCCTGAGAAAGCAGGTGTGTTCAGGGTGATAGCAGACAGGTCTCTGACCCACCGAGGGGCCAGCAGAAATGGCTTTTTGAATCTGTGCACCCGTCACTCTGTGATTTATGACAGGACAGCTTGTTTTTGCCAAGTGATAAATTTATGTGCACCAGGCACTGCATAATCGGGGTCAAGGATTCTTCTTTTCTCTTCCTTCTGTAAACTCCTGCCAAGCTTAAATGTCCTCTGAGGTCCCTGCCAGCAAGGCCACAGGAAGTCTGGTGTGTCCTGTTTTACTACTGATCATCCCTGGCCAAGTGGCTAGAATTTTTGACCTTGAGGAAGGGTCCCTTGTGGCATTATCAATGGTGTCCCCATGGTGAAGTGGAAGGCAGCTTGATTCTCAGTCTCTGGGTGGAGTCATGGCTCTGTAGAGTTGGGGTCAGAGGCTGCTGGTTTCTGCCTGGGAAAACCTTTTCCTGACACCATGATGAGATGGGTGTGGAGGAACTTGGGAAACAGTTACCTCCTGGGAAAGTTTGAGAGTCTACTTAGGGAAAGACTTGTGACATCTCCAGCTCACCTCTCTTGCACCAGCAGAGAGGGATGTTCTGATGGCCAACGTTTCTAGAGTCAGAGTTGTGTTTTTGTCCTAATGAAATCCCTGGCAAATGGTATGTCAGATGGTTTTGTCTGGCTCAGGTATGGGAAGAGCCAGTGTCAGGTTCTCCCCAGGTAGTCTGACCTTGACCTCTTCCATTGAAGATGACTTTGAACCAGCCCTCAAGAAGACCACAGAGCAGGAGGGCACAAGGGAATAAGCAGATGGACAGGAAATTCACCCAAAGCAGTTACATGCAGGTATCTTGGGGGATGAAACTGTCTTGCCCTGGTGTAGCAGGTGTGAAGAGGGAAAGGCTAGTTTTCCACTGAGGGGTCATGCATGATGGAGTTTGGAGGGAGTTGTGACTGGGAGTCAGGGTAGGGACAGTGGGGGAGAGACCAAACTGGCCAGGACTCAGGAGAACCTGCTGGAAATCTTGGAAAGCCCAGGCTCAAGTTTCATTGATCTGGATATTGATTTACTTGTAGGGAGTTCTGAGGGTGTGGTTGTTGTCAAGCCCCTCTCTCCTGTAGGTGATGCTCACTGCAGATTAGTTGAGAGAGGCAGGTGGAGGGGTGGGGGTGGGTGGGAGGTGCGTGGGCAGTGCTAGGCTGTGAACCTGTGTATTTTCCTTCTGTCCTAACAAGGCCTGTGTTCTGCTTGGCAAGTGGGCTGGCAGTGGAGAGGGGACTCACAAATGGCTGAGTAGCAAACTCTGATTTGGGAAAAGAGTCTGGGTGCTGGGGAAGAGAGCAGCCAAGTGAGGGCCTGGCAGCTGGAGGGGGACAGAGTGTTTTGACCAGTGCTTCCACCAGGGGGAGCGATGGGGTGCTTGCCAGCCTCAAGTCTGATCTTTTCACCCTCGGCAAGGTGGCTTACAATAGTCTAAAAATTGTCCCTTGTATAGTAACAATACTAAGTGGCAGAAGGAAGCGTGGGAGGGACAGAGCCCAGGCCTCAATGTGAAGGGGGGAGTCTGGCACTGGGAGAAAGTGCACAGGCTGTGGGAGTTCGTTAGCCAGGAGCATGTGGGCTGTGAGATCAAGGGGAGTCAGAGGATGTCACTAACAGGAGGAGCAGGCAGTGGGGTGAGCTGAGGTCAGGGGCTGGGCCTCCCAAAGCAGGGCTGCCCAGAGGGCCATCTGGTTCCCTTCATAGCCTGGAGCAAAGCTGGGTAGTGGTTCTCAAAGGCCAACTGTGCAACTTGAGGGTCATTTCCACCCACCCTCCCTACTCAGGCAACAAATACAGGACTAAAATGCTGGGGCTTATCTGTACCATCTCTACCTGCTTCCTAACTCAGAAAGCAAAGCCTTGCCTGAGGTCACACAGCATGGTTGCACCCAGGGCATTCTCTGGGTACACTGCCTGGGACTCATGAGATTCTTGGAAGCCCTGCAAATTGTCTTATTTTTCTCTTAACCAAAAAAGAAAGAAAGAAAAAAAAAGAATCTAATCCAGCTTGGGTGGTATTTTGTCTTTTTATTTTGCTTGTTTGTTTATTTATTTATTTATTTATTTATACCAGAGCACTGCTCAGCTCTGGCTGATGGTGGTGTGGGGGATTGAGCCTGGGACTTTGGAGCCTCAGGCATGAGAATCTCTTTGCATAGCCATTATGCTATTTACCTATTTGCCCATATTTTGTCATTTTATCAGTGTAGTTGTAATTAACCATATTTTGTCTTTGCTGTGTCTTCGCTGCCTTAGAATGACTTTTTTTTTTTAGATGTAAAGACACACAGAGAGATAGAGAGAGAGAGAGAGAGAAAGAGAGAGAGAGAGAGAGGGAGAGAGAGGACCTCATCGCTTCCTCTAACATGGTGAGGAACCTTCCACTTTTACACAACCACCTGCTCTGTCTCAAAGTTTCTGCACGTATTCAGTCTTTCTACACATTGTTAGCTTAACCCTTTATTCTCAGTTATTCTGTTCTGAGTTGAAGCCTTCTTACAAACACACCACAACCATATTATAAGCACATATTCTGAGGCTAAAGTTTTGCAAATTCTCTATCACCTCTTTCATTCTTGGGTGTCTAGGCTAGGCTCCAACCTGGGTGATGCATGTGATAAGGCAGATATACCACCCAGGTAAGCTATTTTCTGGCCCCATTTTGTGTGTGTTTAGTTTAGGGCAGGGTTCAGGAAGATAAAAGAACCGAGGTCCCACATAAGGCTGTGACTCTGAATGGTGGCACTATCTTGTTCCACAAGCATGACTCAAACCTAGGGCTTTCTCTTGCCCACACTGTGGTGTTTTATGTAACCAGTTCCTTTGGAAGTAATGCCTCTTCTCTTCTTTACCATCTCCGTTAAGGAACTGTGCTATAAATCAAGAAGGCTGGAGCCAGGGTGGGTGAAGAAAGAAAGGAGCTTTTTATTTTGCATGGGCCAAGAGTTCAGGTCTCTCTGAGAACTCTGGCCTCAAACAAAGGGACGATACAGGCTTAAGAGCAAAAAGTGCCCTTACAGAAGCAGAGGCTGCAAGGTTAAGGAAGTGGGACTTGTACCCATTGCTCAGGGTCTGGTTGCCTTAGTTACTGTAATGGTTACTTGGTATCTTTCCTGCATAGCTGTGCCTAGGAGAGTTTAGCCTCAGCAGAAGATACACCACTGGGGTGAAGGGAGGGGTACCTTTTAGGAGGGCAGAAGCTAGCCAGGGTTACAGAAGCTGATGTGGCAAGCAATTAAAGACAAAATATAGCAGTAACCTTGGTTACTATAGACAGTTTGGCACATTTGCTTTTTTTTATATCAAACATCTTACTTTCTTGGCCTTCTTCTTGTACCTTCTCAGTAAAAGTTCAGTTTGACCTTCATTTTCGCAATTTTGTTTTCACTTACTTCAACCTTCCACTTTTACACAACCACCTGCTCTGTCTCAAAGTTTCTGCATGGACTCAGTCTTTCTACACATTGTTAGCTTAACCCTTTATTCTCAGTTATTCTGTTCTGTGTTGAAGCCTTCTTACAAACATACCACAACCATATTATAAGCACATATTCTGAGGCTAAAGTTTTTCAAATTTCTATCACCTCCTTCATTCTTGGGTGTCTGGTCATGGTGGCCCCCCTGATGAGGTCAAACCCTATCATATGCCTCATAGCAGAGTGTGACCTCGTAGCAGAGTGGCTTCTGACACAAGAGTTTGAAAGCCCAGATCTGGAACTGAAGCCCACCTTTGTCCATGATAAGTGAGATGGTTTGCCTTGCCTTGTAAAATGGGTGTCATGAGTTCTTACCTAGTGGAGTTCTGATAGAGTACCTGAGCATTTTTTTAAAAATCCTATTTATTTATTTTTCATTAGTGTTATCACTGGGGGTCAGTGCCTGCATGACTTTACTGCTCCTGGTGGCATCTTTCTTTTAGATAGAGCATGAAAGACAGAGATAGAGGCAGGGAGAAAGATAGCGGAAAGACATTACAACACTGCTCCACAGCTCATGATTCTCTCTTCCACCACAACCACCACCCACAGGTGAGGGGCAGGGACTTGAACCCAGATCCTCATGCGTGGTAACTAGGTGAGCCACCTCCCTGTCCCACTATCGGAGTAGTTTAAAGTACTCACTGTTAATCCTGGTGATCCTCTATTCCTTTATCTGTAAAATGGAGATATGACAGAACCTGCCTGCAAAGTTATGATTGATAAAATATGGTGATTTTAAAGCATCCCCCCAAACCATACCTGCTACCAGGAATTACCCCCCAAGAGTTTGTTAAAACCGGTTGATTATTATCTGGTATTCTAATCCACAGTAAGCCCCACTCTTCCAGTTATCTGTCCTTTCTGGCATATAGCAGGCACTCAAGGGAGTGATTAAATGAATATACTCTGCACTCTTTATTATGCCACTGCATTTCTGTCTGCTGGAACTCATTCATACTTTAGTTTGAAGTGGGACTTCAAGTCACCCTGTTCCCTTTCTGAGGATACTGACTTGCTTGATCTGATCACCATGGAAGAAAATGTTCTGCCTCCCTGGGGAGAAGATGTGCAGGAAGTGGCACAGGCTGCTGAATCCCAGGATGACACCCCATGGAGCTTCGGGTCAAGTTCAGGCCACCAGAGCTCAGATAAACTTGAAGAGACTTTGGCTCTGGGAACACACAGTTCTGGCAGTAACCTGGGAAGAACAGGAGGCCCTGAGATGGTGATGGGCCCCCAGGCACCAGCAGCCTGCCTTGTCTCCGACTCCTGCTGGGAGTGTCCAGGCTGCTGTCAGGGTGGGATTTGACTTCTTGCTGATCAAAGGAAATTGGTTTTCAGAGTAGCTTTGTTCGTGTTTATTTTTCCTCCTTCCTTAGAAAGCCTGATGGCTATCTTGGTGCTCCAGAGTGGCATTCTCCTCTAAAGTGTTGGTTGGAGGGTTGTTTTTACAAGTTTTCGTTTGCATACACACACAGTAATGGTTGGGGCATCTGTCAGTGTTCTGGGGTTCTGCAGTCCAAGTTCTGCAGAGGAATGGCTATCTCACTTGAAGAGCTTTTGTGAGCACTGTTACCAAGGCCTGTGCATGTAATGAATGAGTTCAGTCACTCACTGGGACTTGGGGAGAAAGTGCGAGGTTTGGGTGACCTTCCATCACCACCTGTAGACAAGGGGTAATCCCTCATCCTGTGTTGTGATGACTCATTTTATTCTGTGAACACTGATGCAGCCCGGGCTCATATAAAGAAAGAGGTGCAAGCAGTAAGAGGTGTAGACCATGACCTTGCCATCTACTCATCCTGTGTTGTGATGACTCATTTTATTCTGTGAACACTGATGCAACCCAGGCTCATATAAAGAAACAGGTGCAGGCAGTAAGAGGTACAGACCATAACCTTGCCATCTACCTCCACTCAAGAGTAGATGAACTTCCTCCTGACACTGTGACAACTGGGAATGCTTGTTGCTAAGATGTATGGCTTAGATCATACACTTGATTTCTGCCAGATCTGGAGGCCCAAAGTCCAGCTGAGTTTTACAGGCTATAGTTAAGGTGTGGACAGGGCTACATTCCTTCTGCAGACTCCAGGGAGAGAATTCATCTCTTGGCCTTGCCAGCTGCTAGTGAGGACACTATATTCCCTGGTTCCTAAACTCTCCTCTACCTTAAGAGCCCTCAGCAGAACTCCTTCTCATCCCTCTCTCTGTTCTCACTGTCACTTTATCATCTCTGAATCCTACCTCCAGCATCTCTCTTATAATGTCCCTGTAATGACACTGGGCCACCCAGTTAACCCAGGTCACCTCAGACCAGCAGGTTCTAGGAGTTAGGGAGTGGGCATCTTTGGTGGATTCTAGGGTGAATCAAACACTCATTTTAAGGGATATAGATTACATGAAGTCTGCCTGGGTTAGGCAGGGCTTTCTTAGGAAAGGAAGGGTTAGGCATTGGGATAGGAGGGTTTTTTTATTTTATTTTTTTAGAAGAGGCAGAGTTCTCCTGGAATTTGGGTACCTCCTCATTCCTGCCCATGTTTGCCCATTTTGGAATTGCCATGGAATTGGGCACATGATGGGGCACCTGCCAACTAGTACAGAAATGTTCTTATAATGATGGTATAGTAAAATTCAAGGTCACATTCTTAGTCACAATCAAGGTAGCATCTGGAACCTGGTGGCTGAAAAGAGACTTAACTCTCTTTTCAGCCACCAGGTTCCAGATGCGAGCATGATGCCAACCAGACTTCCCTGGACATACAACCCCACCAATGTGTCCTAGAGTTCCGCTTCCCCAGAGCTCTTCACTACTAGGGAAAGAGAGAGGCAGGCTGGGAGTATGGATCGACCTGTCAACGCCCATGTTCAGCGGGGAAGCAATTACAGAAGCCAGACCTTCCACCTTCTGCACCCCACAATGACCTTGAGTCCATACTCCCAGAGGGATAAAGAATAGGAAAGCTATCAAAGGAGGGGATGGGATATGGAGATCTGGTGGTGGGAATTGTGTGGAGTTGTACCCCTCTTATCCTATGGTATTGTTAATGTCTCCTTTTTTAAATAAATAAAAAAGATATCGTTAAAAAAAGAAAGAAATATTGTAAAGTGCAGGCTAAGTAACAGCAAGGCAGGGAATAAGATAAGACAAACACAGGTGCTATGATGCCATAAGATACTGTCTTGCCATCACTCTGGTACATATGCGGCTGGGGTTTGAACTCAGAACCTCATGCTAGAGAGTTCAATGCTTCATCCACTGTGCCACCTCCCAGACCACTATTCATGAATTCTTACAAAAATTCACAGGCTTTAGAATAAATCTGGTTTGCTTTAGAAAAAAAAAAAGATACTGTCTTGCAGGAATCAGGTGATAGTGCTGCGGGTTAAGCGCACATGGTGCAAAGTGCAAGGACTAGCATTAAGGATCCCAGCCCTGGCTCCCCACCTGCAGGGGAGTTGCTTCACATGCAGTGAAGCAGGTCTGCAGGTGTCTTTCTCTACCCCCTCTATCTTCCCCTCTTCTCTCCATTTCTCTCTGTCCTATCCAACAACAATGACATCAATAACAACAACAATAAAAGAACAAGGGCAACAAAAGGGCATAAATAAATAAAATTTAAAAAACTTAAAAAAAAAGATACTGTCTTGCAGTGTATTGCACCAAAGTAAAAGACTCTGGGGTGGGTGGGGGGAGAGTACAGATCCTATAAAAGAATGACAGAAGACCTAGTGGGGGCTGCATTGTTATGTGGAAAACTGAGAAGTGTTATGAATGTACAAACTATTGTATTTACTGATAAATGTAAAACATTAATCCCCCAGTAAAGGGGAAAAATACTGTCTTGCAGGTTGATTCAAATGCACTAGCAGGATCCTGTGTTGTTTCTTCTTGGCCGGCACTATTGGTTAAGTATGCAGAGAGACTCCCCCCCAGAGAATAAGTCCATAGACTACAGACAAAGCTACAAAAAAGAGGAAAGCCTCTTAGAGTAAGCAGCACAGTACAGTTGTAGAGTAGAGTGGGCAAGCTGACAAGGGGGGACATTGACTGGCAACCGAGTATTGGGAACTTATTCCTACAATTTTCAGGGCTACATTCTTTTTTAAAATTTTTTTATTTATCAAAAGGAAACATTAACTAAACCATAGGATGGGTACAACTCCACACAATTCCCATCACCAGAACTCTGTATCGCATCCCCTCCCCTGATAGCTTTCCTATTCTTTATCCCTCTGGGAATATGGACCCAAGGTCATTATGGGATGCAGAAGGTTGAAGGTCTGGCTTCTCTAATTGCTTCCCTGCTGAATATGGGCATTGACAGGTTGATCCATACTCCCAGCCTGCCTCTCTTTCCCTAGTGGGGAAGGGCTCTGGGGAAGTGTAGCTCCAGGACACATTGGTGGGGTTGTCTGTCTAGGGAAGTCTGGTTGGCATCATGCTAGTATCTGGAACCTGGTGGTTGAAAAGAGAGTTAACATACAAAGCTAAACAAATTGTTGACTAATCATGGACCTAAAGGCTGGAATAGTGAAGATGAAGAACTGAGGGGGTCTTCCATTTTGTAGATAGCTAGTAGGCATATTTTAGTTGTATTCCAAAGGGCCTGTGGCTATACTAGTTTTTTTTTTCCCCCTTTTTCTTTTTTCTGCTGAGCCTGAAATCTGATATGCAGGTGGATCCAAGTTATTGTCTGGGGAGATGATGTCATGGCTGCATAAAGGATCAGAAAGCTGGATCAGGGAGGAGAGTAGCTCCTTAATATGGGAAATGGCTATAAATATTGTTAACTGTAAACCCCATTGATTTGATTTGGTCTAGGGTCCATATTCAGCTTAGGACCTTTGTGACCTCTGTATCCCTGTAGATCTGAGCTCTCATTCTGTGGTCATGAGTAGGAACATTCCAAGCTGCCCTAATATCAGCCCATCTTCCTCAGGTGTAGCATAGAGTATATTGTCCATCCTCCCTTCGAGGATGAAACATTCTCTACTATTGTTGATCCAAGTTGAGGGCATGGTCCTATGGGGGCCCACAAAGGGGTCTATTGTGTTGTTCCTGATAGAGATGACCAGTAACAATGGAGAGAGGGATTTATTCAAGGTCTAGGCCCATCATGTCTGTTTGGGAATCTCAGGACTCCCTGATTAGGGCCCCAGCTGATGGGGTGGCCTGATAGTGACTAAAGAGTCATTGTTAAAGTATGCCAGTCTCTTAGGACTACATTCTTTTGAGGTTGCTCAAGAAGACCATTTCTTCCTGCCTTATCTTATGCATGGAGACAGGGTTCTTTCTATCAAATCCTTCATTACCATCAGTCCACAGGCTGGGGTAACTTCTCTATCAAAACTCTTAATCTATTTGCAGGGCAAGTCTCACTGTTTTGATCATGTATCTTCTCCCTGGTACTGAGGAAGTTTTCATTCATATACCCACTTATCACCACCGGGGAGATTTTGACCATATAAGCATGTGGCTACATTTTTTTTCTACTTAATTTGCCTTGCTTAGGTCACCTGCATAGCAAAACTATGTGTATTAATCAATACCACAGTATTTTACATTGCTCTCTGTGCACGGGAAGGTGTTTTCAGGACTGGTCCAGCACCTAACACCTTCAGATGTCAGAAGTGCTGGCACAGGTTAGTCAGATGTACCACTGTTATTTTTTATTAGTGATTTAATACTTATTTACAAAATTATAAGATAATAGTGATATAATTCCACACGGTTCCCACCACCAGAGTTCTGTGTTCCTGTCCCCCTCCAGTGGAAACTGCCATAATTCTCTCAAGATCACAGATATATATGTTGAATATGCCTTTTTGTTTTGCCCATTTTTCTTATGGTTCTGCCTTCATTTTCTTCCTAAGTCACACCTATGCCTACCACTCCTTTCCAGTGTCCTTCCTCTTTCCTCTTCTCTCTCAGATTAGAGAAACAGTGCCTGACTTCTTCTGGTATTTTCCAGATTCGCTTCCCTTTTAGTGATGGTATAAAAACAAAGATTCTTGGTGACAAACACTTGGGATCCTAGTAGAATTGGGGTCCAGAGCCCACTGGTCATATCCCCATATTTACCCCCCTCTGGGAGTATGGACCAAAATTCTTTTTGGGTTGCCACTGTTATTCACCTAAAAGCCCAAAGAGGCTGAGACCCGCTCTCTGCCTCAGGGGATCTTGAAGGCTCTCTTAGCAGGTGAGAAACACTGGTCTCCAGGAAGGCGGGAGGCCCTAACTTCCCTTAGCACTGACCTTGTGCAGATGCTGCATATAGGCCACAGAACTTTAGCCCCATGGGAACTTCTGTGGAGGTGCTTTCACAGGTAGAAAAACAGAGCAGCCAATGAAAGAGGCTTTCCCAGCATCACACAGACAGGGAGGCCCAGCGCAGCTAAATCTAGAACTGGACTTCTTTCCCTTCACGTGACCCATGGACCTGGCTTCCAGCCCCAGCAGTTCTCCCTGATGCCTGGACTCAGGCAGGTATGGTACTTCTGTTTTCTGTTCTGCAAAATAGGAACCAAAATGGTACTCATCTTGGGTTGCTGAGAACAGGTGACAGGAAGTAAAATGAATAAAATACTGATCCCTGCATGAAACAGGCAGGCCGATGTTACTGTCACGGTTACAATGCAGGTGAAAAATTCCACATGCATGGCTTTACCCACTCTAAACTGTCCACACACCCTGTCAGTGAGGAGGATGTAGGGCTCTGAGTTGTGTGTGACCTCCCAGGGTGACATGCTTCCCCAGGCCCAGGCAGTTAAATCTGCCCAGGAAATTTTTCCCTGCAGACAGAACCTGCTAGCCTGACTTAAACTTGGAAGAGGTAGCAGCTTGAGGTCTTCCCCCCAAGCCCCACCCCCAGGGTCTTTTACTGTTTGTGTCTTCACTGCCTGCTGCCAGCATATCTGGGAGAAGACACCGCCCAGCCTGCAAGGGCTCGTTATCCTAGAACCACAGGGCCACTCCTGGCCATGTTTCCCAGACAGCCAGATGCCCCCTCCTCTTGCTGCCTGCCTGCCTGCAGACATCCAACTGCCTGAGCTGCAGATGTCTTTGGAGTCTCCATGGCCAGATGTTATAGGACAAACTTAAAACACACACACACACAGTCGGCCAGCCACCCTCAGGCTGGGGGTGGGGGCATGTGCTGGGCGGACCCGGCCAGCCGGGTGGAGCGGAGGCAGTACAGCAGCAGAGCACACTTCTGTTCCCACTCATAGGACCTGCAGTGAGAGGGCTCCCTCCTCGGCTCTGGTGGAAGGAAATGTCGCTTCCCGGTTGTGGGATGGTCAGTGGCCACAGGCAGGTCATCTGGACTCTGTGCTTCCTACTGCTTCTCCTGGAAGCTGCTTTTGCCAAGAATATCTGGAAACGGACGCTGCACACCAGGGTGACTGAGAAGTCCCGCGTGAGTTCCTGGGTAGGGAGGGGTGGGGAGCTAGTGACCCCGAGGATCTGGTAACCCTGTTATTGTATCCCTGACAGGTGGTAAGGCATCTATCTGGGTAATGGACAGAAACAGGGCTCTAAAACCACTGAGTCTCTAAGCACAGAGGCAAAGGGTGCATAGTGAGTATGTGGGGAAAGTTGTGAGCTGCTTCTGTTGCAGAAATAGGGACACAGATAGGGCCCCAAGACACACAGATGGAGTCTTGAGTGTTTTGTCTCAACTATTAATAACCAGATAGTCATCAAACATCATTATGCACACATGTGGTTAACATTCAGCAGCAGAAACCACTCCAGGCCAGGTGCCATTCATCCTGGGGCTTTGAAGAGTAAATAGGAGTGGGTTGGAGAGTCTATTCCCCTGAGACTGTGTATGTTGTATTGCTTGAGCACTCCGCTTGGGCTCCAGTAAGAAAAAAACAAACAAAGAGAAAGAAAGAAGAAAGGAATAAAGAAAGAAAGGAAAAAAGAAAGAAAATGGGGACACAAGCTTCCTCCCTCAAGATGACACCAGGAGTGGGGGAGGCACTCAAGTGACCAGCCACAGCCACAGCCACACAAAGGGATGGCACTGATGACATTAGTCAGAGGAGAGATGTTTGTGTCCCAGGGCCAGGGACCTGGATTTGACACCCACCTACTGCTTCACAGCTGTGTGAGTTCCAGCAAATTGTTGGGCATCTCTGGACGCCGGTGATTGGCATGCAAAAAAGACAGATGCTCTCCTTTCAGCAAGTGGGTTTGCATGTCACTATTTGCCAGGCTTTGCAGTAGATTGTGAGGATACAGATATTAGACTCTAGTTTTGGGGAGCACATGTTACCCCCCAGGCCTGGCCAGCCACATCTACTCAGAAAGTTTCTCTATGCAGACAGAACCTACTAGCCCCACTCAAACTTGGAGGAGATAGCAGCTTGAGGTTTCCACGCCCCACACCCCTCCCAGCACTAGAAGCTACTGAGAATAGATGAAATAAATGGGAATCACAGAGTGTGTTTGGTAATTAGTGCCAAAGGGAGATACAATGGGAGGGTGGGTGAGGGGGGAGGCAGGGTGTGGAAGAGGCTCCTGCAGGGAGTACAGATGGGGAAGACTAACCCAGAGCCCTCAGCAAAGATGTGGGTGAATGACTTCACATGTGCTTAGTATGTAGTCAGTGTCAATGCACTGTGGTAACTATTCATCAGATAATTGTGAAATTGGTGCTTGCTTGCCTTTCTGGGTGGAATGTAGTTTCCTCTGGGTTAGGTCCTCATTCTGTGTCACTCAGGCTAGTGTTCATGGTGCTATGCCAGAAGCCTGCCATTAGCCTGCCATTGCTGTGCCTGGTACATTCTTTATGGTGAATGAACTATGGGGTAAAGGCAGTGGAAGCCCAGAAGAATGTGTGCAATTCTGCCCCAGGAGAGACAGGGACGGAGTTCCAGGATTAAGGACATTCATACTGGGGCTTTGAAGGGTAAATAGGAGTGGGCTGGAGTCTAATCCCCTGACACTGTGTATGCTGTATTGCTCGAGGACTCAGATGATACCAGAGAGACAGAACTGCAGAACTGCCTCATGTTCACATGGAGCTTCTTACAGGAGGCTTGTAAGAGGAAAAACCCCTCCTCTTAGAGCCTCGGTTTTCTCATCTGAAACCAAGGATTCAGCAGTGCTCTGCAATTTAATGGAAAGATCTGCTTTTGTGAGATAGCTTGGATAGTGAGCTGCTTTGCCATGTGTATGAATCAAGTGCTGCCCAGCCCCCACTGCATTAACGCAATTTTCAGTGCTATAGTCTCTCTCTCTCTCTCTCTCTCTCTCTCTCTCTCTCTCTCCATCTCTGGACCTACCTTAAAGTAAAATAAAATAAATAGAAAAGATCTTTGATGCACATCCACCTTCCTTACATGTGCACTTTTCAAAACAGAAAACAGAACCACGCATTTATGAGGCTGGATAACAAAGCAGAATGTTTATAAATAGCCCATAGAATTTCCAGGAGTGCAGGGTCAGTCCTGTGGTGAGGAGACATTCTGGACTTCTCTTTCCTGGTATTTGAAGAAACTCTTTCCTTTGCACCTTGCCAAGCACTCACCCTGCACTGAGTCTCAGAATCCACTTGACAAGTCAGCCAGGTGGTGTCCAGTGCAGTTGCCATGAGCTTCACTGAGAATATGTCTTGCCCCCCCAGGCACTCATCCAGGGCAGCAGAGATAGTTGTGTGGCTTGCACGAAGCCCAGCTTGTGAGCCTGCCAGCAGCAGAAATGGGGTCAAGGCAACAGTGGGGCTGCACCAGCCAGGCACAAGGCAGCCAGCACTAGGAGAGGAGTTCTTGGTGATTAGTTCAAAGGCCCTGCAGCAGCTGGCAGCTTCTGCAACTCAATCCCTACCCCTCAAGTTGGTTTCCTTCTCCCTATTATTTTTGGAAGTTCAAGCCTTCTAAGGTCTCTGTTATATGTTTTATGTTTTGCAAAAATGTCAAGAATAAGAAAGGCAGATGGCTAGAAGCACCTCACCCTTGCCTTGCACTCCACTTCCTCCTGCACACTTCCCTAAGCTCCCACAGTTTTTCTGCCAGCTGCTGGCCAGAAGCCATAGTGGGCTGCAAGACATGATGCCCACATAAAAGTCAGGACACAGTGCAGGAACTTCGTGCCTGGGGGTAAATGGAGTTGTAGGACCTGCCCCTGACCTCAGAGACACTGTAGAGCACTGTTCTGTGCAGATTCTTAGATATCCCCCCCCACCTGTACCTCACTGAGCCCCAGGTGGTTAGTGATGTTACCTGTGTCACCTGATTGTAGATATCCCCTGGAAGGTCCTACTGCCACACTCCTCTTTGCCTTCACTGCAGAGGGGAGAGGGTAGATTATGTCCCCTTCTCCCAAAAGATAGACTCATGTCCCAACTCTTGGTACCTCTTAATGTGACTTCTCTTAGAAATAGGGTTGTGGAGGCGGGGAGGGTTCAGGTCCTGGAACATGGTGGCAGAAGACCTAGTGGGAGCTGTACTGTTATGTGGAAAACTGGGAAATGTTATACATGTACAAATGATTGTATTTACTGTCGACTGTAAAACGCTCTGAAGTCCCAGGTTCAATCCCCAACACCATGATCAGCTAGAGCTGAGCAGTGCTCTGAAAAAAAACAACAGGGGAGAGGGGTTGGTTGGAAAATGGTTCAGTGGGTATGGCACATGTTTAACCACATTTGAGACTTAGCACCATATGGAAGCACCATGGAGGGCATGAAGGGAGTTCCATGGATGGTGGAGCAGTGACTGCTGTGGTCTCTCTCTCCCTCCTTCTCTAAGAATACAGAAATAAAAGACTGGGCTAGGGACTCTACTCAGTGTTAATGCACATGTGCAAGGTCCTTGGTTCTTCCCTGATGCTGCAAAAGGCAGGCAGGCAGGGAAAGAATGGGACCCAGACACAGAGATAAAAACCAAGAGGTAGGGAGGTCAGGTGGTAGCGCAGCGGGTTAAGCGCACGTGGCACAAAGCCAAGGACCAGTGTAAGGATCCGGGTTCAAGCCCCCGGCTTCCCAACTGCAGGGGGGGGGGGTCATTTCACAGGCAGTGAAGAAGGTCTGCAGGTGTCTATCTTTCTCTGCCCCTCTCTGTCTTCCCCTCCTCTCTCTGTTTCTCTCTGTCCTATCCAACAATGATGACATCAATAATAACTACAACAATAAAACAACAAGGGCAACAAAAGGGAATAAATAAATAAATATTAAAAAACAAAAGAAAGAAAGACTAGAGCAATACCATGGACACAGGGACAGGAAAGAAGCAGAGGGGCAGCTACAGCTGCCAGGAAGAAGCAACTCTACCCACTCTTGATTTCTGCTTCTGCCTCCAGGACTATGAGAGAGCTCACATCTGTAGTTTCAACCCCTGGTGTGTGGTGTGTGGTCTTTTGTACATCAGTCCCAGACACCGACACAATCTGATTCTGTGAACAGAGTCCAAGTCTGGTCTGCAACATGCAACCCAGATCACAGACTTTTCCCTGATGAGGTCATGGAGGCTGCAGTAGGAGTGACTGGCTCCATATCATTCTGATCAGGTGCAGGGGAAGCTGTCACCATCTGCTCTGAGTCCTGGCACTTCCCCCTGGCCATCCAAAGCTGTGAGATGGCATTCCAGTGGGACCTTTCATCAGGGCCACTCAGAGACTGCACAGGGGTCCTGTGGGGGTGGGGTGGAGAGAAAGGGAAAAAAGTCACTTCGAGGCTGGGTCACACCCAAATGCCTAGCTCAGCCCTGGCACTCCACAGTACTAGGGGTCATTTGAAGAATGGGTGTGGTGAGTTGTCTGGCTAGTCCAGTGGGTGGAAAGAGGGAAGAGAAAAGCAATCTGGAGATTTTGTGGGGAGACCACAGGAATGCCACTTTCTTCCCTCTGAACCTGATGTCTCTCCTAAACTGCTAGTCTTGAAATTACCTCCATGTAGAACCAAGAAGAACATGTAGGTTCCCATACAATCATAACTGGGGAGCATGCATGTGTGTGTGTTTTGGGGGCAGTGCAGTAACAGTGATGGGGGTCCCAAGAATATTCCTAGGCTCAGCCTGCTGGCTCGCAGAGAGAGCTCTGAGTTTGTGTGTCATCTTAGCTTCATAGTCTCTTTCCTTATAGATACCTGACTATCTCATATAGATTTACCTCAGATGGTTTCATAACACCCCACATTTTCCCTCATAGCAATTAGTTTCATTATCGTGACTGGCATGACTTTTTTTAAAGTGTTTTTCTTTTTTTCTTTTTTTTTCTTTAATATTTATTTTATTTATTCCCTTTTGTTGCCCTTGTTGTTTTATTGTTGTAGTTATTATTGTTGTTGTCATTGTTGGATAGGACAGAGAGAAATGGAGAGAGGAGGGGAAGACAGAGAGGAGGAGAGAAAGATAGACACCTGCAGACCTGCTTCACCGCCTGTGAAGCGATTCCCCTGCAGGTGGGGAGCCGGGGTTCGAACCGGGATCCTTATGCCGGTCCTTGTGCTTTGCGCCACCTGCGCTTAACCCGCTGCGCTACAGCCCGACTCCCTGGCATGATTATTTTTTAGTGTACTGCCATGAAATAAGTCCAGGGCTTTGTGCAAACATGATACCACTGATATACAGTTTCTGGAGCCCAATTTTCTGTATTTATTTGAGAGAGAGAGAGACCACAGCACCACCCCACCATCCATGGGCTCTCCCTGTACCATTCCTAGAGTTTCTCTGTGGTGCCAGGTTTCAGACCCAAGGCCTAATGCATGGTAAGGTGCACACTGTACTGGCTGAGCTATCTCCTGGATCATTTTTTTTTTTTTTTTACTTTTAAGTGATGTGGCTAGAACCCAGGGTCTCATATATTTAAGATGTGGAATCTTTACTGCTAAGCTATATGCCCAGTCTCTGGTTTTATCTTGTTTTTTCATTAACTGCTATTGCAAATGACCTGACGTAGTAGCCAGTTTACAGTATCTGTGCACAGTTTGTCTTTGTCTCAAGATCATGAGGAGAGGGGCAATCCTTCCGCTTTGGCTCAGTTCTCCTTAGATCCAGCCTCATCCTGGCAGGCAGTCATCCTAGGAGCTGTGGATTTACTTTTAAATGAGTGGATGAATTGTGCTCAGGCATCCTAAAAGTAGAAAGGGTGGGAAGTTCTAGAAGACTCTCAGGTATACAGGAGTGCTCCATGAACACCACCTGCTGGAGTCACACCTTCCAGCTTTGGACATACACTGAGGTGAGGTTGTCGCCAGGTTGAGTTGCAGGCTTCTGGGTGTCTCTGAGGGAAGCTCCATTTGTCTGCACCAAATTTTGTTCCCTATGCCCGGAAAAGACATTCAGACTTCAGGAAATGGCATTTGTCAGTGCAGGCTGAACTCTAAGCCTGTGTTCCAGGGACATATTTATTTTTAGATCTTTGACGTCCAAATTCCAGAGGAAAAGCAAGTAATGCTTGGAGGAAAATTGGCTTACTTCCTGCACCAAACAAACCAGTCCTTGGGTGTATTTTTACTGGTCTAGTGTTAAGTCTCTGGAACATTCCAAAGGAGGGTAGAACTCTTTCTGCAGGGAATGAAGGGGGTGGGGAGCACAGAGGAGAGATGTGGGTACATCAGCTTTGGGGATAGGATTCTTTCTCCTTAAATGGAAATGGTTTAAATTTTTTTTGTTGTGAAAATAATGGTGTTTACCACACACACACACACACACACACACACACACACACAAAAACTCAGTCAATGCAGAAAGTTACAAGTGGTTTAAGTGAAAATAATTTAAACTATTCCTCCAAAACGTAGTTCCCTGAAATTTTGGCATGTGTTGTCTACACATTTTCATGAAGGCTTTGTTGGGACTTCCAGCCTACAATTCCACTGCTCCAGGCAGAATTTTATTTTTAATATAGAGGTGATAATACTTGGATTCCCTCATAGATATGATGGACTAGACCTCTAACAGATCCCTCTCTCCACCGTCACTGGTTACTTTTATCAGGAACAACTTTGTAAACCCTCTTGTGGTCCTCTACAGGACCTTGCCCTCAAGCAATGGTAGAAGCTGCCCCACTCTCCAAAGGGAGGCTGGGTCCACCTATTCTGTCAGTCGAGGAAAACTGGTCCTGAAATGAGTATGGCTTTAATGTTCCTAGCTGTGACCATGGACTGCGAATTCAGACTGACAGGGATGCAGAAGTTACACAGGCTCCTTTGCTAAATAAGAATAGATATGGGCCCCAGGTCAGATTGATGGGGTTTATAGTTAATGGTATTTATATACTTTCCATTTTTTGGTGAATAATTTTTTTCCTCCAGGGTTATTGCTGGGATTCAGTGCCTGCACTATAAATACACTGCTCCTGTAGGCCATTTTTTCCCATTTCGTTGCTCTTATTGTTAGTATTGGTATTAGGTAGGCCAGAGAAAAATTGAGAGAGGAGGGAAAGGCAGAGAGGGGGAGAGAAAGATAGACACCTGCAGACCTGCTTCACCGCCCTTGAAGCGACCCCTATGCAGGTGGTGAACCAGGGGCTCAAACCTGGATCAACTGTGCATGTCCTTGTGCTTTGTGTCTTGTACACTTAACCCACTGTGATACCATCTGATCCCCTATACTTTCCTTATATGTGGAATCTAATCTCTGCTCTGATCCAGCTCTCTAGTCCTATTCTCAACTCTGACAACATCTTCCCAGACAATAATTTTAGCCCACCTGCATGTTAGCTATTGGACTCAGGCAAAAACTACTAAAGTTATGGCCCCTTGGAATATACCTACAATAGACTTTCTAGCTTCTTCCCACATGAAGACCCGTAGTTCCATCTGCTCTAGTCTTACTTTTAGACTCCTGATTATTAAGCAATCTGTCCTGCTATATGTCTTACTGCTTTTCAGCCACCAAGTTGCAGATACTATCATGATACCATTCTGACTTCCCTGGGCAGATGACCTCACCAATGTGTCCTAGAACCTCACTTCCCCAGAGCCCTATCCCAATATGAAAAAATAGAAACAGGCTGAGGGTGTGGATTGACCTGCCAACATCCATGTCCAGCAGAGAAGCAATTATAGAAGCCAGACATCCCACCTCTGCACCCCATAAATAATTTTGGTCCATACTCCCAGAGGGATAAAGAACAGGGAAATTTCCAATGGAAGGGGTAGCTTATAGAACTCTGGTGGTGGGAATGATATGGAATTGTACCTCTTTTATCTACAATCTTGTTAATCATTATTAAATCACTAATTTTAAAAAGATAGGGGATGAGAAATAGAGACAGAGGGTGTGAAGGTAGAGAGGAGACGCCATGGCACTGTTCCCCCACCTGGGACTCTTTCCCCCATGCAGGTACTCCCACGTAGTGGCCAGGTGCTCTAGTCCTGGTTCTTGTGCATGGTATGTGCCCTCTCCCAACCAGCTGAGTTATCTCCTGGCCCCCCACTTTTGTTTTTTATGGTATTTCATTCATATTGTTTTGAAATTGTTTTATATATTTTCATTAGTAATTCACAAGATTATGTTAATAGGGGTATTGTTCTGCACCAATTCCACCACCAAAGTTCTGTGGCCCACCCCCAACGATAGTCACCATGGTTCTCCCAAGGTTTTAGATATGTGTTGGATATATATATATTTGAAGTTCATGTGTCTCAATTCTCTATATTTCACATGTGAGTGAAATCATCTGGGAGTTGTTCCACTAAGCATAATCATCTCCAGCTCCATCCATTTTTGTCCCAAAGTACATAATACCATCTTTTTAAATTGC
The DNA here is from genome assembly GCF_950295315.1 of Erinaceus europaeus. Taxonomy (NCBI): domain Eukaryota; kingdom Metazoa; phylum Chordata; class Mammalia; order Eulipotyphla; family Erinaceidae; genus Erinaceus; species Erinaceus europaeus. The sequence continues at coordinate 122,173,815 of NC_080163.1, read as the reverse complement.
TGAGTAGCACTCCATTGAGTATATGTTCTATAACTTCTTTATTCAGTAATCAGTTGATGGGCTTTGAGGTTGCTTCCATATTTTGTCTATTTTGAATAATGTAGCAGTGAACATAGGGGTGCATATGTCCCCTTGAATTAGTGTTTTCATATCTTGTAGATAAATGCTTAGGTGTGGTATTGCTGGGTCATAAGGTATTTCCATTTGTGTTTGCTTAAGGATCCTCCATACTGCTCTCCATAATAACTGTACTAGTTTGCATTTCCCCCAGCAGTGCAACAGAGTTCCTCTTTCTCCACATCCTCACCAACACTTATTCTCTCTTATTTTGTTTGGTGAAGGCCATTCTCACAGGTGTGAGGTGGTATCTCAATATGGTTTTCATTTGCATTTCTCTAATAAGTGAACTGGAACATTTGCACATATGCCTATGGGCCATGTATACCTGTTATTCAGAGAACTGTCTATTCCTATTTTCTGCTCACTTCTATATTAAATTATTGTGGGTTTTTTTTTAGTTGGATGAATTCTTTATAGATGCTTCTTTATATCAACCACTTGTCAGATGTGTGGTATGAAAATATCTTCCTGCAATTGCTGAATTATCTGTTTAATCCTTGTGGAGTTTTCTTTTGATGTGTAGAAGCTCTTTAAATTGATGCAGTCCTGATTATTTGATTTTGTTTGTTTCCTTTCCCATGGGGTTGACTCTCCAAATACAACTTTGATGTCAAGGCCCCACAAGCCCCACCCCCCTTTCTTTAGGAGCTCTGCCAGCGGTCTGCCTTCATCTCATCCAGCTGTGGTGAGGTTATAAAATTCCAGCTTACTGCTAAACAGTTCTGCATGTGCCTGCTCCTCCCCCCACCCCCCCAGTGAGATCTTACCTCCAGGAGGACAGGGACAGCTCTTTGGTTTCCCTTGTAGTAAACATAAAGCATCCTGCTGTGAGTAAAGCCAGTTGGCAGGATGAAAGAACAGAGATAGGTGAGATGAGGAAAAGCTCATGGCATAGTCTGGCTGTGGGACCAGGCCCTCCTGAGACCATTGAATCAACAAAAGAAAATAATGATAATAATAATAATGTTGAGTCAGCATTTTCACTGGTGACTAGCGCTCCACTGAGATTTGGCCATGTCCCTCCCACCTGCAGCAGGTGTTTCTCTTGTGTCCATTTTCCCAGCCTGTGCGTGCTCATTATCCTAGGGTCATGGGGCCACTCCCAGCCATGTCTCCCAGATGCAGAGGCTTACAGAAGGCAGTGATTTTCCTGTAAAACTGTACCGTTCTGGACATTAAACCCAGACTTCTCATTTGTAAGCCTGTTGGGCTCAGTCCCTTCTTGTTTGTGGACTCATGTACCTTTGACCCATTCATCGTGTTCCATTCACAGGCTGGTTGTAGATCCTACGTTCTTGCTGGGAAGGAAGAGCACAGAAGGGAAGGATCCTATGCAGAACATGCAGAAGGCCCAGGGCAAGGTAGCATGGGGTCCTGACATATCTTTAGGAATCGGGGCAGTTTATCTCCAAACTTACTTTGTGGACCCAGGACTTAGATTTCCAAAAAAGGAACAAAACATCTAGGTTCATGACCTTTCTCGGCACATGACCTCGGGCATGCCTTTCATTCTCCTAGCCTCCTCTCTTGTGTGGATGATAACACAACCTACTCTATTGACTCTTATGGCCAAAGGTGGGCCTGGCCTCCTGGTTAAAGAATCAGCATTAAACAGATAGAGCCTGTTGGGTGAAGGTGACTGGCCACAGAACCCAGGACACATGAGCTCTTAGAGGGCTGCCTGCTATGTGGTAAACCATCAACAGGTAGTTCTCATCACCATGGTCCTCACTGTTACTATTGTCATAGATTTTATTGGACTTCAGAGGGTGTATTGGGCACTTGATCTGTGCCAGGCACTGTTGCACTCTGAGGACACAGGGGGACAAAACGCAGCAGCAATGGAGAGCGTGTGGAAGGGGGAAGAAGACATCAAACAGACAAGTGTCAGTGCTGAGCTCTGTGAAGCAGGGAGAGGAGCTGGATGCCAGACAAAGTCATCAGTGAACAGACCTGAAGTGGTACCTGGGAGTGAAACTGAGAGGCAGGCTGGTATTTCAGAGTGGGATGAGGTGTGGGGTGGGTGGCTCACAGCCCTTTCCAAGATCCAGAAGTGGGATTGGGTTTGTCATGTTCTGGAGAGTCCATAAACAGCCAGGGTGGCTTAACAGGAATGAGCAAGGGTGGGAATGAGGCCAAAGAAGGAAGGGTTACTGGGGGATAGTTCAGGACTAGCCTTGAAGTCAACCTAAAGGACTTTGAATTTTAGCCTTTTAATACCCACCCCATGTGCTGGGAGGTCAGCAGAGGTTGGTCTATTAATTTATTTGTCCAAAATCAGTTCTTTCTCAAAACTTCAACAAGCCACTTGTAAGAATCCACTTGGAGCATCACCTGGCATGACATGGAAACTTTCCCAAAATATTTAATCCTCCAATGTGGCCCCCTTGGTGAAATCAGTCCTTTATCACTCAGGACCATCTGTTGTTTCAGTCACCCCATAAATAACTCAGGAGATTTGGCTGCTAAGACTATTATCTCTTTTGTTCTTTCCAAATTCTGAGAAATGACATCTGAATTCTCCTGGGAGGGAACACATCCCCGGAACCACACATCTACATTCTTTCTACATGTCCAAGGTGGGGGTTGTCTTGGGAAAGTCAGGGGCAGTAGTGGTGGGCAGATAGGTGGGCAGGGAAGAAGAAGCTACTTTCTGATCTTCAGACTCCATTAAATTTCCTAAATGAGTCTCAATTCAAAAACAGGCCAAGCAGTAAAAACAACCATACCCTGGAAGCAGACTGGGCCAACTGCCTCCTTGGATTAGGATCACAATTGTACAGCCCCAACAGGAGTCCAATTTCATTAATTTGGGAGAAAATAACTAAAAACTAATGACTTGGGGTTGTGTCCCCTGCTTATAGCATGAAAATGATTGGTGACGGTCCAGAAGTTAAGGGGACAGTCAGAAGACAGGGAAAAGACTGACCCAGGAGTTCAAAGTCCCCACCCACCCACACACTTGTTGGGGGCATGGTGTGGGAGACTCGCCAGTTTTCTTGAGCCTCCCTTTCATTATCTGCGAAATACTGGCTTTGGGTACATTTTTACTTTCATAAATTAAATCACTGGTATATATAAGGAAAGAAAAGATGGATTCTCTGGGTAAAACTGGGGTGGGGGATCACTCTGCCCTCCTCAATCTGTCTCCACCCCAGCTGGTCACTCTGTTCTTGCCCAGAGGCCGTAAGTCTTTGCCTTGGCACTCAACCCCGCAGAGGTGGCTTTGAAATCCTAGTGCAGTGATTCCTGTTGGCAGACCTGTTCTTGGTGTCCCACTCCCCCTGCTGGGCCCTGGGAGCAGTACAGGGAGTTTGTTGCCTGAGGACTTCGATGCATCTTTGATTTTGAGAAGGTCACACTGTATGTGCTCATAGTATCTTGCCTTTTTGTTTGTTTTAACTAATAATTATATCATAGTGCTGTGTCTTGTCTTTAAATATTCTCCCTATGGTCTCTGCTATTGTTTTTATAATAAAAAAACCTTATCTATTTCATGAGGATGAACTGTAGACTCCATCATATGCAGCAGCTGGGATCACCAAGCACAACTTCATGCATAAAAGGAATATACTCTACCAACTGTGTCACCACCCTGGACAATATCTTTATAGGGTTTTTTGGTTTTTCATTCACCAGGGTTATCTCTAAGGCTCAGTGCCTACATGATAAATCCACTGTGATCCTTTGCCTTTTTTTCTTTCTATTTTATTTGATGTGATAGAGAGAAATTAAAAGGGGGAAAGGGAAATAGAAAGGGAGAGGGAAAGAGAGACACATGCTGAGCTCTAATTTACCACTCATGAAGCATCCCTCCATGTCAGTGGAGACCTGAGGCTTGAACCTGAGTCCTTGTGCCTGGTTACATGGGCTCTCTACCAGTATCCCAAGGGAAATCTTTCATAAGAATTTATTGTATATTCTAGGCCTGCACAAAAATGTTTTATACCTATACAAATACATAGCATACAGATACACATACACATGTGTACATTCAGAATTTTATATGCACATGTGTGTGCTTGGATATATACATATCCAGCTAGTGATAGCTACACACAGGTATGTCAGGAAAGATGCCAGCTTAACTTGCTTTTATATTCCTAGATCCTTTTAGCTGCAGTTGGTTTTGCAGTTTGGGGCTACTACAAAGAGGAACAGCACTTTTTTTTTTTTAATAGAGACAGAAAAAGTGTATGTATGAAAAAGACCACAGAACACTATCAAAAGTGAGCTATTTTGCTGGCCCAAACAGCGCCATTTAATCCTCATAGCAACCCTTCCCAGACCGGTTCCACTATTACTGGGACTCCAAGGCTTGGAAACACCCAACAACTGGCTGAGGGCACACAGCTTTGGATGGAAGCACTGAGAGTTTACCTCAACCTCTCCCTCCTGCCCCAACCCACTGACCATTCATTCTCCCTGCAGATGGAACCCCATGCAGACCGCTGCCCACCACCCCCTCGATCGCTGCCCCCGAGTGCCTGCCAGGTTGCACGCTGTCAAGCCGACTCTGAGTGCCCGCACCGTCGGCGCTGCTGCTATAATGGCTGCGTCTACACCTGCCTAGAGTTGGTGCCTCTCCCACCAGGTAAGTGGCCCTGTGGGGGGAGGGGGTACTGGAAGGGATTGCCCTATTTGGCCTGAGAGTGTCCACTGGGGGATAAAGCTTAAAGCTGTACTACCTGGGCAGGGCCACCATGTCAACATTTCCTAACATGCAGTTCTAGGTAGTGGGTGGGGAGGAGACGGCATCAGGAGGTGGGAAAGCATGACTCCAGAACCTCTTCATGTCATCCCTGGAGTCCAGAGTGGCAAATTGTGGTTTGCTGTTTCCATTTGTACCTGGGATCAACTATCTTATGATTGGTTATCTTATGATGTTTTTCTAGGGAAAGCTAGCCAGCATTTTTACCACCCATGTGCTTTTGAAGATGCTAGACAGCACATCTGCCTCTTTATTGTTTTTGGAGTCAAAGTAAAGCAGATGGTGATAAATATGATCCCAGACAAACTTTTTTTAAAGTTTCATTTATTTATGAATGAGATAAATAGGGAAATGAAAGAAAAGAGAACCAGACATGTGCTCAGCCAAGGACTAAACTCATACTTTAGTGTCCAACACTTAATTCACTGAGCCACCACCCAGACTGAACCAAACAAATTTTATGTGGTCGCCAAAGTGATTTTTTTTTTCATTTTGGCTGGAGAGATAGCTCACATGGATAGAACTCCTGGTTTGTCATATACATGATCCATGTTTGAGCCCAGACCCCACTGTACTGAAGAAAGTTTTGGTACTTTGGTATCTTTCCCTTCCTCCTCACTTCTCTCCTCTCTCTTTCAATCTGAATAAACATCGACTTGGAGCAATGAAGCCCTGGCTGGAAAAAAAGGGGGGGGGGCTTAGTCAACATTTAAAAATCAGTTTAGTGACCAAGGAAGCAGTGCAGTGGCCATAGTGTTGGGTTTAAAAGCACCAATTCCTAAGTTCAAACCATGGCATCCTATGTGTTAGTGATACTCTAGTTCTTTCTCACTCCATCTTTCTCTCATGTTAATAAATATATTTTTTAAAGTTTATATTCTTTAAAAACAAGTACACAGAGGCTCTGGGAACACTGGGAATAACTGGTCAGAGCTGTGCAACAGCTGGCCCATGGAAGTATGCACACCCTAGTTTGCTTGGTCTTACCTGGCTTGGTTTTCTCACATATATTACCTGTTTGCCTTCTGGGAGGCATTTGGGCTTTTCACCCTGACTGACTTGGGTTTTTGAAGACCTTCCAAACGTTGTCTGGGTCTGTCTTCCAGTTAGTGAAAGACCAACACATGTAACAAACAGATCCATCAACAAGAGGTTTAACAGATTAAGCGTTTACTTCTCTCTTACTTACTAAGAAATGACAGGTGACCCTGTCCACAATCAACCCCACCTCTTCTGCCCCATCTAGTTGTTCCACGTGGTAAAAGTGCTAACCAGACTGCAGGAAGAGGGAGAGAGGGAAGGAACCAGCAGCCCTCCTGCCAGGGGAGGGCTGGGAGTTGAGGCATTATTTTTTCTGACATCCCATTGGTCAGAACTCAGTCACGTGACTCCCCTGCATGGGAGGCTGGGAAACGTAGTCTCCAGTTTGTCCACCCAGCACCCACGTGAACCCCACGTCTTCTTACTCAAAGGAGTGAATGAATCCATGTTGGGGAAACATAACTGCCTCTCCTGCAGGGAGCCTGCATGGTTTGCCATGAACTGTAGCCCCCCCCTGCCCGGGGCTGTCTGAAGAGGGCCCCCACTGAACCCTGTGCTGTGTTAGTTTTAGACTGGCTGGTACAGCCGAAACCTCGATGGCTTGGTGGCAATGGCTGGCTCCTGGACGGCCCTCAGGAAGTATTGCAAGGTACTACTGTGGGTACAGGTCAGACTTACTGGTGAAAGACTCCCCACTTACCAAGCTGTCACCAGGGACTGCCTTCACTCCAGCAAACTATGTGTCCTCAAACACCCCAAGAGGGATTCCCCCTCCCCCCTTCTCCCAGCACAGAAACTGGGGCTTGGCACCTAGAACCTCAAACTGTACAGGGTTTGACTTCCTGGGAGTGAAGCCTCCTTCCTGGCTGGGGCTTGAAGCAGAGTGACTTGGGCTGACTTTAAGACCATCCCAAATCGGAGTAAGACAGTTTCCTCACAAAGCAGCTGCTTCAGGGGGGTGGGGATGAGGTGGGGATGAGGTGGGGTGTGGGGGTGGGTGGAAAGCAGTTTCTAAGAACAGTGACATGGGCCTAGAGAACTGTAGGTTAGTCAGCTTGCACATATGCAGCTGAATATTCACGTGTCTGTGTGCAATTGTGTGGCTGAAGATATTAAGACTTGAGTGGGGAAATAAATGTGTATCACGATGTGTGCACAAATGAGTGTACAAATATGATTGTAGATATGAGTGTGTGTATATGTGTGTACAAGATTTGTGGTTGGTTGGGAGTCGGGCGGTAGCGCAGTGGGTTAAGCGCAAGTGGCTCAAAGCCTAAGGATTTCGGTTGGAGCCCCCAGCTCTCCACATGCAGGGGAGTCGCTTCACAGGCAGTGAAGCAGGTCTGTGGGTGTCTCTCTTTCTTGCCCCCTCTCTGTCTTCCCCTCTTCTCTCCATTTCTCTCTGTCCTATCCAACAACAACATCAGTAACAACAATAATAGCTACAACAATAAAACAACAAGGGCAACAAAAGGGAATAAACAAATTAATATAAAAAAAGATTTGTGGTTGTGAGAATGTGTCAGGATACTGGGGAATGAATGTGTGGACATGTATATCTGCAGGTATGAGTGTGTTTCATGGTGTGTCACTAAACATATGTGTATATGAAGGCATGTTTGGGCCACGTGGCTTTAGACTACATGTATCTGTGAGTCTTTATGTACAGTAGGCCGCTGTGAGTGAGCTGTTAGGCACAACCTGGAAATTGTGGTACAGAAGTGAAGGACCCTCTCTGGGCAAGGTACATTCACTGTCCCCAGGGTGAGGGGCACCCTGACACCCTGGCATGCGTTCCTCCCACAGCAGAGGCATGCAGCACCACGGAGGATGGGGCAGAGCCACTCCTCTGTCCCTCGGGCTATGAGTGCCACATCCTGAACCCAGGTGACGTGGCGAAGGGCATTCCCAACCGAGGTCAATGTGTCAAGCAGCGCGAGCAGACAGGTGAGTATGGGTACTCAATTCCGCTCCTGAACACCTGCACTCCTCTGAGGTAAGCCCCATGAGACAGCCATTCCAAAGAAAGGCACTATCCCAGCCTGCAGGGATCCCTTGCATCCTCTTTCCTGATTCAGCTGCACTTGACTCTACAAGCCCCATTTGACCCCTTCAGCTGTTGACCATAGACAGTTTCAAATCTCTAAGACTTGGCTTGCTCCTCTGCCAAATGAGTCCACTTCCTTGTGTCATAGGAATTAACTTAAATCATACAGTCCAGGAGATAACATAATATTTATGCAAAAGGCTTTCATGCCTAAGGCTCTGAAGTCCCATGTTTGATCCCTATTGACCACCATAAGCCAGAAACCAGGGTTGAGCAGTGTTCTTGGTAAACATAAATAAATACATAAATAAACTAATTAATTAAATTAAATAACCATAAAGTGGAAAGCCCTCAGAGCAAAACCAGATGGTAATAGGTACTCAGTAAACAGGAGTTCTTTCGTATCCATCTATATATCTGTTCAAAACTGTGTGGAATCTGAAAGTTCAGAACTTCCTAGGTCCTCTGCCTGAACTTTCCATTGTGACTTTATCTTTGGAATCGAAACAATATGTAAATCAGCATCATCTTATCTTGTCTCCCACTGAGTTCTGATCAGGTAAGGCTAAGGGACACCGAGAAGCAATGACAAGTAGCCTCAGAGTTCCATAGTAGGACTTCTTAGACAGTTATGTGAGACGTGAAATTAACAAGAACTGACCACTTTTTACATACCAACATGACAATTTCGTGGGGTTCCTCCTTCTAGTGCATGCATATATTCTCAAAAAATTTATTTATTTTGATTTTCACAATAACTTAAGGACTACTTTTCAAAAAAAATTTTTTATTTTAATAAGACTTTTTTTAAATTTCAGGACTACTCCTTTTTGTCCATTTTGGGGTGAGGAAGCAGTCTGAGAGGAGACTAGAGAGACAGTGGAGTGCAAATTTATGTCCTCAAGCATAAAAATTTTATTTATTTATTTATTACTCCAGAGCATAGCTGAGCTCTGGTTTATGGTGTTGCAGGGGGCTTGAACCTGGAACGTGGAGCCTCAGGCATGAGCATCTCTTTGCATAACCATTATGCTGTCTACCACCAGATTTGTACTTGGGTTGCATTGTCATTTGAAGTAATGTTCTCAAGCAAGTTCCATTTACCTCCATTATATTTTCATTTTTTAATACTTATTTATTTATTTTCCCTTTTGTTGCCCTTGTTGTTTTATTGTTGTAGTTATTATTGTTGTTGTTATTGATGTCACTGTTGTTGGATAGGACAGAGAGAAATGGAGAGAGGAGGGGAAGACAGAGAGGGGGAGAGAAAGAGAGACATCTGCAGACCTGCTTCACCGCCTGTGAAGCGACTTCCCAGCAGGTGGAGAGCCAGGGGCTCAAACCAGGATCCTTGAACCGGTCCTTGCACTATTATATGCGCTTAACCCACTGTGCTTCTGCCCAACTCCCCCATTATAATTATTTAAAGCAATCAGCTTACCTTTATTTTTTAATTTTATTTATTTATTGGATAAAGACAGAAATCAAGAGGAAAGGGGAAGGTAGAGAGGGAAAGAAGGAAAGAGATAGATAACTGTAGAACTGCTTTACTTCTTTGAAAGCTTCTCCCTCATTGCCCCACAAGTGGGGGGTTGGAGGCCTGAACCCAGGCTCTTGCACACTGTAATATGTGCACTCAACCAGGTATGCCACCACCCATCCTCTGTCATTGTAATTTTACAGTGACTTTTTCTTTTCTTTTTTTTTTTTTGAAACCTTGCTCATGCCTTATTTATTAAGACAGTGGCTCCCCACCTTTTTTCCTGTCTCATTCTTTCACTTTTTACAAGAAAAAATTATCAAGGACTCTACAGAGCTCTCTTGGGTGGGGCATGGTTATGGATAGTATCCATATTGGAAACTAAAGCTGGACATTAAACACAGTTATTTGGTAAGCAGCTAGAGAGGTGGTTCATCAGGTAGAGTGATCAGTTTATAAGTGTGGGGCCCCGGCTTGATTCCTACATATGTCCAAGTTGTGCCCAGGTCTCTCTCTCTACCTTTCATAAAATAAATAAAGCTTAAAATACAGTTATGTGGGCCTGGGCAGTGGTGTACCTGGTTGAGCATACATGTTACCATATATATAAAGACCTGTGTCTAGTCTCCGCTCCCCACCTGCAGGGGAGATGCTTCACTAGCGGTGAAGCAGGTCTGCAAGTGTCTATCTTTCTCTCTCCCTCTCTGTCTCCACTCCCTTCTCATTTCTTCTCTGTCTTATCAAATAAAATAGAAAGAAAAAAATGGCCACCAGGAGTGATGGATTCATAGTGCCAAAACCAAGCCCCAGCAATAACCCTGGTGGCAATAAATTTTTTAATTAAAAATTAATATAGGGAGTCAGGCAGTAGTGCAGTGGGTTAAGCACACGTGGCATGAAGCGCAGGGGCCGGTTTAAGGATCCCGGTTGGAGTCCTGGCTCCCCACCTGCAGGGGAGTCATTTTACAGGCGGTGAAGCAGGTCTGCAGGTGTCTATCTTTGTCTCCCCCTCTCTGTCTTCCCCATCTCTCTCCATTTCTCTCCATCCTATCTAACATCAATAGCAACAACAATAATAACTACAACAACAATAAAAAACAAGGGCAACAAAAGGGAAAATAAATAAATATTAAAAATTGATATATATTATTTGCTTGTCATTTTAAAATAACAAGATAAACTCAATGCACTGTAAAGCATTAACCCCCTCAATAAAAATAGAAGAGTGAGAGAGAGAAAAAAACTTTTTATATTAGTGCATTAATGTTGATTTATAAAATTATAGGACAACAAGGATATAATTCCATAACTTTTCCACCACCAGAGTTCTACATCCTCATTCCCTCCACTGAAAACTGCAGTAGTTCTCCCAAGATCACAGTTAAGGGTTGACGAATATGTATATATCCCTCTGCCTTCTATTCCTTTCTAAGTCACACCTACACCTAATACTACTTCCAAATGTCCTTTCTTTTGTTCCTTTTCTCTCTCCAGGTCTTGATGGAATTGGACCTGAACACTTACCCCTCTGGGAGTATGGGCCAAAAATTTTTACGGGGTGCAGAAGGTGGGAGGTCTGACTTCTGTAATTTCTTCTTTGCTGAACATGGGCATCAGCAGGTGTATCTGTAACCCAGCCTGTTTCTATCTTTTCCCTAGTGGGATAGAGCTCTGGAGAGGTGGGGCTCCAGGACACATTGGTGAGGTCATCTGCCCAGGGAAGTCAAGAAGGAAGCATAGTAGTATCTGCAACTTGGTGGCTAAAAAGCTATTGGATATAAAGCAGGGCAAAAATTTGAATAAATGGGGAAAGCTAGCCTTTCAAACATAAGGAACATTGAAAAAAGTGTTACTGTTTTTACTTTTTTTTCCTTCAATTTTAACGCGTGAATTAAGAGACCTTGACTCTGACATCTGCTTCTGCATCTTCATTTGTTTGGCTGCAAAATCACAAGTCCTAGAGCCTCTAGAAAAATTCCACTGCAAACTCAGAACAAGAGTGAAAAACACAATTTTTAAATATTATTTTGAAAACAGTTTTAGCCTTGTAAACTCCATGAAAACTTAATCTTCTCACTTGTTTTCAGATGGGCGCTTCCCAGGACACAGGTTTTACAAAGAATATCCAGGTAAGAAGATGCCTTTTTTTTTTTTTTTTTTTTTTTTTTTTTGCATAGCTTACTGAGAGGGGGCAGAGAACAATTGAATCCTATTGACTGTCCTGAGAGCTGCAGTTAGTAGCTGCTGTGGGGAGTCAGGCGGCAGTGCAGTGGGTTAAGTGCAGGTGGTGCCAAGCACAAGGACTGCCATAAGGATCCTGGTTGGAGCCCCAGGCTCCCTACCTGCAGGGGAGTCACTTCACAAGTGGTGAAGCAGGTCTGCAGGTATCTATCTTTCTCTCCCCCTCTCTATCTTCCCCTCCTTTCTCCATTTTTCTCTGTTCTATCCAATAACTATGACATCAGTAATAACAATAATAACTACAATAATAAAGTAAGGGCAAAAAAGGGAATAAATAAATAAATATAAAAATATTTTAAAAAGAAGAAGAAGCTTCTGTGAAGGAGAGTGACCAGATCTTCCCCAGTTACTTTATCATTATCAGATGGCTCTTGGGTACTGGGATGCCAAGAGGCTTCTGATGTAAAAATATCTCCTCTAAACTGAGGGGTTCTTCTGGAGGAGCTTATATGACAAGATCTATTCTCAGGTGTTGATGGGATCATCCCAACAGGTCTGGGGTCAGAGGATGTTGGACATCTAGACAGGTGACCAGACAAGAACAGAGACAACAGCTCATATATGTCTCATAGCAGAAAAAATACAAACACAACAAATATAATCTTATGCTAGATCTCAAAACCTGGCATTGGACAATTTTTAGCCCTCCTACTTTCATTCAGGGAACTAGAAAATATCATTCATACTGTTGTCCATTTGTTTGTTATCCATCCCATTCATTATTCCAGTAATACAATCATCAGTCCATCATTCATTCATATATCCAGTCTTTCTATTCATCCACTTACCCATTTGGTCATCATACATACATACATACATACATCCAGTTAGCAATAGAATTCATTTGTCTATTCAGCAATCCATTAAACCACCCATCCAACACCTTATTTTGTCATCCATCTACTCATCATCCATCCACTCATTTATCTATCCATTCTTTCTTGTTTTTTGTTTGTTTGTTTTAGCCACTAGGTTATTGCTAGGACTCAATGTTTACACAGCTCCACCAGTCCCAGTAGTGTGTGTGTGTGTGTGTGTGTGTGTGTGTGTGTTAGAGATAAAGGTTTAGAAACAGAGAGATAAAGAAGAAACAGAGGGAGTCGGGTGGTAGCGCAGCAGGTTAAGCGCATGTGGCACAAAACGTAAGAACTGGCGTAAGGATCCCAGTTTGAGCCCCTGGCTCCCCACCTGCAGGGGGGTTGCTTCACAAGTGGTGAAGCAGGTCTGCGGGTGTCCATCTTTCTCTCCCCCTCTCTGTCTTCCCCTTCTATCTCCATTTCTCTCTGTCCTATCCAACAATGATTACATCAATAACAACAACAGGAGTAACTATAGCAATAAAATAACAAGGGCAACAAAAGGGAATAAATAAATAAATATTTTTAAAGAGAGAAGAAACAGAGACAATCAGAGACACCTACTGCATTGCTCCACCACTCACAAAGCCCTGGTTTAAAAGAAGAAGGCAAAGAATTGACAGCATATATTTATCAAGCATAACTCTCCATTCTGTGCTGGAGGCTGGAGGACTGCATCTTGAAATATGATTCACTGTGCAGATGACTACCACCAAGATGGTAATTCTAATATAAATAAAGCCCAAACAATTCCTTGGTAAGAGCAGTGATCAGTGAAACTGAAGTCACACACAGGATACCTTAACTGTTAAGGAAGACTTCCCAAGGAGGAACAGTTAAGTCTAAGTCTAAGGAATAGAAACAGTGGGCAGAGGAATAGCAAGTGAAAACCCTGGGGCTGGAAGCACTTTGGACTTCATTATAAGTGGGGATATCTAGTGACCAGGAGAGAGAGTAGCAGGTACCAAAGCCAAAAATGTCAGCAGGGCCAGACCACACAGGCCATGGAGTATGATGACAGGGGAGAGGCTTAAGTGGGAAGTGGGTGACCTTTTCTGGGAGCACCTCATCTGGCTGCTAAACACTAAGCAGGAGTCGACAAACCAGCCCTGACACTTCTAGTTCTGTTTGCAGAGGGTGATTATAAGAACGTGGCAGAAAATGGCAAAGGACGACCAACGCATGCTCACTAAAGTTCCAGGAGCAGGTAAATGGAGGAAGTGAGTTACTAGGTGGGTATATGGGGGTGCTGGGGTACCAGATGTGCCAGGTGGTTATAATCATAAACTCAGTCCGAGGGACAGTAAATGTGGACCTTCACCTGCAGGTAAAATTGTAAAATCCCCTTGTGATTTCTAAAAGAACATAACCACTGTGTTCTCAGAAGTAGACACGTTTCTTTGCTTCTCTAGTCTAAATCCAAAGGCTGGACTTGGTTGTGACTTTCCTTTACATTTCCACTCCTGACACCTCCATGAATGGGCAAAGAGACCTCCATGTTCCCACCTCTGCTTCCTGCGTCTGTCCCTCTGACACAACACTATCGATCATGAACCTTAGGAGAGGTGTGTTCCTGGAGCCTGGTTGTGGTTGTTCAGTCGGCATTCAGGGATGTCTGGGATGTACTCAGCCTGGTGCTGGGGCAGTATATGAATGGCCAGACTTCCTGTTCCCATGGGCCCCTGTTCTAATGGGAGGTTAGGCAAGGAAGTCAATGAGAAAGTGACAGGTGTCAATCCCTCTTGTGAAGGAAGCAATGTGGTGAAAGCAGCCCAGTCAGGTAGGCAGGCAGAGAGCTGCTTCCAGGGAGGGGTTCAGGGGAAGATGCCACCTGATGAGGTGATGCCCAAGCTAAGAAGGGACTGCCATGAGAAGGTATCAGAAGAGCCAAAGAGATAGGAAGGGCCTTGTTTTTGAGGAGCCACAGAGAGAACAGGCTAGGGGCGGGGTGCGGCTGCCTCCCAGAAGGATAGCAGAGAAGACAAAGGTTCTGTTCTCAGATGCCTTCTACCCAAGGCAAGATGAAGCTGGGAAGGTACACACCCCCCAGGAGGGGTCCTAACAAGTGGACCTGAGCCCCCTCCCATTTTCACCCCTGGCATGCTATGTGTCTGTCTGCCGGAGATAACAGAGGACCTTGAAAGCAGGTGGTTTCCTCCAGTGAAAGGCAAAGGTCAGGTTATAGATTCTAGAACACTTAGAAGTGAGTCCTCTGAGGATTCTAGAGCTCATGGGCTTCCTGCCAGCACATCTATTACCAGCTGATGACAGGGGCAGTTCCAGGACTGGGAGATTTTCATGGGAAAATCCAGGACATGGGGCAGGACCATCTCAACTTAGGTGACTCTCTAGGGCCAGCCAGACTTGGTTGAAATTCTTGTTCCAGTAACACAGTGATGCCTTGGGCAAAAGTCTTCCTAATGCCAGCTCCAGTGTCCTCACTGGCAAGATGGGAAGGGTGGTCAGAGATGTGTTAATACCATAGATTTTACAGTGAGTAAATTTATCTTCATAGAAACTGGTAACTGGCATTTCTGGGAGGTGAGAGGGCGTGGCACAGACTTGTGACTCTGTGTTCTGCTTGGATAGTGGCTCAGCCCATGTTCACTACTTTGCTTCCTTTCCAGCCAGTCTGAAAGCACATTGTTCTGCCTTGAAAACAGTTGGGTACAAAGGATTTGAGCCCCGCTGCCATCCCCCAGAAGTCACACTCAGCTCAGCAGAGCATGACCTTGGAGATACTTAGAAACAGACACTGGGCTGTCATCTCCTGTCTAGCCCTACCAGACTGAGTGGCTTTGTGACAGACGACACTGGCACTGCAGCCCTGTTTTATCATCCTAGAATGTCCAGTGATGCTACCCAGGAAAAAATTGGAGCCTCTGGGAGCAGCCCTTGGGGATTCTCTCTGAGATGGAGTTCAGTGTCATGATTATTTACTGAAATTTCTAGAGCTGACTCTGGAGGCATGTATCCACCCCAGGTGTGCTCAAAATAAACCTACTCATCATCAAACAGAAGTGTATTTGTCTCCTCAGGCCTGCCTTATAGACTGATCCCCCCCCAGTGGTCCAAAGAAGTGGATAAATCTGTGAGGCAGGCCTTATGTGAAATGAGCTCGAGTCTAATTCCCTTTTATTCCCAGCCTGGCATAATATATGTGCTATTAATTGTCACCAACCCAGATCAAGAGAATCCATACATCTGCATTTCCCAGGTTGGACTCAGCCTCTGAGTGATTGAGAAAGCTGCCTGGGGTCACACAGAAAGAAAATGACAGAACTGGGCTTTGAGCCCAGGGCTAAAGATATCCCAGCTTGTCACCTTTACCAACTTACTAATCATTCCTGAGCCTCAGCACCCATATTTCTCAACTGACAGAGAGAACTTCCACTTCACAGGGTTATCTGTGAAATTTATCAAGACCAGACAAAATGGGAGTGAATTCCCAAGTAAGATGCAAATGCCAGGGTGGAGGTGGAGACTCATAAAAGTATAAAACCTGCCTCTACCGACTGGGAGTAAGGACCGACCAGTCAACGTCCATGTTCAGCGGGGAAGCAATTACAGAGGCCAGACCTTCCACCTTCTGCAACCCACAATGACCCTGGGTCCATGCTCCCAGAGGGATAGAGAATGGGAAAGCTATCAGGGGAGGGGGTGGGATATGGAGATTGGGTGGTGGGAATTGTGTGGAGTTGTACCCCTTATACCCTATGGTTTTGTTAAATTATCTTTTCTTAAATAAAAAATAAATTAAAAAAAAGAGAAATCAAGAGGGAAGGGAGTGATAGAGATAGAGAGACAGAGAGACACCTGCTTTAAAACACTGTTTTACCACTTGCAAAGCATTCTCCCTGTAGATGGGGACTGGAGACTCGAACCTGAGTCCTTGTACACTGTAACATGTTCACTCAACTAGGTGTGCTATCACCTGGCCCCTCGTGAACATATATTGGTACAAAACATAATTTTGTCTCTGATTTTCAGACACTATTTAATTTTTTTCTCCAGCCAATGTCAATTTACATCTGGTTATTTTAATTTTAATTACCATGCATGGTAGGCATTATTCATTTTAATATGTAAGCTTAATTTTCTAAGTTTTGTGTTTTATATATAAATAAATAGAGTCTTAAAAAAAAACTTGCCTCTACCTAGGGGTACCCACCATCCCTGGGAAAGGCAGACAAAGCACCAGACTCAGCTCAGGCCAGTGATGATGGAGATCAGCCTGAGACGGCTTCCTGAAGGTGGTTATACTAGAGTTGACTGTGTTTATTATCTGGTCAGTCCTGAGAGCATGTCTACTTCAAGAAGAAGCCCTGTCGGGGGTCGGATGGTAGCGCCGCAGGTTAAGTGCGCGTGGCGCAAGGACCAACATAAGGATCCTGGTTTGAGCCCCCCGGCTCCCAACCTGCAGGGGAGTTGCTTCACAGGTGGTGAAGCAGGTCTGCAGGTGTCTGTCTTTCTCTCCCCCTCTCTGTCTTCTCCTCCTCTCTCCATTTCTCTCTGTCCTATCCAACAACGAATGACATCAACAATAACAATAATAACCACAAATAGGCTACAACAACAAGGGCAACAAAAAAGGGAGGAAATGGCCTCCAGGAGCAGTGAGTGGCTTCATGGTGCAGGCACTGAGCCCCAGCAATAACCCTGGAGGCAAAAAAAAAAAAAAAAAGTCCTGTCTCTGATTTAAGCCAGAGCTTCTCAAGCTGCACAGATGATGTGTTAGACTGGATCATTCAGTGGGGGCTGGAGGGAGGAGTCCTGTATACTGTAATGCTTTCAGCAGCCTCCCTGAAGGTGGGGACACAACTTTAGTGGTGGGTGTCGTATGGAACTATATGTTGTAATCTTACAATCTTGTAACCTACTATTAACAAAACATTATTTTTAAACATAATAAAAAGTAAATAAATGAAAGTCAACTAACCAAAATAAATAAATAAATAAACACTTTGGTTAAATAAATAAATAAAAATAAACAGCCTCCCTGATGTCCACCCATTACACACCAGAGAGAGAGACAGACAGACATCGAATCTGGAGCAACAGAAATGTCTCTAGACATTTCATTGCCAAAGTCCCCTAGGTTTATACCTGCCCTAGCTGAGAGCTTCTGGTTGAAGCCCACATGATGACATCTAATTTATGTGACTCCATCCATCAGTAAGTTCCACTGGGGCATTTCCCCTTAGGTTCAGGGGAATTAATTAATTTCCCCCACTCACTTATCACATGCTAATTTGAACATCCACACTCCCATCTTCTCAAGGAATACTTAGTAGGCTGTGGTGCCTGATCTGTGAGAGGCTCTCACGTACATTTGGTTTGCCTCTCTACCTTCCTGCAGTTGGGGCATGGCTTAGGCTCTGCTACTGTGATGTGTGCAGGACATCACTGTCTGTGTAGAAACAGGTGACATGTGCAGGTGGGAACTTCCCGGACACACAGAGGGATTGGCTTCTGGAAGTCCCTGCATCACTCACACTCTTGGGGACGCAAAGGGCCATCTGGCAGAAACCCCTGGAGACTGGTAACTCTGGTTAGAAAAGGGACTGGAAAGATAGCCCTAAACATGACAGACAGAGTGCATAGACATACCTGTTCCCATCCATTTCATTTTATACTTTCTTCCTTTCTTTCCTTCTTTCTTTTTTGCCAGTATATTTCTTGGCTAATTGTATAGTATTTATTTTTTTTTCCTTTATGTAGGGTTAATGGTTTACAGTCAACAGTAAAATACAGTAGTTTTCCCATGTGTGACATTTTATTAGTTTTCCTCA
This sequence comes from Erinaceus europaeus, assembly GCF_950295315.1. Taxonomy (NCBI): domain Eukaryota; kingdom Metazoa; phylum Chordata; class Mammalia; order Eulipotyphla; family Erinaceidae; genus Erinaceus; species Erinaceus europaeus. The sequence goes on along the minus strand of NC_080163.1, from coordinate 122,155,526 downwards.
TAGCAATCTAACCCCCTCTAGGTCCTCCTCTGCCATCATGAACTTACACTTTCTGATATCTACACAAAAATGATATGCTATTAAAGTCTAAGTCTCTGTAAATCTAAATGAGCTTTTTAAAGCAAATATGAAGTGGAAAGTGAAAGCCTTGTAGCAGCTTAGCTGGCAGTGCTTTCTTCTCCTATCTATACATAAAGACACACATGAGTTAGGCTGCAAGCTGCTCGTCATGGTTTTAATGTGAGACCCGGCAGGGAACCAACCAGACACAGTCCAGTACATCACGTGGACCCTCTTGGTAGAACTACCCCTTCCTCACTTGCCCACCCCCATTGTTTCCCTGCCAGCGTTCACGGTCCAGGAGGTACTGTAGGTGAATGGTGAGCAAATGCAGGGGTGGGAGGGAGAAAAGTTATAGATCGTGGTTTTGGTGGTGATGGTAGAATCCCAGCTCCACCCAGCCAGGCAATAAGGCTATAAGGAAGAGCCCAATGGAGGGTTGGTTGGGGGCATGGTTTTGCTCTTGGCCTAGAGAAAAGCAGCTCCAGGGAAGATGGTGGTGGCACAGGCAGTGATTTTACCCTGGCCCTCAGCTGAGTTGTGGCAGGTAGAGATTCTGGATCAGCAACCCTCATGCCCCAGCATGTGAGGGGCTGGTCTTCAGTGACTTTGGCTTCAGGTTCCAAGCGCCCACTCTGGAGCCCAGCCAGTGGGTGAGACTTGGCCCTCCTCTGACTCCCTGGGTGGGATTGGAGCTGAAGTCTTCTCCATGGGAGAATAGCTCTGTCCCCTGCACTGACTCTGAGGGAGAAACTATGTAAGTGATGGAAAGATAAAAAGCACTTTGATGTTCCCCAGGGCAGAGAATATGCATTGAGCTGTGCTGTCCCAAACAGGCTGTCTGTTACCAAAGTGGGTGGCAGGGTTGGTGTAGGTGGCCTGGTGTAGGCCATCATAGGACACCTGCAACTTAGTCTATAGAGCTGTCACAGATTCTTAGGGTGATCCCTGGGGACAGATCTCCTAGGAGAGTGGGAAGGGAATTTAGGGGTTTCTCTTTTGGCTTCTGGGTCAGAAGGATTAAGCAGGGCTTAAAAGATGTCCTTAATTATTTGGGGGATGAAAATGGGGCTATAAGGGCAGGGAGCCCCCCTGAGGTGAGGAGACTGCAAGGCATTGAGTAGCCAGGGGTCATGAAGGAGGAGCTTGAGGTTGCCCATGGCAACAGGCTCCCCAAAGTCCCAGAGAGAGGACAAGAGGGAGTGGCCTCTGTGCTGTAAAGCTTCTGGGAGCCTCAAGAAGGTTCTTGTCCTCCTGGGGGCCCCAGTAGGGAGACAGGAGACTTGAACATTCAAGGATTGTAGGGGACCCTGGACATAAGGAAATTGGAGTGGGATTGTAGGAAGCTGGACCTGGGTTCTGAGCAAACACCCACATGCTGGGTATTTCTCAAGGCTGGAAAACTCATTTGTACATATAGTCTATTCAAATAGGACAGACTCCCAGAGTATAGGAATCTTGTTTCTTCCACCTCCACAAACGTGATTTCTATCTTTCAGGATAGAAATCCAACCATATAGCTCTGTCAAACAGGCTGTCAACAAAGCCAGATGAGTCCAGTCTTCATGGAGATGTAGTAGCGGCTCAGGTATGAATCCAAGAAGTATTGCATTACACTAAAGTAGAAGACTCTGGGGTGGGTAGGTGGGGTGCTGGTCCTGGAAAAGGATGACAAAGAACCTAGTAGGGGTTGTATTGTTATGTGGAAAACTGAGAAATGTTATGCATGTACAAACTATTGTATTTACTGTTGAATGTAAAACATTAATTCCCCAATAAATAAATTAATAAATAAATAAAAAGGAAGTATTGCATTATTATTATGTATTTATTTTACCAAAGCACTGCTCAGCTCTGGTTTATGGTGGTGTGGGAGAATTGAACCTGGGACCTCTGGAGCCTCAGGTATGAAAGCCCTTTGAATATGATTATACTGTCTCCCCTACCCAAGGTATTGGACTTTTAAAATGTTGTTATTGGGAGAAGAGTCACAGAAGATAGCCTACCCAGTAAAGAGTTCTCTTCATCATGCATAAGGACCCAGGTGCTAATTCCCACTCACCTCATGGGCACAGATGCACAAGAGAAGCTTCACAAGTGAAGGAACAATACTTTGATATCCTCTCTCTCCTTCCCTTACTCCTTCTCTGTCTCTTACCCTCTATCTTTAAAAAAGAAAGAAAAGAACACTCATCAGGAGAAGCAGAATCATGTAGACATGGAACTCAAGCAATAGAAATAGTGGCAAAAAAATTATATAGATATATAATCTGAGGAGACAGCACAGAAGTAGAATTTAAAACTTTGCATGCCTGAGGCCTCAGGCTTGATCCCCAGCACTGCATATGCCATACAGCAAAGCAGTGTTTTGGTTTATCTCTAATAAAAATTAAACACATACATCTCAAAAAAATAGAGAACTTTTAAAATAAATAAATAAAATTTATATTCACTGACCCTGTTCCCTAGAAAGGAAATGGACCTTTCCCATTTCTATAAAATTAAAGAACAGAGTTTCTTGAAGCAACAGATAATTCCATGGCTGAAAATGACAAAACTGGCAGATTTTTGCCTTCCCAAATGGCAAATGGACTCACAATCAGGCCAAGAGAATTTTGAACCAGCTGGGAGAGGTTCCCATGGTCAAACTGGAGCTTCAGAAGGATAATAGCACAGTGAATTAAAACTGAATTGTTTATACTCACCAGTTCACAAAAGCATTTTATGTTATTATTTAGTATTTATTTATTTATTTAAGAAAGGATTAATTAACAAAACTATAGGGTAGGAGGGGTACAATTCCACACAATTCCCACCACCCAATCTCCATTTCCCACCCCCTCCCCTGATAGCTTTCCCATTCTCTATCCCTCTGGGAGCATGGACCCAGGGTCATTGTGGGTTGCAGAAGGTAGAAGGTCTGGCTTCTGTAATTGCTTCCCCACTGAACATGGGCGTTGACTGGTAGGTCCATACTCCCAGTCTGTCTCTCTCTTTCCCTAGTAGGGTGGGTCTCTGGGGAAGCAGAGCTCCAGGACACATTGGTGGGGTCTTCAGTCTAGGGAAGCCTGGCCGGCATCCTGATGACATCTGGAACCTGCTGACTGAAAAGAGAGTTAACATACGAAGCAAAACAAATTGTTGAGCAATCATGGACCCAAAGCTTGGAATAGAGGAGAGGAAGTGTTGGGGTACTCACTGCAAACTCTAGTGTACTTCTGCTTTCAGGTATATATTTTGCAGTAGTTTACAGATACGTGTGAACATATGCTCTCTCTCACAGAAACTGGTGTATATCTAGGTTTGGGGACTTTGTTAGAAAGTGAACCACCTGAGATGAAACTAGAGTATACAATGAAAGGAAAGGTCTCACCCGAGTAATGAAGTTGAAGGGTTGTCATTCCACACGTGAAGTCTCTGGACACAGTCTGAAGTGAAGCATGTTGAGGTGGCAATCGTTGTGTTGGTTAGGTTGTGATCGGCAGATGCAATATTATTTGATATGGATTGGGAGAGGCATATGGGAAAGTGGGCCCTATCCAATGGTTCCAGGACTGGGGGAAGTAGAGGCTCTATAGTGGAGATGTGAGGTTCCTGCTGTCTTAGGGTTCAAAAAGACAATCGATAGTTAATGTTATCATCACATTATTTGGTAATTGGGTTAACTTTGAAAAGTCCTTTTGTTAGGGTTTGCTGTATAGTACCCTGTATCTTGTATATAGCTGTGCTATTGGTTGCTTCTGATCTACTTGGTCTAGGCTTTTGAGAGAGTCTGCATATTAATTACACAGCCTATATATTGAAAAGATTCAGTTTGTGTTTTGAAAAACTTCGAGACATACAATTAATTTCCCCCCTCTCGGATAAATTAACTAGTGATTTATATGACTACATTTTACTAGGAGTGTACATAAACACTATTCCCACCACCAAAAGACTGTGACCTATCCCTCCCACCCACTCCCACCCCCCCACTGTCCCAGGAAGCTGCATGTCTACCCCTCACCACAGGGTTTTTACTTTGGTGTCCTACTTACAATTTGGTCAGGTCCTGCTTTTAGTTTCCCTTTCAGGTCTTCTTACTCAACTTCTGTTGATGAGTGGGATCTTCCCATACTCATCTTTATCTTTCTGACTTAGCTCACTTAACATAATTCCTTCTAGCTCTGTCCAAGATGGGTCAGAGAAGGTGGGTTCATTGTTCTTGATAGCTGCATAGTATTCCATTGTGTATATATACCACAGCTTTCTCAGCCACTCATCTGTTGTTGGGCACCTGGGTTGCTTCCAGGTTTTAGCTATTATGAATTGTGCTGCTATGAACATAGGAGTACACACCTCTTTTTGGTTGGCTGTTATGGAGTCCTTGGGGTATAACCCCAGGAGAGGAATTACTGGATCATATGGAAGGTCCATGTCTATCCTTCTGAGAGTTTTCCAGACTGCTCTCCACAGAGGCTGTACCAATTTACATTCCCACCAGCAATGTAAAAAGGTTCCTCTGTCCCCACAACCTCTCCAGCAATTGTTGCTGCTGTCCTTTTTGATGTATGCCATTCTTACAGGAGTGAGGTGGTATCTTAGTGTTGTCTTAATTTGCATTTCTCTGACAATTAGTGACCTAGAGCAGTTTTTCATATGTTTGTTAGCCTTTTGGATCTCCTCTGTAGTGACTGTTTTGTTCATATTCTCTGCCCATTTTTCAATGGGGTCATTTGCTTTTTTGGTGCTAAGTTTGCTGAGCTCTTTATATATTTTGGTGATTAGTTTCTTATCTGATATTTGGCATCTGAAGATCTTCTCCCATTCTGTGAGGGGTCTCTTTGTTTGTTTAATAGTTTCTTTGGATGTGCAGAAGCTTTTCAATTTGATGTAGTCCCATTGGTTTGTTTCTGCTTTAGTCTTCCTTGCAATTGGGTTTGATTCATCAAAGATGTCCTTGAGGTGTAGGTGGGAAACTGTTTTACCAATGTTTTCCTCTAAGTATTTGATTGTTTCTGGTCTGACATCTAGGTCTTTGATCCATTTGGAGTTGATTTTTGTTTCTGGTGAGATAAAGTGGTTCAACTTCATTCTTCTGCATGTTACAACCCAGTTTTCCCAGCACCATTTATTGAAGAGAGCCTCCTTTTTCCATTTAATTCTTTGGGCCCCCTTATCAAAGACTAGATGTCCATAGGTGTGGGGATTTATTTCTGGGCTTTCAATTCTGTTCCACTGGTCTGTGTGCCTATATTTGTTTCAGTACCATGCTGTTTTGATTATGACGGCTTTATAATATAGTTTAAGGTCTGGGAGTGTGATGCCTCCATTTCTGTTTCTTTTCCTCAAGATGATTTTGGCAATTCTAGGTGTTTTCAGGTTCCAGATAAATGATTGTAGTGTTTGTTCTATTCTCTTAAAGAAGCTTGGTGGAACTTTGATGGGTATTGCATCAAATTTGTATATGGCTCTGGGGAGAATATTCATTTTGATGATATTTATTCTTCCAATCCATGAGCATGGGATATCTTTCCATTTCTTGGTATCAGTTTCTATTTCCTTGAGTAGCAACTCATAGTTTTTGGTATATAAGTCTTTCACTTCTTTGGTCAACTTTATTCCTAGGTATTTGATTGATTTTGCTGAAACAGTAAATGGGAGTGATTTCTGGATGTCTTCTTCTTCAGATTTAGTATTTGCATAAAGAAATGCTACTGATTTTTGTACATTGATTTTGTAGCCTGATACCTTGCTATATTGCCTAATAACTTCCAGTAGTTTTCTGCTGGATTCTTTAGGTTTTTCTATGTATACTATCATATCATCTGCAAATAGTGAGAGCTTGACTTCTTCCCTTCCAATCTGTATTCCTTTGATTTCTTTCTCTTGCCTGATTGCTATGGCAATAACTTCCAATACTATGTTGAAGAGTAGCAGTGACAGTGGATAGCCCTGTTTAGTCCCCGATCTGAGGGGGAGTGCTTTCAGCTTCTGTCCATTGAGTATGATGTTGGCTGTAGGTTTGCTATATATAGACTCCACAATCTTGAGGAATTTCCCATCTATTCCCATTTTTTGTAGAGTTTTGAGCATGAATGGGTGTTGGATTTGTCAAAGGCTTTCTCTGCATCTATTGAAATAATCATGTGGTTTTTGGCTTTGCTTTGATTGATGTGGTGAATAACATTGATTGACTTACGGATGTTGAACCAGCCTTGCATTCCTGGGATGAATCCCACTTGGTCATGATGAACAATCTTTTTGATATGTTGCTGTATCCGTTTGGCCAAGATCTTGTTTAATATTTTGGCATCTATATTCATTAGAGATATTGGTCTGTAGTTTTCCTTTTTTGTTCTGTCCCTATCAGCTTTTGGTATCAGGGTGATATTGGCTTCGTAGAAGGTGGAAGGGAGTATTCCTGTTTCTTCAATCTTATGGAAAAGCTTAAGAAGGATGGGTACTAACTGTTTCCTGAAAGTTTTGTAAAATTCATTTGTGAAGCCATCTGGTCCAGGACTTTTGTTGTTGGGGAGGTTCTTAATAACGGTTTCAATTTCTTTGTCTGTGATTGGTGCATTTAGATTTTGTAGTTCTTCTTGGTTAAGTTTTGGAAGGGCATATGCTTCTAGGAATTGTTCCATTTCTTCCAGATTCTCTAGCTTGGTGGCGTATAGTTCTTTATAGAAGTTTCACAGGATTCTCTGGATTTCTGTGGTGTCAGTTGTGATATCTCCTCCATCATTTACAATTCTATTAATCTGAGTCTTCTCTCTTTTTTGTTTGGTGAGTCTGGCTAGGGGTTTGTCAATTTTGTTTAATCTTTCAAAGAACCAACATTTGGCTTCATTGATCTTTTGTATGGTTCTTTTATTTTCGATGTTGTTTATTTCTGCTCTAACTTTAGTGATTTCTGTCCTTCTGGATGCTTTAGGGTTCCTTTGTTCCTCTTCCTCTAAGTCCTTGAGGTGTGCAGTAAGGTCGTTCATTTGAGCTTCTTCTTGGTGTTTAATATGTGATTGTATGGCTATAAGTTTCCCTCTCAGTACTGCTTTAGCTGTGTCCCAAATATTTTGATAGGTTGTGTCTTCATTTTCATTTGTTTCCAGGAACATTTGAATTTCCTGCTTTAGTGAATCTCTGACCCAGTGGTTCTTAAGGAGTATGTTGTTTAGTTTCCAAATTCTGTGACTTTTAATAATTGTCTGTTTGTTGTTAAATGTTAGCTTTACTATACTGTGGTCTGAGAAGATACTTGGGATGATTTCAATGTTCTTGAATTTATTGATGTTGTCTTTGTGGCCTAGCATGTGGTCTATCCTTGAGTATGTGTTATGTGGATTTGAAAAGGTGTATTCCAGTTTTTTGGGGTGAAGGACTCTGAAAATGTCCAAGAGGTCTAGTCTGTCAATCTCTTCATTCAATTCTTTTGTATCTTTGTTGGTTCTCTGCTTTGTTGATCTGTCTAAGTGTGAGAGTGGGGTATTGAAGTCTCCCACTATTATTGTATTACTATTGATGTATTTTTGAAATTCTTTCAGTAAGTGCTTGACGTATTTAGATGATCCCTCATTGGGTGCATAGATGTTAATAATTGTTACGCCTTCTTGGCTGATTGATCCTCTAATCATTATGTAATGTCCTTGCCTATCTTTTATCACTTTATTTAATTTAAAATCTATCGTGTCTGAGATGAGAATGGCTGTTCTGCCCTTTTTTGTGGTCCGTTAGCCTGTATGATAGTTTTCCATCCTTTCACTTTAAGTCTGTGTTTATCTTGTTGTGACAGATGGGATTCTTGCAAGCAGCATATGGTTGGATTATGTTTTCTGATCCATCCCCCAACTCTGTGCCTTTTTATGGGTGAGTTTAAGCCATTGACATTTATTGATATTATGGATTTAATGTATTGTAGTGCCATTGTTCAAAAAAAAAATTTTTTTTTGTTTGCTCTGATACATTGCCAGTATTATAGTGATGTTCTTGTTTATAAGAGGTCTTTTAGACCCTCTTTCAGGGCTGGTTTGGTGATGGTTGCCTCCTTTAACTGTTGTTTGTCTAAGAAGGTTTTGATCCCTCCATCTAGTTTGAATGAAAGTCTAGCAGGATATATTATCCTTGGTTGAAACCCTTTTTCATTCAGGGCTCGATAGATATCTTGCCACTCCCTTCTGGCTTTTAGAGTTTGAGTGGAGAAGTCTGCAGATAATCTTATGGGTTTTCCCTTGTATGTGACTTTTTGTTTCTCTCTTGCAGCCTTTAGGATCCTTCCTTTATCCTTACTTCTTCTCATTGTGACTATGATGTGTCTTGGTGTCTTCAGGTCTAGGTTGATTCTGTTTGGTACTCTCTGGGCCTCTTGAATCTTGATGTCCTTTCTGTTATTCAGGTCTGGGAATTTTTCTTCTATTATTTCCTCTAGAATGTTTGCTTCCCCTTCCTCTCTTTCTTCCTCTGGCAGGCCAATTATGCAAATGTTACTTCTTTTGAGATCATCCCATATGTCTCTGTTGTTGTTTTCAGTGTCTTTCAACCTCTTTTTAAGCTCTTTCACCTCTTTCTTTGTTTTCTCTAACTCATCCTCTGTCTGACTAATTCTGTTTTCTGCTTCTGTTAGTCTGCTTTCCCTTGCCTCAGCTTCTTTCTTCATTACAGCTATTTCAGCTTTCAGTTCTCTAATTGCTTCAAGATAATCAGTATTTTCCTTGGGGGTCTCAACTGTTGTTTCCCTAACACTGCTTTTCCTTTCCTCCAATGTTGTTTTCATTTCTGTGAATAAGTTTATTATTGCTTGCATACTTTTCTTATCTATGGTTATTTCTGGCTGATTTGTAGTTTCTTCTGGGCTCTTGTCTTCATTCATTGGAGCAGCAGTTTTATTTGTTTTTGATCTACCCATTTTTTTGATTTATGTGTTTCTTTTTTTATGCTCTGTTGTTCCTCAGTTGTTGTGTCTTGAGCACAAGCAACACTGTACTAAATACCTTTATGACAATTACACTCACCAACCTCAGGAATTACAGTAGCAACTGAAGCAAGTATTGAAGCAGTTTAATCACTACCAGTTAGCCAAACAATTTCTCCAGTCCGTGAAAAAATAGTAACCAAATCCCAGTGAAGAAGAAAGAGAAAAGAAAGAAGGGATAGCAAGAATAGACAGTTATGCAAATCTACTATCCACTGTATATTCTAGGGGTAACAAGAGGGGAAAGGGAACTAGAGCAGAGATACACACATAGACAGTCCACTCTGAGTCAGATTTCTTCCCCAAAATAATTCACAAATTCAGAAAGGCAAAGAAGAAGGAAAAAGTGTATGACAAGATAAAAAAAAAGAGAGACAAGTGAGAGAAAAGGGAAAAGATAAGAAAAAGAGCTGTAATTAAAGAGCATAGAAAGGAAAGGGTTTTTTATTACTTTATTTTTAATTTAATTTAATTTGATTTTTTTAATTAGCTAGGAGGAGGAGGGAGGGGTGAGTCTGTAGAGGAGGTAGGAGTAAGGAGACAAGTTCCTCCCACAATAGATAATATGCCCACTACCCTAGCAGTGAAAGATACCCTAAGAGTTCATTCTGATCAACCTAAAGGGGGGGAAAATATATGCCTTTATATAATATTAATAGTAAAATAGAGCAGGGTAAAAAAAAACAAAAAAATCCTGTCCCAGATTACCTCAGACCTCATGATCAGAGGCAGCTGATTGTTAAGAATGAGAAAAAAAAAAACACCTCAGGACTAGACAAGGATAGCTGAAATAGACAGTTATGAAAATCTACTATCCACTGTATATTCTAGGGGTGGCTAAAGGAGGAAGGGAAGTTGAGCAGAGACACTCGCAGTGAGAGTCCACAATGAGTCAGAATTCTTCCCCAAAATAATTCCCAAATGTGTATCAGTGAATTCAAAAAAGCACACTGTTTGGTGGTGTGGGGGCTGGGGCCTGTGGCTTTGGAAGCTGTAGGATTAAGGAAGAAAGGGTGACAAGAATGAGAAAAAGAAAAAAAAAGAGAGAGAGAAAAAAAAAGAAAAAGACAAGGAAAAGAACAGTCATAAAAGAGCGGTGAAAGGAAAGAGTTTTTTTAATTTACTTATTTATTTTTAATTATTTAATTAGCTATGCGGGGTGAGGTGGGGGGGGGTTGGCTACTTAGAAAGAAAAAAGGCCAGAGGTTTCAGAAGGGTATAGACTTAGAATGAATGATACTCCCTGGTGGGACAGGAATTTGGTAAAGACAGAAGCTCAGCAGGGGAGCCTGCTAGGAGCTGGTCCCCAGGGACTGGTTATGGGAGGGTGGGGTGGGGGAGGGGGTGTGCTTAATAATTAAAAGGAAAGAACTTTTTCCCCCTTTTTTTTCTACTCTATTTCTTAACCCAAATTAAGTTATAGTCACCTCCTTGGTGTCACCGCTAGGACCACTTATTGACTGGCCTACTAAAGGCAGAAAATCCTACCATTTCCAGAAGATGTGGTCAGAGCTCAAGCCACTAGCAGCTTCTCAGTCCGCCATCTTCCGGGAACCCCCCTTAGTATTAATTTTTAATGCAGACAAGGGAATAAGCTTGGGGCCTTATGCTCAGTTGATACTGCTAGGCAGCCTGCAGGCATAATTATTTGTCTTTTTATCTGTTTGTTTTTGTTTTGTTTTTCTGAGGAGGAGACAACTCAGAACTGCTCCACCATCCATGGAGCTCCCCCAGTGCCCTTCATGGTACTCCTGTGTGGTATCAAGGCTCAAACCCAGCACCTTGCACATCAGAATGTAATACCAGGTAAGTTATATCCAGGCCTCTGCAAAAGTATTCTTTTTTTATAATTTAATATGGAGGTTTTAAAAAAAATTTTATTTATTTTCCCCTTTGTTGCCCTTGCTTTATTGTTGTTGTAGTTATTGTTGTTGTTGATGTCATCGTTGTTGGATAGGATAGAGAGAAATGGAGAGAGGAGGGGAAGACAGAGAGGGGGAGAGAAAGACAGACACCTGCAGACCTGCTTCACCGCCTGTGAAGTGACTCCCCTGCAGGTGGGGAGCCAGGGATCGAACTGTGATCCTTATGCTGGTCCTTGCACTTTGTGTCATGTGTGCTTAACCTGCTGCGCTACCACCCAGCCCCCTGCAGAAGTATTCTTAACCTTCAGAGGATGACAAAGAATTGGTTTGATTGGTTATCATGAAAGTTGGTCACTAAAGGGGTAACCCAATTGTGAATGAAGGAAGCATCTCTTTATGAAAGTACGTCAACTAACACATTAAAAAGAAATGAAGGACTGGGTAGTGGTGCACCTGGTAAAGTGCACACATTACAGTGCACAAGGACCCGGGTCCATGCCCTGGTCCCCAACTATGGGTAGGGAGAGCTGGTGTCTTTCCTTCTCTCTTCCTCTCTATCTCTCCAGTCCTTCTCAATTTCTCTGTTTCTATTCAAAAGAGTTTTTTTTTTTTTTAATTTAAATAAGGGGAAAAACAACCAGAAGCAGTGGATTCACTGGGCTTCTTCTGACATCTGACAAGCTTCAGCATTAACCCTGGTGGCAAAAAAAAAAAAAAAAAAAAAAAGCGACAATAAATGTTTTTAAAGGAATTGATAGCATTAGAACAACCCCATTGCATTTGTGGGTTTGGACATTGAGAACTAGAGTCCTAATACCAACCCCCCCCCCCACACACACACACACAAACACAGTCAGACACTGGGAGCCCTCTGAAAGCAGAACATGTGGTCAGGGGCTGAACAAGCACCCACTCTTGCCTCTGAAACCCACCAAGGACAGAGGACCTACAGATGTGCTCCTGGAGGAAGCAGCTGTCTCAGTGTTCAGGAGGAAACACCAAAGGTCAGACATCCTGGGCTTCTCAACGGTTTACTAAGGGAGGTAGATGATTGGAGTGGCAAGCAGACACACAGTCCCCCAAAGATGTACCGGACCTCATCTCCAGAACCTGTGAGTTTGTGGCAAAGATACTGTGCATCTGCCATTGAGTTGGGGCTCTTGAGACAGAGAGGCTCCGGGGTGACCCAGCTGAACCCAAGTCACCCTAGAGTCCTTCGAAGAGAGAGACAGGTAGGTCAGAGCTGGGGTAAGGGAGCGGAAGAAAGACTCACTCAGTAGTTGCGCTTTTACCAATATAGTGCAACAGGTGGCTTCTTCTAGAACCTAGGAAAGACCAAGTGACTTGTTTTCACTGACAATTCCTGAAGAAATGCAGCCCTGCTGTCACTAGTTCAGAGAGGCTGTCTCAAACCCCAGACCTCTAGAACCTCAAGAAAACCATTTGTACTGTAGACTTGTGACCATCAGTTTGGGACTGCAGGTGGAAACCATCAGGTTAATGACATCTAAAGGTTGTATCAAATTAATAAAAACAGGCAAAGCCAAACTAGGGCATCCAGGCATTCAAGGAATCGATGAGCATGTGGCCATACAAGTCAGGAGTGTGAGTGCATTTGTATGGGGTGAGGGGAGGTAGTTATTACAAGGGGTGGCCAAGTTCTACATTGTTTTTTGTCCCAGCTGGTAGTTAGCAATGAGTTCACCTAATAATGATTCCTTGAGCTACACTATTGTTGTGTATGATTCTCTGAGGTGGGTTTTATTTTACATCAGAGCAGTAAAATGCTAACAGTTGAATGGATATCAGTGATGGAGAGAGGGAGAGCTCATCCTCTGTCAATGTGAAGACACAACGTTTTCTTTCTTTTTTTTTAAGTATTTTTTATTAATGATTTAATATTGATTTACAAAATTACATAAGAGGGGTACAACACTAGGAGTATGGATCAAAATTATTTTGGGGTGCAAAAAATGGGCTTCTATAATTGTTTTTCTACTCGACATGGGTGTTGGCACACCATCAGCCTGTTTCTGTCTTTCCCTAGTAGGGTAGGGCTCTGGAGCAGTGAGGTTCCAAGACACATTAGTGAGGTCATCTGCCCAGGGAAGTCAGGATGGAATCATGATAGCATGTGCAACCTGGTGACTGAAAGAAGGCAAGGTATAAAGTGGAACAAAATGGGTTAGAGTTGAGTATCTCCCATTCTAATCCAGCTTTCTAGGCCTTTTCTCTACTTACACAAAGGGATAGTGGAAAGAGGTGAGCAGAGGTGCATCTAACGATGGAGAACACTTGACTGCCTACTTGGTAGGTTCTTCCATCAGCATCTCCTCCCCTAACCCCCACCTCCAGCCCACTAGCACTTAACAAATCTCAGTCTCTTTGCAGGATGGACATGTGGGTAGATAGGGAACACTCCCCATTCCCTTTAGACATGTCAAGATCTCCGGACCTCTCCTCCCCAACCTTCCACTGCACTCCCATCCCTATACACACAGTCCTGGCAAAAGAAGTCCCCAGATCTAGAAGGTTAAAGTGGTTCCTGCTTTCTTAGCAGCCCCCCTTTCAAGTTCCTATACTTCCTTTTTGTTTATATGTTTGTTTGTTTAAACAATTTAATAATACAAATACATTTCAGAAACAAAAGCATAATTGGTGACATTGAATATCAATTAAGATGGCCAAATGGTAGAATTTAAAAGTAAATAAATAAATAAAAGCATTAACTTAGTGATCTGAAATATCTAACCCAGTGTTGTCCCAATCCACAGGGCAATGGCATAACAATTACAACAGAGAAGATCCCCTGTGAATGATGGCTCCATGAGACCTAATATTCATCCAAGAATGATTCTAAATAGAACACGTGGAATGAAACTAAGTAATAAGACTAAGAAGTAATAAAGGTGGGGGGAATCCAAATGATTGCCTGTAATGCATGTGTAAAATTAATGTGAGTGTCAGATAAAAGTTAATAAAGTAAGAAATGCATGCTGTATAAAAATTAAACATAAAAATCCATGTAGGCATTCATGCATGCCTATGACAAGCCATTATATTATACAGAATGCTACATAATAAAACCTGATGGGTAGAGTAGAAAGTGAAAGGAGTTAAAATATGCTGCAAGGTGTGAAGTTCCTAGACTTCTTCTGCCCCAATTCCCAAACCCTTCTTTCAGTTCTATGAACCCAGGCTACCTTTCTCTAACACCTCTTTATTTTATTTTATTTTATTTTATTTTATTTTATTTTATTTTATTTTATTTTATTTTATTTTATTTTACAAGAACCAGTTCTACTATTTACCACCAGGTGATTTCAGCCAGGTGACAGGTAGCATGGTGCTAAAGAGACCCTGGGTTTCCTGCCAGCTGTGTGGGGAATCAGTGTAAAAAAAATGTGTGGTTCTCAGAAAGAGAAAACTTCCCCTCTTCCTGTTCCTCCCCCTCTCCCTTCCCCTTCTCTTCCTCCTCTTCTTTCTTCTTAAATTAACCACACCCTATCATGCAGACCAGGCCTGGAGAAGAAGTGAAATTGTGGGTTTTAGTTAAAACTAATGCACAGCACATTTCCAGCATTACCAATGTTTCAAGACTAATCCAGTGACTGGGAAGACAGGGCTTTCCCAGGGGAGGGGTTGGGCAGTACTTAGCTCAGTGTCACCAGCAAATCTTGAACTGAATCTTGTCAGTCTTATCAGCTGTAAGGGTGGGCCTGATTCTCTGCTGTCCTACCAGGTAAGAACTGGGGTGCAGGAAATGAGGTGACTTGTTGAGGATTCCTAGAAGTTAGCGGTAAGATGAGCAGTGGCACATGGTGACTATGTGCCCTACATGTCTGTGCTGAGACATGCTGCCCAGTGACTCAGGAAAAGAGTGTGATGATCAGGCTAGAGAACTCATGAGCTTCCTATAGGGAGGCCCTAGCTGTAATTACTCCATAGACAGACAGCACCTCTGCATGCTCTCTCTCTCTCTGTATGAGAGAGAGAGAAAGAAACTCAGAGGGAACAAGAAATAGAGAGGGAGAGAGAAAGAGAGACACCTGTAGCACTGTTTAACCAATCATAAAACTTCCCCTCACACAGGTGGGGGGCTAAGGGCTTGAAGCCAAGCCCCTGTGCATTGTAACATGGCAATCTACCAAGTATGCCACCACTTGGCTCCTTATGCCATAACTTCTTTATTTAGTCATCTGGTTTATTTTTTTTTGTTTTTTTTTATTTTTTTAAATTTATTTTTTTTTTTTTTAAAAAAAAACCTCTTTATTTATTTAATTACAGGTTCCCAGGAAGCCATAAAGACTATACCAAGAAATCTTGCGACTGTTCCATGCCATAGGGATGTGTTTCTCCACCACGTGGTCTCATGGATACAGTCATGTCAACTCCACCATGGAGATGCAGAGCTGTCCATCAGCACACACCCTGCACTGCTGGTCCTCCTCTCTGCTCATCTCCGTGACCTGGTCCCATCAGGAATAGTCTAGGTATAATCATACAGCACATAGTCTCTCAAGACTGGCATTGTTCTTACCAGATTCCCCAAGCCTGTGAGCAGGAGACCATTTGCCCCATCCTTGTTCAGAGTCAGAAAGTTATTTTTATTTTATTTTATACTTAGATAGAAACGGGAAGGCAGAGACACAGAGAGCCTGGCAGCAAAGCTTCCTGCAGTGTAGCGGGGACTGGGCTAAACCTGGTTGAGCACAGGACAAAGCAGTGCACTATCCAAATGAACTATTGCATCAGCCCTATTTTAATTTACCTTATAATCTTTTTCAATGAAAATATTTGTTATTGTACTGTGCAAAATTTCTATGTTCTTGAAATTTCTGATACATGCATTTTATTGGGTATGCCACTGCCCAGCCCCCCTCTTCTTGATATTTCTAAGGGGCTAAAAACATACCTAAACTAGATTCTATGAAAGCTATGAAAGAAAAAACTGAATATTTAAGCTGTCTTTTAAAGCAGTAATTTTAACAACTCTGAAGAATGGATAAAAATAATACTGATTTTAACTTTGTTTTGCTTAAAGTCCATTTTCTGTTTAACCTTTCATTTATATATGTATTTTTAATTAATTAATTACTTTTACCCAAGCACTTCTCAGCTCTGAGCTTATGGTAGTGCAAGGGGCTGACCCTGTGACTCTGGAGCCTCAGACATGAGAGTCTCTTTGCATACCAATTATGCTCTCTACCCCCACCCTATCTGACCTTTCAGTGTTGGTCCTTTTGCCTTTTTTTTTTTTTTTTAACCCGAGCACTGCTTAGATCTGGCTTTAAGTGGTGCTGGGATTGAATTTGGAGCCTTTCACAAAACCATTATGTTGTTTCCCCAGCCAGAATACTTTCTTGAAGCAAAATTTACCTAAAGAAAAGGACACATGGTGCCGCTTATTACTACTACAAAGTGAAAGCCCAGAAGCTAGCAGCAGGGTGCACTAGATATGGATGCTGGGGGAAGGCTTCCTGGGGGAGAACATGTCTAGCAGAGACCTGTGAGGTTCATAGGCCAAGAGGCTGGGCTGTTTGACAAACAGCTGGGGCACAGGGGCGGGTGAGGCTGAAGAGGCTGGAGGCTGGAGATGACAGATAGGACCAGAGAACTTGGTTTGTGGAATGACATCAGAGGCTGCCTTTACTGCAGGGGCCCCAGATCCCAGGTTAAGATCCTGGGCTCCTGAAAATGACTAGAAAATGGAGGTGGGAATTGGGGAGTGAGACAGGGAAAGAGCCTAGAAAGGTGTGTTCTTAAGGTGGTGACCCGAGTTGGGTGAGTACTAAAATGCTGATCTTCCAGGAGGGTCCTGGGAAACAGAGAGGAGCTCGATGCAGGGTGACCCTTCCTCCTGTCTCCCCCCCACACACATACAGACATAATTCAGGCATTGGTTGTTTCCCCATCACTGTCTATCAGTGCAGGATAGGGTATCAGTACCTCCACAGATGTACTGATCAGTACCTCTTAGGATGTACATCCTAAGAGTTCCAAGGAATCCTGAAACTGCAGGCAGCACCAAACTGTGCTTTTCCTGCACATAACACCCATGCTAAAGCTTAATTTGTAAAGCAGGCACAGTAAGAGATTAGCAATAACTAATCATTAAGTAAAACAATTATAGCAGTATGCTGTAATCAAAGTTATGTGGGTGTGATTCTCTGTCTTCAAAGTTTCTTACTGTATTGATGGCAGGTGACTGAAATCTTGGAAAGCAGGGGGCGGAGTGGTGACACACCAGTTAATTAAGCGTTAACCTTGTTTAGTTTTTTATTGCAGTTATTATTGTTGTTTTTGATGTCATTGTTGTTGGATAGGACAGAGAGAAATGGAGAGAGGAGAGGAAGACAGAAAGGGGAGAGAAAAATAGACACCTGCAGACCTGCTTCACTGCCTGTGAAGGGACTCCCCTGCATGTGGGGAGCCAGGGGCTTGAACCGGGATCCTTACTCCGATCCTTGCGCTTTGCGCCACCTGTGTTTAACCTGCTGTGCTACCACCCGACTCCCAGCCTCTAGAACTTTTATAGGGAGTAACTAGGAACTTCAGACTCTTTTTATTATATCTAATAGCCAACAGAACTCTTTTTTTCAACTTCAGATCAGGCTATCCAATTTAACTGTAGTCAGAATTAATTCATTCTCCATTCAAGAAATAGGTAGCTAGTGCCTTCTTTTCAATTGCATTTTTTCCCCACACTGGGGAATAAACCTAGGGTCTCAGGATTCAGGAAATAGCATAATAGTTATGCAAGACTTTTTTTTTTTAATTGCCACCAAAGTTATCCCTGGGGCTCAGTGTCTGTACTACAAATCCAATGCCCCAATGGCTATCCCTCTCCACCTTGAAAAGACTTCTATGCCTGAAGCTCCAAGGTCCCTAGTTCAGTCCCTAGCACCACCATAAGCTGGAGTTGAACAGTACTCTGTTCTTTCTGTATGTCCTTCTTTCTGTATCTATCATTAAAATAAAATAAATATATTTTAAAGAACTTAGGGGGATTAAGCACACATATTACCATACATAAGTAACTGGTTTTGAGTCTCTGCTCCCCACCAGCAGGGGGAACACTTCACAAGTGGTGAAGTCCTGAAGTAGATCTGCAGGTGTCTGTCTTTCTCTCTCCCCTCCCCCCCCCCCTTTTTTTGCCTCCAGGTTTATCGCTGGGGCTCAGTGCCTATACTACAAATCCACTGCTCCTGGCAGCCATTAGTTTGCAGCCATCACACTAGGAGATAAGAAACCAGAGTGCAAAAAGAGTCTGTGTGTTCAGGGGTTTATTTCTTGTGCCACATGCTTAAAAACATTCGCCAAGTGAATAAGAGGTTTCCTTCCACAAAATCCCATTTCTTCACAGCCATTTAAAAACAAACAGAATTGGGAGTCCGGCGATAGCGCAGCGGGTTAAGCGTCCGTGGCGCTAAGCGTAAAGACCGGCGTAAGGACCGGCGTAAGGATCCTGGCTCTAGCCCCCAGATCCCCACCTTCAGAGGAGTCACTTCATAGGCAGTGAAGCAGGTGTGCAGGTGTCTTTCTCTCCCTCTCTCTGTCTTTCCCTCTTCTCTCCATATCAATAACAACAACAATAATAACTACTACAACAATAAAAAACAAGGGCAACAAAAGGGAAAATAAATAAATATAAAAAATTTAAAAACAGAATTAATGGTTTCTATACAGAGTCATAATTTCAGGAGCTGGGCAGTGAAGTATCCGGTTGAGTGCACAGGCTATCATGCACAAGGACCTGAGTTTGAGCCCCTGAGTTTGAGCACCTGCAGGGGGGAATCCTCACAAGCAGTGAAGCAGGTCTCTCTCTTTTTCTATCTTTCCCTTCTTCTCAAGTTCTCTCTGCCCTATCAAATAAAATAGAAAGAAAAAGAAAAAAAAAAGGAAAAAATACCCACCAAAAGCAGTGGATTGGTAGTACTGCCATGGAGCCCCAGCAATAACCCTGGTGGCAATAAAACAAACAAACAAAAAAAAGGCATAGGCATAACTTCAAACTATGTCCTAAAAGTAACACATACCTTTATATATAAAACCTTTTCCTGAAAAGGTTGGCAACCTTATCATTTGCAGTTGAGGTCTACTACCAAACACATTTTGAGTGTCCTGGGATTGCATTAAAGAGTATCGTTGGGAGATAATTACAGGTATTATCTGTATGATGCCACTTTCATACAGAGAGTGAATGGAAATGTGACCTCATTGTTAAAGGTGTTCAAAACAGATATTTCAAGAAAGGCTGGATGCTTTTGGTTGAGTTCCACCCTTAAGTCTCAGTGTGTGCCAAACATCAATAGAACTCATAGTTACAATGCTCAGAAAGTTTTCCAGGGAACTGTCTTATCTGAGTAGATTTCTTGAGAATACATTGAAAAGTTTATTCATTAAACTTTCAGACTGATGAAAGAGAAAAAAGAAGATTCTTAAAGAAAAAAAAAAGCTTAAAGTCTGTGGCAATGAGTCTGGAATCCAAATAAAGTAATAAAGGTAAGAAAGACTATGAAAACAAACCTAAATAGTAGGTGTGATTTTGGGGTACAGTGGAGTAGAGGGAGTAGAGACTACGAAATGACAAAATCACAGACAAAATTCTGGGAGTCAGCATAAACAGTTGTCTGTTTTCGAAATGCTTTTAGATAGTTTCTGAAAAGATTTTCAGAGGGGTGCTTATATTAAAATCAAAATGAAAGATGACAGCAAATAGCAGAGTCTTACTCAAAAAACATAGAAATCAAACAAGAGGATAATCAAAGCCAGTCTAATGGTAATGACTATTACAGTAAAGATATGATACACTTTAATACCACAAAGCAGATATCTAAACTAGACTTTAAAACAAATGTCACTGATTTGCAATTTATGAGATCTATTCAATAATTGCAATTTATGAGAGCTATTTAATAATTACGTTTGAGAATATGCCATGCCTCAGGAATATTTTTTATCATGACAGACTGCATATAAAAGGATGAAGACAGAAGACTTTCTTGTTCCCAAAGAGTTTACAGTCTGGTGGTAAATAAAACAAGATAACTAAAATTGATAGTACATATCACACAAATTCAATTAATAAGGAAATAACAGTGACAATTTGAGTGCCATAAAATGGAATTTATGCATTTCAATAAGCTAGAAATGGCACTAATTACAAAAGTTATAACAAATAGGTAAAGCATATGCACTAACCAGCAGAGAAGTGTAATTCTGAAAGACAAGGTAAAAATAGACAAGAAAGCACTTAGACTGATAAATGTTAAGCTTTTTGTCATCTTCAAGCAAGCATCCATTCAAGTAGTCAGCAAGAAATGAGTGCATGGGGTGGGGGAGATAGCACAATGGTTATGCAGAGACTCTCATGCTAAGCAGAGCTGGGGGGGGGGCAGTGCATGAACAATGTGAATAAATGAATACAGCTTACCAGGTCTCTTATAGAGAAGAATATGCCAATTTTTCAAGAGCCACTGAAAATGTATGAAACTTGCATACAAAATAGGTGCAAGGTTCTCAATAAATTAAGCAAGTTTAGAAGGCATGTGTGCAAATTTTCTAATTACTGTGCAACAACAACAACAACAACAACAAAAAGCAAATAACTGCCTCCAGTTACAAACCATGACATCATTGTTTCATCCCACCAAGTGCAGAAACTACCCAGGATTCCCCTTCTGAATGACCTGGTCATTTTCAAACTGATCCAGGAATCTCAGTCTTGACATTTCTCAACTGGGGCCGAGGTCTAGGCAATGGGATCCAAGAGGCTGAGCATTTCTGGGAAAGAAATTTTACTTAACGTTTTACTCTATGCTCAGGGGGGCAGCACCACTTAAAGTAAAGGCACTCAGCAACACCTGTGTGAGAGACTGCCAACAAAGGGTTTTCCTGTGGTTTCAACACTAACTTCTTCTTCTTTTTTTTTTTTTAATGAAAGATAACAGAGAGCTGGAGAGATAGCATAATAGTTGTACAAAAAGCCTTTCTTGCCTGAGGCTCCAAAGGTCCTAGGCTCAATCCCCAGCACCACCATAAGGAGTGTTATGACATAAAAACAAACAAATAGACAGAAACCACAAACAAGCAAATAAAGAGATACAAAGAGAAATATATACAAAGAGAGAAAGAGAGAGGGAGAGAGGAAGAGAGAAGCTAAGGAGAGAGGGAGAGAGAGAGAGACCAGGCCACAGCTCACCTCTGGTTATGGCAGTATTGTGGATTTGGATCAGAGACCTCAGTACCTCAGGCATAAAATTCTTTTGCAGATTCACTATGCTATCTCCCCAGCCTCCCAATACTAGCTTAAAATCTCAGAATGCCACTTGCAAAGGACTTGAGAAATAACTGAGTTGAGTTCCTGTGTATCCTTTCATATTAAAATAGGACTTTCCAGAGGACCTGCTATATTAGATAGGACCACTACATGAATTCAGATCTCTACAGCGCAGAGCTGGGCTATCTCCCCTAAATTCTTCCAGATCTCCTGTCCACTAATTGCTCTTTATTCCTGCATTTTGGGCCACACACACACAGCAATTTTTTTAAAATTTATTTATTTATTTATTTTTGCCTCCAGTTGCTGGGGCTAGGTGCCAGCACTACAAATCAACTACTTCTGGTGGGCTTTTTTTTTTTTTCATTTGATAAGACAGAAGAGAAATTGAGAGGGGATGGAGAGAGAGACAGACACCTGCAGACCTGCATCACTGCTAGTGAAGCATCTCCCCTGCAAGTGGGGAGTGGGGACTTGAACCTGGGTTCTTGCACTTCATATTATGTGACTTAACAAGGGTGCACCACCTCCCAGCCCACAGATAGCAAGTTCTCACTGCTGCTTATCTTTAGTAACTATAAAATCCCTTCTGGTATCTCTACCCACCAACCCACACCTTTGTAAATAGTGTAAGGGTGCCATCTGTTTCCTGCTGGGCCCCTGGCTCATGCAGGTCGAAAGTGACACCTCTATTTTGTAGATGAATAAATGGAATTGGGGAAGGATGAAAGGAACAGGCCTGAGATTTGAATCTGGATTTATTCACACCAGTGTTTTGCTTTTTCCTAAAAAAAAAAAAAAAAAAAAAAAAAAAACACTGGGGCTTCATGGAAATAGATGAGGTGTGTAAGGGACACCTCACCTATTTCCAAGGGACTCATATATTCTTTATGTTAAGTGGGGAAGTGAGGCTGGAGGAATGAGAAAGGCCACACAAGAATTGCCCCTTGGATTAAAGGGGACTGTAGTTGCCACCTCTTGGGGAACAATTGTGATAGGTGGCAAATACTTGCTCAAGGGGGGCAGTATGTGTAAGTAGACTAATTTAAATGTCATGTTCCACAATCCTTACATAGCTTCCCTTCCTAGATGAGGAAGTCAAGGCACACAGCCTTCTCAAAGCCACACCCAACCAAACAGTGAGTCTTGAAATGAATTCCAGATCCATCTGCAGTCAGAGTCCCTACACTTTCCAATGCATCCACTTTGATACTGGGAACCACCTACACTGCACATTCACTGCTGGGCTTGAATGCAACCACATTCCTGATGGTGTTGGTGATGATATCTAGCCCTGGCCTCAGTACTCCTACATTTCACTCTTAACGAAGTGTATCATAGTGACCATATGACAGCTCAATAAAGTAAGGTTCTAAAAACTTAAGAAATCTGATTGAAGTCCCACGGTTATCCAGGACAGCAGCTGGCTCAGCAGGTGAGTTCCTGCAGGCTCAAGAATGGGGCGACCACACAGGTCCCACAGGTAGAGCGGTTCCCCAACTCTCCTAGGCTCCTGGGACTTAGTCCCAGAGCTCTCCTTCAATTTCAGAGGAGGGAAGCAAGGCCCAGAGAGTCTCACAACAGCTGTAGGGAAACTGTTCCCGCCTCTACACCCCGCCACCACCACCAATCACCACACTGGGGTTCCCATGAGAACCACTTAGGTGCTGGTGACAAGTACAGCTCCAGGTGACTCTCATGATCTAGCTGGTCTGAGAAACAGCCCAAGTTCTAAGGCTCCCTGAGCCGCCACTTCTTCCTCTCTCCACTGACAGAGGAATCTCCGGGAGGGCGAGCTCTCTGCGCCCAGGAGCCAGGTGCGCAGAGTACGTCCTGGCCTGGTGCGTAGCCCCGCCCATCAGGGGCGGGGCCTCACCTGCGGCGGCAGGTAGGCGGCTACCTGGTAACCCAGGCCTGGCCCTGGAGGCTTGGGCTAGCGCTTCCAGCCCCGGCCTCGCCAGGGAGCGAGGGACGCAGACTGGACCGGCGGCCGGGGGACGGCAGGCTGAGTCGGGGGGCCCCCCTCCGCTCACCATGGTGGAGAGACGCTTCTCTAAGTTCCTGCAGAAACTCTCCTTGTCTCGCTTTGGCCACCAGTACGAACCGCTGGAAGGGGGCGAGTTGGAAACTTTGGTGAGTCTGGGTGTCCCGGCATTGGACGAGCGATCCGTGTGTGACCCACCTCCACCGCGAACCCCCTGGAAGGCCCCCTGGGCGCACTGCGGGCTGCTCTGCGCGGGCAAACCTGCCCCCTTCCTCCCTAGGAGGAAGCCGTGCTCATAGCAACGCCTGCTCTGGAGTTTCTCTCCCGGCAGAGCTTACTATTTAACCCTCACTCCGTATCCCATTTTGCAGATGCGAAACTGAGGCCCCGAGAGAGGTGAAGTGTGGGTCCTTATAGGATACACAACTAGCACAATGACCTTACTAAAAACTTAATCTACATTTCTCTTGGCTCCGGGGAATTTGAATTCCTGGGTTTCCAGATCCAGGCTGCTATGCGGATTTATACAAGCTGCTTGAATCGGAAAACAAATGAAAGCTACAAAGAAAGAAAAAAAAAAGTCCTACAAACATTTCAGCAATAATGGTGAAAATCATAGCGTGACTTTCTCAGCTCTTCAGTGTGCTGTTGAAAAAGTAATCAGAGTTGTATGTATTCAGGGAGAAATCAACAGGATTCAGATTAAAGTCCTTCCATTGGGGGAAAGCAAAATTTGTTGCAGATACAAGAGAGAGAAACAAATTTCTGCAAAAGCATCCTGTGACCCTTGAAGGGTTTCGTTCTGGTTTGTCTTTCCTACTAAGCCTAACTGGTTATTCCAAAATAAAATGTCTACACTAGACTTCTGAGTTCAGAAGAATATAGCTGTAATGACCTTTTGACTGGAGGAAGAAAACCAGTTAAATTTGCTTTTGAAATTTTGTCTTTATTGAAGCAGCCTTGGTTAGTAATACAGTATAGCTCTCAGGTGTATAGACTTATGTTGGACTTTTGTATGTGCATCAAGTTTACTACCAAAAGCCCATCTGGTGGAATTTAATGCCACTAGATTCATTTTTTCTTTTATTCATTTATTTGTTTGTTTGCTTGTTTTTACCAGAGCACTGCTCAGCTCTGGCTTATGGTGGTGCAAGGGATTGAACCTGGGACTTTGGAGCCTCAAGCATGAGAGTCTCTTTGCATAACCATTATGCTATCTACCCCCGCCTGGTTCACTCTTTTCTTTTTCTTTTCTTTTATTTTAGTAGTGGTTTAATAATTATCAACAAAATTGTGGGATAAGAGGGATACAATTCCATATAATACCCACCACCAGAATTCCTCATCCCATCCCCTCCATTGGAAGCTTCCCTATTATTTGTCCCTCTGGGAGTATGGTCAAAGATCTTTATGGGGTGCAGAAGGTGGAAGGTCTGGCTTCTGTAATTGCTTCTCTACTGGACATGAGCATTGACAGGTCAATCCATACCCCCAGCCTGTTTCTATCTTTCCCTATTGGGGTTAGGCTCTGGGGAGATGGGTTTCCAGGACACACTGGTGAGGTTGTCTGCCCAGGGAAGTCAGGTTGACATCATGGTAGCAACTGAAACTTGGTGGCTTGAAAAGCATTAATATATAAAACAGAATAGAGCAGATGAGATTTGGGGTTTTCATGTTGGAAGAAGCTAAGAAGTCTATTTTAGGTATATTCCAAGTGGTCCATGACTTTACTAATTTTTGCCTGAGTCTGACAAGCTAACATGCAGGTGAGCTAGAGGTATTGTCTGGACAGATTATGCCAGAGTTGGGAATAGGACTAGAAATCTGGATCAGGGCAGAGAGTACAGGTTCACTTTTTAATGAAAAAGATCAGCTGGGGGGAAAAAGAATTTAAAATATTTACTCTTCTCCCAAAGAACGACAGTAGTCAAAACATAATAGTCATAGGACTCTTAAATTTGTGCATTTGAATAGTAGCATTTTGCAGGTGGATGTTGACATAAGATTTCTGGTGTTAGGGTGAGAGATCATGTAGTGTGCAGTTCCCAAATAATCTCTTTTTTCTGAATTGAAGGGTCTGTTACACATGGTTTCAATAGAGTTTACTGGTTTTGTCAGAGACCCATTTGAAGATTTTTTACTTAGTGATTTAATATTGATTTACAAGATTATAAGATAATATGGGGTATTATTTCACACAGGTCCTATTACCAGAGTTCTATGTCCCATCCCCCTCCATTGGAAACTGCAGTGGTTCTCCCAAGGTCACTGATATGAGCTGATTCTATAACTATATCTATATATCTGTTTCCCCCTATTTTCCAGCAGTCCTGCCTTATCTTCCTTTCTAGTTCACCCCTGCACCAATTACTACTTCCACGTGTTGAGACTCATTTTTTTCTTTCTTTTTTTTTAAGATTTTATTTATTTATTAATGATAAAGATAGGAGAGAGAGAGAGAGAGAGCAAGAGCCAGACATCACTTTGGTACATGTGCTGCTGGGGGTTGAAAACTCAGGACCTCATGCTTGAGAGTCCAATGCTTTATCCACTGTGCCACCTCCCGGACCACAAGACCCATTTCTTAAGAACAACATATTCTGTCAAAGGAGTGGGGAGTTAGTGCTGACACAATTGCCTTTTCCACATAACATTTCTTATTTCTTTTTTTTTTATTTTTTATTTAAGAAAGGATTAATGAACAAAAACATAAGGTAGGAGGGATACAACTCCACATAATTCCCACCACCCAATCTCCATAGCCCACCCCCTCCCATGATAGCTTTCCCATTCATTTCTTATTTCTTATTTGTCTTTTGACTTTTGCATTGAGCAGTGTGTTTCACAAACACTCCTGATAGGTAGTTGATTTTCATCCAATTCAATAGGATGTCCAGGTGTGCCAGGTCTAGGGATGGTGGAGCAGGAGTAGTCAATGGGGTCAATTTGATGTCTGCCCCATAGAACGGTCCATTCCCACAAAAGTTATTCAGGGGCACCCTCAAGGTTTTCAGGTCTTCTTCACCCTGTAGGTGTTTAGGGTGGGGGGGGGGCGCTCATATGCCTGGATGTGGATTACAGTATTCTTAACAGCACCCCAAAAGGTTGTGTTATAATTTGGCAGGGTAGAATCACGTGTGACCCTAGCAGCCAGGGTGCAAATACAGCTGAGAAACAAAGTATCCTGTCTTGTGTAAACTCCAGAAATCATAGTACAGAAATCATAGTGAACAGGGAGGGGCTAGGGACCTGTTTCCAGCTCCAGGCCCCTCATTTAAAAAAATATATTTTATTTATTCATTTATTGTTTGATAGAGACAGAAATTGAGAGTGAAAGGAGAGGTAGAGATGGAAAGAGAGAGAGAAACCTGCAGCCCTGCTTCACCACTTGTGAAGCTTTCTTTTGCAGATGGGGACTAGGGGTTTGAACCCTGGCCCTTGCACACTGTAATGGCCCTTCATTTTCTCTCACTGACATCCTTCAGTTTAAACATTTTTCTCAAGAAAACTTGAGTAAGAAGCAAGGTGTGCTTACTGGGTTGTGTTTCCAACAGCTGTCACTCTTTTCTTCTGAGCATTCATTCGTGGTATGTTTGGTACCAAGGAGTCTCCAGCCACTCTGCCAGGCACTCATTAAAGATACTGATCAATACTGAGAACTTGCTGTGTCTTTCCGTGAGTCTCTCCACTCTGAAGGTGGCTTTATTCCTGTAATCATGTCATTGAGGGGACCAGGTCCCAAGAACAACTGGACACAAACCAATGTTCCTATGGAGGGGATATAGTCAGCAGAGAAGCCAAGTGATGCTCGATCTGAGATCCAGCTATTCCTGGTCTGATGAAAGTAAAACAGAGTGATAGGGACAGGAAGGACCCCACATGAGGAATACCAGAGCTCAATTTTCATAACTCCAAAAATTACCATTCTTATACATTTCCATTAGAATAGCAAGAAAGGTATCTGGGGAGACCCCTGAATTCAACTACTGGGAAAGAACAGCTGACCTGGATGTTGGGTAAGGAGTATGTCAGACCAGAAATTCCTGCTCCTCTGATGACTCGATGCCAGCTCTGGAAATTATCTCTGACCCTGCAGCTCCCATCTCTTAACTGACCGGCTTGGCTCCACCCAGGGCTGCTTCCCAGCTGGTACATGATTCACTGTCTTGAGACTCCAAGGTAAAGACATAAGTGGTCCCAATTCACTCAGCCCAGACTCAGGACCACCACCATGTGTGGGACCAGAGTGGGGTGGGGAATGGATGCACATATACATTCTCCCCAGTGCTTTGTCTAGGGAGCAGAAGGAGTGTGTGGACTGTGGAGCATAATCAAGGTGGACTGTTTGATGAAGGGTTATTTAAGATGCATAGGAGTAGCAGCAAAAGAGTTTGCTGAGCAAACACAAGGCGGAAGGAGAGTTTTAGAAGAGGGGAAAGGTTCAGGAAGGCATGAGGAGGGCTTTATTGCTAGGGCACCAGGGAGCCTCTGGGGTTGAGGTCAGAGTATGACAGCTCTTCTTTTATTCACAGATAGCCAAAACACCAGGAGCACAGCACATGAGGCAGACACTCTCAGACTGTGGTTTACAAGCTCCCCTTTGGGCTTCTATAATAGAGGGAGTTCTGAGACTTATTTACACACACACTCTTAAGTGAAAGGATACACATGTGCACATGCACACACACACACACACACACACACACACAGATATTAAGAGTGAGGAATCCTGACTTGGGTCTTAGACACACACATGTACACATCATTAACCTGGTACACACACATGCCTCCTAATGCACAAGTCCTAAACCTAAGATTTACATACACATGTCATTTGTAGTGTTTCTCCAGAGGCTGTATTGTACATGATAGAAAGAAGCAGATCAGGGAGTCTGGTGGTAGTACAATAGGTTAAGCACACATGGCGCAAAGTGCAAGGACCTGCATAAGGATCCCAGTTCGAGCCCCAGTTCCCCACCTGCAGGGGAGTCGCTTCACAGGTGGTGAAGCAGGTCTGCAGGTGTCTATCTTTCTGTCCCCCTTGCTGTCTTCCTCTCCTCTCTTCATTTCTCTCTGTCCTATCTAACAATGATGACATCAATAACAACAACAATAATAACTACAACAACAATAAAAACAAGGGCAACAAAAACGAAATAAATAAATAAATATTTTTAAAAAGAAAGAAACAGATCATCTTCATAAAGAGCATGATCACACTCACACATCATCCGTTCAGTAGTTCTTTTACTATTCACTTTTATATCTTAAGTAAAAGGGAGACCAGAGCACAGATCTGCTATGCCCAGTGCTGAGGATCAAACCTGAGGCTTCATGCATGCTAGTGCAGCACTCTGCCAGCTGAACCTCCTCCCTGGCTACAGTGGTTACCTATATTCACTCACGTTACATTAGTCTTATCTCCTTGCATTCTTTGAATTTTGATTCTGCCCATATTTGCACTGACAAGATTTAATGACACTGACTGGACTGGCTGGAGATCTTGGAAAGAAGGTCGCCCTGGGCACTGTGGGAAGATTTTCTGCATAGAATGTCAGCTGGCCCTGGACACACACAGATTCATCCCAGTCCCAGCATATTCTCCTAAAATCATCCCATGGTCAAGCTGAGGTTGCTGTAAGTGACAGTGATGAGAACAGAGCAATTTCGCAAATGTGCACTGCCAGCTCAGACATCCAGGGTCTGGGGGGTTGGCAGGGTACTAGGTACCTTCTTCAGAGTCTGGAAGAGGGAGGGGGCTGTGTTACCAATGAATGCAGGCTCCAAAGGTGGTTAGACAGATGCAGAGAAATGCTACTCCCTCTTCCTCCTCCTCTTTTTTTTCTCCTCCTCCTCATCCTCTTTTTCTCCTCTTTTTCTCCTTCTCTCCTCCTCCTCCTCTTCCTTCTTTTTAAGATTTTTTGGCAAGAGAGAACACCAGAGTGTAACTCTGGCACATGGGATTCTAGGGGTTGAACTTGGAATCTCATGCTTGAGATTCCAAGGTTTTATTCACTACACCACCTCCTGAGCCCCAAAATGCTACTTTTCTACTCAAAGTCTGACGTTCTGTTTACCTCCCAACTCTTTTTTTTAAAAAAATACTTATTCCCTTTTGTTGCCCTTGTTGTTTTTTATTGTTGTAGTTATTGTTGTTGTTATTGATGTCATCACTGTTGGATAGGACAGAAATGGAGAGAAGAGGGGAAGACAGAGAGGAGGAGAGAAAGATAGACATTTGCAGACCTGCTTCACTACCTGTGAAGTGACTCCCCTGCAGGTGGGGAGCCGGGGACTCGAACCGGGATTTTTACGCCAGTCCTTGCACTTTGCACCACCTGTGCTTAACCCACTATGCTGCCGCGCAACTCCCTACCTCCCAACTCTTTTCCCAACTTTACATGGGGGGAGGTGGGGACTCAAAGGGTGTGCTTACAGCTGCCTCCAACAAGAAGAGAAATATTTTCATGTCTGTGAAGCTTCATCCCCACTGCCAGTGTTGAAGATTTAGCTGGGGCCAGAGAGGTAGGTCAGCAGGCAGAATGTGCCCCACAAGTAGAATGTGTGCTATGCCACATGTGAGGCCCTAGGCTAGACCCCCCTGTACACATGGACAGCACCAAGGGATTTCCATGGATAGTGGAGTGGTGCTTTGGTGTCTCTTCTCTCTCTTTCCCCCCCATTTCTCTCTCTCCCTATCTCTCAAAGAAAAAAGACTTACCCAAGAGAATCTTTTGTCTGGTTGTAATGGTTTCTGCTATAAGGATTTGTGTTGCCTTTTCATATCATGTGTTTATTATCACATTAAAAATAATATTTAAAGTATGATATTCCTTTGTTAGGGCTACTGTAACAATGCCCTGCAGAACTGGGGGTAAAAGCACAGATGTTTGTTCCTCTTGATGTGGAGGCTAAGGCCCAGAGGGAGATGTGGAGGCTGGGGTCCAGATAGAGGCAGGCGAGGCTCCTCTGAGACTCTCTCCTTCCAGTGCATGTCTCTCTGTGTCGTCCCATGGCCCTGCTTCTATGTCTGCCTGTGTCTTCATTTCCTTATATAAGGACACCCCTGATATTGGACTCAGACCACCTACATTACCTCATTTTATCTTCATTGTCCCTTTAAAAGGCCTGTCTCAGGGCTGAGTGGTAGTGCATCTGGTTGAGCGCACATGTTACAATGTGCAGGGACCTGGGTTCAAGCCCCTTGTCCCTACCTGCAGGGGGAAAGCTTCACAAGTGGTAAAGCAGGGCTGCAAATGTCTCTCTGTCTGCCTTCCTCTCTGTGACCCCCTTCCTTCTTGGTTTCTGGATGTCTCTAGCCAATAAATACACAAAGATAATTAAAAAAAAATTTTTTTTTAAAAAAAGGCCTGTCTCCAGATGCTGTATGAGGTCCTGGGGTGTGTTTTCAATATATGGATGGAGGAACACTCCTTGTAGAGAATACTTTGAAGGATTCTTGGTGGGGATCCATGGGCACATGGATGCTGTGGGACTTTCTGTGAATGTTCAGGCTCTCTGAAGCCATGTCCCTGGGCAGGAAGTAGGTGGTGTATTTCACCCAGCCTGGCACCCTGCCCAGTGAGCTCCTGCTGAAGGGACAGAGTCCAGCAGAGCACATGGGAATCCCACCTCGAAACTTCAGTACATACAAGGAAGATGTGCTCAAGGTAAATGAACCTAGCATCCTGGAGAGGGGGCACAAAACACGCAGAAGACAGGGAGGCTCAATACATGATACTCAGCTTCAAGTCAGTGACCCCAGGTCACCATGCTAATGAGCTGGCCCCAGGGTCTTCCCCCATGTGCTCTTAGGACCTGTGCCTCCCCAGAGAGAATCAGTTTGGGAAATATTGGCTGGAAGACAACCCTCCCTTTCCTTCTTCCTTTCTCTCTTCTTTCCTGCCACCAAGGTTATTCCTGCTATGCCTAAAGACTTCTGGTAGAGGGGGGGAGGTAGATAGCATAATGGTTATGCAAGAAGACACTCATGTCTGAGGCTCTGAAGTCCCAGGTTCAATCCCCTATACCACCATAAACCAGAGTTGGGCAGTGCTCTGGTCTCTCTCTCTCTCTCTCTGCATCTCTCTCTCACTCTCTCTCAAAAAAAAATAAATAAGACTTCTGATAGACTCTTTTTTTTTTTCTAAATAGGAATACAGGGGAGACAGGGGAAATAGGGAGACAGGGGAAAAGATAGAGAAGGGGAGATACCACACCACTGCTCCCATGTTCATGAAAACTCCCTTTTTGCATGGTGCTCCCCCATGATGGTCCCCACACGTAATAAAGTATGTGCTCTTCTGGGTAACCCAAGAATGTGTAAGACCTCTGAGCGACCCTCCTGGCCCAATGTTCTGTTCCTTATTTCTGAGAGAGAGAGAGAGAGAACGAGAGCAAGAGAGAGCACAGAAGAGAGACACCACAGCACCATTCTACCACCCATGGTGTTTCCATGTGGTGCTGGAGCTTGAGCCTAGGGCTTTGGGCACAGCAGTGCATGTTCTGTACCAGATGAATTGCTTCCCAGCTCTGGAAGGACCCTCCTAAACAGACGACCTTGGTTTATCACATAGGAGGAAGTCAGGAACCCAAAATTCAAACTCATGGTCCATTATTTATTGTCTATGTGAGTCTAGGCAAATTACTCAATCTCTCCACACCCGGATGTCTTTAAGTGAAAGTGGTGGTGTTCTTAGGATGAACCAATAAAAGTGCCAGGCTTGCTTCCTGGTTTGAGATTCTAAATCAGAGCCTTTCATTGGATTTTGGCAGAGATGAGGTTAGGGGTGTGTAACAATCAGCACTTCTCTGCATACAAGCCTCCCAGCAACTGTGGTGATAAGGAAAGCAAAACTGAGAGAATGTGTTTCAATCTCTTTGTACCATGCCTGGTTCAAAGCACAATGATGACTTTTATGAAAACTTCATTGCTCACTGTCTTGTCCCTGACCTTGACTCAAGAGCTACAACCAGTACAGAAAAAGGGCTCCATGGTCGAGGTAGGACCAATAAAAAAATGCACTTGTGGGGCCTCTTCTTGAGAAGGGGGGAAGAATTTTAAGCCTTCTGGAACCTGCCTCGGGAGTAAGGATGGGGTTGGGTCACAAGCACCAGGTCAGGAATCAAAGTAGCAGGCCAGTTCTTACCTTTAATTTCTGACCTCTCAGTCTATACACAGACACTCACAAACTTTGAGGATTCTTCCTTTAGATCAGCTCCCTCTCCACTCCACCCCCCCAACCTGGCCCTTTGCCCCCTTGCATTGTGGGGCCAATAAGATGAGTTCTCACAAGTCCACCATGCAGGTAAGTTTATGAACTACAGTTCTGGACAATGAGGTGTCTTGTTCCTCTGACATTCATTCAGCCAGGCTTAGTAAGCAAAATATCATTCCTACTGAGGGGCACTTACCTGGTGAGGGTGACAGTCACTAAATAATCACAAGAGTCAGTAGTGTCTAATTGTACATCCAAGGAACATCCCATGAAGGAAAGCAGCACAGGTAAGAAAAGACTTGTGAGATAACCTCTGTGTGGGCTAGTAGTGGAGGCACAAGTGTGGCTGTCTGAGTGCTTCCCAGGAAGACTTCCTGGAAGAAGTGACAAGGATTTGGGAAGCTGAGGCTTGCTCTTAAGCTGCATATACTCCTATATTTGTCATATTTATTTATTTATTTATTTATTCTTTGTCTCCAGGGTTATTACTGGGGCTCAGTACCTGCACTACAAATCCACTGTTCCTGAAGGCTGTCTTTTTCCCTTTTGTTGTCCATTGTTGGTGTTATTATTACTGTTGTCATCGTTGTTGTATAGGACAGAGAGAAATGGAGAGAGGAGGGGATGTTGGGGGGGGAGAAAGATAGACACCTGCAGACCTGCTTCACCACCTGTGAAGCAACCTCCCTATAGGTGGGGAGCCAGGGACTCGAACCCAGATCCTTACACCAGTCTTTGAGTTTTGCACTGGTCCTTGTGCTTTGTGCCATGTGTGCTTAGCCCACTGTGCTACTGCCCGATCCATTGTGTTTTAATTTTTTTTAATTTATTATTGGATAGACTGACATTGAGGGGGGGGGCAGATAGAGGCAAAGAGACATAGAGACACTTGTAGCCCTAACCATTGTGAAGTTTTTCCCCTGCAGGTGGGGAACAAAGGGTTGAACCTGGTCCTTGCTCACAGTAATGTGTGAGCTTAACCAAGTATGCCACTGCCTAACCCTAACCCCCTATTTGTCATGTCTGTTTTTTTACATCAACCACATTTGGGGGGGGAGGAGCTAATGTTTTACATTCGACAGTAAATACAATAGTTTGTACATGCATAACATTTCTCAGTTTTCCATATAACAATACAACCCCCACTAGGTCCTCTGTCATCCTTCTTGGATCTGTATTCTCCCCCCACCCCACCCCAGAGTCTTTTACTTTGGTGCAGTATGCCAATTCCTGTTCAGGTTCTACTTGTGTTTTTACTTCTGATCTTGTTTTTCAACTTCTTCCTGAGAGTGAGATCATCCCATATTCATCCTTCTGTTTCTGACTTACTTCACTTAACATGAATTTTTCAAGGTCCATCTAAGTAATCGGCATCAGCCACATTTTGCACACATCCCCTCCCATGGTCTCAGTCAATATTCCCTAGTCAAACTGGCTTGCCTCCTCCAATCTGAAAGGTGCCTGTGTTCAGTGGAGTTCAGCAGGGAGCTAGTCCCATTTAGCTACACTGCACTACTGTACTGTCTCTCCAGTTTCAGATCCCGCCTCCCCAGACTGCCCCTCTCCCAGTGCTCTCTTTCTTTCCACCAGCAGATTGCAATGTGAGTGACAGTTTCCCTGCAGAGACCACTGGGCTCTGCTAATGTTGGCTGTTGCTTGTCAACTCTCTTTGATGAGTCAGGGATTACATGTGTTTTTCTTTCCTTCCCTGGTTTCCTTTTCCTGTTTTAAAAGAAGCAACATTTCCCTTTTGAAACTGATTGGGGGATTAATGTTTTACATTCAACAGTAAATACAATAGTTTGTATGATATATATATATATACATATATACATATATATGTACATATATATATACCACATTAAACATGTTCACATTGCAAACTTGTCCTCAGCTTCCCTCTACTGCCTTGTTTGCCTCCTCATCTCCCTCACAGCCCACCCTCCCGCCTCTTCCAGCCCCTCTTCAGTCCAGTGGGCACCAAGACTGTTTGCTTCTACCTGTGAACCTACACTGGGTGGGTCCCTTCTGTAGGGAAGGTGCTGTCACAGCCTCATCACGTGG
The DNA here is from genome assembly GCF_950295315.1 of Erinaceus europaeus. Taxonomy (NCBI): domain Eukaryota; kingdom Metazoa; phylum Chordata; class Mammalia; order Eulipotyphla; family Erinaceidae; genus Erinaceus; species Erinaceus europaeus. Next base: position 122,121,106 of record NC_080163.1, on the reverse strand, counting down.
GTTAGGAGGTCTCTGCTTGTTTGGAGCTATGATGGCCAGGTTTGCACAGGATGCCCAGATGTGTGTGAATTTCAGACAAATGGGAGTCCATTTTCCGGATATGTGTTTTGTCTACAGTATTAGGCATTAGAAATCCCTGGAAAGCCTGTCTTTTAATTTTAGTTTTATTTAATTTTGTTGCTGCCAAGGTAATTACTACTTGATTCTACCACTCCCAGCCCAGCAGACCTGTTTCTTTTCTTTCTTTCTTTTGTTTTTTCAGAGGGAGAGAGAGAAAGAGAAATAAGGAGAGATATTGCAGCATGTGGTGACCAGGGACTTGAATCCAGGTCTACTTGAATAGTTAAATGTACACTCTATTGTGTGAGCTGTCTCCTGGCCCTTAGAATCCTATCTTTTTATTGGCAGAACCTGGGAAGTCTAATGGAAACCCTCGTTCTTGGAGCTGCTAGAGAGCCAGTGCCAGGAGCCTTGCTGCTCATGCTCACCGAGTGACTCCCTGGGGCCTGGGGCTCTGTGCTTGGGCTCCCAGGATCATGGTTTCTGACAGCATCCATCTAGAGTCCACTTTCCACATGGGGAAACTGAGGCATTGGGGTAGTTTTGGACAAATAAATTGAAGAACTAAATATACACGGTCTTTAGAAAAAGGAACCATTAGCATATAACTCAGTGTTTAAATGAGATGAATGCCCCCCAACTGCAGGGGAAGGCAGAAAAAGTGGGTGCTGCCTCCCCCAACCCAGGGTGCTCAGGCTCCCGGACTGTACAGTGAGCTCACACTCATGTTTTTGGCCAAGTTACCTTTCAGCAAGAAGTCTTATTTGCCCTTGATGTTTCCCAGAAGCTCCTGCAGGCTGAAATAGCAACCCGAGCAGTCTGTGTTTGATGAGAGTCCTCTAAGATGCCCTTGCTTCTGGGAAGTCTCCTTGGGGCACACTAACTAAGCCATCCTGGCCATGGCATGTAGGCCTGGACTGTTGGCCTTAGGTAAATAATACTTTGGGGTCAGGAAGAAGACTCCCAGCCACAAAAGGCCACAGAGTGTTCTTCTAGGTCCATGAAATATGCCCAAGAGATAGATAGATCTGTCAAGTCAGAAAGACTGATGGGGGCAGGAACTGGGGGTGATGACTGGTTCATGGATACAGGTTTCTTTTGGTGGGTGATGAAATGCCTTAGGACTAACTGGAGGTAGAGGTTGTGCAATACTGCAGAAGCACTGAATTTGGCCACTGGTCTTTTTAAAGGTTCCCTTTATGTTCCATGAATTTCACCTTGATGCAAAAAGAACTTTTTAAAAAGGGAAGCCCAGGGGGAGTCAGGTGGTAGCGTAGCAGGTTAAGCGCAGGTGGCGCAAAGCACAAGGACTGGTTTAAGGATCCCGGTTCGAGCCCCCAGCTCCCCACCTGCAGGAGAATTGCTTCACAGGCAGTGAAGCAGGTCTGCAGGTGTCTCTCTTTCTCTCCCCCTCTGTCTTCCCCTCCTCTCTCCATTTCTCTCTGTCCTATCCAACAACAATGACATCAGTAACCACAACAAGGGCAGCAAAAGGGAAAATAAATAAATATTGAAAAAAAATAAATAAAAAGATTTTTAAAAAGGGAAGCCCAGAAAAGATGGGAGTGTGACACCCCAAAATCAGGTTTAACAGGAAGCAAAGAGTTCCAGGTGCTCCAGGGGATCCTTGACCCTAATCAGGAGGCAATGCTTTCAAACTGCTGCAATTCAAACTTGATCTGAGTCTTCAGAATATGTCAATATCCTTTTTTCTTTTTTTTTTTTTTTTTTTTTTTTTGCCTCCAGGGTTATTGCTGGGGCTCAGTGCCTGCACCATGAATCCACTGCTCCTGGAAGCCATTCCCCCCCCCCTTTTGTTGCCCTTGTTGTTGTAGCCTTGTTGCGGTTATTGTTGTTGTTGATGTTGATAAGAGAGAGACATCTGCAGTGCTGCTTCACAGCTCATAAAGTGCCTTTCTGCAGGTGAGGAGTAGGGGCTTGAACCAGCTGGCCAGCTGGTCTAGAAAGAAAGCAGGACAGAGTCACCCAGCTGTCTTCACTAAGGATTTCTCACATGGGCACCGCTCACAGTCTGTGCCCCATTGTTCTCCTTTAGGAGTGGGAGTGGGGTGGGTACAGCTAGGTGTCCTGTATTGGGAAGGACACTTGGTGGCGTCTCTTATCTCTGCCCACTCAGTGCCCCTGCCTATGACAACTAAGGGTCTCTTCATGCAAAATGGGTGGAAGTGGAGGGGATTGTGCTAAGTAATATAAGTAAAGGTGACAGGCAACTACCAGATGGTTTTGCTCATGTGTGGAATAAAGATAAGTAAAGCCAGGAAAGTTGTATGTTGAGAGAGAAGGCTGACAACTGGCATTCTCAGGGCCTCTCAGAACCCTGTTTAAAAAGTGAGTTAGGGGAGTCAGGCGGTAGCACAGCGAGTTAAGTGCACGTGGCACATAGTGCAAGGACCGGCATAAGGATCTCGGTTTGAGCCCCGGCTCCCCACCTGCAGGGGAGTTGCTTTACGAGTGGTGAAGCAGGTCTTCAGGTGTCTATCTTTCTCTCTCCCTCTCTGTCTTCCCCTCCTCTCTCCATTTCTCTCTGTCCTAAAAAAAAAAAAAAAAGTGAGTTGGGTCCCTGGTCCCACATGTGGTGGGGAAAGGTCTTCATGAGCAATGAAGCAGTGCTGCAGGTATCTCTCTGGCTCCCTTTCACCTCTCAATTTCTCTCTGTCTCTGTCCAATAATAAATAAAAAATATTTTTTTAAAAAAGTCAGTTGGGACCTTGGTCCCCACCTGCAGTGGGGGGAAGGGGAGGCCTTCACAAGCAATGAAACAGTGCTGTAGGTGTCTCTGACTCCCTCTGTCCTCTGAATTTCTCTCTGCCTATGAGCAAGAGTCAGCAGGTATCTAGTCCAGCTAAGTCAGATCTGGAGAAAAAAATGTCTTACATCCCATGCTGTGATTTAAACATGATGTGGAGAGTAAAGCATGCATGTCAGGACAGTCCCTGAGGTGTGGAAGAGCAGGTGACTCTATGGTGAGCAGGCCATGCTTCCTGGTCATGAGAGAGAAGCAGCTCCAAGAATCAGGGATAGGTAGCAGAGCAGTTCTGAGCCAAACGTGCTGGTGGAGAGGGAGCAAGAAGGAAAAGAGGAGTTGACAGAAAAGGCTGGCCACATCTCTCTGCCCTTCCTCCTTCCCAGGGTCCAGCCATCTGGCAGAAAAGAAAACGATGGTTATCGTGCCCTGGGCATTGGAATACAAGGAACTCATTTGCAAAGTTCGTAGCACTTTTCCTGATTCTGAGGTCTGCTAGGCTACCCCACCCCCTCCTACGCATTCCCATGCAAACACCCTCTGGGATACTCATGTAGTTCCTTCCTTCTTGGGAATATTAGGCCCTCAAGATTCAACTCCCTTCCCCCTTTACTTGAGTTATTTTTAACTTCTAGAACTGGCCGTGCTATCTCCTGTTATCATCAGGGGACACTCACTGCAACATGGAGCACACTTGGCAAAGAGTCCCAGAGGTGGGCGGGGTGCTAGTGCATCCAGTGAACACAAACATTACTGTGTACAAGGACTGGGGTTCAAGCCCCCACTCCTCACCTTTAGGGAGGAAGGTAAGCTTCACAAGCGGTGAAGCCAGTCTACAGGTGTCTCTTTTTCTCTCGCTCTCTATCTTCCCCTTCCCTCGATTTTTCTCTGTCCAATCACATAGAAAGGAAAAGAGCCCCAGAAATGTCAAGCTCAGGGGTGTAAATGTATGAATGGCTGACTCTTTGTCAGTCCCATGAGCTCTAATTTGACTAAATAATTTTGTCTTAAAAACAGATGCAATAGGGGACGGGTGGTGGTGTACCTGGTTGAGCGTACATGTTAAAAAGCACAAGGACCTGGGTTCGAGCCCCCCCCCCCAAAGGAGGAAAGCTTTGCAAGTGGTAAAATAATGCTGCAGGTGTCTTTTTGCCTCTCTACCTCTCTATCACCCCCTTCCTTCTTGACTCCTGGCTGTCTCTATCCAATAAATAAGTTAAAGTAATAACAATTTTTTAAAAAGATGCAGGAGTAATAGCCATTTTCCTACAGCAGAATGAATAAACCAATTGTAATATATCCAGTTAGTAGAAAACTAGGCAGCCATGAAAATCAGTACACCAAAGCTCCATGCAATATCATGCATGGATCTCACATCCATGAAAGAGACCAGACACAAAAGCAAGTGGATTGCATGTTACCATTTACATACCATTTTGCTGGTTCAGACACCAGCAAAGTCAATCCACAGTGTCAGAGACGAAAACGATCATTACCACCACGTGGTCCGGGAGGTGGTGCAGTGGCTAAGGAACTAGACTCTCAGCCATGAGGTCCTGAGTTCACTCCCTGGCAGCACGTGTACCAGAGTGATGTCTGGCTCTTTCTCTCTCCTCCTATCTTTCTCATTAATAAATAAAATCTTTTTAAAAATCATTACCACCAGTGGGGTGGGGAGCTTCTAGGGACTGACTTTCTGGGTCACTTCCTGGAAGCTGATGCTGAACACTTCAACAGTCCACACTTTCTCCATGGAGACTGGTTGTATTTTTTTTTCATTTTTTAAAAAAAATATTTATTTTATTTATTTATTCCCTTTTGTTGCCCTTGTTGTTTTATTGTTGTAGTTATTATTGTTGTTGTTGGATAGGACAGAGAGAAATGGAGAGAGGAGGGGAAGACAGACAGGAGAGAAAGATAGACACCTGCAGACCTGCTTCACCGCCTGTGAAGCAACTCCCCAGCAGGTGGGGAGCCGGGGGTTCGAACCGGGATCCTTATGCCGGTCCTTGTGCTTTGCGCCACCTGCGCTTAACCCGCTGCGCTACAGCCCGACTCCCTTTTTTTTCATTTTTTTAAAATATTTTTTTATTCCCTTTTGTTGCCCTTGCTATTTTATTGTTGTAGTCATTATTGATGTCGTTGTTGTTGGATAGGATGGAGAGAAATGGAGAGAGGAGGGGAAAACAGAGGGGGAGAGGAAGATAGACACCTGCAGACCTGCTTCACCACTTGTGAAGTGACTCCCCTGCAGGTGGGGAACTGGGGGCTCCAACTGGGATCCTTACACCAGTCGTTGCTTCGCACCACATGCACTTAACCCGCTGCACTACCGCCCAATTCCCAGAGACTGGTTGTACTTTAAAAAGAAGCATCAGTATAAAACTCCACTTGTTTAACACAACCCTGGTTCTTCACAGATCGATGAACAATGTGAGCTGAAGGCTATAGAAAAAGAGAAGACAGTGGTTGCCCTGACACCCAAGGAGGCCAGCAAATGCCACCAAGAAGACTTGGCCAAAGCGTTCTGTGTAAGAATTGAATTTGCATGTTGGTGCCAGCTGTGGTGAGGTTTTCAGGTTCAAACAAAACAAGCACACAATCCTGAAAGCTGCTCTAGAATTGTGTCATGATACATCATTACCTTCTTTGCTAGAAAATGCTGTTGACAGTGGCTGGGCAGTGGCACACCTGGTTAAGTACACATAGTACTGTGCTCAAGAACCTGCACAAGAACCCTGGTTCCAGCCCTCATTCCCCACCTGCAGTCAGGACGCTTTACAAGTGGTGACCCACTTGTGCAGGTCTGCAGGTGTCTATCTTTCCCTATCTATGTATCTATGTATGTATGTATGTATCTATCTATCGATCTATATCTATCTATCTATCTATCTATCTCCTCACCCCCTCTCAATTTCTCTCTGTCCTATCAAATAAAAATGGAAAGGAATCTGGGCAAGTGGGGCTCCAGGACACATTGGTGGGGTCATCTGCCAGGGAAGTCTGGTTGGCATCATGTTAGCATCTGGAACCTGGTGGCTGAAAAAAGAGTTAACATATAAAGTCATGCAAATTGTTGACTAATCATGAACCTAAAGGCTGGAATAGTGCAGATGAAGATTTGGGGTTCTCTGTTTTGTAGATAGTAGGCCAGAGGGATAAAGAATAGGAAATCTATCAGGGGAGGGGATGGGATACAGAGTTCTGGTGGTGGGAATTGTGTAGAGTTGTACCCCTCTTATCCTATGGTTTTTGTCAGTGTTTCCTTTTTATAAAGGAAATGTTTTTTAAAAAAAAAAAAAAGAAAGAAAGGAAAACTAAAAAGTTGCCAGGAGTAGTGGATTCATAGTGCTGGCACTGAGCCCCAGCGATAAACCTGGAGGATAATAATAATAATAATAATAATAATAATACTGACATTGAGTGATTCTGATTTTCCATGCAGAATATCATCACTGTCATTGTCAACAGCACTAACTCTCATGAGGTCTTCCTAGAGAGCAGCCATCATCCCAACACCCTGTAAACACTGTCTCCCTTAATCACAGGTATAAAGGAACCAATGGCCCATACAGTGACAAAGGGACAACCAGTATGAGAAAAAATCATGGTGACAGCTGAAGCCATGACTTCAAAGCTCAGACTCATTACCACTCTCTGTTCAAAGCCCCTCTTCACTTCTAATCTACAACATTGCCAATTTTCCCAACCAAATTCCCATCAAGTTTCTCAAGTGGCTTTACATAACAGAAAATCAAAACCAAACCACCCCCATTCCATGATGTTCCCCCAATAAGCTAAAGGATTAAAAAGAAGAAGAAGAAGAAGAAGAAGAAGAAGAAGAAGAAGAAGAAGAAGAAGAAGAAGAAGAAGAAGAAGAAGAAGAAGAGGAAGAAACTAAAGGATGATGCTTGCTTTGTTTGGTTTTAATTTAGAAAACTGAGCAGATGTGTGGGTGTGTATTTATACATCTCAGCCCATGTTGTGGGAAACAGAAGTCCCCTAGTAAAAGGACCATGCCACAGTTTCAAGGAAGTTGATAGTGCATTTTCCACTCTTTTCTTTTCTTTTTTCTTTCTCTTCTCTTCTCTTCTCTTCTCTTCTCTTCTCTTCTCTTCTCTTCTCTTCTCTTCTCTTCTTTTCCCTCCAGGGTTATTGCTGGGGCTCAGTTCCTACACTGCTCCTGGAGGCCATTTTCTCCATTTTGCTGTTGTTGTTTTTATTGCTGTTGTGTTATTGTTTTTGTTGGATAGGACAGACAGAGATTGAGAGAGGAGGGGAAGACAGAGAGGGGGAGAGAAAGATAAATACCTGCAGACCTGCTTCACCACCTGTGAAGCAACCCCCATGCAGGTGGGGAGCCAGGGACTCTGCCATTCTTTTCTTAAGAATAACCCCAAAGCCGGTATGGATCAACCTTGTCCACCAGAGAAGCAGTTACAGAAGTCAGAACTCCTTCCTTCTGCACCCCCAAAATAATTTTGGTTCATACTACCAGTAGGGGAGAAGTGATGGGAGGAAGAGGATAAGAAGGCTCTGAACTCTAGTTCCATCAGGACCCAGAGAGAGAGGAGGAAAAAGGGAGGAACATTTGAATGTAGTAATAGGGTCATGAGTGGCTTGGAGGGGGAGAGAGTATTGGACCTGTAAGAAAAGGGGGGCTATTATGTACAAATGTAGACAGATAGTTGTAGAGATGATAGTTAACCTATGTCTACATCCTTGGGAGAACCGCAGTGGTTTGCAATGGAGGGACTTGGGATTCAGAACACTGGTGGTGGGAATGGTGTGGAATTATACCCCTGTTGACATGTAATTTTGTAAATAAGTATTAAATCACTAATAATTTAAAAAAAAAATAATAACCCAAAGCCTGGTTAAATTCAAATACTGCTTGTTAGTATATAGAAAGAGAAAGGGGATATATATATATATTTATTTATTTTTTGCTTAGATATTCTTCTTATCTAATAAATGAACTTGCTTTCCTTTTTCTATTTGGGAAAGTCTAGAAGTCACTCAGCTGTCCCAATCACCTCTCCTACTTGCTACCTTACAAAGATGACCTGTTGCTGGCTTTTTCATTTTTTATTTTTGGCCACCAGGGTTTTCACTAGGATTCTGTATCTACACAAATCCACTTCTCCCAGTAGACTTTTTATTTTGTAGATTGCTGGTAAGAGGTAATGGCAGAGAGATAGATACCACAGCACTGCTCCACCTCTTGTGAAACTTCTCCCATGCAGGTGCTTCTATATGGTGACTGGGAACTTGAACCTGGGTCCAATCACATGAAGGAGTGTATGTTCCACCAAGTGAACTATCTCCCAGTCCTCTATTGCTGACTTTTTAAAAACAAGAATACCTTGTTGCAACCAGAGAAGCAAAGATTCTTACATCATTACTGATTCTTAAATTAACTATATGTAGTGTCAGTTTCCATAAAGAACTTGGCATTGTATCTAGCACAGTGAATGTAGGACATGATAGCTTAGCTACTGTTTTTGTGTGTGTGTGTGTGTGTGTGTGTGGCAGCCTCTTTTTTTTTCTCCTGTTTGTCTGTTTTTAAGTGTAGTAAAATGCAAAATATGGCATTTTCCATCTTAGCTCTTTCCAGCTGTCCAGTTCCAAAGAGCTGAGCAAATTCATAGTGTCATCAAACCAACCCGCAGACTCTCTGTCTTCATTAAAAACAAACCCCTCACCCTCTCGTGCCAGTTCCTCCCCAGCCCCCCTTACCCACAGTCTGCCTTTCATCTCCATGACTCTGACTAATCTAGAGACTGCCTGTAAACTGAATCACACTGGATTTACCCTTCTTTTGGCTGACATTTTCCTTCATTGGTAGAAAGCTAGATGGCTTCTACCTTTGGGCTGTGGAGAATAATGAAGCTATTAAAACAAGGACACAAATCTCTCTCCAAGATCCACTCCTAGTTCTTTTGGTATCTGTTCCCAGAATTAAAATTGCTGGAACGTGTGCCAGATGTGTTTAATGTTTGGAGGAACCTTCATGCTTTTTTTTCATAGCAGCTTCACCTTTTTATATTCTCAGACTCCCTCTCCATCCCACCACCACCACTTTTTTCCCCCCAGGGTTTCACTTTTCCAGGTTGACTTTTTCAGAGAGAGAAGTATCACAGCACCAAAGTTTCCTTCAATGTTATGGGGGTCATGCTTGAACTTGGGTCAAGAGTATGGCCAAGCAGTGCACTATGCCTCTTTTCTTCCCATTTTGAAGAAATGTGTTTTTGCATATCTACAATTCCAGACTATGGCTCTTTTAATCTATGGTTATAACATGCCATCTTGTTAAAAAAAAAAAAAAAAAAGAGAGAGAGAGAGAGAGAGAGTTGCACTTGGGTTTTTCTTCTTTTAATTATTTGGGGTCTTTGAACAAATCTCTACTTTTAGTGGGTGGACAGCACATTTTCTTTGCCCACCCATAAGCTCCTGGATCCCTGGGGCATGTCAGTAAGATTGTCCTTGATTGTGACTTTCTAGGTGGACTTGCAGCATGGCCTGTCAGAGTTCTCAGTGGCGCAGCGCAGGCTGGTCCATGGCTGGAATGAATTTGTTGCTGACAACTCAGACCCCGTGTGGAAGAAGTACCTGGATCAGGTAGGCCTGCCTTTTTTTTTTTTGTAATTTTTATTACCTTAATTGATTTATTGGATAGAAATCAGCCAGAAATCAAGAGGGAAGGGGGTGGTAGGTAGAGAGTGAGAGAGACAGAGAGACACCTACAACACCACTTCACCACTCGCAAAGCTTTCCCCCTGCAGGTGGGGACTGGAGGCTCAAACCTAGGTCCTTGCTCACTGTAACATGTGTGCTCAACCAGATGCACCACCACCTGGCCCCTGCCCTGCCTTGTTTTTGCTGGTGTGAACAGGGGAGGGGAGGGCAGTCACTCACTCTTTAACTACTGATCAAAGGTAACCCGGGACCAGTCCCAGGGCACAGGGTGGCTGGCCTGCCAAGATAAAGAAAGTGCCCTGGTTGTTCAGGTGGCTTACAGACAGCAAGAGGGACCAGTAAATGATCGTTTACACAGACACCTGGGATCAGGAATCACCTCTTCTACTTTCACACCTTTCTTTCTCCTCCCCCCCCCTTTTATTTTCCTCTCCAGGCCTACACTGGGGCTTGTGCCTATACAGCTCCACCACTTAACCCCTCGGGGACTCTTTTTTACTTTTCAGACAATGAGTGAAAGACAGAGACAGAGAGAGAGTAGAAGAGACACCACTGCACTGCTTCACTGCTGTGAATCACCCCTTTTGCGTGATGCTCCAATGTGCTGGGACTCAGACTTGAGTCCTTGTACACAGCAACACCTACACTTTACCTGGAGAGCCAACACCTGCTACTTTGTTGTAGAAGATTTCCCGTGAGCCAGGCTAGTGAAATAAGGAAGCAGTAAGTGCTAGCTGACTTCACATTCCTCCTGAGACAAGGATGAAGTACAGAGATGTGGAAACTCTTCCAGACTGTGGAGAATTTTGCTATAACGAGTAACTTGAGGAGAATGTTCTGTTAGATTTAAGTATCAGACAGATACACATGAAATGTTTTTTTTTTTTTCTTAGTATCAGTGTGTCCCAGATGGTGTATGAGACAGAGCTATAACAAGGAAAATGATGTTCCTTGTGGGGGGTTGGGTGGTGGCATACCAGGTTAAGCACATGCAGTACAAAGCGCAAAGGCATGCGGAAAAAATCCCAGTTCAAGTCCCCCCGCCCACCTGTGGGGGGAGTCACTTCACAAGACAGATAGACAGGCAGGCAGGCAGGCAGGCAGGCATAGACACCTGAAGACCTGCTTCTGGCTTATGGTGTTGCAGGGAACTGAACCTAGGACTTTGAAGCCTCAGGCATGAGAGTCTATTTGCATAACCATTATGGTATCTACCCACCCATTTCCCTCTCAGTATACTCTCCCCTCTCGATTTCTCTGTCCTATTGGGGGTGGGGGGATGGTCACCAGGAGTTGTGGGTTCATAGTACTGGAACTGAGCCCCAGTAACTGGAGGCAAAAAAAAAAAAAAAGATGTTCCTTGTTTGTTTGGCATTCTCATGTAACTAACTGGGTTTTTCTGGCAACCAGAGCCCAGAGCCACATAGCAGTAAGTGGCGGTGCTTAGCACTGAAGCTCTGGAGCGTCTGGCCAGTGCTGGCCTGGGGCACAATGAGTGACACAGAGCCAAGTGCCTGCAGCCACACGGAAAAGGGAAGCCACATTTGAGACTACAAGGCCAGTGCATCCTCCCCTCACCCCCACCCCCACTGATTCAGAAGCCCCATGGCAGTGTTTCCCAGATGCTTGAAGCTACTCACAAGTTCCCAGCCCCCCTGCCTGGCCATCTGTACCCCCACCCCCTTTAACCACCCTGAGGCCTGTGTTTCTAGTACATCTCCAGCCCTCAGGCCTCAGAGACTTTGCAATGGGCCTGGTAGAAATCATTCTAGTTTTTCTACTTTTCATGATGCACTTCCAGGGGATTAAATGAACCAAGAACCTCAATCATGAGCCATCCAACCAAGCAGGTTCCATGGCCCAATTTTTATAATTCCTATAGACTTAGAGGGAGGAAGGATTGGAGAAAAATTGGACACACAGAGAGAAGGGAGACATCAAGAGACACCAAAGTTTCACTTTACCATCCATGCAGGTACCTTCCATGGTGCCCTCGAGTGATGTCAAGGGATGGATCCTAGAGCCTCCTGCACGTAGCTGTGTGCTTAGTCCCTAAACTATCTCCTGGGCCTGGAAAACATTCTTCAATTCTTTTTCTTTCTCCTATTTGCTAGGACAGAGAAAATTTAAGAGAGGAAGGAGAGGTAGAGAGGGAGAGGGAGACATCCACAGCACTTGCTTCACTGCTCGTGGAGATTCCCTCCTGCAGGTGTGTGTGTGTGGCGGGGAGGGCACATGGTAACCCAGGTGTCCTACCACCAAGCTCCTGGAAAGCATTCTTTATTATTGTTGTTATTTTATTATCTTTATTTATTTATTGGCTAGAGACAGCCAGAAATCAAGAGGGAAGGGGTGATAGGGAGAGACAGAGAGATGCCTGCACCACTGCTTTATCACTTGCAGAGCTTTCCCTCTGCAGCTAGGGCCAGTGGCTCAGACCCAGGTCCTTGCGATTGTAATATGTATGCTCAACCAGGTGTGCCACCACCCGGCTCCTGCAAAGCATTCTTGATTGGTCATTTAGGGACCAATCACAGAACTCTGAGCAACATCCTCTTCCTCTTAGGGTATCAGGATGACACATCCTGACATCTAAATTTGATTCTGGGTACACAGGTGGCTCTGCCCAGCACAGGAACTTCCTGCAACCTCTTTGCTGGGAGGAGGCAGTGGAGGCTCCTGGAAGGTGGTGGTCAGGGAAGGTGAATAGCCCATCGGCAACGGGACAGTCTCCTGGGAGCAGCTGGTCCTTGTCTTTGCTGCCCATGCACTCTTCCTTCCATGAGGATGTGCTCTCCCATCCTGACCCCCCCACACACACACACACACCCTGTCCCAACTTCAGTAAACTTTTTCCTGCCTGCCTCCTGCCTCCTGCCTTCAGGACCTTTCCAAAAACAAAATCTCCTCTGTTCCAAGGGCAGGAGCATGCTCATTCTCCTTGTTCACCAGGGACTCCCCCATGGAAAGCTTTGCAGGGCTAAAAGACAGCTCCCAGTGGCTCTGCTTCTCCCCCCCAGATGAACAGACATCCTGCCTGTCCTCACTTATTAGTTCTTTACATCCTGGAGCGCCTGCCACTGTGTCTCTCCTGTCCCCCACAGTGCTAGGTGCATATACCACTCCACAAGGCCACCCGCTTCTCCATTTCAGCACAGTGTCCATTAGGAGTTCCCTGAGCATCACCCAGACATGCTGCCCCAAACTTGAGGTAAAGAACTCAAGAGTCAGGGCACCATGTTTCAATTCCCTCAGAGTCTGGCTACTTTGAGTAAGTTCTTGAGCCTCCTCAAGCCTTGCTTTCCCCCTATCTAGGAAATAGTGAAGGGTCAGTAACAGTGCACTGGGCTAGTGTACCTGCGTCATCGTACACAATACCCAGATTAGAGCCTGGCCCCCACAGCCCTGGGGGAAGCTTCAGTGCTAGAGTGTCTTTTCCTTCTTTCCTTCTGTCTCTTTCCCTATCTAATAATAATTGGTCAGGCGTTGTAATACTTTAGTAAAGGAAAAAAAGGGGGCGGGGTAGATGGCATAATGGTTATGCAAAAAGACTTCATGCCTGAGGCTCTGAAGTCTCAGTTTCAATTCATAAGCCAGAGCTAATCAGTGCTCTGGTTTAAAAAAAAAAAATGAGGGAGGAAGGGAGGGATTATGGGAAGGAGAAAGGGAGAGAGGGAGGGAGGTAAGGAGGGAGGGAGGGAAACAGATACCACTGACCTAAGTTTCACATGAAGGCCTTACTCTCCTGTGTCGCCTGTTAACTGAGCACTGCAATACCAGCAAGGGCTTTGAACTGGGCTGATGGGAGGAGTTTGCAGGCAAGTCTACTTCTTTCAGAGCCTGGGGTTGTTTGCCCTTCTTCCGAAGCCAGTCAACAGCGTCAGGTTGAGCCTGATGTAAAGTTTCGAGACCTCCTTTGAATCTGGAGAGGTGGCAGTCGTTGACTATGTGGGTTGTTCCCTGATGGAGCAGGAACATTCTTCAGCCCTGGCTTGGGGTGAAGAGGAGTCTAAGGAATGATGCAGGCCAGGCCTTCAGTGTGGGGCATGAGTGCAGCAGGTGCTCAACAAACATCTCTTCATTGCGGCTGCTTATTGCAACGGGCCTCTCCAGAAGGCTTCAGGAAAGCCCTCTCCTCCTGTCTCCCCTGTACCTGTGGGGCTGAGAAGGGGCCCTGTGAATCAGGGAGAGCCTGTTTGTCCTGACCAGGGCAGCACAGGTGACACATGTGGGGTTCTCTCCCCTGTGTCTGAGTCCTCCACCTGTTGCCTGTGTACTGGAGCAGTCAGCACAGGGCCCCGGGATGGTTTCAGGGAGGAAAAGGCAGGGGCTGCTGCTATCAATGTCTGCCTGCTCGGGCCCAGACTCAGACTGTGGGGTGGACATTGGGAGTCAAGCTTGGATGCAGTCTAGACCTGCTTAGCGATGAGCACCAGGTACTGGCTCCAGAGCACTTACCTCCAGGCTGGCAAAATACTGGGTTGTTGGAAAAGTCATGATGGAGCCCTACCCCACTAGGGAAAGGTAGAAAAAGGCTGGGGCCGGGGGGGGGGGGGGGCAAGGGAGGGAGTCGAGTGGTGGTGCAGTGGGCTGTGCACAGGTGGCGCAAAGCACGAGGACTGGAGTAAGGATCCCGGTTCAAGCCCCCAGCTCCCCACCTGAAGGTGAGTCACTTCACAAGTGGTGAAGCAGGTCTGCAGGTGTCTATCTTTCTCTCCCCCTCTCTATCTTCCTCTCCTATCTTCATTTCTCTCTGTCCTATCCAACAATGATGACATCAGTAACAACAATAATAATAACTACAACAATAAAACAACAAGGGCAACAAAAGGGAATAAATAAATTAATATTTTTTTAAAAGGTGGGGAGGCAAATAGTCACTGGAAGCAATGGAGTCATTATGTAGATTTGGAAAAATCTAAATAAAAAAAGAAAGAAAATATTATAGTCCTAAAAAAAAAAAAGAAGAAGAAGAAAGTTGGGGGTATGGATCAACCTGCCAATGTCCGTGTCTACCTGAGAAGCAGTTACAGAAGCCAGAACTCCTACCTTCTGCACCCCCCAAAACAGCTTTGATCCACACTCCCAGTGGGGGAGAAGTGATAGAAAGAAGAAGATAAGAGGGCTCTGAACTCCTGTTCCATCAGGTCCCAGAGAGAGGGGACAAAAAGGGGAGAGATATTTGGATATAGTAATAGGGTCATGAGTAGCATGGAGGGGAAAAGAGGGTGGAACCTGGAAGAAAAAGGGGGCAAATATGTACAACTATAGACAGATAGTTGTAGAGATGACTGTTAACCCATGTCTGCAACCTTGGGAGAACCTCAGTGGTTTGCAATGGAGGGATTGGGGATTCAGAACTCTAGTAGTGGGAACGGTGTGGAATTATACCCCTGTTGACATGTAATTTTGTACATCAGTATTGAATCACTAATAAGAAGAGAAAAGTCATGGTGTATTTTTCTATGCTGAAATGTATCATGACATTCCTTTCAGCCCAATAGCTCGCCTGGGTCATGCACTGGCTTTACCATGCTTGCAGCTCAGGTTTGAGTCTGGCCCTCATTATATCCAAGGGAGCACCAGTACTGTGGTGTGTTTTCCTTCTCTCTCATTGTCTTTGCCCCTATCTGAAAGAAGAAGTAGTCAGCCTTGACCAATGAAGTCCCAGTGATGACAGAAGGAAAAAAAAATAAAAGAGTGCCCACCACCAGGCCTATGTGACCCTGGGTTAAACATGAAAACCTTGAAGCGTGGTTTGGGGTGAGGTGTGGGGTGGTGATGTCTTGTCCTGGAATCACCCTCTGTGCCTAGGGTCTGGGAAGGAGCTGAAACCTATCAGCCTTCAGTGAGGGAGGGAGCCTGCCAAGGGGGCCTGAGACACACAATTTGATATAATAACTTTAAAAAAAATGTAGCTCAGAAAGTTAAATGTCTTTGAGCTAATTAGTCTTAAGTCTTCACAGTAGATGTAGTAGCAAATTCAGCTGCAGGTGAGCCAACCACAGAGTACCCCTTATCTCATTCAGAGACAATTCTAGGTTGGGGGTACAAGGTATTAAATCCTTTCATGTGCTTTTTTTCATTAATAGGAGTAATCATGCATCTGATCACATTTCCCTTTTTGCCTTGACTGCTA
Organism: Erinaceus europaeus; assembly: GCF_950295315.1. Lineage (NCBI taxonomy): Eukaryota > Metazoa > Chordata > Mammalia > Eulipotyphla > Erinaceidae > Erinaceus > Erinaceus europaeus. The sequence continues at coordinate 122,105,444 of NC_080163.1, read as the reverse complement.
GGAGGCTCAAAGCTAAGCTTGCTACCCTGTTTTAAATAACTAAGACTAACTTGTTAGTATTTTGACTCTCATACTGAATCTGACTTTAGTTCTTTAGTTCTGAATCTGACTGTGTTTTTATATGTCTACCTGCTATGAAATGTCTCTGTGAAACGAGGGGCCAATACGGTGAAGTAGCAGCCCTTTGGGAGGGCATGTTCAGGACACCTCTATTTTGAGAAAGATCAGTGGAACCTCTAGCGGCAGCTACAGGGGTAGATTGGTAGGATTGGGACCCAAGATTTAGAGAGCTGGTGTGGCCAGAGGGGCCCCTTTGGCTATGGTAGACCAGAGCTGGCATCTCACTAGAGGGGGCAGGACCTGGCCTAGAGCACTATGGAGACCTGATGTGGTAAAGCCAAGGATTCAGGCAGGACTGACCCACAACTTGTCAGGGACAGTGTGAGGATGGCCCTGGAGACCCAGCAGCAGAAGAGGCAGTGGCAGCATGGTGGTGGGCTCTCTCCCAGTTCAGATTGGGGTCTCAGCAGTGCTGACTGGGAGCTGGGAGTGAGGAGCTCAGTCCCGCAAAATTGCACAGAACATAGCACCACCTGACCGACGCTAGAGGAGAACCCACATGCCCTGGTTTTCATCTTCCAGTTTAAGAACCCCCTGATCCTGTTGCTTCTGGCATCGGCGCTGGTGAGCGTGCTCACAAAGGAGTATGAGGATGCCATCAGCATCACCATGGTGAGTGTTCCTGCAAGCAGCGTGCTGAGACTTCGTATTCTGTGCATGCAAGGAAAGGAGAGGGTGATTGCAGAGAGGAGCACATCAGAAAGCAAGGTGGAAAGGAAGGAGAGCAGATCCATGTTGTTTTGCCCCATGGAGAGGTGTCCTGGATTATGGTTGGACAGGAACTTGCTGAATGCCCAGTGGCTTCTAGCGCTTTGCTATTGGGAACAAGCTGCAAACTCCACCCTTATAACCCTAGGGGGTGGTGAGCGTAGGGGGTTGCTTAGTCCTGGCTATGTGTGCAGAACAAAGTGTAATTTTTGACAAAGAGTACAAAGCGTCCTCACGATCCAGAGAGTCCCAGTGAGTACTTTATTTGATAAGAATAACTATTGTTATTGTTTTACCAAAGCACCGCTCAACTCTAGTTTCCAGAGATGCAGGGAATTTAATCCAGGACTTTGGAGCTTCAAGCATGAAAGTTTGTTGCATAAACACTATGCTACCTCCCATACCCACCACCGAGTACTTTAAAAAACACTGGGGGGGGGGCACTAGGGAGGAGACTCAGCATTGGAGTGCCCACCTTGCATGCATGAGGCTCTCTCTAGGTTCAGTCCCCAACACCAAGTAGGAGCAGTAAGGACAACTCCATGGATTGAACAGTGCTTTGCTCATGATCTCTCTTTCTCTCTCTCTCTCTCTCTAATTCTAAAAAATAATAGAAAAAAATGTTTGGCTAGGGAAGTTGTTCAGTGGTGATATGCATGTGTAAAGCCCGATGTTCAGTCTCCAGCATGGTGTATTTTTTTTATTTAGGTGAAATAACTAATTGATTATCCTTTTCAAGGGAACAATGTAGTGGCACTTAGCACACTCAGTGTTGGGCAGCCACCTCCTCTATCTAATTCTTTTTTTTTTTTTTCCATATCCCACCCCCTCCCCCGATAGCTTTCCCATTCTCTATCCCTCTGGGAGCATGGACCCAGCGTCATTGTGGGTTGCAGAAGGTAGAAGGTCTGGCTTCTGTAATTGCTTCCCCGCTGAACATGGGCGTTGACTGGTCGGTCCATACTCCCAGTCTGCCTCTCTCTTTCCCTAGTAGGGTGGGTCTCTGGGGAAGCTGAGCTCCAGGACACATTGGTGGGGTCTTCAATCCAGGGAAGTCTGGCCGGCATCCTGATGACACCTGGAACCTGGTGACTGAAAAGAGAGTTAACATACAAAGCCAAACAAATTGTTGAGCAATCATGGACCCAAAGCTTGGAAAAGTGGAGAGGAAGTATTAGGGAGGTACTCACTGCAAACTCTAGTGTACTTCTGCTTTCTTACTTTGGTGCCATACTCCAAACTCAGTCATTTTCTGCTTTGCGTTTCTACTTCTTTTTTTTTTTTTTTTACATGCATAACATTCCCCAGATTCCCATTTAACAGTACAACCCCCACTATTTCATTCATCATTTTTCATGGACCTGTATTCTCCCCACCCACCCACCCACCCACCCCAGAGTCTTTTACTTTGGTGTAATACTCCAATTCCATTTCAGGTTCGACTTGTGTTTTCTTTTCTAATCTTGTTTTTCAACTTCGGCCTGAGAGTGAGATCATCCCGTATTCATCCTTCTGTTTCTGACTTATTTCACTCAACATGATTTTTTCTTTTTTTTTTTTTTTTTAGATTTTTTTTTTTATTTAAATTTTTAATTTAAGAAAGGATTAGTGAACAAAAGCATAAGGTAGGAGGGGTACAACTCCACACAATTCCCACCACCCAATCCCCATAACCCACCCTCTCCCATGATAGCCTTCCCATTCTCTAGCCCTCTGGGAGCATGGACCCAGGGTCGTTGAGGGTTGCAGAAGGTAGAGGGTCTGGCTTCTGTAATTGCTTCCCCGCTGAACATGGGCGTTGACTGGTCGGTCCATACTACCAGTCTGCCTCTCTCTTTCCCTAGTAAGGTGTGTCTCTGGGGAAGCTGAGCTCCAGGACACATTGGTGGGGTCTTCAATCCAGGGAAGCCTAGCCAGCATCCTGGTGGCATCTGGAACCTGGTGATTGAAAAGAGAGTTAACATACAAAGCCAAACAATTTGTTGAGCAAACATGGATCCCAAGATTGGAATAGTGGAGAGGAAGTGTTGGGGAGGTACTCACTGCAAACTCTAGTGTAATCCTGCTTTCAGGTATATATTTTGCAGTAGTTTATGGATACGTGTGCGCATACGCTCTCTCTCACAGAAACTGGTGTATGTCTAGGTTATGGGACTTTGTTAGAAAGTGAACTACCTGAGATGAAATTAGAGTGTACTATAAAAGGAAAGGTCTCACCCGAGTAATGAAGCTGAAGGGTTGTCATTCCACACGTGAAGTCTCTGGATACACTCTGAGGTGAAGCATGTTGAGATGGCAATCGTTGCTTTGGTTAGGTTGTGATCGGCGGATGCAATATTATTTGGTATGGATTGGGAGAAGCATACGGGAAAGTGAGCCCTATCCATGGGTGCCAGGACTGGGGGAAGTAGGGGCTCTATAGTGAAGATGTGAGGTTCCTGCTGTCTTAGGGTTCAAAAAGACAATCAATAGTTAATATTATCATCACATTATTTGTTAATTGGGTTAACTTTGAAAAGTCCCTTTGTTATGGTTTGCTGTACAGTACCCAGTATCTTGTATATAGCTGTGCTATTGGAAGCCTCCAATCTACTTGGTCTAGGCTTTTGAGAGAGTCCGCATATCAAATACGTAGCCTATCTATTAAAAAGATTCAGTTTGTCTCCTGAGAACCTTTGAGACATACAATTGATTTCCCCCTCTCATATTAATTAACTACTGATTTATATGTCTACATTTTGCTAGGAGTGTACATAAACACCATTCCCATCACCAAAGGACCGTGACCCATCCCTCCCGCCCATTCCCACCCCCCACTGGCCCAGAAAGCTACATGTCTACCCCTCACCACTGGGTTTTTTCTTTGGTGCCCTACTTACAATTTGATCAGGTCCTGCTTTTAGTTTCCCTTTCAGATCTTCTAAGTCAGCTTCTGTTGATGAGTGGGATCATCCCATACTCATCTTTAACTTTCTGACTCAGTTCACTTAACATAATTCCTTCTAGCTCTGTCCAAGATGGGTCAGAGAAGGTGGGTTCATTGTTCTTGATAGCTGCATAGTATTCCATTGTGTATATATACCACAGCTTTCTCAGCCATTCATCTGTTGTTGGGCACCTGGGTTGCTTCCAGGTTTTAGCTATTATGAATTGTGCTGCTATGAACATAGGAGTACACACCTCTTTTTGGTTGGGTGTTATGGAGTCCTTGGGGTATAACCCCAGGAGAGGAATTATTGGGTCATATGGAAGGTCCATGTCTAGCCTTCTGAGGGTTTTCCAGACTGCTCTCCACAGAGGCTGTACCAATTTACATTCCCACCAGCAATGTAAAAGGGTTCCTCTGTCCCCACATCCTCTCCAGCATTTGTTGCTGCTGTCCTTTTTGATGTATGCCATTCTTACAGGAGTGAGGTGGTATCTTAGTGTTGTCTTAATTTGCATTTCTCTGACAATCAGTGACCTAGAGCAGTTTTTCATATGTTTGTTAGCCTTTTGGATCTCCTCTGTGGTGAGTGTTTTGTTCATTTCCTCTGCCCATTTTTGGATGGGGTCATTTGCTTTTTTGCGGCTAAGTTTGCTGAGCTCTTTATATATTTTGGTGATTAGTTTCTTGTCTGATGTCTGGCATGTGAAGATCTTCTCCCATTCTGTGAGGGGTCTCTCTGTTTGTTTAATTGTTTCTTTGGATGTGCAGAAGCTTTTCAATTTGATGTAGTCCCATTGGTTTGTTTCTACTTTGGTCTTCCTTGCAATTGGGTTTGATTCATCAAAGATATCCTTGAGGTGTAGATGGGAAAGTGTTTTACCAATGTTTTCCTCTAAGTATTTGATTGTTTCTGGTCTGACATCTAGGTCTTTGATCCATTTGGAGTTGATTTTTGTTTCTGGTGAGATAAAGTGGTTCAATTTCATTCTTCTGCATGTTTCAACCCAGTTTTCCCAGCACCATTTATTGAAGAGAGCCTCCTTCTTCCATTTAATCCTTTGGGCCCCCTTATCAAAGATTAGATGCCCATAGGTGTTGGGATTTACTTCTGGGCTTTCAATTCTGTTCCACTGGTCTGTGTGCCTATTTTTGTTCCAGTACCATGCTGTTTTGATGATGATGGCTTTATAATATAGTTTAAGGTCTGGTCAACATGATTTTTTCAAGGTCCATCCAAGATCGGCTGAAAACGGTGAAGTCACCATTTTTTACAGCTGAGTAGTATTCCATTGTGTATATAGACCACAACTTGCTCAGCCACTCATCTGTTGTTGGACACCTGGGTTGCTTCCAGGTTTTGGCTATTACAAATTGTGCTGCCAAGAACATATGTGTACACAGATCTTTTTGGATGGCTGTTTTGGGTTCCTTAGGATATATCCCCAGGAGGGGAATTGCAGGGTCATAGGGTAGGTCCATTTCTAGCCTTCTGAGAGTTCTCCAAACTGTTCTCCACAGAGGTTGGACCAATTGACATTCCCACCAGCAGTGCAGGAGGGTTCCTTTGACCCCACACCCTCTCCAGCATTTGCTGCTGTTACCTTTTCTGATGTGTGACATTCTCACAGGAGTGAAGTGATATCTCATTGTTGTCTTGATTTGCATTTCTCTGACAATCAGAGACTTGGAGCATTTTTTCATGTGTTTCTCGGCCTTTTGGATCTCTTCTGTGGTGAATATTCTGTCCAAGTCCTCTCCCCATTTTTGGGTGGGGTTATTTGTTGTCTTGTTGTTGAGTCTGGCAAGCTCTTTATATATGTTGGTTATTAAACTCTTATCTGATGTATGGCATGTAAAGATCTTCTCCCATTCTGTGAGGGGTCTCTTGATTTGGGTAGTGGTTTCTTTTGCTGTGAAGAAGCTTTTTAATTTGATGTAGTCCCATAGGTTTATACTTGCCTTAGTCTTCCTTGTAATTGGATTCGTTTCATTGAAAATGTCTTTAAAATTTATGCGGAAAAAAGTTCTGCCAATATTTTCCTCTAAGTATCTGATAGTTTCTTGTCTAACATCCAAGTCCTTGATTCACTTGGAATTTACTTTTGTATTTGGTGAAATACAGTGACTCAGTTTCATTCTTCTGCATGTTTCAACCCATTGTTTCCAACACCATTTGTTGAAGAGACTCTGCTTCCCCCATATAATAGTCTGGGCCCCTTTGTCAAAGATTAGATGTCCATACGTGTGGGGCCTCATTTCTGGGTTCTCAATTCTATTCCACTGGTCAGTGTGTCTGTTCATGTTCCAGTACCAAGCAGTTTTGATGACAATGGCCCTATAATACAGTTTGAGATCTGGCAGTGTGATGCCTCCAGTTCTGTTCTTTTTTCTCAAGATCGTTTTGGAAATTCTAGGTCTTTTCTGGTTCCAGATAAACATTTGTAGCATTTTTTCTATTCTCCTAAAAAATGTGCTTGGGATCTTGATGGGGATAGCATTAAATTTGTAGATGGCTCTGGGTAATATATTCATTTTGATGATGTTAATTCTTCCAACCCATGAACATGGAATATCTTTCCACTTCTTTGTGTCTTTTTCAATTTCTTTGAGTAGTGACTCATAATTTTCAGTATACAAGTCTTTCACTTCTTTGGTTAGGTTTATTCCTAGATATTTTATAGTTTTTGTTGCTATAGAAAAAGGAACTGATTTCTGGATTTCAATTTCTTCTAACTTAGTGTTTGCATAGAGGAATGCCACTGACTTTTGAATGTTAATTTTATAGCCTGACACATTACTGTATTGCCTGATGATTTCCAAAAGCTTCTTGCTGGATTCCTTAGGTTTTTTCCATGTATACTATCATGTCATCTGCAAATAAGGAGAGTTTGACTTCTTCTCTTCCAATCTGTATGCCTTTAATTCCTTGCTCCTGCCTGATTGCTATGGCAAGAACTTCCAACACTATGTTGAATAGTAATGGTGATAGTGGGCAGCCCTGTCTAGTACCTGATCTGAGGGGAAATGCTTCCAGTTTTTCACCATTGAGTATGATGTTGGCTGTAGGTTTGCTATATATAGACTCCACTATCTTCAGGAATTTTCCATCTATTCCTATTTTTTGTAGTGTTTTGATCATAAAGGGATGTTGTATTTTGTCAAAGGCTTTCTCTGCATCTATTGATATGACCATGTGGTTTTTGGTCTTGCTTTTGTTGATGTGGTGGATCACATTGATTGACTTACGTATATTAAACCAACCTTGCATGCCTGGGATAAACCCCACTTGGTCATGATGAACAATTTTTTTGATATACTGCTGTATCCGGTTGGCTAGAATTTTGTTCAATATTTTCGCATCTATGTTCATCAGAGATATTGGTCTGTAGTTTTCTTTTTTGGTTGTGTCCCTGTCTGCTTTTGGTATCAGGGTGATGTTGGCTTCATAGAAGCTGGCAGGGAGTATTCCAGTGTCTTCAATCTTCTGGAAGACTTTTAAAAGTAGAGGTTTTAGTTCTTCTTTGAAAGTTTTGTAGAATTCATTTGTAAAACCATCTGGTCCAGGACTTTTATTTTTGGGAAGATTTTTGATAACTGTTTCAATTTCATTAGCTGTGATGGGCCTGTTCATGTTATCCACTTCCTCTTTACTTAGTTTTGGAAGTTGGTAGGTATCTAGGAAATCATTCATTTCTTCCAGGTTCTCTAGCTTGGTGGCATATAGTTGTTCATAGAAGCCTCGCATGATATGTTGAATTTCTGCAGTGTCTGTTGTGATTTCTCGTCTTTCATTTACTATCCGATTTATTTGGGTCTTCTCCCTTTTTTGTTTTGTGAGTCTGGCTAAAGGTTTGTCGATTTTGTTTACTCTTTCGAAGAACCAACATTTACTTTCATTGATCTTTTGTACGGTTTTCCTATTCTCAATGTTATTTATTTCTGCCCTAACTTTAGTAATTTCTGTCCTTCTGGTTGCTTTAGGATTCCTTTGTTGTTCTTCTTCTAGGTCTTTGAGATGTGCAATCAGGCTGTTTATTTGTGCCTTTTCTTGTTTCCTAATGTGTGCTTGTATAGCTATGAACTTCCCTCTTAGGACTGCTTTAGCTGTGTCCCAAATATTTTGATAGCTTGTGTCTTCATTTTCATTGAACTCTCGAAACATTTTGATTTCTTCCTTGATTTCCTCTTTGACCCAGAAGTTGTTAAGAAGTGTACTGTTGAGCTTCCACATTTTGGCACTGTTACTAATCTTTTGTTGATTGTTAAATGTTAGTTTAATTCCACTGTGGTCTGAGAAGATGCTTGGGATGATTTCAGTGCTCTTGAATAGGCTGATGCTGTTTTTGTGGCCTAACGTATGGTCTATCCTTGAGAATGATCCATGTGGATTTGAGTAAAATGTGTATTCCAGTTTCTTGGGATGAATGACTCTGAAAATGTCCAATAGTTCTAGTTTATCTATCTCTTCATTTAGCTCCCTTATGTCTTTACTGATTTTCTGCCTGGATGATCTGTCAAGTTGAGATAGTGGGGTGTTGAAGTCTCCTACTATGATTGTGTTACTGTTAATATATTGTTGTAGCTCTTTCAGTAGAAGTTTGATGTATTTAGATGGCTTCTCATTGGGTGCATAGATATTAATAATTGTTAAGTCCTCTTGATTGACTGATCCTCTGAGCATTAAGTAGTGTCCATTCCTATCTTTTTTAATCTTATCTATTTTAAAGTCTATCATGTCAGATATGAGAATAGCTGTTCCTGCCCTTTTTTGTGGGCCATTGGCTTGAATGATAGTTTTCCATCCTTTCACTTTAAGTCTGTGTTTGTCTTGTTGAGTTAGGTGAGTTTCCTGTAGACAACATATTGTTGGGTTGTGTTTTCGGATCCATCTTCCTACTCTGTGTCTTTTAATAGGTGAATTCAGGCCGTTGACATTTATTGATATCAAAGATTGAAGATATTTTAACGCCATTCTTGTAGAGTTTTAGAGTGTTTTGATATATGTCCTATTTGTGGTGGTCTGACTGTTTATAGGAGACCTTTCAGAACTTCTTTCAGGGCAGGCTTGGTGATGGTTGCTTCCTTCAACTGTTGCTTGTCTGAGAAGGTTTTGATGCTTCCACCTAGTCTGAATGACAATCTAGCAGGATATAGTATTCTTGGCTGAAAGCCTTTCTCATTGAGCCCTCGATAGATATCTTGCCATTCTCTTCTGGCCTGTAGTGTTTGTATGGAGAAGTCTGCTGCTAATCTTATGGGTTTTCCTTTGTAGGTGACTCTTTGTTTTTCTCTTGCAGCCTTGAGGATCCTTTCTTTATCCTTATTCCTTTCCAATCTAAGTATGACATGTCTTGGTGTCTTTAGGTCTGGGTTAATTCTGTTTGGGACCCTCTGGGCTTCTTGAATCTTTATGTCTTTGGTGTTGTCTAGACTAGAGAAATTTTCAGCTATTATGGCCTGGAGAACGCTTTCTTCCTCCCCTTCTCTTTCTTCCTCTGGTAAGCCAATAATGCGTATATTGTTTCTTTTGAAGTCATCCCATAGGACTCTGTTGTTGTTTTCAGCATCTCTTAATCTCTTTTTGAGATCTCTTACTTCTTTTTTAGTTGTCTCTAATTCATCCTCAATCTTGCTAATTCTGTCTTCAGCCTCATTGATTCTATTCTCTCTTCCCTCTACTGCTTTCTGGAGTTCATCTATTTTGTTGCCCTGCTCTGATACTGTTTTAGCTTGTTCAGCTAGTTGCCTTCTTAGCTCAGCGATTTCAGCTTTCAGCTCTCTAATAACCATGAGATTATTAGAATTTTCTTCCATATTCTCATTTGTTGTTCCTGCATTTCTGATTACAATTTTTTCAAATTCTTTACTCACTCCTGTTATTATTTCCTTAGCTAATGTTTGGATGTTGAACTCGTTGTTTTGTGCTTCACCCTCTGGAGGACTTTTAGCTGGACTCTTGTCCTGGTTCGAGTCTCCATTATTTTTTCTTGTTGTTTTAACCATTTTAAATAAGTTAACAGTTTTTTCAATCCCTGAGTTGGAGTTCAGTGGTGTAAAAGCCTTTTTTTTTTCCCCTGTAGGCTATGGGAGCCTGAGGGCTTTTAAACTATCAATAGGCTTCTTAGCTTAATCACTGACTCCTGACCAAGAGATAAAGCAGGGTGTGGCAGAGATAATCCAGTGGTTATGCAAAGAGACTTTCACAGCCCCTCAGCTATGCCACCGAGGTATAGGTCTTCTGAGTTTCCCGGTTAGATCTCTGTACCCTGTTGTCCCTCCCTGTTGCTGCTCCAGATTCTGAGGGTAGTAGCAATGGAGACTCAGAGTTGCACTTGGTGAGTCTCTGGGGAGTCCTTTCCTCCCTTCAGCTGTCCCCTTGTTGGTGGAGCAGACTGAAGGTGGTGTCTCCACTGACAAACTGTCGAACTGTTAGCAGTCACTTAATCTCTCCTTAGGCCCCTCTCTCCTCTCTGTCACCAGCCACGCGTGTTTGTACTCACGGGTGATTTACTGGGTTTCTGTGGTCATTCTAGTCCTGTCTTGTTTCGGTCCGGGTGGTCTCCTTTGGTATTCCTAGTTGATCCGGGAGAGGAGAGGAGAGGAGAGGAGAGGAGAGGAGAGGAGAGGAGAGGAGAGAAAGCGATCTGCTGCTCGTAGCTCCGCCTCCGGAAGTCGAATCCTCCTCTATCTAATTCTAAGATATTATCAGTGCCCTAAGAGGATATTCCTACCTCACCTAAAATAGTCATTTCCCAGCCCCCTTCCCATCTGGAAGCCACCCCTCTGCTTTCTGTTCCCATGGATTGATTGATTGATTGATTAATTGATTGATTTTACTGAGAAAATGGTGATTTACATGGATGTAGTCACATGGGGTATAGTTCTACATCTCCCCAGGATGGACATCATCACACCTCCACCTTCCATGAATTTCCTAATCTAGATCATCTAAATGGGATCATATTACTTGTGACATTTAATAGCCAGCTCCAACTAAATACATGTTGATAGCTGTCATTCCTGCCTCTTGATATCAAATACTCTTTGACTTGCTTTTTCTAAAAGATGTATTTATCAGAGAGAGAGAGAGTCCAAAACCAAGATCATCACTTAGGGACAGAATTCTCTGCAAGTCCTGTGCTGCACTACTGTACCACATCGCCAGCCACTCGCAAGGACTCTTTTCAAGAACAAAACCAGGTTTGTTTCACACAGTGGAATTCACTACATCTACTGAAAAAGCTCAGGTCAGATCACATCTTCCATGTGTGAAACATGTCCCTAAGTGATAGAAAAATGCATCCATGCTATATAACTGGGTTGTGGGTCTATGCAGATAAACCTAAAAGGACACCCCTAAGAGTGAATGGCTAGCTGGAAGAATCTGAGTGGCTTTGGAGAGGGGGGCAATGGGATTGATCTTTTCTTGAAATTTCTGCACAGTGCACACACTTTACAGGAAGAAGGAAAGTGTATTTTGGAAAGCTCATGCCACCCACCCATCCCTGAAGGGCTGGCTCATAACTTGGCATTGGAAAGTGAACGCCCTCCCCTCTGTTTTTCTCCCTAGGCTGTGCTCATTGTAGTCACTGTGGCCTTCATCCAGGTGTGTATTTACTTCCCAAAGTTCCATTCGGGGTAGCTGGGGCATGACGGCCTCTCTGTGGGGTTCCCACCCTTAAATAACACATCTGATGTGCTTCCCTGGCAGGAGTATAGGTCAGAGAAGTCTCTGGAAGAACTGACCAAGTTGGTCCCCCCAGAATGCAACTGGTAAGTTGAATTCCTGCTGGGACTTTGTGTTCAGAGGAGCCAGTGGAGTGGGGGAGTTTGGATTGCACATATCTAGGAGAACCATGTCCTTTTTTAATTGATTTAACATGGGTTTACAAAATTATGAGATATTAGCAGTATAGTATATCTTCATACCTTTATACATATATGTTACTCACCACACTGACCACTGGAGTTCCAGAGCCCTTACACCAGAGACCCCTCTACCTATCCCCCATCCTCTCCAACAACAGTTTTCACAGAGTTGAAGAGTCAGTTTGGTGATGGTGGTGGTGGTGATGATGATGATGGTTGCAAGTTTTAGCTATTTGCACTGCACATGTGAGTGAAATTATCTGGTAGTTGTTTTTCACTTTGCCTCATTTCATTAAGGTAACCACCTTGACTGCTTCCGGTGTTGTCCCAGAGCACACCAGGGGCGCTGCCTCTGGGGTAGGAAGCAGCAGACACAGCAACAGGGGCATGCTGGTTCTTTCTTCCTTCCTTCTTCCTCTCTCTCTCTTTGCTTTTTTAATAATTTTATTGGAGGGAGTTCATGGTTTACAGTACCATTGTTGACACGTGGGAACAGTTTCTCATCTCGCTCTGACAGGTGTCTGCAAAACACTCTCGCCTCTAACTCAGGTCCTTTTCCATTATCATGCACCAGGACCTCAGAAAAGTCCCCATCACCACCAACAACTGGTCTTTCCTTGACTTATTTCTCAGGACACCATGAGTACAGAGTTCATTCTGTTTGTATAAAGGAACTGGTTTCAGAAGAGGCCCAAATCTCTCTTGCTCTGACCAGCACACATCGGTTCAGGGTTGTGTGTCTGTCCCAATCATGCTTCTTGGAGACAGTAACTGAAAGTTCCCATGAAGCAGGGTGCTTGAGAAGGACCTAAACACAGGAGAGCTCTGTTTTATGAAGGATAATTCTGAGAAAATCTTGCCATGTGTTTGGTATATATGGTACAAATGAGCCACAGGCTTGGGTACAGAAAGATCCAGTATTCAGGACTTAGTATTGGTGCACCTGGTAGAGTTCACACATGACCATGCACAAGGGCCCAGGTTAAAGCCCCCCAATCTCCACCTTCAGGGGGGAATCTTCACAAGTGATGAAGCAGTGCTACAGATGTCTCTCTTTCTATCTCCCCCTCCCCTCTCAATTTCTGTCTCTATCAATAAATAAAAAAAGGAGGGATGATGGTCACTGGGAGCAGTGGATTCACATGCAGGCACCAAACTCCAGAACTAACCCTGGTGGCAATTAAAAGAAAGATAGGACAGAAGGAAGGCAAGCAGGGTGACCTGCTTAGAAAGTCTCACTTCTCAAGTCATCAGGAAACTCTGTGTGTGTGTGTGTGTGTGTGTGTGTGTGTGTGTGTGTGTGTGTGTGTGTGTGTAATATGGTAAAAAATAATAATAAATAACAAAATAGAGACGAAAATAGCGGGGCCGGATGATGGCACACCTGGTTGAGTCCACATGTTACAGTGCCCAAGGACCCAGGTTCAAGTCCCTGGTCTCCACTTGCAGGGGGAAGGCTTCATGAGTGGTGAAGCAGGGCTTCAGGTGTGTCTCTCTGTCTCTATCCCTCTCTATAAATGAATAAAGATAATAAATTTTAAAAAATTTTAAAAATTTAAAAAAATTTTAAAAACTAGGGCCCTACAGAAGCACTCGAAAGGTACTGACCATTCAAGGAGAATTTCCAAGGCAGAGAAAATTACTGGGTTTGATAATCAGATGAACAAAACTGTGTGGTATTATCATATGAGCCAACAGAAGCATAAATGATTTATGTGGTTTGATGGTCAGACCTCAAGTTTAAATATCAAGCTTTGGCCTTTCAGGTGAATAGGATGCATTATTAATATCCCTGGAAGTCGCAGCTAAATGACATTTTTATTTTCAAGAACTGTGGTAGTGGGCAGCCTGTTGGAACAAAAAGAGCACAGGAAAGAGAAGGCCAGCTCTACATCTCCAGGACCTGCTGAGACCTGTCATGAAATAGTTATTGAGTGCCTACTGCTGGGGGTGAAGCAAGGCTCAAGAAGAGGCATTAGCATGGCCTGTCAGTCTCCCCTACAGTCAAAACACTGGAAGGTGTGGAGATATAATTTTTGTGTATGAAGAGGTGTCAGCCTTCCATGTTGGGATGGATTGGAGATGGTCAGAGATGAAGCTGTGGCAACATCTAAATGAGGGGTGACTGGTGATGGGATTCTGCCAAAGCCTATGCCCAGAAGCAGTTCACTAAGGACAGACAGCCTTGAAGAGTAGCCTTGGCCCTATGGGAAAGAGGTACTGACTTCTGTGTACTGGAGACCTAGCTCCCAGATCTGGTGAGACTCTCCGCACCTGAATGGTATCTCCTCTAAGGACAGAAGCAACCAGCTACCAGAGGGATTTTTGAGTCACTAACTCAGACTTGCAGAAGTTTCCAGAAGCCACACAGCTTATCCTGGTTTCCAGGCAGGGTAGACAGTAGTCACACCAATTACCAATTGAGACCCAGGGTTTCCTAGCACCCACTCCCCCCAAAAGTACTTTATGATGCACAAATTAAAAAATAAAGAAATAAATAAAGCCATAAAGGGACCAAGGTTTACATCCAAGTGGAAGATAGACTGTGCTTATATGATCTTAGCTCAATTTATCAAAGTGCATAAAAATGGGAAGTGAATTTGGATGTTTCTGATTTCTTGTCATTTCGAATGCAGCATAAGGGAAGGAAAACTCCAGCATCTGCTTGCTCGAGACCTGGTCCCCGGAGACATTGTGTCCCTCGAGATTGGAGACCGAATCCCTGCAGACATCCGTCTCACCGAGGTCAGCATCCCAACCACTTCACACACATCCCCAGCAGGTTTCCCTCACACACACACACTCTCTCTCTCTCTCCCTCTCTCTCTCTCTCCTTCTCTCTCTCTCTCTCTCTCTCTCTCTCACACACACACACACACACACACACACCCCAAGAATTTAGCAAACACTAATTTTGTTTTGCTTCCAAAGCTTCTCTTGGGCTTCATGCTTACATTATTCCACTGCTGCCAGAGGACTCTCTTCCCAGAGGGTAAGAGATAGGGAGAGAGAAAGAGCACCACAGCTCTACTCCACTGCTCATGAAGCTTCCCCTTTGCATGGTTCTCCTCTGTGGTGGCCAGGAATGTGAACCCAGGTCCTCGAATATGGTCATGTGTGCTCTACCAGGTGAGCTATTTCCTGACCTCCCAGTAGGCATGCTAATTTTAAGTACAAAGTCTCATGACTTGTCTTTCATAAGTGCTTTACTCCCATTTTAAGTGCAAACCTGAGAAATTGTGGAGGCGCAATTTTCTAGTTAGGGAAGGCTGCAGGAACAAAGTCAGCCCAGGGATGAGACTAAAGTTGCTTCTAGAAACAGTCACACAGATGTCAGGAAGAAGTGCTCTCAGACAGCTTCACAACTGGCAGGGAAAGAGAACCAAGGTGTAAGTTACATATAACACAGGCTGTTACAGGAGCATACTGTGCAATAAGTTCTGTGCCCAACTTCTTGTGGGGCTCGGGATGCCAGAGCTTCAGAGAACAGTATCTGAGACTCTTAGGTAATCTTCACCTGAAGGAAGTGATTAAATCAAGTTCAGAGGATTCTGTTGAGGGGGCTAACCTCTTTCATGGTTCCTTCCAAGAATGCTTAAGGATTTAATGATAAGGAATTGGAGCTAGTTTATTCACAGAAGTTGTAGAATCTTGTCCTGCAAGCATACTGTCTTGCAGTGGGGCCTGAGAAGAGTGAAGATGGTTAAAGAGGCTGGGAGCCAACCCCCAACAGCTGTTTAGAATATTCCCAGCCAGGCTTAGAAGTAGAGGCAGTACCAGAGGGTTTTCTTGCCTGCTCACACTCAGGAACTCCAGACCCTCTAGCCCAGTTCACACAGCTTGAAGCAGGCCAGGGACTGGATGGGCCAAAGCTACTGCTGGTGCCCTGCCTGTGTCATTCTGGACTCCCCACTGGATGCTCCCCCCTCTATCTGCAACCAGATCTGGCTTCAGTTTCAGGATGAAGGACTGAACTGTCCTGAATTTCAGGACAGGGCCCACTATCCAGGGACCAAGCTGGAGAAGCCAGTCTGACACAGACTGTCTCCATCAAGAGTCAAGCTTCATCCTCCTCTCTGTGTGGAGACCTCCCAGAAACAAGGTGGGGTCCAGATGTTGGCTGGCTAATGAAGTGGACAGGAGTTCACTCCAGGGACAACAGGGGCAGTACAGTGAGGTGGTTAGTACTGTGGGGCTGGGGGCATGAGTTGGAGGGCTCTTACTGGCTTGGTGTGTAACCAGTATCAAGTACTTCACCTGTCTCTGCCTCCCTTGCTTCCCTGGGGTTGGTCTGAGTGCCCACAGGGTACTCTCAATGGTTATATGACTTTGTGTGCTCAGAACAGTAAGTTCAAACTCCCTGGCCCAGGATTTAGGTAGTGGTGCGCCTGGTTGAACACACATATTACAGTGCACAAGGACTCTGGTTCAAGCCCCTGGTCTCCACCTGCAGGGTGAAAGCTTCATGAGTGATGCAGTAGGGCTGCAAGTGTCTTTGTCTCTCCCTCTCTATCTCCCCCGTCTTAATTTTTCTATCTCTATCTAAAATAAATAAAAGAAAAATAAATAAATCCCCTGACAGCAGACTTAGTGGAAGGGATCTGCTTCTCTGAACCTCTGTTTTCTCACCTATGGAAGAGAATGTTATTTCCACTTCCCTGTATTCCTGTGGAGATGAAATAAGCCCCCATAACATGAAATAAGGCCCCATAACATGCTTAAATGTCTCAGCCAGTATTATCAACTGGTTCTATCGACTGTCATTCTGCTCTCTACAGTAGTTCTTTGAAACAGTGTGTTCAAACCTCCCCCCACCAAAAATATAATTCCCTTTGTTTCTTCAATTGTTTCTATGAAATCAAAAATATCTGGTTCCTGACACCATGAAGAGGCTACACACACATACACACACACACACACACACACACACACACACACACACACACATACACACATACACACACAACTACCAGCCATAAACACTTTACAGATTTCCTCTTTTGGTGTTTTGCAATCAATGGCTTTGTTTATTCACAGTGGGGTATTTTATAAATTACTAAGATCTGAGACTCTGCAATACTCTGTATACATTTAAGAGCTGATGAGGCAGAAACCAGCAGGTTCCAGAAAAATGCTTAAAAGAAATAAAAAATAGCAGCCCTTCCTACATACTACATTGGGATCCCAAAACACTATATTCTCTCTCCATAGTTAACTTAAGTAAAATAAAATAAGGCCAGTCCCAAGGTCAAAGGCTGCCTTGAGATAGCCAGATGGCAGGGACCACCAAACTTTCCTTTTCTAACCATTACTGAATGAAAAGGGTGTTGAGTAGAGCTGTCAGCACTGGAGCATTCCCTGTCTGGGCGTGGGCAGCACACAGGAGAAATCTTTGTGTGCCTGTGACCAGGAAGTACCAGCCAGCTTAGGGCACACTTCTTTGTGCAGGTTCTGAGCCCAGGTTATTTCCTGTTTTGTTTTGTTATTTTAATTTTTATTGGGCAATTAGTGGTTTACAGCCAACAGTAAAATAAAATACAATAGTTTGTACATGTGTAACATTTCTCAGTTTTCCACATAACAATCAAACTCCACTAGGTCCTCTTTTGTCTTCCAGGACCTGAACCCTCCCCCCCATTTCCAGGCCTTTTTTTTGCACTTTTTAAATTTTTATTTATAAAAACAAAACACTGATAAAACCATAGGATAAGAGGGGTACAACTCCACATAATTCACCACCAGATCTCTGTATCCCATCCCCTTCCCTGATAGCTTTCCTATTCTTTATCCCTCTGGGAATATGGACCCAAGGTCATTGTGGGATGTAGAAGGTGGAAGGTCTGGCTTCTGTAATTGCTTCCCCAGTGAACATGGGCATTGACAGGTTTATCCATACTCCCAGTCTGCCTCTCTCTTTCCCTAGTGGGGAAGGGCTCTGGGGAAGCGGAGCTCCAGGACACATTGGTGGGATTGCCTGTCCGGGGAAGTCTGGTTGGCATCATGGTAGCATCTGGAAGCTGGTGACTGAAAAAGAGTTGATACAAAATAGAACAAATTGTTGACTAATCATGAACCTAAAGGCTGGAATAGTACAGATGAAGAGTTGGGGGGGGTCTCCAACTTTATCTTGTTCTTCACCTTCCTCTTTATCCCTTGCCTGACATGGAGGTTACCAGGAACCACACACATGCACGCGAACATACATACATGTCCCATGCACGCACATACTTGCACATGCACACATGTATGTGACTACCTGGTCTAGACACTCTCCTTAGTCTCTGCCTCCCTTTATTCTTCCCATATGGTGAGAACTAATGTGAAGGTGTGAAAAGCACTGCTGTGTCAGTCGCTGGACATAAACAAACTCATCTGGTCTCTCAACAACCTAAAGAAACTCATTTTTCTCATTTTAAGACAAGGGCACAGAAACCTGGAGAGGCCAGGCAGCCGACCTGAGGTCGCACAGCTATACACGAGACAGGGGCTTTGAACCTGTGCATTTGTACCTCCAGACATCAGAGCCACCTCCTCTACTACAGACTCTTTCCTGTGACAAACTGCTCTAATTGTTTTAGGCTCTGTTTCTCCCTAGGCTTCTGAGGTATGTCTATTTCCTACAGCTGCTATAACAAATTGCTACAAACTTGGGGCTTACAACAACTCAGATATATTCCCCAACAAGTCAGAACCTCAAAATCAGTTTCACCTAAAAAAAAAAAAATCAGTTTGACTGTGTCAAAATCAAGGTCTTCTCAGGGCCACACTCCTTACAGAGACTCCCTGAGGAGAGTCTTGCTGGCTTCTTCTGGTTTCTAAAGCTCCCATATTCTTTTTTTTTTTAATTTCTTTATTGGGGAATTAGTGTTTTACATTTGACAGTAAATACAATAGTTTTCACATGCATAACATTTCCCAGTTTTCCATATAACAATACAACCCCCACTAGGTCCTCTGTCATCCTTCTTGGACCTGTATTCTCCACCACCACCACCACCACCACCACCACCACCACCACCACCACCACCACCTGCCCCAGAGTCTTTTACTTTGGTGTAATATGCCAATTCCAGTTCAGGTTCTACTTGTGATTTTTCTTCTGATCTTGTTTTTCAACTTCTGATAAGGCTCCCATATTCTTTAGCTGGTAGCCCTAAATCATTCCAACTGCTGATTCTGTAATCCCATTTCTCTGGCCCTCAGACAAATCTCTAATCTCTGATCCTCATCCTATAAGGACAGTGATCATTTTTAGGACCCACCTGAGAGCCTGTAACTTCTCAAGGATCTGAATTAAATCACACCTGCAAAATCCCTTTGCCATGTCAGGTAACATACTCCCCAGTTGTAAGGATTTGAACATTGACATCTTGGGAGGAAAAAGGGTTGTTCTTCAGTCCACATTCCAGGTCCTCCTCTGAGCCTTTCACCTCCCTTAGAAACACTGCCAGCCTGCCCACATTATCACTCATTTATTCAGCTAATTTGTTGGGCATCTTCTTTGTGCTTGAACTATTCTGGTTGCTGAAGATACAATGGAACATACACACCCAGTTGTCCCTGTGCTTCATGTTTACAGTACAAAGTAATATGCACCATACCAACTCATGGCAGGTTCACTGACCACTAGGAGAGTTTAGGGGAATTCTGGATTTCTCCAACAGAAAAAGACTTGCCTAATATGGTGCAGTCACTGAGGGCTTCCTGGAGGCAGGTTTGTTTGTTTTTTTTTTTACCTAACCTGGAGTGGAAATGCAGTAAGAACATTCAAGTTGTCTTGTGTACATGTAAAGACTGAAAAAAAATACAGAGGAGAGTTAAGGCTTATGTCTTGGTTCATAAGGGGGGTGGGTATTGGCTCAGCCTTGACCTGTTATTGGGTTATCAGAAAAGTCATGATACATTTTTTTAAATAATTTATTTCTTTATTGGGGAATTAATGCTTTACATTCAACAGTAAATACAATAGTTTGAACATGCATAACATTCCCCAGATTCCCATTTAACAATCCAACCCCCACTATTTCATTTATCATTTTTCATGGACCTGTATTCTCCCCACCCACCCACCCACCCACCCCGTGTCTTTTACTCTGGTGTAATACTCCAATTCCATTTCAGGTTCGACTTGTGTTTTCTTTTCTGGTCTTGTTTTTCAACTTCGGCCTGAGAGTGAGATCATCCCATATTCATCCTTCTGTTTCTGACTTATTTCACTCAACATGATTTTTTCAAGGTTCTTCCAAGATCGGCTGAAAACAGTGAAGTCACCATTTTTTACAGCTGAGTAGTCATGATACATTTTTGCACAGAAAAATACATCATGAATTTTCCAGAGAACCTATATTTTTTTACCAATACCAAATTCCAAATTGATCTTAATTAAATGTAATCAGGGTCAAATATGCCTATATTTAAAAATATTCTGTTAAGAGTCATCTGTAAACCTTAATGCCCTGCTTCTATATATCCGTTTAGTCCAGTTGTTTCCAACTCTCTCATCCTTTCTGTCTGGATCTTCTATCCATGCCCACTGCTGTGTCCTCAACTGTGTCTCATTTGGGCTGTATTTCTCTGACTGTAGGTCTCCACTCCTAGTGCAACGTGTGTGTTCAGCCAGGTGCACCACCGCCTGGCCTCCTTCTGCTCACAGTGCAACTCGCCTGCCTTTCCCAATACCTGACATTGTGTTGTATTTCTTACCTCTGCCCACTTCCTTCTCTGTTCAAGTCAGAGAGGCTCATTATTTACAAAGCAATATGCAGCTTACTTAACCAACACCCAATGCAGGGGTCTGGCCACACCTTCCATAAAGGTTTCACTTCCACTAAGCTGCTCCCCACACATGTTCCAGGTGAACCAGACCTGCCCATATCCATTCTTGGTTATGTCCATCTTTCCTTCAGCATGTCCTGGGGACAGTGGCAGCTCTGTGCACTACTGTGACTTCAGCACCTGGGAAAGCACCTGCCTCTGCCCCCTCCAGGGACCTCCACCCCAAAGGGGGATTGAATCTTGTGTTCATTCATCCTCCTGCAGGTCCCTCATTTCATCTGGTGCCAACCACACCCCATCCTGTGGCTCAGACCCAAACCTGCTACAGAGAGAGATCATATTAGAACATAGATTGTTCCTGTTGCTTTGACTAAGTCATTAGAGATATCTGCTTCTCTGTGTTGACTGACTTGCATGGTAATGTTACTTACATGTAAACTTAGTAGGGCACAGGTTTCAAAAGCTTCAAACTCATCCTGTCTCCTTGCTCCCCTCAGGTAACAGACCTCCTGGTGGATGAGTCCAGTTTCACAGGGGAAGCAGAGCCCTGTAGTAAGACGGATGCCCCACTGGTGGGCAGTGGTGACCTCACCACCCTGAGCAACATTGTCTTCATGGGGACCCTGGTGCAGTATGGGAAGGGGCAGGTGAGCTGTGCCCAGGTGCCATGACTCCCACCCCCAGAGAGCTCCAATTTATCTCTCACACATCTCTCTATCTCTTTCTCTCTCTCTGGCACAGGGAGTTGTGATTGGAACAGGGGAAAGATCTCAATTCGGGGAGGTGTTTAAGATGATGCAGGCTGAAGAGGTAAGTATCAGGAGTGGGCTGGTTTGTTTTTCTTGTCTGTTGGGGTTCAAAATGATTCCATGCTAGTGATATTAGTCCTGCCACATCCTAAGTGTGAGGATCATGTATTGAATGAGAGCACTTATATTCATTTTTCATTTAAAACAAACAACAACAAAAGAAAAACCTCTGTTGAGGTGCCAGCACCCTATTCATGCTTGATTCCATGGCTTCTGGTCATTTTTTTTTCTCATTCTTTTACTACAAAGTGAGACAGAGTGAGGTTCCTCTGCACTGCTTCACCATTTGTGGCGCTTTCTCCAGTACTGTGGTCCCAAGGCCTGAACCTGGGGCGGGAATAGTGGAGAGGTCCAAGTAGTGGGCTGAGGGTATTCGGGAAATCTCTGGGTTTTATAAGTGAACAAGGCCATTCACTTAGAACTACCTGTACCTGTGGGTTATCTAAATGGAAGAATTAACTCATTCTGAGAATCTCAAAACAGGCTGGCAAGATAAACCCAGCTGTGTACCCTGGAACCCCACCTCCCCAGAGCCCTGCCCTTCTAGGGAAACATAGAAACAGGATGGGAGTATGGATTGACCTGCCAACACCCATGTCAAGTGAAGAAGCAATTACAGAAGCCAGACCTCCCATCTTCTGTGCCCCATAATGATCCTGGGTCCTTGTTCCCCAAGAGATAAAGAACAAGAAAGTGTCCAATAGAAGAGATGGTATACAGAATTCTGGTGATGGGAATTGTATGGAATTATACCCCTCTCATCCAATGGACTTGTTGACCAAATATTTTTATGGGGTGCAGGAGGTGGAAGGTCTGGCTATATATATATTCCCAAAATTCTTTTTTTTAAAGTTTTATTTATTTAGCAAGAGAGAGAGAAAGAGAGAGAGAGATACAGAGGGAAGGATAATACAGAGCACTGCTTAGCTCTGGCTTATGATGGTGCCTGGGATTGAACCAGGGACTTTAGAGTCTGTTTGCATAACCACTGTGCTATCTACCCCCACCTTATCCCTCAACTTCTTTACTCAGTTTTCTGTCTAAAGTCATTTAGGTTGATTCTGTGTTTTGACTAGTGTGAATACAGTTTCTATGAACATAAGAGTGCAGGTATTCTTTTGAATCTGTGTTTTTGTGTCCTTTGGATAAATGCCTAGGTGTGGTATTGAATGGCTTTCCCATTTTATTTTTTTAAGGCAACTCCACACTGTTTGCCATAAAGGCCATTTGAATTTACATCCCCATCAACCATACACCAGAGTTCCTTTTTTTTCTCCAAACCCTTATGAACATTATTTGATTTTAAGTATTGTATTTATTATTAACAGCGGGGAGAGAGAGAGAGGCTATCAGTCTACTTCATGTAATTCCAAGAACTGAACTGGGGCCCTCATGTTTGGACGTGCAGTGCTCTAGCCACTACACTGTTTTCCAGACCACTTATTTTTTATTATACAACACTAGAACTTTTGCCAAACTATAATTTGCAGAAAAAAAAAGGTACAGATTTTTTTCCTTAAGTATAGAGGGCAGTGAATTTCTAGCATGTGTTCCTATATGATTATCACTTATCTTGAAAATACAGAAAAAGAGGGAGTCGGGCGGTAGCGCAGTGGGTAAAGTGCACATGGCGTGAAGCACAAAGACTGGTGAGGATCCCAAGCCCCCCGCTCCCCACCTGCTGGGGAGTCACTTCACAATTGGTGAAGCAAGTGTGCAGGTGTCTATGTCTTCCCTTCCTCTCTCCATTTCTTTTTTTTTTTTTTTTAATTTTTTATTTAAGAAAGGATTAGTGAACAAAAGCATAAGGTAGGGGGGGTACAACTCCACACAATTCCCAACACCCAATCCCCATAACCCACCCCCTCCCCTGATAGCTTTCCCATTCTCTATCCCTCTGGGAGCATGGACCCAGGGTCGTTGAGGGATGCAGAAGGTAGAAGGTCTGGCTTCTGTAATTGCTTCCCCGCTGAACATGGGCGTTGACTGGTCGGTCCATACCCCCAGTCTGCCTCTCTCTTTCCCTAGTAGGGTGTGACTCTGGGGAAGCTGAGCTCCAGGACATATTGGTGGGGTCTTCAATCCAGGGAAGCCTAGCCAGCATCCTGGTGGCATCTGGAACCTGGTGATTGAAAAGAGAGTTAACATATGAAGCCAAACAATTTGTTGAGCAATCATGGATCCCAAGCTTGGAATAGTGGAGAGGAAGTGTTAGGGAGGTACTCACTGCAAACTCTAGTGTAGTCCTGCTTTCAGGTATATATTTTGCAGTAGTTTATGGATACGTGTGCACATAAGCTCTCTCTCACAGAAACTGGTGTATATCTAGGTTATGGGACTTTGTTAGAAAGTGAACTACCTGAGATGAAATTAGAGTGTACTATTAAAGGAAAGGTCTCACCCGAGTAATGAAGCTGAAGGGTTGTCATTCCACACGTGAAGTCTCTGGATACATTCTGAGGTGAAGCATGTTGAGGTAGCAATCGTTGCTTTGGTTAGGTTGTGATCGGCAGATGCAATGTTATTTGGTTTGGATTGGGAGATGCATACGGGAAAGTGGGCCCTATCCAAGGGTTCCAGGACTGGGGGAAGTAGGGGCTCTATAGTGAAGATGTGAGGTTCCTGCTGTCTTAGGGTTCAAAAAGACAATCAATAGTTAATATTATCATCACATTATTTGTTAATTGGGTTAACTTTGAAAAGTCCCTTTGTTATGGTTTGCTGGACAGTACCCAGTATCTTGTATATAGCTGTGCTACTCTCTCCATTTCTATGTCCTATCCAACAATAACTACAACAATAAAACAACAAGGGCAACAAAAGGAAATAAATAAAAATAATTTTAAAAATTTAAATTAAAAAAAATAAAATACAGAAAAAGAAAAACACACAAAAACTGGGAGTACTACCTCTAACTATTGTCCTCATCCTTCCAGACACCTAAGACACCTTTGCAGAAAAGCATGGACAAGCTAGGGAAGCAGCTGACACTCTTCTCGTTTGGCATCATTGGTGAGTGAGACCATTGCTGCACCGGATGCTGGGCAGCTACTGACCACTTTTATCTGGCTGCTCAGCTAGGTGAGGACTCTCCTCCCTGACCACCCCTTCACAACATCCCTGCTTCTGTCTTTCCAAATAAATCCAAATTGTGGCTTTGGACTTGCTGGTCAAAGTTCTTGAAAATACTAGGGCTGGAGTCTGGAAGCAGCTCTCTGGCTTCTTTCCTTGGCCCTGTCCTGCTCTGTCCTGGAGCAGTGATGGAAAGTCATTGGCTCTTTACCTGACATATCTGATCACAACCCAGAGAGCTTCTTGTGAGAGGACTTTGAGGCCATGCTCAGGTGTGGTAGCCAGGAGAACTGTGACATATTAGTGATGATGGTCATACACAAAGACAGAGGAGACAAGACACCTCCATCCTTGCCATTATTGGGGTTTCAGAGTAAACAGGCATCTTTAGCAACCAAGAGCACCCTCCTGGCCTTGGCTGCCCTGAGCTTCATCTGCTTTCTAGAGCAAGAGCTAGAAACATGACTCTTAAGTCAGATTGGGATGCCAATCTGTTTTGATGTGATCCAAAGGCAAATATATACATGTTTATATATACGTATACATATAAATATGTACATATTTATATACATATATATATTTGCCACTAGCTTTTCTGGGGCTTTGTACCTACACAGTTCCACTGCTCCTGGAAGAAACTATGTTTTCCTGCCATATAGCAGGTGAGAGACAGAGAGGGAAGGAGGAGAGATACCACAACACTTCTTTACCACTCATGAAGCTCCCCATTTGCATAGTGCTCCCATGAAGTTTCTGGAGGGGCTCAAACCCAGTTCCTTGCACATGATAAAGCATGCACTCTACTGGATGAACCATCTTCTGACCCCAACAAAGACTATAGGGGAGGGAGAGAGAGTGAGAGAGAGAGAGAGAGAGAGAGAGGACTTCCTTTAATGTAGTGGGAGCCATACTTGAACCTGGGTCATGCATGCCAAAGCACCATTACTATCCTATCAGCCTAGGAATATTTTTTATATTTGTAAGTAACTGGGTAAAATAAACTAAGACAGGAAAAGTGTACGAAATTTCAATGTCTATGTTATGGGCATGGCCACACCCCTTCTACAATACGTGGGGCAGCTTGCTCCCTATAGTGGCCCACTGGAGTTGTCATAGGAAACTGTTTACTGTATGCCTATTTGAGAAAAGGTTTTACAATCTACTCTGAGCTCTTGGTCTCTGGGTGGCAATACTGTGATAATTAGTGCTAATCATTCTACCTCATGTCCCTGAGATCAAATATCAAATAAATGTGCTTCAGGGCAGATCAGTCTTAGAAGCAGTATTGGCAGTTCTTTCTACAAGATGCAATTTGTTTTAATAAAGTTCTTAGTCAGAGGTCCTGCTAAGCAGATGCCTTGCCTAAACCATTGACCTCATGGTACATTAGAACTTAATTGAGTTTCCATGTCTGGTTCAAGGTCTATGATACCACTCAGCCTTTTTTATTTTTAGATTTTTTTTTTTTAGCTTTGTGAGCAGACCCCCCACTCAGTTCTCAGCTCTGGCTAGGTGGTTCCAGGGATTAAACTTAGCTCCTCTCACATTCAAGTCCTGATTGCTGTCACTGCACTATTTCCCTAGCCCCTTTTTATTTCCATTCATTTATTTACTTACTTATTTTTGCCTCCAGAGTTATCATTGTGGCTCTATGCCTGAGTAATTCCTCCACCCCAGTAGACTCCTTTTTTAAAATATTCTTTTTTAAAATTTTTTTCTTTTCTTTTTTTTTACTTATTTATAAAATGGAAGTATTGATAAGACCATAGGATAAGAGGGGTATAATTCCATATAATTCCCACCACCAGAATTCCGTATCCAATCTCCTCTCTTGAAAGTTTTCCTATTCTTTGTCCCTCTGGGAGTATGGACCCAGGATCGTTATGGGGTACAGAAGGTGGGAGGTCTGGCTTCTGTAATTGCTTCCCCACTGAACATGGACATTGTCGATCCATACTCCCAGGCTGTCTCTCTCTTTCCCTAGTGGGGTAGGGATCTGGGAAGGTAGGGCTTCAGGACATCTTGGTGGGGTCATCTGCCCAGGGAAATCAGATTGGCATCATGATGGCATCTGAAACCTGGTGGCTGAAAAAGAGTTTAGATATAAGGCAGAATAAATACTATTTTTAGAATTTTTTAAAATTTTATTTATTTATTACTGGATAGAGACAGAGAAATTGAGAGGGGAGGGGGAAGTAGGACGAGAGGCAGAGAGACACCTGCAGACCTACTTCACCACTTGTGAAGTGTCCCCCCTGCAGGTGGGGAACCAGGGGCTGGACTCTGGATCCTTGCACAAGTCCTAGGACTTTGTACTATGTGCACTTAACTTGGTGCACCGCCACCCCCCCCTTTTTAAATATTTTATTATTTATTTACTTATCTATTTATTTGGTAGAGACAGAGAAGTTGAGAGGGGAAGGAGAGAGGGAAAAAGACAGAGAGATACCCCCAGCTCTGTTTCACCACTCGTGAAGTTTTCCCCCTGCAGGTGGGAACTAGGGCCTTGAACCCAAGTCCCTGTTCACTGTAATGTGTGTGTTTAACTAGGTGCACCACCACCTGGCCCCTGGACTTACTTATTTATTTATTTTTAGAACGAAAAAAGTCCAGTGGCTTGAGACTAATGACCCTGCTTGTACCTTGAGTTTATATGGTTGGCCTCTAGAAATATGCACAAGGAAATTTCTGTAAAATTCAAGTCTCAAAAGAAAAAGAAAAAAAAACTCCAGAGAATCATAGCTTATGCTCTACCCATACACACAAACACACACAGACACATATACACTCACATGTACATGCACAGAGACAGTCACATACAAGCACACGTACAAGTGTGCAGTTAAACACACAACACGTATGCAGTCACATGTGTACCTATACATGCACATAAACACACACCTATAACCTACTAATAATATTCAGCACTGCCTGACCTGGCTCCTATTCCCTGTAGAACAAAGCAGATTTACTTTGGCTAGTCCTTCGATGTGTCAACAGACACCCTCACCCTATCCCACCTTCTTCCTCACCTCTCCAGATGCCAGTGACAATAGTTAACAGCCAGGTATTTACCATGGGTGTGAATTGTGCTGAGCACTTTAGATGGATCAGCATGTCTAAATCCTGAGTAGCACCTTGCTGAAGGCATGGGCATGTCCCCTTTTACAGATGAGCAACTGAGGCCACACATGGAGGCCCTTCCCCTGAACCATTCATTCCCAGTCTTCTCTTTTCTCTGCCTCTAGGGCCCCTCTGTGGCCATCTGAGTATCCAGTACCTTGCAGTATGCCTGTTGGTACATAGTAAGTGTTTAGTTAATGGCTGAGAAAGGAAGGTGTGGTAGAGGTGACTGTATTTAATTGGGAATTCTGCAGGATATAGTCACCTCTTACACAGCACCCACCTACCCATCATCTGAGCAGCTGCCCTCTACGGAGCCTGCTCCCTGGGGGCCATCCTGGAATTACCTTTGCAATAATCTGTCAGCATTTGCAAACAACCCCAAATATACCTGCTGCTCCTTTCTCTGACCTGATCCTTTCCTAGAGAAGTAGAAGCAGTCTTTTTGGTAGGCATGAAAGTACTTTCTTTTGGAAAAAGCAGAGTAGTTATAAACACTTGAGATTATTAAGCGTCACCCTGTTAATTGCTTTAAGCGCTCTGGGAAATGACTTGCTGTCTTGTCAGTCAGCAGAGCATGTCAGAAAGGCATGTGAGCATCTACGTGTTCTCTTCCCCAGGCCTCATCATGTGCATTGGCTGGCTTCAAGGGAAGCAGCTCCGCAGCATGTTCACCATCGGGGTCAGGTAAGGGCTCCGGGCATCCTTCCCCTTGCCAGCTCTTGAGAAAAGCAGGGGAGGTCAGGGAGCAGGAACTGCATGTGGGACATGCCTTCACCTACTCACAGTCTCCCCACAGAGTTCCTCATGTGGGGTGCCTGTGGTATTGTCATCATATTGAAGGATGCGCTGTATCAATCTTCACCTGTGAGCCTGGGTCTTCTCGTGAGACCTTGGTCATTGAAGCTAGCCCACCTGGCTCAGAATTCTGGCTTAGTTCTAGCCAGCCATGTGATCTTGGGCAAACTTCTCCCCATTCTGTGACTCACTTTTTCCTCCGTAAAGTGAGAATGTGAAAGGCCAGGCAGTGGCACACAAGGAACTGCATAAGGACCCAGGTTCAAGCACCCTGGCGGCTCCCCACCTGCAGGGGGGACTCTTCACCAGGTGATGAAGGAGATCTGCAGGTGTCCATCTTTCTCTCTCCCTCTCTATCTCCCTCTCCTCTGTCAATTTCTCTCTGCCCTATCCAATAAAAAAGAAAAAAAAAAAGGTATCCAGGAACAGTGGATTCATAGTGCCAACACTGAACCCCAGTAACAACCCTGGAGGCAAAAAAAAAGTAATGCTAAATAATAATATTAAGAATTTTTAAAATGATAATAAAATGAGAGATCAGGCAGCCCCTCCAGGGGTTTGGGGAGTACTGGACAAGTGCAGGTACCTCTTACAGCACAGGCAGGGTGATGTGTCTGCTTTCATCACTAATTTGGAACAGAGGGCCACAGAACTTGTGACTTCCTGGCCTAAGTGCATCTGGGTGGAGCTGAGACCCAGCACCCTCACACACTCTCCAGAAAAGTCAGGGTCCTCAGAAACCATGACAATCAAGAGCCTACCCAAATAGTGGGAAGAAGTTGGGCAGTGATAAAGCACAGGACTTGCTTGCATGAGGTCCCAAGTTTGGTTCATAGTACCCCATATTCCAGAGCTGATCTGTCTCTGGTATCTCTCTCATAAAAATTTTAAAAAGTCATAAATACCCTTCCCATATAATGATGCATTCCACTCCCATATGTAAACTATGGACAGTTTCATGAGTCAAAAGACTATTAAATGTCATCAAGTAAATAATAAAAAGCCCCCATGCCTGGTCCTGTTCACTTCCTCAAGTTATTCGAGCTTCCTTGTCTTCCTTTTCATCTTGTTCATTTACCCAGTCCAAGATAAACTCCCCTTTGAGAGAAATGTATGGTCTCACTGATGACCTTGAAAGACTGTTCAGTTTCTCAGAATCAAAGTCAGTTGAAACCACCAGGTCAGAAGGGAGAAATGGAAGGAAGGTCCAAGAGAAGAGATGTTCCAAAATAAATATAGATCTTTTAAAACACCGATCTTAATTCTTACCACCTTGAGTGACGTTCGTGATGGCATGAGGTGTGCTTGCTTTTCCTGGTCCATTCTCATCTTTATGGGCTTGTGGATTAATTTTTTATTCTTATGAAAACATCCAGAAATGCCATGCCCACACCATGTGTGGGGAGAAGTCTCCACAATAAACCCTCTGCAAATGTTTGCTCAGCTAGTCTTGTCAACCTAGGCCATAAAGCCAAGGAAACCTTCTTGCTGTTGTCATAGGAACTGGGCACAGTCCCTTAAATGAATCAGTAGTCTTGGTTTATATAACTTGCCCCTCAAAGCCCCATTGTCTCTGGGTGAAATGCTGCAACTCACAGATGATATTTCTGTGGTTCTAAATCATCCATACACACACACACACACACACACACACACACACACACACATTTTAACTCTGAACCAGACTGTTTCTTACAACTGTTGTGGGGAAAAAAAAAATACCATGCAGGGACCAGGTGGTGGTGCACCTGGTTAAGTGCACACATTCCAGTGAGCAAGGACCCAGGTTCAAGCCCCTGGTCCCCACCTGCAGGGGAAAAGCCTCATGAGTGGTGAAGCTGTGTTACAGGTGTCTGCTTATCTCTCTCCCTCTCTATCTCTACCTCTTCCACTCAATTTCTCTACCCAATAAAAAAAAAATACCATGCCATTGATTAACTGGCAGTATTTTTTCTGAGTCATACACAACTACCTAGCATCTTAGATAGGATAGGAACTGGGTGTGGTGAACTACATCCCCAGCCAGACTTTGTTTCATTCATTCATTCATTCATTTTTTCAGCACTGGGCTCTCACACGTGTATAACTGGATTGTTTCCAGGTCAACTTTTTAATTATTATTCAGATAGAGAAACACCAAGAGAGGGAAAGGCAGTACAATGGCACTCCCGTGTGGTGCTGAGGCTCAAACCTGGGCTTTGTGCATGGCAGGGCACATGCCCTATCCAGTGAGCCATCTCTCCACCCCCAGTCAGGCTTTTTGGTGAGAGTCAAGCACTCATCGTGTACCAGCCTATTCGCAGTCTATTGTAGGCACTGGCCATGTGTTCATTCCTTCCCATGTGTTCCTTCTGCAAGTAAGTGCTGAGTGCCTTCAGACAGGGAGCCATGGTGGGGAGCTGTGGCACAGAGGCACTGGCCATACAGTTCTGCCCAGAAGTGCCCTCACATACTGGTCTCCAGTCCCTACCCTCCCTCTCTTCAACAGCCCCCATCGGTGCAAGATCAGAAGAAATTCACCAGCCAGCCCTCTTACCTAGTCTGTGTCTGCTCAGGAATATGGAATGGGCAGAACCACCGGTCCTGATATTATGGGGCCAAAAATCAAAGCAGAGCGGGAGCCCCTTAGTACATCCTCTCATGTGAGCACACCTCCCTGTAAGGAGAGTCCATGTGCCCAACCCCAGTTCAGACCCCAAGAGAAGAGCCCATGGGCTTGGCAGCAGTTGTCCAAGGCTGTATGTAGGCTCAGGTTAGCTGTGGCTCTGGGAGGGTGGGGACCCATGGGCAGGCAGAGGTGGTGGGGGAGGCAGTAGATAGCCAGCATCTCAGCAGTTGAGCAGGTTTACCTCAACAGGGAAAGCCATAGCTGTGTGACTTGACTTCCTTCACCTTTCATTTCTGTGTCCAGCTACCTCTTGAGAGTTTTCTACAACTGTTAGATCAATGATAGGTGAAATTCATGGAACATGAAATTCATGGAAGACTCGAGAAGCTAAAATAATAATAATAATAATAATAATAATAATAGTAATACACCTCTCACTTATTACCTGATTTTGAAAATTAACTTTGTAGGCCTTGAGAGACTTCTTTGTCCCATAAATAAGAGCAAATTGTATGCAAAAGCACTTAACTGAGGCAAGACTGATTCATACTAGAATGTAAATGACTGACAGGGTAGATCCCTTCCTGAGAGTGGGGCTTTGCACAGGGAGAATGAAGGGCAATGGATGCTAATGAGGAAGTAGCTGCTTCTGGGCATT
Source organism: Erinaceus europaeus (assembly GCF_950295315.1). Taxonomy (NCBI): domain Eukaryota; kingdom Metazoa; phylum Chordata; class Mammalia; order Eulipotyphla; family Erinaceidae; genus Erinaceus; species Erinaceus europaeus. The sequence goes on along the minus strand of NC_080163.1, from coordinate 122,073,975 downwards.
GGGAATGAAGGGCAGAATCAGGGCTGTGAGAATACCTGAGACAAGCATTACTAAATAAGAAGCACAGCCAGCCCCACCAAGAGTTAGGCCACCCTTAACTCTGTGTGTGTGTGTGTGTGTGTGTGTGTGTGTGTGTATTAAAGTTGACCTGTCTGGCCTTTTCATGCAGCCTGGCTGTGGCCGCCATCCCAGAAGGCCTGCCCATTGTTGTTATGGTTACACTGGTCCTGGGGGTACTACGGATGGCCAAGAAGAGAGTCATTGTGAAGAAGCTGCCCATTGTGGAGACTTTAGGTGAGGGACACAGCTGGCTGAGTTCTCATAAGTGGGGCTGATGGGTATTTGACCCATATCAATTCTTCTGACCCTCTGAGGGCTGGTGGAGACAGTGCCTTTTTCCCATCAATTCTGATGTTTCTTTTTGCCAGGTTGCTGTAATGTTATCTGTTCTGATAAGACGGGGACTCTGACAGCCAATGAAATGACCGTCACCCAACTTGTAACATCTGATGGGCTCCACGCTGAGGTTAGTTGTGAAAATTTATAACAGGCCCCTTCCATTCTAGAGAGCACAAAGAATCTTCTAGAAAGCAGTCAAAGAAATATATGTTAGTGGGCAGTCTCCTTGCTACTTGAACATGACTGTTTTTGATTTTTTTTATTGAGATTAATGGTTTACAGTTGGTACATGTATAAAATTCCTGTTTTCTGCAAAATAATCTCACCTCCTTCCTAGGTCCTCCTCCACCATCATGCACCAGGACCTGAAGGCAACCCCCTGCCCCTGAGTCCATTACTTTAGTGCAATACACCAAACACCATCCAAGTTCTGCTTTGTGTTTCTCCTTCTGTTCTTATTTCTCAGCTTCTGTCTATGAGTAAGATCATCCCAAAGTCATCCTTCTTTTTCTGGCTGATCTCACTTAACATGATTTCTTCAAGTTCCATCCAAAATGAGGTGAAGAAGGTGAATTCATCATTCTTAATATCAGAGTAGTATTCCATTGTGTATATAGACCACAACTTTCACAGCCACTCGTCTGTTGTTGGACATCTGGGTTGCTTCCAGGATTTGGCTATTACAAATTGTGCTACTATGAACAGAGGTATACATAGATCTTTTTGGATGAGAGTATTTGGTTCCTTAAGATATATCCCCAGGAGAGGAATTGCAGGATCATACGGTAGGTCCATTTCTAGCCTTCTGAGAGTTCTCCAGACTGCTCTCCACAGGGGTTGAACTAAATTACATTCCCACCAGCAGTGCAGGAGGGTTCCTTTGCCCCCACTACCTATCCAGCATTTGTTATTACTATCCTTTCTGATGTATGACATTCTCACAAGAGTGAAGTGGTATCTCATTGTTGTCTTTATTTGCATTTCTCTGACAATCAATGACTTGGAGCAATTTTTCATATAGAACATGACTGATTTGGCTGGGGTAGTATGATGGTTATGTAAAGAGATCCTCATGCCAGAGACTCGAAAGTCCCAGGTTCAATCCCCTGCACTGCCATAAGCTAGAGCTGAGCAATACTATGGTTAAAATAATAATGACAACAACAACAATAAATAAATGAGAAAAAAGAACATGACTGATTTAAGGTAGCCACCTCTTTGTTTTAAATGTTTGTTTACTTAATTATTTATTTACAAGAGAGAGAGGAGAGGCCAGAACATCAATCACTCTGGCACATGTGGTGCCGGGATCTGATTTAGGGCCTCTTGCCTGAGGATCCCTCACTTTGCTCACTGTACCCCCTCTTGGGTTACCATCTTTTTTTAATTATCTTTTAATCATAGGCACAGGGTGTTGAGAAGCTAGAAAGTGATGGCACATAGGGTCCCATGATAAACTAGCCATGCTCAGTTTACAGTGGCAGGCATGAGAAGTCGCCAAGGCTGAAAGATTTGCAGCTTGGCTTTACCACGAAAAGCTGAGCCTGCCTATTCTAGACTGTGAACATTCCTCTGAGCACTTTGTTTTCTTTAACTGTGAGTTTTTCACATTGCAGAACAGCCTGTTGTAGTTCACTCAAGCGTGGCGCAGCCAGCAAGGTGTTCTGATTCATCAGTAATTGTACAGAGAAGGTTCCGGTGCTTAGAATGTGGCTCATGGGTGGGACTGCACTCTGGAATAGATCTCCAGGAGAGAAGTGGCAGGTCATCTGGCAGAGCACATGTCTCACTCCTTCCTGTTCGTTTGCCCCCCTGCAGGTCAGCGGCGTGGGCTATAACGGCAAAGGAACCATCTATCTGCTGCCCTCAAGGGAGGTCATTAAGGAGTTCTCCAATGTCTCGGTGGGGAGACTAGTAGAGGTGAATAAACATTAAAGATGGAGCTTCTGAGGATGGTTTCTGAAAGAAAAAACAAACCAAAAAAAAACACATGGGCCAGCTGGTGCTTAGTGCTGACAGGACCACACCCTTTGGGGTTCAGGTTGTCACAGCAGTCAGGGCACACCTGGGAAGATAGGAGTGGGAGAAGAGCTGAACCCTCTAGACTTCCCAGCCCAGCCTATCTTCTGAGAGGGTATTCAAGAAGCTCTGCAGGGAGCTGGCAAGATAGCTCACCCGGATAGTGTGATGCTTTACATGTGCACAAGCCAGGTTAGAGCCCAGCCTGCACTGCATTGGAGGAAATGCGGATGCTGTGGTATCGTTCCTGAGTTATCGGGTAGGTTCATGTCTCGCCTTGTGACGGTTCTCCACACTGCTCTCCACAGAGGTTGGACCAAATTACATTCCCACCAGCAGTGTAGGAGGGTTCCTTTGCCCCTACCACCTGTCCAGCCTTTGTTATTAGCTTATTAACTCCCCGGGTCTCTGTCTTTCTACCTGAAAAAAACAGTTGGCCTAAAGTGGTGAAGCCCTGGGGATGACAAATAAAAAGGAAGGTGGCACTCAAGGACTGCAGGAGTAATCAGGAGATAATTGGTGGTGGTGGTGGTAGTGGTGGTGGTGGTGGTGGCGGCAGCGGTGGCTAGGCTGCATGACAGCAACTGTGCTGGTGCTACCTCTCCCCAGGTAGCAGGCACCCACCTTCTCCCTCTGTCACATGTAGTGGGAATGCCTTTTGCTGAGGTTCCCATTTCAAGACCCGTCAGCCCACAGCTCCAGCCAGTCCAGAGGGGCTCAGAGAGGTTACACGGTCACCAATATCACAAGAAGGAGGAACTAGGGGATCACCCCATACTCCAACTACCTGTTTGCATCTTTTTCACTTCTATTGTTTTCTAATTGATATATAAGTTGCATACTGAAGAATTTACCTTTTCCAAATATATAGTTTGGGGGTCTTAGTAGGTTCACAAAGTTGTGTGGCTGCCACCTCTAATCCTGAACACTTTGTCACCCCCAACAGAAATTCCACATCAATTAGGGTCCCTCCATCACCCCACTCATAGCCTCTAATACAGTCACCTCCTGGTGTGTCCCCTCACCCTGGCTTTGTACAGCCAGCACTCAGCAGAGATTATAACAAGCACTGCATTTTGAAGAGCAATGCCAAGGGTGTGTTTTCTAGAGTGAGTCCTGTCCCCTGACCCAGCTCAGCTTCAGTGTCTGAATTTTTATTTTTATTTTTTTGTCATAGCCAGAGCATCACCACTCAGAGATAGCTATTTTGTTTCCAGATACAGAGACAGAGACACAAAGAAAGAGAGAGAGGGAAAGATACCACAACACTGGAGGTTCCTCCAGTGCAGTGGGGGCTGGTGGCACCTGGCTTTTTCATAGGGAACTTGGGGGTATGGATGTAACTAGGGACACTGGGAAATTCCCTTTCCAGGCAGGTTGTGTCGCCAACAACGCCATCATCAGGAAGGACACTGTGATGGGGCAGCCCACTGAAGGAGCCCTGGTTGCCCTGGCTATGAAGGTAGGAGCTTCATTCTCTCAGAGGTAGATCACGACAGAATCCTAGCTCCCTCTAAGAGAGAAAGAGGAAAACTTGATGCTATAAGAAAATGCCTTGACACCCCCAAACTGGCCATTGATGGTGAAAGAGATGGGTGTCTCTGCAGGTCTCTAGTCCCCCTTTCCTGCAATTCCCTAAGACTCTTCTGAGTATCTCCACAGCCTGGAAATTGGCCATATTGCACATGCATGGGGCCTTGGGTTTATCCCTGGCAAGGTATTGGGGGGATGGCGAGGGGAAACAGTAGTGGGTTGAAGGGGGGGGGGCAGGACTTCAGTGGAGAGTGTAGTGACTTACATCACATATGGGTGTGAAACTAGAGTCCTGGAGTCTTATACACTTGTAAAACCCTGTTAAACCACTAACAGTAAAAATTAATTAAAAAAAAAAAGTAATGGTCCTTCTCTACAAGCTCAGTACTTGGATTTCTTATCTGCATGAGATGATTTGACTAATGAATAATTCAAATGCACTGCACTTTGCATAGAGATTGGTTTTGGGATGGCTCACTAAAGGAACCCGTTTTTCTATCCTAGATGAACTTAAGCGATATTAAAGATTCATACGTGAGAAAAAAAGAGATTCCATTCAGCTCAGAGCAGAAGTGGATGGCGGTGGCATGCAGCCCCCAGAATGAGGTGAGTTGCCTCTCTGCCCTTTGCTGGCTCTAGCCCCTGAATAAAGCAAAAGGCCAACATCAAGGAGAAGAATGTGCAGAGTCCTCTGCTTCAAGAACGTCCCCAAAGTATGAAAGCGCAGTTGACAGCAATTAAACCTTTGACTACCTTGGGTTCTCTGCCAAGACTTTCATCAGAAACAACAGTTCTCAGCATCCCATAGGCACTGCTTAGAGAGGCAAATTCTCATGCCGGAGCCTGCACAGAAGGGACAGCACCGGACTTGCATGCATGTGTACCACACTGCATATGCCAGGGAGAAGGTTTGATTGATCTATCGAAACTACTTTGTTTTTTTGATTTTTTTTAACTTTTATTGTTTTCTATTTATTTAATGCGGGTTTGTACGATTGAAGAGTATAACTTCCCACCCCATAGACATATATAGGTGTGCATGCAACTCACTGTACCCACCACTGAAGTCCTTATGCCCTAACTCCAACTGGAGCTTTCCACCTCTCCCCTTTGGGCAGCTTCCTATGGGAGCAGACAGGTGCTGCCTCATGGAAAGATGGTTCCACCAACCCTGAGAGAGCAGAACACACACACACACACACACACACGGATAAGCTGCTCACTAGGAACCGCTCTCTGGAGCTCAGTGCCGGAGCAATGGAATGGAAATAGCTGGAGAGGAGATAGCTGTCACTTCTAGTGGAAGCAGATATATAGCAATCAGTCATACACCTAGAGGTTTGCACCTGGCTGAAATGTATCTTGTTGATGGGACATGAGGATGCCCTGGGCAATACTAACAACGACTCCAGTGGAGTGCAGGAGTAGGTGGGGAACAGCCTGGTCCCCTCTGTGGGCTGCATGCTATTCCAGCTCCCAACTCCCTATCACTCATTGTCCTGCACTGGAGAGCGACAGCTGTCCATCCAGTCTAAACACACCCCTCCCCCATGGACATTTCTGCGAATGATGTGGCCATCCCAAGAGCACATGGTGACAGCTGCTCTTTTACCTTTCATCTTCCCTAAGGAGCAGGAGGACATTTACTTCATGAAAGGGGCCTTTGAGGAAGTGATCCAGCACTGCACCATGTACAACCACGGTGGCATCCCCCTGCCGCTGACACCCCAGCAGAGGGCCTTCTACCTACAGGAAGAAAAGAGAATGGGATCGCTGGGTCTGCGAGGTCAGTGCCTGAGTCTGCACGCCATGCAGAATTTTGAGACAGTCAGCAGGTGAGGGGTCAGACTTGTGGTCAAGTGTTCAGCAAGTGTGGGATTGGACCCCACTCTGATAAATGATAGAACCCCAGCCCACTTCCTTCCTCTGTTTTCTGTATGTTTAATTCTTTTTGACTGAAGCACAGCTCAGCTCTGTTCTATGGTGGTGCCAAGGGTTGAACCTGGGCCTCTGGAGCCTCAGCTATGAACATCTGTGCATAAACTACTGGGCCATCTCCCTTGTGATCCTTTTACATTTTCATGGATCCAGAATTAGAACCAAGGACTCTTTATTTTAATTGTTTTATTATCTTTGTTTACTGGATAGAGACAGTCTAGAGGGAAGAGGGAGACAGAAAAGAAGAGAGACAGAGAGACCCTGCAGTATTGTTTCACCACTTGCAAAGCTTTCCTCCTACAGGTGGGGACCAGGGGCTTAAACCCAGGTCCTTGCGCACTGTAACATGTGCACTCAATCAGGTGTGCCACCACCCAGCCCCCTCCTCTTGCATTTTCTATGATGCGAATGGAACCCACTAGGAACAGGGATTTGGGGGGTTCCCCCCAAACCAGAGTTATTGCTGGGGCTCAGTGCCTACACCACTCGATCCACGGAGTTCTTAATGTCTCTATTTTTGATAAAGGATAAGAGACAAAAAGAAGAGGAAGCACCTGCAGTGCTGTTCCACCACTTGGGAAGCTTCCCCCAACCCTACTGGTGGGGCCTGGGGATTTGAACTCAGGTCTTTGCACATAGTAACATGTGCAGTCTACTGGATGAACCACCACCTAGCCCCCTGGATTTTTTTACACATGTACAAGACCTCTACTGAGTGGACTCCTTGGCCCAGGTTTTTCTTTTTCATTCTTTGTTTAGAGACAGAGACACCATAGCACGGGGCCAGGCAGTGGCCCCAGACTCTAGCATGTACGGTGCCAGGTGTTCCACCTGGGGCCTCTGAGGCCTTCAGCACACAGGCCTTGTGCTCTAATGCTGAGCTATCTCCCTAAGCCCCAGACATCTTTCCTAGCCTGTGCTAGCTGTTATCCTTCCTGGGCTGCAGATGACCAAGTGAGTGCACACAGAATGAATGGACTAGGGCTCTCAGAAATGTTGCCCCTTACTCCATTCATAGATTTGCTTGTGAGCACATTGGGGTTGGGATTTTATTTATTTATTTTATTAATATTTTATTTATTCATGAAGACTATAGGAGGAGAGAGAAAGAACCAGATGTCACTCTGGTGCGTGTATTGCTGGGGATTGAACTCAGGACCTCATGCTTGAGAGTTCAATGCTCTCTGTTGTGCCAGACCATGGGGGTTGGGATTTTAAACTACCAGTGACCAGCTGTCCGTGGATTTCTCTCTATTTGTATAAAGTCACCGAGAGCCATTTCCCTGCACAGGACTGACACCATGGGACAGATGCCCCCTTTCCCCTGTGATTTAGCAATTCGGTGACAGATCCAGGAACTGTCTGTGGTTTCTCTTTAGTGCTGGCCCTGGCATCTGGGCCTGAACTCGGAAAGCTGACATTTCTGGGCCTCATGGGAATCATTGACCCTCCACGGGCTGGTGTGAAGGAGGCGGTTCAGGTGCTCTCGGAATCCGGCGTGTCTGTGAAGATGATAACGGGCGATGCTCTGGAGACAGCCTTGGCCATAGGTACGAGTGCTCTGGGCAAGAGGGAAAGGTCCAGTCTGTCCTTTGCTAGGGGTAGCTGCCACACTGTCTGCAGTCAGCCAGACTCCATGTGCTCAGGTCTGCTCCGGGGACTTAGAGGGAAGTTGGGGATTTGCAGACCAGGACTCCACCACTGAAAGCATGTGTGGCTGAATTGTTGGCAGGTTCTCCAAAAGGAGAACCTCACATATGCCAATGTGTAGCCCACTGTACTATGAGGGGTTTCCCCAGGGGCCTCATCTTCCCAGGCAGCATCCTTCCTAACACACACTTTCATCTGGTTAGGTGGCCTTGGCAAATGATGAGGCCGCTCTGACCTTCAGGCTCCGCAGCAGCAGCAGGCTAGCGGCCTTCTCCCCACACCCAACTCTACCTGCCACTGCTGAGAAAGAGGTCACTCCTAGATTTGCTTCCATCTCTCTCCAAGCAGGCAGGTGCACAGAATGTGCAGGGACCCTGGTCTCAAGAGAATCACATCGAGGCTCAGCACTCCCCCCACCCCATATCTCCATGTCTGAAGTGGAGACAGTAAGGCCTCAGTTGCACATTAATTCCGTGGGTGGGACTGAGTCCACGTAGCACAGTAGGTTCTCAGTGATGGAGCCTATCTCAAGTTTATTCCAGTTAACCTCTGTGATCACATAGGACTGGAGGTCTAGAGTGTGGGGTGCAGGTGAAGGGGTGCTGGTTATGGGCCAGGAGCAGAGAAAAGGATTCTCTTTTCCCAGGAAGGCATATTGGCCTTTGTAATGGGAAGCTGAAGGCCTTGTCAGGGGAGGAGGTGGAGAGCATGGAGCAGGGCCAGCTGGCCAAGCAAGTGGGGAAGGTGAGTCCTACAGAGGTGGGGGAAAGGTGGGATCCTGCACCCTGGGTTTCAGGGCCTGATAGACACCTTCAGCCCCCCAGACACTGAATGTTCCTTCCCTGTGTCCAGGTGTCCGTCTTCTTCAGGACCAGCCCAAAGCACAAACTCAAGATCATAAAGGTAGGCAGAACAACATTGCAGGGTCCTGGCTGGCCTCCCCCTTTTCTAGTTCCCAGAAAGTTGTCCCAATAGTCACCTTTCCAGCTCCCGAGAGGAAGGGAGGTTATGTCTGGAATGTGCTCTTGGAGTTCTAAACCAGCTGGGCAGTCACAGGCCAGGCTAAAACCTGGGGCTCTGGGGGCACAGGGGAGACCCAGGGGTCTTTTGCCAAGTAAACTGAAGCAAGAGTGGATGGTAGTGCAGAGGGAGGAAGCGGAGGCTGACCTTAGCTACTGCTCCCCATGAACCTCCTTCTCCCCACAGTCCTCCTACTGGGAGTCTAGGTACAGTCCTATCTGTATGTAAGGAGGCTACGAATGGCTGATGCCCAGGCTGGTGAGGGACTGACAGAGCCAGGTCTGCAGAGCCCTTGGTAGCACAGTGGGCACATAGAGGTGTTCTGTTAAGAGAGGTGAGGTTTTCTAGCAGTCTGATATTTTCCTTTAATATACATATATATTATTATTTATATATTTTTCTTACCAGAGCACTGCTCAGCTCTGGTTTCTGGTGGTGCTGGGCATGGAACCTGGGGTTGTTTTTTTTTTTCTTTTGGGGGGATTTATGATTTACAATCAGTAGTAAAATACAGTAGTTTGCACCTGTGTGACATTTCTCAGTTTTCCACATAACAATTCAACCCCCTCTAGGTCCTCCTCTGCCATCATGTTCTAGGTCCTGGATCCTCCCCCCCACACACACACACATACACACTAGAGTCTTTTACTTTGATGTAATACACCAAACCCAGTCTAAGTTCTGCTTTGTCCTTTTTTATTTTTCAACTTTTTAAATTATTATCATTAGTGATTGGATAAAGATCAACAAGATTGTGGGATAAGAGGAGTACAACTCATATGATTCCCACCACCAGAATTCCATATCCCATCCCCTCTATTGGAAGCTTCCTTATTTTTACTTTTTAATCTTTTTAAAAATTTTTATTGGGGAATTAATGGTTTACAGTCAATAGTAAAATACAATAGTTTGTACATGTATAACATTCCCACATAACAATACAGCCCCCACTAGATCCTCCTCTACCATCGTGTTCCAGGACCTGAACCCTCCCCACCCTACCGGAGTCTTTTACTTTGGTGCAATACACAACACTTCCCTATTCTTTATCCCTCTGGGAGCAGGGACCATAGATCTCTATGGGGCGCAGAAGGTTGGAGGTCTGGCTTCTGTAATTGCTTCTCTACTGCACAGGGGTGTTGGCAGGTCAGTCCATACCCTCAGCCTGTTTCTACCTTTCATCAGAGCCAGGCCACCTTCTCTGCTATTAACCATGAAGTATGAGAGGCAGAGTATGGGGTGAAGCGGCTGCAGACCTCCACATGCATCCTCTCCCCCACAGGCTTTACAGGAGTCAGGGGCCGTCGTAGCCATGACAGGGGATGGAGTGAACGACGCGGTGGCGCTGAAGTCGGCGGACATTGGGATTGCCATGGGCCAGACGGGTACAGACGTCAGCAAGGAGGCTGCCAACATGATCCTAGTGGATGATGATGTCTCAGCCATCATGTAAGGGGCTCTGTGTGTGTTTCTTTAGTGGTACATATGCTCATGTTTGGAGGGACACCTCCCCCCCCCCCCACATACACACACACACACAATGGAGACATGAGGGTTTCTCCCAGGAGGGTTCTGGAGTCCCTGGATCTACTGTGTGTTTCCCTGAGAAGCATCCTCCCAGCTTGTGCCCTGGACCATGCACCACTTAAAGTCTCAGGCACAAGACTCCAAGGAGAATATTCTGGGCAGGTATAAGCAGCTCTGTTTGAAGGTGATCCTATTGCTCCCAAAATGCCACAGCAAGACAGGAATACTCCCATTAACAAGAAACACATGTTTTGAGGAATATTTGAATAACACAGTAATGTTCACAGTGTGGTATTAGGTGTGGGGGGGATAAATATGGTGTGGCATTAAAAGAGACTGGACGGAAATACTTGGGTCTCAACCATAAATGTGATTTCTAGGTCCTGGGATTGCAGAAAAGAATGTTGTTTTCTCCTATTTCACTTATGTTTTTCCTCTTTAAAATTCTTCCTTTAGAGCTAATTCATTCTAATTAAGACTTCATTACTCACAAGTAAATTGTAATAGTTGGGGGGATGGGAGAAAACTTTTCATAAGTCTCGTATGTCAAAAACCTGAATGACCAAATTGTGAATATTATGTGTGCTTATCAGCTTCACAAAAGGCGTCTTTTTTAAATTTTTAGCACTTCTAAATTTTGTTTTGTTTTCGCTTTCGAAGATTTATTCATGAGAGAGAGAGAGAGAGAGAGAGAGAGAGAGAACTGGAACATCACTCCAGCACATGCAATGCTTGTGAGAGTCCAATATGCCACCTCCCGGGCCACAAAAGGAGTCTTATTTAAAAAAAAAAAAAAAAAAAAAGCAGATTCACCATAAGAATCCTTACCCATAATCTTCCCCCTGGTAAAAACAAGAATGCAGTTAATTTCTCTGCAGTTTTCATTCCTCTGCAACATTTTTAGTTTAGGGGTGGAGGGAGGGGCCTGGCATAGTGTTCTTCTCTACATTAGTGACTCAAAATCAAGTTTGCTTTTTAAAGGACTTGTGAATATACAGTCTAGGCTGGTGAAATAGCTCACTTGGATAGTGTGCTGCTTTGCCCTGTGCACAATCCAGTTTCTAACAGGTCCCCACCACACTGCAGGAAGCTTCAGTGCTGTGGTCTCTTATACTCTAGAACATAAATTTTTAAGAAATGAATATACAAGCCATGATGTGTTCAACTTCCTGCCTCTCCCCCTATATTCCCCTGGGCCTCACTGGTTTTGCTGTACCTTTTGTCACTGGGGAATCAGCAAGGAGCATTGGACACTCTGAAGTCCCAAGCTACACCCAGGAGACACCTCTTCCTCCCCCATGGGTAACTCACAGTGCTGGGAGTAGTAAGGCTGCACTGTGAACAGGGGGCTCAGAGACCAGTCCCCAGTGGGTGAAAGTGCGTGTGAGGACACTGGGAGTCCGTGAGAATGCCAGCTTGTTCCCATCACTCCAGCCCAGCCTCTTAGTGAACAAGCCTTTGCTTCTCTCTTGCAGGAACGCAGTAGAGGAAGGCAAGGGGATTTTTCATAACATCAAAAATTTTGTCCGATTTCAGCTGAGCACGTAAGTAAAAGCCAGCATCCCCTCTGCCACACCCGAGTTGAGTTTGCCCTGCCGACAGTGCTGCGTCCATCACTTGTGCCCACAGAAGCATCTCAGCCCTGAGCCTCATCACTCTGTCCACTGTGTGTGACCTGCCCAGCCCCCTCAACGCCATGCAGATCCTGTGGATCAACATTATCATGGACGGGCCGCCAGCACAGAGGTGAGGCGGGTGCAGGGGCTGTGAGGTGGGCAGACAGGACCTTGTGGGGCACCCCAGGAAGCAGGAAGGGTGCTTTTGAGGAAGATGGTGAGTAGAGGGTATGGAGCAAGAAGGGGGAGGGAGTGATAAAACCTTCTAACCCCGCTGCTTGGACTGCTCTCCTAAGGCTGCCTGCACTGGTCAAATCCTCTCGCACTCTCTTTAATGGTTTATTTATTTATTAGATACAGACAGTGAGAGGTAGAGAGGGAAAGAGGCAGAGAGACATCTGTAGCCCTGCTTCACCACTTGTGAAGCTTTCCCCCTGCTGGTGAGGACCAGGGTCTTGAACCTGGGGTCCTTGTGCACCGTAATATGAGCATTTAACCAGATGCACCACTGCCTGGCCCCCAAATCTTCTCTCCATTCAGGCCACCACCTCCAGGAAGTCTTCTCTGGTTATCATCATTCTCCTTAAAAAGGGCAAATACATGCATAATTCTTTTTACTTATTTATTTATTTATTCCCTTTTTTGCCCTTGTTGTTTTATTCTTGTAGTTATTATTATTGATGCTGTTGTTGTTGGAAAGGACAGAGAGAAATGGAGGAAGGGAAGACAAAGAGGGGGAGAGAAAGACACCTGTAGACCTGCTTCACCGCCCATGAAGCAACTCCCCTGCAGGTGGGGAGTTGGGGGCTCGAACCGGGCTCCTTACGCTGGTCCTTGCACTTTGCGCCACCTGAGCTTAACCCGCTACGCTACTGCCCAACTCCCTTACATGCATAATTCTTTAGCTTATCTGATTATAACCCTTCTCCCCTTTAGAATGTCAGCTTCATGGCAGCAAGGTATTTATTATTTGCTGCAGAGTCTCCCACACCTATAGTGTTAGGTACCTGGCACACAGAAGGTACTTAGTAAATTTTTGGCTGGATGAAGCAGGGGAAAAGAATAAGCCTTGCAGTTACAGAGACCTGCACAAGGGAGGCCTGGTTCCCAGCGAAGGTGATCCCCCCCCCCCGTTCTGCATGCTCCCCTGGAGTGGGGCCACCAATAACCCAAGGTGGCCCTCGGCCAGTCTACCCCCCACACACACCCCCTTCTGCACTGGTCTAGCCCACATCTGCTGCTCCGGAATTGGCTGGAGATGGGCATCCCTCCATCAGTGGAGGGTGGGGCTTCTCCCAGCCAGCAGCACAAGGTGAGGCTCAAACTGGGGGTTCCTGCCCCCAACACTGATGGAAATGACCTGAGTGTGAGGAGTGGCCAGGCACATAGAGTGGTCATTACTCACTCTGCAAGGGAAAGTTAAAGGTGGCAGAGAAGGTGGTGGAGCTGTACAGCTGCTCCAGGGGTCCAGGCTGTGAGGCCACCCCAGCAGGAGCTGGGGAAAGGAGTAGATGATGCCAGGGCAGAGGGAGGTTCCTGCGGGCAAGCTGGAGGTGGGGACCCTCTCCTGTACTGGCTGTACCTTTGACAGTGACCTCTGAAAGTCTGGTGTCCCCACATCCCCACCATCTCAATTACCCTCTCCTCTGGCACGTGTCCACGTATCTGCTGTCTTGTTCTGGGCAGCCTGGGTGTGGAGCCGGTTGACAAGGATGCCCTGCGGCAGCCCCCACGCAACATCGGGGACACCATCCTCAGCAGAGCCCTCATCCTGCGGATCCTCCTGTCAGCTGCCGTCATCATCAGTGGGACTCTCTTTGTCTTCTGGAAAGAGGTGAGGATCCCCCCCCCCCCAGGCCCGGTCCACCAGGGTTCACTGTGTGTCCGAGGTGGGCAGAGCCAGGCTGGAGTGGGCTGTGAAGCTGAAAGGACTGCCTGACCTGTCCCCACCTCCAGGCTCAGGAAAGACAAGTACACACAGACCATGGGGCTAGAAGCTGCCTTGTTTGCAGAGGTGGGAAGAGGTAGAGGGCTGGAAGGATCCCCCAGGAAGAGAAACTCAGCACCTCCCCAACACCCTCTATTCTCTCTCTCTCTCTCTCTCTCTCTCTCTCTCCTTCCTCTCCCCTCCCCCTCTCCCCCCTTCGCTCCCTCCCCCTTTCCCCTCCTCTGCCTCCCCCTCCCCCTCCCTTTCTCCAATAACCCTGCTTCCACTACTGGAATCTACTCAAAGATTTTATCTTGCTCTCTGGAGGTGACTGCTCCCAGATACCAGGAACCCCTGTGCCCACATTCAGGCATCTAGACAGATTATGTAGGTGATCCCCCTGGGTAGAAATGGGGTGCCACCACACCCACACACACTTCCCTATATCCCTCACTAGCCCTGCAGCCCCAGGAGAGTGCTTTCACTTCTGCCTGATCTGTTGCCAGGTCAGTCCGGTCCATGTGCTCAGCACAGGGGAAGGAGAAATAATGGGCCTTCCTAAGCCCTGTCTTCTCAGCCTAAAATATGAGAGAAACAGATTCCCAAGCTCCCACAGGGATAGGTTATCACACATGCTGTGGGCAGCAGTGGTTTGCTGAGAACCTTGAGTCCAGCACCTGGGCTCAGGTAGGAGAAGCATCTGTACCCTCTTACCAGCTGGGGACCTTCCAGCTGCACCCCAGTCATCAGCCAGGAGAGCCAAGTAAGGTCCATGTGCCACCCCAGAGTCAGGAAGAGGTGTACAGGACTTGGTTTTTCCAGCCCCACAAGCCCTAGTTCTCCATGGGGGTCTGTGTACTTCACCTTCCTTGTAGGAGGTGACATCCAATAGGTGGATCCACTATTATGTGTCACCTCCCAGGAGACTGTGTCCCCTGCTAGAGGAAGGGGCAATCCCTTCCCCAGGGTTCTAGTGGCCAGACCTTGGAGCCACCCTGCTAGTTCCACAGCTGTCTCAGACTCAAGAGTGAGTTTCCTCAATTCCTGTCAAAACGTGTATACCACCACGGCCCAGCCAAGGTGTCAGGTACAGGCCTGTTCTGCCAAGTTCCTCTCCTCCCTGGGCTCCAGGAGAGTGTCACAGACCCAACAGCAGGACCCGCTGACCCATGGCTTTGTCACAGATCCCTGCAGACAAAGCCAGCACCCCGCGCACCACGACCATGACCTTCACCTGTTTTGTCTTCTTCGACCTCTTTAATGCTCTGACCTGCCGCTCTCAGGTGAGTCCTGGCATCTGCTCTCATTTCCAAAGCCCAGGAGTCAGAGACCCTCTGGTCATGTCATAGTACACACACCCTCTTTCTCCTGCAGACCAAGCTGATCTTCGAGGTGGGCTTCCTCAGAAACCGCATGTTCCTCTACTCAGTTCTGGGCTCCCTCCTGGGCCAGCTGGCTGTCATCTACATCCCACCCCTGCAGAAGGTCTTTCAGACAGAGAATCTGGGCGCATGGGGTAAGTGGGAGGGAGGTGAGGTCAGGTCCCCAGAGCCAGTGCCCACCACACCCCTCTTCCTCAAGACGCAGAGTTCTTGGGGGCCCTGAGTTCCTAACAGGGTAGTCATCGGTCCTCAGAGAACCAGGCTGCATGTGTGCTGGTTAGAAGGGGCTAGAGTGGTGGCTAAGGGGGAGGGGTCACCCCAGCAGTACCAAGGCAGGAGGCCTAGGCTGTAAGGCTCAGCCTAGAAAGAGACAAACTATTCAAGGAAGATGATAGTGTGATCTCAGCCTAGAATGAGCCATGCCCATCCCCACAGTGGGAGCCCCTATCTTTTGTTTTTATTTACTTTTACTTTATTGGATAGACAGAAATCAAGAGGGAGAGAGGAGACCGTGAGAGAGAAATAGACACTTGTAACACCCTTGAAGCAAGGTCCTTGTGTATGGTAATGTGTGCACTCAAAGGGTGGCCTGGATTGGGGGTGGGGGTGCTATCTAAAGGGTTAGTGTGACTTGGACCCTAGCTGCGTATCTTATAGGAAGTGACAAAGCTTTGTGACTAGGCCACAGGCCACCCGGGCTGGAGCTCTTTTGCTAAGTACAGAGGACCCCCTGGGGCTTTTACTACCAGGCCTCCTTAGGCAGAAGCTGCACTGACAGTGAGCAGATCAGGGGAGGGGTGGGGTGAGAACACCAGCCCCGCAGGGCACACAGCCCTCCAGGCAGAGCACATCCAAAAGGACTGCAAGCTCAGGTGAGCTACAGGCATTTGCAAATCTTGGGGCATGTGGGGACAGTCAGCTTGCTCTTTCCATAATTTAAGAGACCAGTGCCTGCGACTGCCCTGTGGGTGCAAAGGAAAGAGAAGCAAGACTCTCTTTCCATGCCTGGGGGTGAGGTCAGCTCACCACATCTACAGGCCAGGCTGTGAGTGGGTCCTGCATTCATGTGCAAGCACTGCTGACAGAGCAGAAAAGACTGGAGAGACCTTAGGGTAGGAGCCTCGCCCCCCTTCCCCATGCAGCTGGGCTCAGATCGGGCCAGCCTCTTCCCCAGCAGTGGCAGGCCCTTGCCCACGGTCATTCAGAGACTGACCCGACCTCTACCACTCCCTGCCAGACCTGTGGGTTCAGGGGATAGAAGGAATGGGCGAGCAGCCCCACCAGGGCACCAGCCCCTCCCCCATCCCTGTAGCTGAGGGCCAGGGAGAACCAGTAGCAGCTGTGCCTGGCACTGCTGGGTCCTGTGTGGAGAGTCCCTAGGCTCTCTGACCCTTCTCTCTCCTCACCTTTCGGCAGATCTCCTGCTTTTAACTGGTTTGGCCTCATCTGTGTTTATTGTGTCGGAGCTCCTGAAGCTGTTTGAAAGACTCTGCTCCAGAGCCAGGAAAACCCAGAGCCACTACAGGGCTACAGAGCAGACCCCAGCTGAATCAGATCCCTAAGTATCCATGTTTTTATGTGACTGCAGGCACCTGCCCCATCCCTCCATGAAGGGGTGTTGTAGGACACTGTCAGGTTAGGTCACTCACCCAGCTCTCCTTGGGAGAGAGCAGGAAACTTGGGTTGCCCTCCTGAGCCCAGCTGGCAGCTCCATGGCACTGGGCTCTGGCTGTACAGAAACATCTTGCTATTTATTAAACTGAGGTTTTTACTAACCACGTCTGACGATGTATTTGCATTGTAATGTGATGCAAGATGTCAAGGCTGGAGCAGGGGAGGCTGGGGCTGGTCATTCTACCTGCTGCTGGTCCCTGAACTACCCCCCACCCCATAAAGTACATGCTGTGCAGGGGTGTCACTGTTTGTAGGAGTATTTTTCCTACCAGGTTAGAGACTCTCTGGTGGCTCTACAAGAAGCAGTCTCATCCTGAACCATCCGAACAAAAGCTTTTGAAATGAAGTTCTTGCAGACCCAACAATCAGAGCATTTCCTCCTGCCTGAAAATGACCCTTGTTGCCTGCTGCACCCACCCACCCACCCCACCCCCAGCTGTCTTTCCTTCAGGCTGGAAGAGGGCAGAACAGAGGTCCCTGTCCCATTCTTCCTTCTACAACTGGGGAAACCAGAACAAATCCACTGCTACTAGTGACAAGTCAGGGCTCTCCAAAGAATCCTGGCCAGCAGGAAAGAGAAAGACCGGGTTTAAGGAATTGTTCACCATGGCAGGGCTGGTGTCACTGGGTGCCTGAGACCAGGAAGACCCGCTACTGCAGCTCAGGTGTAAGGCATAAAGCCTTCCTCTGGGAGATCTTCATCTTTTCTTTAAAGCCTCCAACTGATTGCAGGAGGCTCTGCCCCAATCTGAAGGGACAATCTGCCTGTGTTGACCTATGGATTGAAATGTCTGTCACGGGAGTCAGGCGGTAGCACAGCGGGTTAAGCACATGTGGCACAAAGCACAAGGACCGCTTAGGATCCCGGTTCAAGCCCCCGACTCCCCACCTGCAGGGGAGTCGCTTCACAGGCAGTGAAACAGGTCTGCAGGTGTCTGTCTCTCTTCCTCTCTATCTCCCCCTTCTCTCTCAATTTCTGTCTCTATCCAATAACATAAATTAAAAAAAATTTTTAATTAAAAAAAAGAAAAAATGTCTGTCACATCTAACAACAGTCACAGGAACATCTGGGCTGGAATTCCACCAAACAGTCAGGCGCCATGGCCTGGCCAAGCTGACACATGAAAGTGACTGTCACCCAGCCATGGTCACTGTGGCACTGGCTGCTGGCGGGAGGGGTCTGAGCCAAGCAGGCAGGTCCTAGTGGAGCCCTGTGGCTCCCACAAGTCTAGAATCCTTTAAAGACTCACAGCCAGGGTGTGAGAGGGCTGCAGATGTTTCTCTGTTTCTCTCCCTCTCTATCTCCCTATCCCTCTCGAATTCTGGCTATCTCTATGTAATATATAAATGATAAAAAAAAATTCTTTAAAGTTAAAGAACAAACCAAGGTTCAAGACATAAAATAATGCCTTTGGCAGGGGAAAAAAAAAAAACAAAACCAGGAAGGTAATGAGATACAAAATGCTAACCAGAATGCATAATGGATAAACTGGACCACATTCACAGATCGTTTCCATCAGAGATAAAAACAGGCTTGCACACCACCATAGTTTCACTCACATTTATAAGAGACTCCATTTGTGGCTGGGAAGGTGACACAGGTCAACTGGGACTCAAATGAGCGAAGTCCTAAATTCAAGCCCTAGCACCAAATAGACCTAAGTGATGTTCCCCTCTTTCTCTCATTAAATCTTTTTTTAAGTCAAAGTACAAGACATGAGAAAGGACATGACTTACCGAGTAGAACACATACTTTGCCATGTGCAAGGTCCCAGGCTGGAGACCCCACCACCACATGGGGGCACTGTGCATGGCAGCAGGGGAGCTCCGTGAACCGTAAAGCAGTGCTGCAGTGTCTCTCATTTTTTTTCTCTCTCTCTCTCTCTCTCAAATCGAAAGAAAAAATCAAGAACAGAACATTCAACAGCAGCAAAGGAACACTCACCAAAATAAAACTAGTAAAGAACACAAATCAATTAATTATAAGGAAACCATAAAGGAAAAAAAAGGGACCAAAAGCTATTTTTTCAAAAAGAAACAAAGGGCAGGTAAGATAGCTGTCCCGGTCAGTGTGCCTCCTATGCCAAACACATGACCCGGGTCTGAGCCTAGCCCCCACCACACTGGGGAGAGCTTTAGTGCTGTCTCACTCTATCTGAAAAAAGTCAGTTTGTCATGGTACAGCCCTGGTGTCACTCTCATTAGGAGTGTATCAAAGGAACAAAAGATACTGATTGCAAAAGGCACCTGAGAAGCTATTAAAAACTGGGTTATTTTAATCAGGAAATTTGGGGGTGGGCAGTAGCGCAGGGGGTTAAGTGCACATGGTGCAAAGCACAAGGACTGGCGTAAGGATCCTGGTTCAAGTCCATGGCTCCTCACCTGCAGGGGGGTCGCTTTCCAAGTGGTGAAACAGGTCTGCAGGTGTCTTTCTCACCCCCATCTCCCCCTCCTCTCACGATTTCTCTCTGTCCTATACAACAACAAAAAGGGGGAAATGGCCTCCAGGAGCAGATTTGTAGTGCAGGCACTGAGCCCCAGCAATAACCTTGGAGGAAAAAAAAAACTTTAAAAAAATAAGGAAATCTGATCACTTCTCATTGTGTGATTGTGTTTGTCACCCATGGCACCTCGATGCATCTAAGTGTGTATTCTCCTTTTGAAGGCTCATTTCCAAGGTCTCTGCTTGGTCAGGGGCACTGCCAAGTGGGAAAGTTTGATGAGCTCCTGGGAGAAAAATGCAAGAGCTGCAAAATGCAAATGGCTCGATTTCTTATGGCTTTGAATCAGGGCAAACCCTAGTGAAAGGCTGCACTTCTTTGTCAGATGCACCAAAGGTTCAAAGTGTACAGCATAGGGCAAAGGGAAGAGGCACATGG
Source organism: Erinaceus europaeus (assembly GCF_950295315.1). Taxonomy (NCBI): domain Eukaryota; kingdom Metazoa; phylum Chordata; class Mammalia; order Eulipotyphla; family Erinaceidae; genus Erinaceus; species Erinaceus europaeus. The sequence goes on along the minus strand of NC_080163.1, from coordinate 122,054,411 downwards.
CTCACAGGCCAGCTCACAGCTCCTTTAAGGGGTTCATGAAGTGGGTTTGGAATTTGTATCTCAGAGGGGCAATGGCAGCTCTGCTCAGCGTCAGGAAGGGCCTGGTGCCTAGGGGTTTAGAACCCAGGCCAGTACTGACAAGTCACCACAAATCTACAAGTCAGGCTCATGTGTATGTCAGTATTCTCAATCATGGGGCCCCAGGTAGCCCCCACATTTACTTCAGTAACAACCACAATCCTGCCTTCCTGCTGCTAGCTTCTCATCTGCTCACAGTACAGGTTCACTTTAAAAAGCTTGAATAAGGCTGCCATGGAAACTTAGAAATACTGGGGGCTCAGGTGGCTGGCGGCACACCAGGATAAGTGCACATAGTACACAGAGTAAGCACCTGCATAAGGACCCTGGTTCGAGCCCCCGGCTCCCCACCTGCAGGGAGGTTGCTTCACAGGGCAGGTCTGCAACTGTCTTATCTTTCCCCCTCCTCTCTCAACTTCTCTCTGATCTATCCAATAAAACGGGGGAGTGGCATCCAGGTGTAGTGGATTTGTAGTGCCAGCACTGAACCCCAGCAATAACTGGAAAAAAAAAAAAAAAAAAAGAAACTTAGAAACACCTACAAAGGCCACCACGAGTCCTGGTGCCACCAAAAGCCTAGGCTGTCCCCCGCTCCCCCACCCCCACCAGTGTTTGTGCTTTTCTACTAAACATGAAAAAACTCTAGGAAGCTCTTCTAAAAAGCATCAAGATTCACATCTACATGCCTCTATCCTTGACCCACCAAAATGGAATGAAACCCCTCTTCAACAGGGATGCAGGAGCAGAGGCCAGGAGCCTCCACCCACCCCCACCCCCACCCCCACCCCCTAGAGGCTGGCACCCCCTCCTGCACAAGAACACACATCCCCAACCATTGATAACCACAGCAGAGGTTGCCAATGGCTCCATGTCTTCAGATTTCATGGATACTAAACAAACAGGTGTGTAAGGATGAAGCTGTTAACTGGCCACTCAGGAGTTCTGGGAGACAGACCCACTAGTCCACATGTGGCATCAGGCCTGTTGCTTTGTGCAGCCCTTGGTCAAAGCTGAGCCCCCTGGAGGTGCAAAAGGGTTTACAGTTCACACAGATGTGGGAAGGTCCGGGCAGACAGCATGGGGCTCTTCACTCTTCATCTGGGGCTTCCCTGAATGCTTCGCTGTGGCGACTCCGCCCACTGATTTCCAGCAGGGCCTGGGCTTCAGGGTCTGCATCCAGGATGCTCTTGTTGTTCTTGGCCTTGGGGAGGGGAGCAGGGTGCTCAGAGATGCCAGGGGAGTATCCGTCTCCCTGACAGCCAAGAGCAGAGGTAAAGTAACATCCTGCAGGCACCCAGATTATTAGAGTGGGATCCATAGTTTCTGCTCCTAAGAGGAGAAGGGGTCTAGCTTCTTCTACTGCCGGCCCCCCACTATACATACACTATGGGAAGTGATCATGAAGAGGTAATAAGGTGCTTCAGGTTGTAGAGGCCCCAATAACTCATGGACGAACCAAACAAATGGAAGGAACCCCCAAACACTCCCCATGAAGAGTTACCTACTTGTGGGGGCAGGGAGCATACTGCCAAGACTCCCGGCTCTGTGGTACACTCACCGTCATGCCCCACCCCACCAGCCACAACTGTCAGCAACAAATAGAGAACAAACTGCTTCCAGATGAAGGAGATAAAGGGAAAAGGTGCCCTTACTCACCAGCTGCACCTCAGGAGCATCTCCAACTGCCCACACCTCCATTTTCTCAAACTGGAAGTTCTCCTTGGCTGACAGCTGAGGACTGTTATAGGTGGTGCACGTGGGCTTTGCCTTGCTGTGTCCTTTGCCGAAATCCACATCAATCCACAGCCCAAAGTAATGATGTTGTCCCCCCATGCCCTGTGGACACAACACCATCAGTGCCTCAATTCTACATAGCAGCCCCATGGGGCCTGCCAAAGTCCAGGGCCCCTGAGAAGTGATGTAAATGTCACTCCTTTTACCTTATGCAGCGCTGGGAAATGAACCAAGGCTCTCTGGCATATGTGCTGTCATTAAGCCACTGAGTAATTTTGAGAGATGAGAGAGGAAGAGACACCACAGGAATGCCCCAGCATCTAAGGTGCTCCCTTCCCTTGTGCCAGGGCTCTAGCTCGGGGCCTCTCACACAGTATGGCACATGGCTTCACTGAGCCACCTCCCAAGCCCAATATTCCCCTTTGTTAATGGTGACACATGCAGGTAGGTGACATATGTAGACAGTGTCTCATTACAAGATACTAGAACAGTCCCTAAGGTGTCCAGGCTCCCTGGGCTCTTTCTAGAATGTGGCTGGGAGTAGAAGTGATGGAACATTACAGCCCATTAAGGTTCACAGCCTGAGGCTTGATCCTTGCCTGACAAGGGGACATGGTGCTCAGAGCCACTCAGCTGTCACCTCCAGGAGAGAAACAAAAAGCAGCTGGGGCAATTCTTAGCTTCTTCCTTTACCAGTCTTCACCTCTGCAGTGTTGGAGCCCCCTGACCATGGCCTGGCCTCTCCACAGGGTTCCTCTGGGCTCCTGATAGGCCGTGGCTCATTTTGCACAGGAAAATGTATTCTACTCCTCTCCCTCAAGGTGACTACAGACCATCATGGGGACCTACTGAGCACTGCTCCAGAGGCTGGAGCCCTGGCTCCTGGTGTCACCAGCCTGCCCTTTTAGGGAGGTGCCTGGGTCTTAGTGGCCCTGTGGGAGTCACTTACCTTGACAAGATGGGACCAGCCATCTTAACTCTGCAAATGCAGGAATAAAGTCACCCCCAAAGAGCTTTCTATTGAAAGCAAAAAAGGACATATTTCTACCCAAACTCAGCATCTGTGTGGGTGGCCCAGTCTGCCCTTGACCTTTACCCCCTTCTCCCTCTGCCAGCTCCCCAGGCTAGAGCACGGGGCACAGTGGAGTCAAGGTTGCCCCAACTGGAGCCCACAGCCTGTTTGATGAGTCCCAACTACACTGATACTTCCTGTGGGGTCTGTGGGGAGCCACTGCCCCGAGTGTGTCTCCGCCTCCCTAGCCCCCAGGTATATGAGGGGGCAGGCAGCAGAGCCCAGTGGCGGTTCTGGCATGATGCCATCTCCTGCATCTGGCACCTCACAGATTTCCAGAAAGTACCCAGAGGTCCTGTCCTGCCACAGGACAAATTCCATCCTGGTTGTGGCTCATCATAGCACTGGAAGACTTGAACATGAGCTTCTGACAAAACCAGATACACCCATCCCACCCCCCATTCCTGGGGGCAAAGGGCTGGATTGGGGGAACATCTGGAGGGTGGTAAGCCTGCCCACCCAGCCCAGATCCTCACCAGTCCATTGGGGATGGTCTGCTGCCCATGATTCAGGTACATGTAGTGGTCATTGTAGCCAGTGTGGGTGTGCACGGCCATACAGGGTGACAGGGAGAACAGGAAGCACCGGTTGTCTCCTAAAATGGCCAGAGGACAGACAAGCAGGATTATCCATTTGAGCTGGGGACACAACATGATGCCCATGGTCCTCACCACTCCTGGGCACTGGGCCACTGCAAGACCTAAGAGGACAAGTCTGTGGGTTGATATGGGGTATGATGCCCACTGCCCAGGGACATGTCCAGGTCTCTGTGGGACAGCAGACATGAGTCATGGCACCTTGCAGGCTAGGTACATGGCAGTGAGGAAAAGCAGATCTTTCTTTAATTCAGGAGGGCCACACGGAGGGAAGGTTATTCTCTTGGATACAGGGACAAGGACCAAGGACTCAATCTATGTGCAAAACAGGTTTGCAGAGACCCTCCCTGTAACTGCATTCAACAACCATGTAAACCACACACCCAGCTGCATAGCTTAACCTGTTCCCCACATGGTGACATTTCACTTCTTCCTGGGGACTGAGGCCCTGAGAAATGGAGCTCCTGCCACAGGGCCCAAGCCCAGGCTATGCGTTCAGCCCAGAGCCCCTGCACCCAGGAATCAGAAGCACAAGTGATGTGCTTACAACCCTTCTACTCGCAAACATTAGAGGACAGAAGAACTAGAAATGGCCCTGACCTTGACCTGAACCTGAAACAATGCTGCCCTCTGCTGGGAAAAACTCAGAACAAAAAGAGCTCAAATTTGAAGCCTTGGTATCACTCTACCAATCTTTAGGGAACGCTTGTTAATAAAGCATTAAGGGCCAACAAAGTTTATATTAAAGGAGCTGGAAGGAAGTAAATGGCCTCTAGTAATGATTTTAAAACTGGAAGTTCTCCTTGGCTGACAGCTGAGGACTATTATAGGTGGTGCACGTGGGCTTCTTTCACAAGATAAGGCAGCGCCTGGAATCCCACAGACAGAACAAGTCCTAATTCCCCCAGAGCCTCCAGCTGGGGCTCCTGCCTCACTGCTGTGGGGAGAGGTGGGGTACAGAGAGCTGTACATAAGGGGGGGGGGGGCAGGCTGCTGTCCCTAAACCAGGCACTGGCTCCTCTCCTAAATGGGAGTGGATGTGCATCCCCCACACACTTCCTGCACACTTTTGCCAGAATCCAAACAGAAACTGCTGAAGCATAAATCCATCCTTCCAGGCCCCTGAAGGGAAGCACCCGAGGAGAAGCAGTGGGAAGAAAACCTGGTCACGCCTCCAACAGCAGGCTCTGAGGGCTCTATACTGTAGCTGTAACCACCCCAACTGAGTACCATGCCACCAACTGGCCTCACCTTGAAACTGAGGCTTGACCTCCCAGGAGCAGGAAGCAAAGCCCCCAAAGACATGGCCATCGTGGTCCTCCAGGAGCACTACACAGGGGCCCCGCTGAGTTATGCGCCCACAAAGCTGAGCAAAGCTGTGCCCGTGGAGCTCAGACGCAAAGAGCAGGCGCCAGCGGTGCTGCTGCTCCCGGGGGAGCTGGGAGTTGATGAAGATGACTGACAGCACATCCAGGATGCTAGCAAAGTCCCGGTCTGGGTCCACCTGGCGCTGGGGGACCAGGGTAGCCAGCTCTAGGGGCACCTGCTGGAGGAGAAAGCCTCGGTGGAGGATCACGCTCAGAAATGTGGCCACGTGGGGCACCCGAAACACCCAGTCCTCCAGGCCTGCACGGTCACAGTCACAGTCCAGACGCTGAGGGCCCAGGAGCTTCTCACCATCTAGGGGCAATAGCAGGGGGAACAATCACACCTCCTTCTTCCCGTTCAATAAGCCTGCACTTCTGAGCACTCTACATGACGCTCATATCAAGTCTTGCATGTGAGAAATATGAAGTGCACCTCCCCATTGCTAAATTTTAGAATGAACAATGTAAAATACCTCAAATTTAAAATATGGATACAGCCTGGGAAATGGCACAGTGAGTAAAGTATTGAACTCTCAAGCATGAGGTCCCAAGTTTGATCCCTGGCATCGCATGTGTCAGAATGATTGGGATCTCTCATAAATAAATAAAATTGAAATAATATTGATAAATATTGATTACAGGGACTGTCAAAATAGCTCACTCAGACAGCACTTTGCTTTCACATATGCTTCACCCAGGTTCAAGCCCGGCCCCCACTGCATTGAAGAGAGCTTTGGTGCTGTAGTCTCTCTCATTCTCTCCCTCTGCTTCTCTGCCTCTATCTTTAAAAAATGTAAAATATAAGTTCCTTTTCTTGTCACCAGGGCTTCATGGCTCTGTGCTGACTTTTGCAGACAAAAAGAGAGAACAGGGTGAGTCCATGCATTATCATGCACAAGGACCTGGATTCAAGCCTCTGCTCTCTCCCTGAGGGAGACACTTCACAGGCAATGAAACAAGTGTTGCTGGTGTCTCTCATTCTCCCTTTCCCCCTCTCAATTTCTCCCTGTCCTATCAAAGAAAAAATAGAAAGGTGAAAGAGAGAAATGGTGGTCAGGAGCTGTGGCAGCAAACCCTGGTGATAACCCTGCTTGCAATGAAAGAAAGAAAGAAAGAAAGAAAGAAAGAAAGAAAGAAAGAAAGAAAGAAAGAAAGAAAGAGAGAAAGAAAAGAAAGGGAGGGAGGAAGGAAGGAAGGAAGGAAGGAAGGAAGGAAAGGTGGAAGGAAAGGGAAGAGAAAAGAAGACAGAAAGAGAGGAAAATAGACCACAATACTGAAGCTTCCCCAGTACTGTGGGATGCCAGTCCCCTGGGTCATGCAGATGGTAAAGCAAGCAGGCTATCCAAGTTTTCTTATCCCTCATTCCACATGAGGCTCACGTGACTTCCCAAGAGTGGAAGTACATACCTAACTGCAAAAGTCTGGAAAGAAACAAAAATGTAAAAATCTCTCAATTTTAAAATATTACCAATCTTAAAATACATTTTGGGGGGACTTCTGGAGGCATGGCGATGGAGTAGGAGCAATTTCAGATCACACTCCTGATAAACTAGAAAAAAAAAAAAAAAAAAAACGAAAATCACCTGAAAACTCAACAAAACACAGCCAGGATTTCTCCAGAAACTCACTAAGCCATATCCACCAAGTTGCAGATGCTACTGTGATTTCATCCTGACCTCTCTGGGAGGACGACCTCACCAATGTGTCCTAGAACCTCACCTCTCCAGAGCCCTAGCCCACAGTGGCTACAGCCACTGTGTGACTAGCAGACATGAGGTCCTGATTCTGAGCCCTGAAAACACATATGCCAGTTTGATACTCTGGTTCATTCTCTTCCTTGCCTCTCTCCCTTTCTCCCATTAGTACATTTATTTACTTACCTATTTACTTATTTGGGAAGGAGGGGGAGAGAGGAGGCAGAGCACCACTCTGATATATGCTGTGCTAGGGATCAAACCAGGATGAACTACTCCCATTCATCTACCTTTCCAGTTGCAAATAAATAAACAAAATTGTGTCCTGGGAAGTGGTATAGTGGTTGAAGTGTTGGACTCTCAAGCATGAGGTTTTGAGTTCAAGCCCTGGCATTGCATATGCCAGAGTGATGCTCTGTTTCATGTTCTCTCTGTCTCACCTCCCTTCTCTCACTATTAAATTTTTTATTAAAGCCAGAGCACTGTTCATCTCTGACATATGGTAGTACAGAGGAATGAACCTGCAACTTTGAAGCCTCAGAAATGAAATTTTTTTTGGTATAACTATGTTATCTCTCCCACTCTAAATAAATAAACAACAACAACAACAACAAAAACCTGTGTCCAGGGATGTAACTCAATTCTAAGATCTTAAAAAAAAAAACCTATGTAAAAAAGAAAGACAGTGAGGACATCAGCATTCCTCTTGCAGAATCAGAACTGCACTAAGGAAAAAACAATGGACAGCTGCATGGAACCAGCCAGATAGGGCTGAACACAGCTGGAGGATGCAGCCTCCTCACAGGAGGATAACCGAGACAGCAAGGCCACACTGCACACCACCAAGGTCTCAGCAGGTGGACACACAGGACACTTGCCTTGAAGCTTCAGCTCAGACACCAGCTGCACTGCCAGCGACTGCACCCGGGGGGCCAAGCCTGGGGCTTGATCTTGAGTCCAGCCTTTCAGCTCCTGCCTGTGGCATAGCACATGTGCCACAGAGCCAACCAGATCCTCTGCAAACTGGAAAATCACAACTGAGCCATAAACGACAGTTATAAGGTGACCCAAAACCTATCAGCATGAGGTTTCTTCTTTTGCTTTCTTTTTTTAATAGAGTGCTGGAGAATGAACTCCAGGTTTCATGGATATACTGCTGAGTGGCCCTGAGTCCAATTTTTTTTTTTCACTTAGAGATGGAAGGAGGGAATGAGAAATCAACAAGAAACAAGACAGACACCCCTGCACTGCTCCCCACCATTCATGGAGCTCTCCTGGAGCCAAGGTGCTCCTATGTGAGGCTAAGGCTGGACTCTAGGACATGCTTTACCAGCTGAGCTAGCTCCCAATCCCCGTTTTCTTGATCTCTTTAATGCCAACTATGATGGGCAAGGTGTGAAAGCATAATGTCACTTAGCTTGGGGTTCATTTTCCTAGTAATGTCCTTGATAGATTAACACACCTAGACCTCCACTGGTCAATTATAGGGAGGAAGGGTCTAGAACCCCCAAGGGTGTGCATCTCCACTATGCCTCCACTGGCCACTTAACCAGCCTCCATCCCCCACCTAAGGACACCAACACCACCTAGAGTGACTGCTTGGGCCCTGTGGTCTCTCTACCTTCTGCACTTCTCTTGCTTTCACAGACCCTTCGGTGGCAGAAATCATCTTCAGGATCAGGAAGCTCTTCTCCTCAGAGTTTCCCTTCAGTAGGTGGGACATGGACAGAGTGAACTGCTCCCGGGAAACAACGCCGCTGGGCCTCTGTGCCTTCCCTGTTGGGACCACCCTGCACATGCCATCGTATAGTCTGGTGACCATCTCTGGGGGAAGGGCTTCCCCAAGGTGGCTCTGTCAGGGACAAACAGGAGGAACAGCTGAACAGGATATGAGTTGAATGTGGTGGGGCCATGGAAAATAAGTGACAGGAGGAGCACAACCCCCCTCCCCCCCACACACACACACCTACCCACTGCTGCCCACACTGCCCAACTTACATGTCCTTTCCTAAGTCCCTACCTGTGCCATCACTCTCACCTGATGACATCACACACACCCCTAACACCCAGGACTCGGGGAGCCACTAAGGGCAGTGTGTCACCCACTGGGAGAGCCATCAAGTGAGCCAGGGGCTGAGCGATGGAAAAGAGAGCTGCCCCAAGTCTATTTCAAACTAGAACAGCTCCCAAACACAATGAGAGAGGCCACGCACCCACAAAACCAAAGTGTGAAGTGCTATCTGCCCTTTACAGAGAACAGACCTGGGATGTTCCCATTAAACCCCAGGGTGTTCCCATACAACCATTTCACAAAAACAGGCTGGCTAACTGTGGTCCGGAGGCCAGCACAGAGCCCTGCTCTAGAGGAAACATAAAGTGTTGAAGGGTCTTCTTGCCTTCAGCGTTGTCAGGGAGAAGAATGGAGTCAAGGTGTTCGACCTGATCTTCTCTGCTGCCGAGAGCTCATCAAATAACCCGTCCATCTCAGCCTGCTCCTCTGGTAGGAACTGTGAGTAGGAAGTCTGCCCTGAGCAGCTCCTGCTGTTCCCCATCTTCACTTCTATCCAGCCAGGCTCTCTAAGGGGGAAGAGATGCCAGGTTAAAGACAAAAGTCAACATGCAATCATCACAGAGAAGGAACATAAAGAGGGAGAGACGGGTGTCAGGCGGTAGCACAGCGGGTTAAGCACACATGTGCGAAGTGCAAGGACTGGCATAAGGATCCCAGTTCAAGCCCCCAGCTCCCCAGCTACAGGGGAGTCGCTTCACAGGTGGTGAAGCAGGTCTGCAGGTGTCTTTCTCTCCCCCTCTCTGTCTTCCCCTCCTCTCTCCATTTCTCTCTGTCCTGTCGCAACAACATCAATAACAACTACAACAATAAAACAAGAGCAACAAAAGGGAATAAATCAATAAATATTAAAAAATAAATAAATAAATATTTTAAAAATAGGGAGAGACAGATAGATGATGAGTGTCAAGCAGCTGGGGAAGTAGCTCAACTGGCAAAGCATCAGACGCTCATGCCTGAGGCTCCTGGTTCAATCCCCGTTACAGCATACAGAATAGTGCTCTGGCTGCTTTCTGTTTCTCTCCTCTCTGCCTCATGTGAAACTCTCCCTCATCAGAAATAAATAAAACACAATTCTTTAAGAAAGAAAGAAATGTCTATAGTGATATGGCCAAGTTAATAAGTACTAAAATCACTACAAATTGTGGCTTAAAGACATCAGCACTCCATCAATGTCACTACAAATTAAGCAGAAAATCCAAACACTAGCATTGCAACCTCCCAAATCATGCTTATAAATTGCCAAACCATAGTAGATTTCCTTGTTGGAAATCAATTCCCAAGTTAATGTAACTAAAAGGTAGGAATAAAGTAAGTATTTAAATCAATTTTTTTTTTCTCAGAGCACTGCTCAGCTCTGGCTTAAGATGGTACAGGAGATTGAACCTGGGGACTTGGAATCTCAGGCATGTAACAGTCTTTTGCACTACTACTCACTATTTCCTCACCCCAATATTCTTTCTTTCTTAAACTGGGGTTTAAAAAGTCTGTGTTGACAGAGTCGGGCAGTAGCGCAGCAGGTTAAGCACAGGTGATGCAAAGTGCAAGGACTGGCATAAGGATCCTGGCTCAAGCCCCTGGCTCCCTACCTGCAGGTCTGCAGGTGTCTTTCTTTCTCTCCCCCTCTCTGTCTTTCCCTCCTGTCTCCATTTCTCTCTTTTCTATCCAACAACAACAACATCAATAACAACAATAACTACAACAATAAAAAAGGGCAACAAAAGGGAATAAATAAAATATTTAAAAAAATTTAAGTCTGTATAGAGTCATAACATGAATTCAAATAGAATCAACATCTTGAAAATATATCATCAGAGGGAGTCGGGCAGTAGTGCAGCAGGTTAAGTGCAGGTGGCACAAAGCACAAGGACTGGTGTAAGGATACCAGTTCGAGCCCCCAGCTCCCTAGCTGTAGAGGGGTCGCTTCACAAGCGGTGAAGCAGATCTGCAGGTGTCTTTCTCTCCCCCTCTCTGTTTTCCCCGCCTCTCTCCATTTCTCTGTCCTATCCAACAATGATGACATCGATAACTACAACAATAAAAAACAAGGGCAACAAAAGGAAATAAATATTTTTTAAAAAGAAAATATATCACCAGTAAGAAGGGAATGACATATTCACCACATTAAAAGATAAGAATTTCTAATCACAAATATGCTATCTTACCAGTTTATCCTTCAAGTATGAAGGAGAAATTAAAATCTCAAACATACAGAAACTGAAGGAATTCACCACCACCAATCCTGCTTTGCAAGAATTACTGAAAGGAGTCCTACATGAAAAGAAGTAAAGGAACTCAAACTTTAAATGGGGTGATCAGTGGTAAAAACAGAACACAAACAACAGCTACCCAAAAAAGCAAATACACGGGGAAAGGCAGAAACCAGGTGGCGGCACACTTGGTTAAGCACACACATTGCAGCGCACGAGGGCTGAGGTTCAAGTCCCTGGTTCCCCATCCAGGGGGAAAGCTTCACAAATGGGGAAGCAGGGCTGCAGGTGCTTCTCTGTCTCTATCCCTCTCTATCTCAATTTTTCTCTTTGTTCGATAAGTAAATAAATAAAATTTAAAAAGGAATTTCTTAGGAGTTGGGTGGTAGTGCAACAGGTTAAGCGCAGGTGGTGCAAAGTGCAAAGACTGGCGTAAGGATCCCAGTTCAAGCCCCTGGCTCCCTACCTGCAGGGGAGTCGCAGGGGAGTCGCTTCACAGGCGGTGAAGCAGGTCTGCAGGTGTCTGTCTTTCTCTCCCCCTCTGTCTTCCCCTCCTCTATTTCTCTCTGTCCTATCCAACAATGACAACATCAATAACAATAATAACTACAACAATAAAAAAAAACAAGGGCAACAAATGGGAATAAATAAATAAATAAACAGGAATTTCTTTAAAAAAAATAAAGGAGAGGGTATAGTGGACAGAGTGATATGAATATTGTTGATGAACCAGGGCCAGCTATCAAAGACCTTCCCCAATCTTTTCCCTCATCTGAAGGAAAGGTATTGGGTGGGATGAGTCAAGAAAAAAGGGGTGAATACTGGATGACCTCACATATAGGTGGAACTTAAGAGACAGTCATAAAGAGAGAAGACAGGGTGAATCTTGGACTAGGAGTGAAAGATGGTTTGGTAGGGCTTGGGGCCCTAAGTTGGGGATGAGAGTATTTTGCAGATACCCATGATGTGGAACTGGGAAATGGTGCCCTTGTGTAGACAACTGTGCTGTAAACCATTAACTCCACCAATAAAATGAAAAATAATAATCATTTTTTAAAAGTAAGTATTTATTAATTTTCCCTTTTGTTGCCCTTGTTTTTTATTGTTATTGTAGTTATTATCACTGTTGTTATTGATGTTGTCATTGCTAGATACGACAGAGAATATGGAGAGAGGAGGGGAAGATAGAGAGGGGAAGAGAAAGATAAACACCTGCAGACCTGCTTCACCACCTGTGAAACGACTCCCCTGCAGGTGGGGATCCAGGGGCTGGAACTGGGATCCTTACTCTGATCCTTGCACTTTGCACCACCTGCGCTTAACCCACTGCACTACAATGACCCACTTGGGGACTGTTACTCATGAGCCATCTGATCCAAATGCTTCCACTCAAGTGTCTCAGCAGAACCTGAGCCAAGAAGGAAAACCATCAGCCTGGAGCTCTGGGTCCAGCCTATCGGGGCTCTCCTAGCTCTAAGGTGAGAAGGGCATGGTCCCTTGAAGGGGCAGACCTGTCCTCTTTGTCAGATCTTCTAAGATCACTACCAAATCAGTAGACCATTTAGGACTTGATTAGGAGACAAGGTGCTATCACTTGATTATGAGATAAGATGTTTCAAATATCCACTGAACCAGGGGCCAGGAGATACTCACTTAGTAGAGAATACACATTACAAAGCACAAGGACCCGGTTCAAGCCCCAGGCCACCACATGGGAGCACCAAGCAATGGGAAAGCTTCGTAAGTGGTGAAGCAATGTAGTGGTAGTTCTCCTTTTCCCTCTATGTTCCACTCGCTATCTGAAAAGAAAAAAGACAGTGCATGGGGGTAGTAGAATTCTGTTGGGCTAAAGTTTCAGAGAGAAAATTATTGATTTTTTTTTAGAGATTTGTTTATATATTTGTTAATGAGAGAGGCAGAGAGAGAGAACCAGAGCATCACTCTGACACGTGTGATGCTGGGGATCAAACTCAGGACCTCATGCTTGGGAGTTCAATGCTCTAATCATTGTGTCATGTCCTAGGTCTTCTTTTTCCTTGCCAGATAAAGAGAGCTACACAGAGAAGGAAAGCAAGAGGAAAAGAAACCACAGCACTGAAGTTTCCTGCAATACTATGGGGGCCAGGTTTGACCCTGGGTTGCACACATGGCAAAACAAAGTAGTATCCAAGTGAGCTACTTTGCCAGTGCTGATTTTTTTTTTTAATTTAATACAGTCCTATGGCACCTAGTGACGTTTTGATCAACACTGACTTACACACAAATGCTCCCTATACAGAGTCTGGGAGTGCACCTTGGTGTTGTATGCTTTACATTGGGTTCTAGTTCTCCCCGGCCAAGAGAATTAGATCAGTCCAGTTAATTTCGCGGGCTCGCTTGGCCCCGCCCCTAGGGACCCCGCCAGAGTTCCAGAGTTCCAGAGTTGCAGAGGAAGAGAGAGAGGGTTCCTGAGTTGCAGAGTGAGAGAGAGTGCTTGCGCCGCTGCAAAGAGACAGCAGAGTTCTGTTTGGTGATTAGTTTGTCTTAGTTTATGAATCGTTGTTCCTGAATAAAGAAATAACAGCTTCCCTGCCCATCCGTTGTCTCCGCGTCTCTGTTACCCGCCCGTGAAGCCAACCCGCCCAGCTGGAGCCACCGAATTTACCAACAAATGGCGCCCACATGGACCTGACCTGCGCATCTCTCAGATAAGTAAAGACAATTTGGCTACTTATGCACTATGGCCTTCTCTTCTGCTTGTGAACAGATCTCCAAAGGCCTCTGCTCTTTCTTCACGAGACTGTTTTGCTGTTTCTGGAACATTTATCTCTGGACCACTCTGTGGTTTCCACTCGCTCGGGCGAACTCAGAACAGCCAGCGGGAAGAGCCAGTGGGCAAGAGGCGAGGCGCGGAGCTGCTGTTTCCACCTGGTTAAACAGCCAGCCAGCCGGCTGCGCCCAGACAACCCCGCACACCGCGCCCGCAGCCCCACAGCCCCGCAGCCCGCAGGAGCCCGATGCCACCACACAAGAGCCCGATGCCAACACGCTAGAGCCCGATGCCAACACGCTGGAGCCCGACGCCAACACGCTGGAGCCCGACGCCAACACGCTAGAGCCCGACGCCAACACGCTGGAGCCCGACGCCAACACGCTAGAGCCCGACGCCAACACGCTGGAGCCTGATGCCAATATGCTGGAGCCTGAGGCCAACACGCAAGAGCCCGAGGCCAGCCCACAGGAGCCGGCTCTCCACCGCGCGCACTGGATGTGTGATCCCTCCACGCTGCTCGGCCACTGCGAGCAGGGCAGCAGACATGGCAGGGCCATGGGGCAGGGCCATGGCGGCCCATCATGGCCGCCACCCCTGGGCACCTAGGCCCACGCCTTCTACAATGCTGGCCCGCCTGCCCTCTTGCTATAAATTCTGGAACGATCCCGGGCCTCCCGGACCCCCGGGCTCCCTGCTGAAACTGGGCACACGAGATCTCCAGCTGCCGGTCCGGTCTGAAGGCAGACAAGCTGGAGTACGCAGAGATCGCAACCTGCAATTCCTAGAAGTGAAGCTGCGCGGGAAGCCACCTCCGGATGGTGACCCCCCCCCCCAACAACTAAGACAGTACAGATTTAAATTCGTGTTTAAAATGACATGTCTTCGTAACAAAGGTTTCTCTCCTTGTGTATTAATGACCATGTTTATGTGTATGTTTAAAGTTTGGTAAACAGTAACTTTAAGGCTAAATTCTTACTAGACAAAGTTAAATGAAAAAGGTTTTCAACGTAATTCTCATAAAGATAAAATTAACTTACATTTAAAGTCTGAGGTAAAAATTAGTTAACAATCAATATATTTTAACTAAGTTGGTCTAAACAAAAGGTTAAATAGACTTGTTGATATGTAAAACTCTCCACTACCTTCTCTATTAGAAATGGTAGATCGCACAATGGCTATGCTAATTATTCTCATGCCTGAGGTTTCCTCTCCGGCCCACACCTAGGGTGTGTCTCCATCATGAATGGGTGTAACAAAAGGTTAAAAAGACGTTGTTGCTATGTAAGTCTCAAATTCCTTCTCTATTAGAAATATGCTAATAACAAGTTTTGTTTCATAGTAAGTAAGTTACAGCCAGATGCCTTTGGGACTCTAGGCCGTTCCCGCCCCCATGCAAATGCCCGTTGAGGAAAGTAGCCCCCCAGAGACAAGAAATGTTTTTTTTTAAGCTGATAAAGTTTAGCCCACAGAGGCAGATATGGCCCCCTCAGGCCTTCCCTTAGCAGCACACTGGTTCTTGTTACTTGCTTGCATGTTTCTCCATGTTTGTCCCAGTTTCTTTTTTAAAAATGCCTGTATGATATATGTTTCTGTTCACCCCACACCCTTGATACTATAGTCATTTAGTTAAAAAGAAAAGGGGGAATTGTTGTATGCTTTACATTGGGTACTAGTTCTCCCCCGCCAAGAGAATTAGATCAGTCCAGTTAATTTCGCGGGCCCGCTTGGCCCCGCCCCTAGGGACCCCGCCAGAGTTCCAGAGTTGCAGAGGAAGAGAGAGAGGGTTCCTGAGTTGCAGAGTGAGAGAGAGTCCTTGCGCCGCTGCAAAGAGACAGCAGAGTTCTGTTTGGTGATTAGTTTGTCTTAGTTTATGAATCGTTGTTCCTGAATAAAGAGATACAGCTTCCCTGCCCAGCTGTTGTCTCCGCGTCTCTGTTACCCGCCCGTGAAGCCAACCCGCCCGGCTGGAGCCACCGAATTTAACAACACCTTGGCCTGTGTAATTACACACCATGATATTCACACATTGCAATCACCTAAGTAAGCACTGTTCAGCCACTATATTCTGCCACTTGCAAGTCTTTATCTTAGGGACTGCCACGGCAGAGATTGGCTCACATGATCCCATCCACTGAGCCTCCTTCACCTTTGAAAGGAAACAAGCCCAGAAGCCATCAGGGGGAGGCATCAGCGAGAGGATGTTTGGTCACTCTAACAGTGAGCAAAGCCCCTGAAATGCTGCACCCTGAATTATTTAATTCTAAGACAGTTCCCTCTTTAGTCAAAACCAGGGGTTTACCAGCCTCTTTCAGGGGGCATTTGAGGTTAAAAGGCCACTAACATTTCAGTGCCACTCCTGGGAAGTTTCCAGACATTCCTCGATTGAGGACTCACTGTACCCAGGATGTTGGCCTCCAGAGCCCACAGGAACCACCTCATCCAGGACATGACCATCCATGTACATCTTTTCCCTCAGTCAGTGACTGTCCTGCATCAGACCCCATGGAGCAGGGGCAGACACAGAAAACCCTCTGAGTTCCTCAGCCTGTGGGGGTCCTGTCCCCAGAAGACACACAAGTGCTGTGGGGCTCAGAGAACACCAAGGGTTAAGAGAGGAGTGTGTCTTGGGTACCCACATGATTCACCCAGGAGGTAGGGGAGCACGGAGACCAGCCGGGTAGATCTTTTAGGGAGGAGGCTGGGTGCCAGGAGGGGCCCGGGGCAAGGGATTCTCACTGTATCCACCCACCCTACTCCCTCTGTCCTATGCAGTGACTTCTTCCACTCACTGTTGTCTGAAAACAGCACAGTAGGGAGCAGCCAGCTGAGATAACTGCCAGGGGCTGAGAGGAGCAGGGAGGCCAGGTGGGCAGAACATGCAGGAAAGGCACACACACACAGCATTGGGGGAAGGGGGAGAGGAACTGGGCAGCCAGGAGCCACCAGAGAGGCCTGGAAGCCAGCCAGACTGGCAATACAGGTTTTTCTAGTGGAGAGAGAAGGGGTGTGTAGCAGCCTGGAGTCTGAGGGACTGAGTCAGAAAGGTGGGAGGAGTGCTCCCTTCCAAGACCACTCCCCTAAGGTCACTTCCCAGTTACCCCTGAGGGGACACATCCCATATAGCTTCAAGGTTAGCCTTATTCCAAAGAGCCCTGCAAAGCTAACAGTGGCAACAGTGCAAAATGTCCCCCAAATTAATCTTCCCGAGCGTTCAAGGTTTTAGTCACACCAAGAATCTCCTCTATCAATTTTGAGAAGGAACTGAAGGCCTTTAGTGCATCGCTACTTCTCTCCAAATGCAGTTTCCCAGGTTTTTCTCTTTCAGTCCAAGGTAACAGTTTCTGGTGGGACTATCCTGGGTGTGCCTTGCTCCAAGGTAATTTTAGTGAGGAGGAACCATCTTTTTGAGGGACAGCTTTTTTCCTGGCAACATGTGCATCAAACAGACAGAGGCTGGCCTGAGTCCTCTGTGGTATGCACATATCAATGTCAATTTTGGGGCTGGGGAGGCTGCATAATGGTTATGCAAAAAGACTTTAATGCTTGAATCTCTGATATCCCAGATTCAATTCCCAGCACCATCATAAGTCAGAACTGAGCAGGGCTCTGGTAAAAACAAAAACAAAAAAATCAAATAAAGTTCACTTCAGGAGAATACATCTCATTATTTGAAGACTACTTATAACTGCCCTACTTATGTTTGACCTTTTTTTTTAAGTTGTCATAACTGGGGGGTGGGGTGTGCTGCTGCTGGCTTCTGTAGAAGCACAGAGTGCTGGTCCACTTGCTACAATGCACAGGAAGCTTCTTTGCCTTCCCCAGCAAAGAATGATGTGGTACCTATTCAGGAGTCCTGAGATTCCCAAACAGACATGATGGGCCTAGACCTCAAATAAAACCCTCTCTCCATTGTTACCGGTCATCTCTATCAGGAACAACAAAAAAGATCCCTTTGTGGGCCCCCCATAGGACCTTGCCCTCAACTTGGATCAACAATGGCAGAGAATGTTCCAACCTCCGAAGGGAGGATGGACAACATACTCTATGCTACCCCTGAGGACGATAGGTCGATATTGGGGCAGCTTGGAATGTTCCTACTCATGACCACAGAATGTGAGCTCAGATCTATAGGGATGCAGGTCACATAGGCTCCTAAACTGAATATGGGCCCCAGACCAAATCAAATTGATGGGATTTACAGTCAATAATATTTATACTCCTTCCCCACATTAGGGAGCTACTCTCTTCCCTGATCCAGCTTTCCGTCCCGAAAATAACAGCCGTGACATCACCTCCCCAGACAATAATTTGGATCCACCTGCATATCAGATTTCAGGCTCAGGGGGAAAAAAAAAAAAAACTAGTATAGCTGGGAGTCTAGCGCAGCGGGTTAAGCGCACGTGGTGCGAAGTGCAAGAATGGGAGTAATGATCTTGGTTTGAGCCCCTGGCTCCCCACCTGCAGGGGAGTCCCTTCACAGGCAGTGAAGCAAGTCTGCAGGTGTCTTTCTCTCCCCCTCTGTCTTCCCTACCTCTCTCCATTTCTCTCTGTCCTATCTAACAATGACAACATAAATAACAACAATAATAACTACAACAATAAAAAACAAGGGCAACAAAAAGGAAAACAAATAAATATAAAAAAATAAAAAAACTAATATAGCTACAGGCCCTTTGAAATATAACTAAAATATGCCTACTAGCTATCTACAAAATGGAGGATCCCCCAACACTTCATCTGCACTATTCCAGGCTTTAGGTCCATGATTGTTCAACAATTTGTTTGGCTTTGTATGTTAACTCTCTTTTCAGCCACCAGGTTCCAGATGCTAACATGATGCGGACCAGACTTCCCTGGACAGACAACCCCACCAATGTGACTTGGAGCCCTGCTTCCCCAGAGCCCCACCCTACAAGGGAAAGAGAGAGGCAGACTGGGAGTATGGATCGAACAGTCAGCGCCCATGTTCAGCGGGGAAGCAATTACAGAAGCCAGACCTTCCACCTTCTGCATCCCACAATGACCTTGGATCCATATTCCCAGAGGGATAAAGAATAGGAAAGCTATCAGGGGAGAGGATGGGATACAGAGGTCTGGTGGTGAGAATTGTGTGGAGTTGTACCTTATGGTTTTGTTAATGTCTCCTATGGTTTTTGTTAATGTCTCCTTTTTTAGATAAATAAATTAAAAAAAAAATTTTTTTAAAGGATGATATGGTACCAAACATCCACAGGGCAGAGGGCCTGACAGCTGGCAGAGTAAGTGGGTGGCACTGTGGTGCCAGGGCCCCAGAAAGCAGACTAGAAGACACAGGTGTTGAGTCTCTCATACCCAGAAGGTGATCTGTCCCACACCTGTTCAGGGGTTGGGGGGGAAGGGGGATTCCTAGGCATTAGCTTGAGACCTTCCCTTCCCTTCTCCCTTCCCTTCCCTTCTCCCTTCCCTTCCCTTCTCCCTTCCCTTCTCCCTTCCCTTCCCTTCTCCCTTCCCTTCTCCCCTTCCCTTCTCCCTTCCCTTTCCACCCAGCATTCAGCTGTCAGCTGAGACCAAAATACCAGAAGGAAGACCCCCTTTTGCAGTAGGACCACCACCACCACCATCACCACCACCCCACACCCCGCTGCTTACCCTCCTCCCACAGATGCTTCCTGTCCTTTCCATTTGCTCTATGGCTTTCCTTTTCCAGGAAGCTGATATTGGCCCTGGGGTAAGAACCTCTTGGGACCCCCTGCTCTCAACCACAGGCATGGAAGGTGCACTGACCCCACACACCAAGAGACTCCCTCGCTCGTTCCCTCCAGCACAGAAAGGAGTGAGTAGCCAGGGAATAGCAGGGTCCTGGCCACCCTGGACACTGTTCAGGCCCATACCTCCAACTATGCGAGGTAGAGGACCCGGACAGGCCCCACTTAACTCACCCTGACCAGGGTACCGAGATCGACCCTGACCTTCCGCCTTAGAAATCCACGGATTTGCCCCATTGCCAGAGAGGGTAATGACGGACAGCTATTTTCCCCAATCACAGAAGTAAAAACTGAAGGGGTGGAGCTCAAGGTAGGAGTCAGCCAATGGCAATGCAACTCTTGGGAAAGTTGACTAAGCTCAGGGTGAGGGCGGGGTTGGGGCGGAGTCAGAGGCGGAGAACGGGGCGGGGCCGGGAGGGTGGGGCCATCAGGCTGCTGAGGGCCGACAGCTGAACAAGGACTGCAATAAAGAGGTAGCTGGGCCAGAGGAAAGGGTGTCCAGGTGGACACATAGTGAGCAGAGGCAGGTAATCCAGCAGCACCTCCCACACTGTTAAGACCTCACATATTAAGACTTAAGCAACTCTCCTCTGATACCCCAGTCCTCTCATCCCCAGCCCTACCTCCCGAAGTGTGGGATTTCTGCTTAATTTTCTAGAGTTTCCTCCCAGTGACCTCATACTCTTATCAGTCCTCTCTCAATGAATGAAGGAGGGAAGGAAGGATGAATGAACCCAAGTTAAATAGTCTGATGGGCTGGTGAAATAGCTCACTTGTGTAGTGCGCTGCTTTGCCATGTGGATAGCCCAGGTATAAGACCAGCCCCTACCACACTGAAGGAAGCTTCAGTGCTGTGGTCTTTCACTCTCTCTGTCTGTCTCTCTCTATCTCAAAATAAATAAATAAATAAAATTAAACTAGGGGCTGGGGAAATAGCATAAATGTTATGCAAAATGACTTTCATGCCTAAGACTCTGATGTCACAGGTTCAATCCCCAGCACCACCATAAGCAAAGTTGAACAGTGCTCTTGTACAAATAAATAAATTTTAAATTAAATCATGCTCAGCAGCCCAGGAGCTGGCACAGTGGATAAAGTGTTGGGCTCTCAAGCATGAAGTCCTAAGTTTGATCCCTGGCATTGCATGTGCCAGAGTGATGCTCTGGTTCTCTGTCTTTGCCCTCTCACAATAAATAAATTTTTTAAAAAGTTTCACTTTTGCTAAGTAAACTCTTCCATAGAGATCTGTATTTCTTCCACTTCAAAAAAAAAAAACTACATAATTTAGCTATTAATATGTTGTCTTCCACCCTTTTGCTCTATAATAGCTTGCAGTGTTAAAATGATTTTCATGAAACACACACACACGAGAATTTTTTGCTCTGTCTTTTTTTTTTTTTTGACCATTCTTCAGTCCATTTCCTGATTGCCTCTGAAAATGATTTTGTCAGATAAAGGAAGGGGACATACAGATGACCCACTCTGAGTGTCAGCTGAACTATGTACATTGGGCTGTGGGTCCCTGTCACCATAGTGTAAACAGGCCCAGGACCCCTGAACAGCAGCTACTTGAAGTGGTGTCCCTGTGTCCTTGCAAAAGCAGCTCACAGTGCCCTGTTCTCACCTTCTGTGAGAGTAGTCTTGACTTTCTTTCATTAGAAGTGACTAATATGACTGTGATTCTTATATACAAATCCTTTGCTTCCTGTTCTGCTCTCAACATATCCATTGTGCTCAACCAGTCCCTGCCCCCTGGGGTGTGGAGACCTCTCTAGCCGCCCCTGGTGGCCAGCTTCTGTTTTCTGTGAGCTTTAAGTGCTGATTCGTCCTCAGAGGTCCTCACCCAAACAGCCCCGCTGCCCTTAGTGGGACTTGGAAGATAGCTGGGTCTTCTGAGTTCAACTTTGACAATCCTCACAGAAAGGCCAAACCACCTGCCAGGCAACCCCATGGGTTCCATGCCCCTCCCCAGAACTGTCCACTCTTTGAGCCTCACAGACCAGTTTCTTTTTTTATTTTTTTTAATATTTATTTTCCCTTTTGTTGCCCTTGCTTTTTATTGTTGTTGTAGTTATTATTGTTGTTGTTGATGTCATCATTGTTAGATAGGACAGAGAGAAATGGAGAGAGGAGGCAATGACAGAGAGGGGGGAGAGTAAGATAGATACCTGTAGACCTGCTTCACTGCTGTGAAGCGAAGCCCCTGCAGGTGGGGGGCCGGAGGCTCCAACTGGGATCCTTACACTGGTCCTTGCTGCTTGGCATCATTTGTGCTTAACCCACTGCACTACCACCCGACTCCCTAAAGACCAGCTTCTAAGCCAGACCCTGAGGAGGTCACCAAGCAGGAAGCCCCAGTCACCCTCTCTAAGTGGGACAAAGCTCCACATGCCCTGGGGTTAATATCTGCAACAAAACCATGTCTGTGGCTCTGTGACCTCTGAGTGCCCTACTGGCTGCTGTGGCTGCCCTGGAGAGGACCCTCAGGCACAGCTGGCATTCCAGGCACTCCATGTGCCAGTGGCTGGATGAACTTACACAATTAGTTCAAAGATGTCCACTCGGGGACTGGGTGGTGGCATACCAGGTAGTAGACATACATTACCATGCACAAGACCAGGATTAGGGTTCAAGCCCCTTGCCCCCACATGCTCAGCTTTGGCTTATGGTGATGCTGGCTGGCTTTGGCTTATGGTGATGTCACTGAACCTGTGACATCAGAGCCTCAGGCACTAAAGTCACTTTGTGTAATGATTATACTATCTCCCACTAAGGAACCACATTAAGGACATTAACCACATTAAGGGAAAGCTTTGGTGATATGGTTCTTTCTCTCTCTCTCTCTCTAATTTTTTTTGTATTATCTTTATTTATTTGATAGAGACAGCCAGAAATCTAGAGGGAAGGGAGAGACAGAGAGACATCTGTAGCACTGCTTCACTACTCAAAGCTTTCCCCCTGAAGGTGGGGACTGGGGGCTTGAACTGGGTCCTCATGTGCCATAATGTGTGCTCAACCAGGTTCACTACCACCTGGCCCCACACCCCAGGGAGCACAATGGATACATTGAGAGCAAAACAGAAAGCAAAGGATTTGTATATAAGATTTAAAGTCATATTAGTCACTTCTAATGAAAGAAAGTCAAGACTACTTTCCCAGTAGCTGAGCACAGGGCATGTGAGCTGCTTTTGCAAGGACACAGGGACACCATTTCAAGTTGGCAGAAGCTTCATGAGCAGTGAAGCAGATCTCTCTCTCTCTCTCTCTCACTATATATATATATATATATATATATATATATATATATATATATCATTGGGAATGGTAGAGTAGTTGGGCCAGCATGAGCCCCAGTAATAACCCTAGTATCAATAATGATGATGATGATAATGATGATGATGATGATGGAGGATGAGAGGAAGAAGAGGAGGATGAAAAAAACCCACCCAACTCCCCATGTTATGGGACAAATGAGGGAGTGGTAGACACAGTTATTAGCTGGACTGCAGCTGAGCTGGAGTTCCTGCATATAACCCATGACCAGAGGTCCTCTCGAGACAACAGTGAGAACTCCCTAATGTAAGATGCTTTCTCTCAAGCTCTTTCTCCTCCTGATGACACCCCAGTTCATCAAGCATCCTGCAAATGCTTCTCATTCATTCTATCTAGCTGTTCATATGCCTGGAGCCCTTGACTCCATGACCCCATGCATTTCCACCACTCTTGGAACTTTCCACTCATTGTCTCCTGAAGCTTCCACCCTGCTATGTTTTCACAGCACTGTACCTTATTTGCAGTCTGCTCCAGCTACCTGGCACATCATTCCAACCTGTGAGCACACACCTCTACTCTGGTCCCCCTGTCTGCCCTCTGACCCATGGGTACGAGGCAATTATTGATGGTTTAGGGGATGGACATCAGCATGGGACTTGACAGCATGAAGTCTGGAGCCCCAACTCTATCACTTAGAGTCAAGGTGACTTCAGCCCACAGAGGAGCTTGTGGGCCTCACCACAGACAGCTGTGGTGTATGCTACCCCTGCAGAGCGTGCTGAAGCTGGCTTTGCAACTGATGCCCAAGGACAGCCAATGTTGCAGCACAAAAGTGGCACCAGGCTGACAAATAAGCTCACTTGATAGTGTGCCACTTTCCCATGTGCATGACCCAGGTTCAAGCCCAGCCCCCACCACACCACCCTCTTCCTCTCACCATTCCTCTCTTTGTCTATCAAAGGGAAAAAAAGTGACCCCACCAGCCCTGTCCCCCAAACTCTCTGTGCTGGTGGGTATCTATGCGCATACACCTAAGGGGCGGGTACCATGTGACTTGTGAGCTGAAGCAAGGTTGTATTGAGTTCACCCAGCTGTCCATTTAAGGCAAAAGAGTTGCCTTCTCTGTGCCAGTGTGCACTTCACCACCAGGAGGGTTCAAGTAAGAGAGAGAGAGAAAAAAAGTGTTAGCAAGGATGTGACAGGCCTGACCCTTGGGTGTTGTCAAGGGAATCAGAAAAATGACTCAGCCACAAGACCAAAAGGCAGATCTTCAAAAGATCAAACATGGAATGATGAGCTGACCCAGCATTTCAACCCCTGGAAACATGGCCCCCAAACTTTAGACAGGTGTTCAAACAAATCAGTCCACATAAATGTTCACATCAGCACCGTTTACAGTAACCAAAGGGAGGAACTCACCCAGATGGTCATTGGAAGAGAGAAAAGAGAGCAGGACTTACCCAGCACAACTGGACAGACCTTGTCAGAATATGCCAGGGAAAGAAACTAGACACCAAGGGCAGATGCTATTTGAACAACTGAGCTGGATTGTCCAAAAGAAGCAAGTGCTTAGAGACTGATAGTAGATTTGCAGGGGCTGGGGCTAGGAGCAGGGAGTGAATTCAGAGGACAGTTGATAAGGGCAGGAAGTTTCTTTTTGGGAAGATGAGATGTTTGGGGGGTAGTCAGAAGCAATAGTTACACAGGTTGCCGATGTAACAGGTTGAATTTGTACATTTTAAAACAGTTCATTTTGTGATGTGTAAAGTCCACACACACACACACACACACACACACACACACACACACACACACACACACATAATATATGCCAGCAGTGGCATACCTGGTAGATTGAGTGTATATGTTACCATGTATTAGGGCCCAGGTTCAAGCCCCTGCTCCCCACCTTCAGGGGGCAAGCTTCACGAGTGGGGAAATAAGTATCTAGGTGTCTCTTTATCTCCCCCTTCCCTCTAGATTTCTCCAATAAATAAATTATATATATCATTTATTATATAGATTATATATATTATCATTTAAAAAATACAATAGAACAGTATTTTCTCAAGCCACTAAACTGCTTGATGATTTGTTACAGCAGCAACTGGAAAGGGTGAACACTAAAGGATCAGGTACAGACTCCGCCCTCCACCTCCCCACACCTCCCATCTACCTCCTGACCGCCCTCATCTCTGAGCCAGGAGGACTTGGAGATGAAGTTGCCTGGTGGAACAAATAAGATATAATGCTCCTGGTGAAGACTGAATGTCATATATATATGGAATAATTTTAGTATGAACTGTCCCCAATATTTCAGGAAACAGATCTATACTAAAAAGAAGTTATCCTTTGCTGTCTAAAGAAGAAAACCAGGGGAGAGAGTCTGGTGGTAGTACAGTGGGTTAAGCGCACGTGGCGCAAAGCACAAGGACCAGTGTAACAGGTTCGAGCCCCCAGCTCCCCACCTTCAGGGTAGTCGCTTCACAAGCAGTGAAGCAGGTCTGCAGGTGTCTCTCTTTCTCTCCCCATCTTCCCCTCCTTTCTCCATTTCTCTCTGTCCTATCCAACAATGACAACATCAATAACAACAATAATAACTACAACAATAAAACAACAAGGGCAACAAAAGGAATAAATAAATAAATAAATAAATATAAAAAAGAATAAATCCAGGGGCTGGGTCCAGGTGGCACACCTGGTTGAGTGCATATGTTACAGTGCTCAAGGACCCAGGTTCAAGCTCCTGGTCCCCACCTTCTGGGGGAAAGCTTCACAAGTGGTGAAGCAGGGCTGCAGGTGACTCTCTTCCTTTCTTCCCCTCTCTCCCTCTCTCTCTCTATCTTCCTCTCTCTCTCTCTCCCTCCCTCCCACTTCCATTCTATTTCTGGCTGTCTCTATCCAATAAATAAAGAAAAATAATTTTAAAAATAAAATAAATAAAAAGAATAAATCCAGGCAAGTGGATTTTCCCTTTAATTTTCATGATTGAGAAAAAGAGAAATAGGGAGAGAAAGACATGGAGAGAGAAAGAGAGACGCCTACAGCACAGCTCTACCACTCATGGAAATTGCCTCCTGCAGGTGGGGAATGGGAGCTTGACTCTGGGTCCTTGCATATGCTAACATGTGCACTCCACTGGGTGCATTACTACCGCTGCCACCACCCTCAGGCAACTGGATTTTTTCTGTTAACTCTAAAAAGAAAAAGCAGCTATTAGGGGTTGGGTGGTAGTGCAGTGGGTTAAGCGCACATGGTGCAAAGCGCAAAGATCCCAGTTCGAGCCCCTGGCTCCCCACCTGCAGGGGAGTCGCTTCACAGACAGTGAAGCAGGTTTGTAGGTGTCTATCTTTTTCTCCCCCCTCTGTCTTCCCCTCCTCTCTCGATTTCTCTCTGTCCTATCCAACAACAACAATAACAATAACAACAACAACAATAATAATAACCACAATGATGATTTAAAAAAAACAAGGGCAACAAAAGGGGAAAAAAATAGCCTCCAGGAGCAGTGGATTCATAGTGCAGGCACCGAGCCCCAGCTATAACCCTGGAGGCAAGTAAATAAATATAAAATAAAATAGAAAAAAGAAAAAGAAAAAGCAGCTACAGGGAAATCAAGAAAGAGGGGGAAAATACATACCCAAACTGATGCTTACAGTTTCTCCAGAGGAAAGAGAGAAGGTTTAGAGGTAAATCACAGAGTCCAGGCTGTCTAATCTGGGACCGAATACTTTTAATTAATGAATCAAGACCACACTGGATTGAATTCTAAGGATAGAAGGTTTGGGTTCTTCACTGAGGGAAGAAAGGAAGGCCCTCTCTCCTCATTCCCAAGGGCAGGTTGGAGGGACAGAGAAAATAATGTTGCTGCTTTCAGAGTTCAGATAAGAGATCTCAGGCTCTGATGGAGACCGAGGTGTACTCACACCAGTCTTGGGAAAATGTACCCTCATTTTAACAGCAATCCTGTAAATCAGCATTTTCATAATAAAATGATGTTAAAGTCAGAAAAAAAACCTAATCCTAATTGGTTAAGTGCACAAATTCTGTTTAACAAGAATATTACTTGTTCATGACTCCCCCCCAAATAAAAGCAATTAAGAAGAAAGGAAAATATTTAAATTTGTATGTTTTTATTTCCTTCCCACTGCAAGGCAAGGGGGTATACCTAACTCCTTTCTTCCAGTCCTACAGATTCCCACAAGAGGTTTTCCATCTGGGCTGTGTTATTCTGCTTATATCTGCTTTGCTCTGATGCCCCCAGACCTGAAACCCATGACTGGTAACTATTATATGCTTCAATCCTACCTTGGCCATTCCCTTAAGAACAGAAGCTGAGGGACTGTTTAGGGATAGCATAATGGCTATATATAAAACTTCTATGCCTGAGACTCTGAGGTCGCAGGTTCAGTTCCTAGCACCACCATAAGCCAGAGCTAAGCAGTGGCCTGATTAAAAAAAAAGAAAGAAAGAAAGAAAGAAAGAAAGAAAGAAAGAAAGAAAATGGGGCGGGTTAAGTGCACATGGCAGGAAGCACAAGGACTGGCCTAAGGATGCTGGTTCGACCACCCCCCTACCTGTAGCACAAGTGTTGAAATAGGTCTGCAGGTGTCTTTCTCTCCCCTTCTCTGTCTTCCTGTCCTCTCTCAATTTCTCTCTGTCCTATCCAACAACAATGGCAGCAATGACAACAATAACAAGGGCAACAAAAATGGGAAAAAATGGCCTCCAGGAACAGTGACATAGTGCAGGCACTGAGATTCATCAATGACTCTGGAGGCATAAAAAGAAAAGAGAAAACAGTGAGACCTCTTATGGGCAGCATTACCTTTTTAAAGTGTTTCCTGGTGGTTGCATTGTATAGCCTTCATTTCTCATAGGTGACTGTTTTTTCTTTCTTTCTTTTTAATTTTTTTATATTTTTATTTATTCCCTTTTTGTTGCCCTTGTTTCATTGTTGTTGTTATTGATGTCGTCGTTGTTGGACAGGACAGAGAGAAATTGAGAGAGGAGGGGGAGATAGAAAGGGAGAGAGAATGATAGACACCTGCAGACCTGCTTCACCGCTTCTGAAGCATCCCCCCTGCCGGTGGGGAGCCAGGAGCTTAAACCTGGGTCCTTGCATGGGTCCCTGTGCTTTGTACTATGTACACTTAACTGAGTGCACCACCGCCCAGCCCCAACAGGTGACTTTTTAAAATAATTTTCTTCATTCAGTGATTTAATACTTTTCAAAATTATAAAATTTCAGAGTATAGTTTTACGTGCATACACAGTGTGTGCAAATCACCACACCCTCCACCAGCCACCTGTGCCACACCCCCAACCACCCCTGAGAACCACAGTTCCCACAGAGCTCCAGATAGTTTTGTTTTGTTTTTGCAAGTTGGCTTGTTTTAGTCATCTAGATGCTACATACAGATGAAACCCCAGGGTAGTTGTCCTTCACCTTTTTACTTACTGCACTTAATCACCTCCAGTTAAAGAGAGGGTGCAAAGGAGTGGGAGAGAGAGAAAAAAAACCTGATAGACCATGGGCTAGGTCAGTTCAGTCCTGAGCCTATGATAAGGGTGAGAATGGGTATTAGCTGAATGAAGTGTCTGCATTTGCTTTGCACCTTTCGCAGTAGGCATCTCAGGCCTCCGCCACCTCTGTAAGACAGGAAATCAATCACCCTTTCCATTTCCCACGCCCTGCTTTTCTCACCTCAGCTGTTCCGGTCCGGCCTTGCAGTTCTCACTGAAAACAGCGCATCTAATGTAGCTATATGCCCACACGGTGGCGCTCACTATCACCAAAAGGACTTTGCTGTCTTTGTGAACACTAATTTGGAACATTGAGAAAATGTGGTAGGTCCAGTGTGTGGCGCCACATACTTTTCCCTGGGGTTAGCGTCATCCTTTATGGCACATTTGTCACCACCACTGATTCCATGGTGATACCAGGTTACATTGAGACCTGGATTCTCAGGAGCAGGTCAGTTTGAAGGCCTGCCGGTTGTTTTACTAGATAGCTCTCTCTCCTTCCTCCCCCCCCTTGGTGTGTGTGTGTGTGTGTGTGTGTGTGTGTGTGTGTGTGTGTGTGTGTGTGTGTAAGACCCCAGAGGTGACAAGCCTTCTCACACCACACAAGGGTGCACGCTGTCACCAGGACCTGTCTCCTGGGTCATCTGGCCAGGGTTTGTCTGGAATGGTGTTGAACTTCACAGGAAGACAATGAGGTGGCAGCCATAGATGAATATGTGGCTGCAGTGCCCCAGGACTGAGTCTCACATTCAAGCCCAACACACACACTGTCTCCTGTGCTCAGAGTCCTGCCATGGGTCCTTCTACCCTGCCTAGAACAGGTCTCACCACTTTCTCCACACCTTACCCCCCAGATCTTAACTCATCTTCTGCCTCCGCACCAACCTCCTCCCTACAGAGGTGAACAGCTAGGGAAATCTGATGGGCAGGAAGAGACACCCCAAGAGAAGCCTGAGACTGGAGAAGGGGGAGGAGGAATGGAAGTTTATTTCTCATTTCACACCCCTCTGGTTTAAATTCTGCATATGGTAGCTCAACAGATAGAGTGCAGGACTTGCATGCCTAAGGTTCCAGTTTGATTTTTATGGCTTCATATACATAAGTATCTCTTGGCTGAGGAGAGAGCACCACCTGTAGCACAACAGACTCTCATGTTTGAGGAACCCAAGGCCCAAGGTTCAATCCCCAGCACCACCATAAACCAGAACTAAGCAATGCTCTGGAAGGTGTGTGTGTGTGTGTGTGTGTGTGTGTGTGTGTGTGTGTGCTCTGACTTCTCTGAAACTCTCTCCCTCTCTCATACTAACTAAATAATAAAAATAAATTTTAAAATAAATAAATTTTGCTGTTGTTTCCTGTAACTGCCTTCTTGCTGTCCTGCCTGCCATAAGAGAAGATGGGGTGGGGGAGGGGTGCACCCAGCTTCCTTCACCAGGCTCTGTGAGCCAGCCACCCACATCCCAGTTTTGCAATAAGTGTCACTATGAGGTCAGCCCACCACTTTGCACACCAGACAGCCCCTTGCTTCTGCTTCTACGGGAACAGGCCTCTGTTGCTTCAACAGCCATAAAAGATGACTTTCTTACTGCCACATCCCACTGCTCACACACTCTACTGAGTGAGAGTCTGTGGCTCTGCTGAGCGAGGCCTACCACAGCCACCACTCACCTGTGTACCGCCTGCCAAGGGATCACCTTATATGGTCACAGGAGGCTGCCTGCATCAGCACCCAAGCTACAAGAGGAAGTCAGGGTTTTGAAATAGGCTCTGCAGGATCTCTGAGGAACCTGGGGCCCCAGCGTGCAGACAGCTCACCACTTTTCTGGAAGGGACTGGGCAACCATCTACGGAACCTGCAGACAGATGACAAAGGCGTGTGTGTGTGTGTGTGTGTGTGTGTGTGTGTGTGTGTGTGTGAAGCCAACCTCTTCCCTGCCAGTTTCAGGCTCAGGGAAGTCTAGCAGAGAGGGGCTGTGGTATGTTATGACATCAAGACTACTAGCTCAGACTCCAATGTGGCAGTAGTGTTAAGTTCAGGACAAGGGAGCCTCTGACCAGGCCCTGCTGAGACAACACGATATAGCTCATTGAACCTTCATGGCAAGCAGGGTTGGGGAGTGTGTGGGGGTGGGGGGAGGTACAGGCTGACTTAAAACGCTGTTTATTTAATTAATTAATTTTTTTGTACAAGGGTACTGCTCAACTCTGGCTTGTGGTGGTGCTGAGATTGACCCAGGATTTCTGAGCCACAGGCATGAAAGTCTCTCTCTCTCTTTCTCTCTCTCTCTCTCTACCATTATAGTATCCCCCTAACCCAGAATACCACTCTTTTTTAAAAATTTTTTATTAATTTTTATTTTTGAGAGAGATGTAGAGAGAGACACACACAGAGAAACACCAGAGCACTGCTCAGCTCTGGCTTATGGTGGTGCGGGGGATTGAACCTGGGACTTAGGAGCCTCAGGCATGAGAGTCTGTTTGCATAACCATTATGCTGTCTCCCCTGCCCACAGAATACCACTCTTAATTCCACTTTACAGATAAGGAAAACTGAGGCTTGTGGCTAGGAGAAGGCAGTAATTGATCTAAAGTGAGACAAGCACTGATCCACCTACAACAGGCAGGAAAGACAAAATCCAGGTTCCAACATACCACCTACGTGAGGGTTGGAACAGAGACCCCACATGGAGCAACAGGGTCTTGAACATGTCCCAGCTCCTATGCTGAGAGTGTGCAGCACACACTAGAGCTCAGAGACTTGGTCAGCTTTTTCAAACTGGAAAAAAAAAAAAGCAAAAATTTATTATAGGACTAGGAAGCTAGCATAGTGGTTATACAAAAAGATTCATGCCTGAGGCTCTGAGGTCCCTGGTTTAATTCCCAGTACCACCATAAGCCAGAAATAAGTAGTGCTCTAGTTCAAAATAAAATAGAATAAATAAAATAAAATAAAATTTAATTGTAAAATGTCAGAGTTTTTTCCCAGCTTCCTTCAGAAATAATCATGGGCTAATGGGATCAGGTGTGCTCAGAGTGACCTGGTACTCAAGCCACTGCACAACCTCCTAAACTATGTGAAAAACTTCTAACATAAGAAAAAAATAGTGAGTGGCTGAGCAAGTTGTGCTATATATACACAATGGAATACTACTCAGCTATAAAAAATGGTGACTTCACCGTTTTCAGCCCATCTTGGATGGACCTTGAAAAATTCATGTTAAGTGAAATAAGTCAGAAACAGAATGATGAATATAGGATGATCTCACTCTCAGGCAGAAGTTGAAAAACAAGATCAGAAGAGAAAACACAAGTAGAACCTGAACTGGAATTGGCATATTGCACCAAAGTAAAAGACTCTGGGGTGGGTGGGAGGGAGAATACAGGTCCAAGAAGGATGACAGAGGACCTTGTGTGGGTTATATTGTTATATGGAAAACTGGGAAATGTTATGCATGTACAAACTATTGTATTTATTGTCAAATGTAAAACATTAATTTCCCAGTAAAGAATTTTTTTAAAAAAAAGAAAAAATCAGAAAAAAAAAAAAAGAAAAATCAGGTGAATAAAACAAATTCTCCATACCCCTAGATGCGATACTGTTAACATTTCAGCCTATTTCCAATCATTCATACAAGGCATTTTCCCCAACCCCCCCCCCCCCATTCACAATACAAGTCAGGCAAAGGGATTTGGCTGAGGTGTATACGGAGTGGGTAGATGCTGCCTCCTTTTTCTACACTGAGTAAAGAACACAGCCTGTGGGAAGTGCAGGAGGCCCTCATGGGAGGATTTAAAAGAAAAATGGTGGAGCCCAGGAGGTAATTCACCAGATAGAACACACCACCAAGTGTGAAAACCTGGGGTCTAAGCCCCACCACCAGCCATCACATGGGAGCACCATGCTAAGTATAAGTGGTGCTGGGGTGCCCAAACTCCTTCTTGAGAGAGAGACAGAGACAGAGAAAGAAGACTACTGGGAGTGGTGGAATCACAGTGCCAAGCCCTAGTGAAAACCCTGGTGGTGAAACTTAAGCAAAACTAGTGGTCCTTCTGACAGTGTATTCAACAGCTGGTCCTTGAAGATGACACATTCTGCTCTAGGGAGAGAGCTCTGAAGTAGAGTATCTGCATGTGAGAGACCACAGGTTCCTTGATTCCTTGATACCACCATATCCCAAAGCGGAGTGATGTTTTTGTTTCTCTGTAGCATGTGGACAGATGGGTCAATCTTTTTTTCAAAATGGAAATATTTTGGGGCAGAAGATAGCATAGTGATTCTGCAACAGGATCTCTTGCCTGAAGCTCCACAGTCCCAGGTCCAGTTCTCTGCACCACCATAAATCAGAGTTAAGCACTGCTCTAGTGAGAAAAAATAAAATAAAATAAAATGATGTGCTCTTACTCAACCACAGTACCATTCAGTCACTCTTTAACTCAGCTCTCCATATCCCCAGCACTTCACCCCACTCTACCTCACCATAAACCAGAACTTAACAAGACCCCCAAGTCATCTACATGCTCATCACCACTTCCAAAGCAAGCCAAAGACCCACTCTGTTCCATGTTCAGTTGTATCCCTCCAGAATTTCTCCATGGAAACCCTAACTCCCAGGACTTTAGAATGGAACCCTGGCAACTGGGTTGTGGCAGCTGTCATGGGATCAATACAGGAGAAGGGGCTCCCCTCATGCAACCTGCCTTGTGTCCTCACTGAAAAGTGAAATAGAGACAGAGCTTCAGAGGTGAGACAGCAGGATGAGAGAGAGATGCATGTTCAGCCAAGGGGAGATCCCTCAGGGCCCATAAACATCCTGCTGAGCACCACCTGGTCTCTGGCTTCTGAGTGCAAAGACACTCAGCAGCCTGATACCTTAGCCTACACACATTTGCAGTTTAAGTTCCCAGCCTGGACACTCAAGTACAGTCCAGAGGCAGTGCCTACCTGCAGGCAGCCTACACTGATGGCCTTGTGGAAAGTTCTGGGCTGGAAGCCAGGCCAGGTGCTGCAAACTCCCCTGGAAGTACAGCTGCAACCCAACCTGGATTCCTGCCTCACTTGCCACTAACCATGAAATAGCAGCCAGGGGAAGAGGGGCTCCCATTCACTACCTCTCACTGGAAAAAAATTTTTGAGGTGAGAAGAGACAAACACCAGGTTGGAACACACAGCATGGAGGCCCCAGAGTCCTCTATGGTCACGGGCCAGCAGCCTGACTCACAGGTCCATATATCCAGGTAGCTCCCCAAGTCTAAGATGGGATGGGGGAAGAGGAGGTGGACAGCAGGCTCTGCTTCCAGGAGCGTCATCTGGGATTTCTGGTTCAGGGTTATGGAATCCAGCATTGAAGAAGTGGGACGGCAGATGTGCACTCTAGCATCCCGCAGCTAGACGAGTTCATGGAGGAGTTTGAGCACAATCAGGTTTAGGGGCTGGGAGATAGCTCAGCCTGGCAGAGCAAGCACCTTGCTCTGCATGAGGTCAAGGGCTTGAGCCTCTGGCACAATTTGGAAGCACCTCGGGAATTCTGTGGGTGGTGGAGCAGTGCTGTGGTCTCTCTTTCTTTCTATTGCTCTCTCAAATAAAGAATGAAAAAAACTGAACCTAAGATGCTACTCATCTGTAATATCATACGTGCATGAAATTAAAAAAAAAAAAAAAGTCCAGAGGCAGGGCTACAGAGCAGCAACAGCTGTGTTTCTCTCTTCTCCTCTCCTCTCCCAGGCCAACTAGGAATACCAAAGGAGACCACCTCAGACCAAAATAAGACAGGACTAGAACGACTTCAGGAACACACTAAATCACCAGTGAGTGCAAACACATGTGGCTCACGGACAGAGAGGAGCCTAGGGAGAGATTGAGTGTCTGGTAACAGTCTGACAGTTTACTAGTTGAGACACCACCTCCAGTCTGTTTCACCAACAAGGGGATGGCTGAAGGGATGAGAGGACTCCCCTAAGACTCGCTAAATGCAACTGTAAGTCTCCATTGCTACTGCCCTCAGAATCTGGAGCAGTGGCAGGGAGGCCCTATGCTGACACCAAGGGACAGAAAACTAATGAGGAAACTCAGGAGAAGATCTATACCATGGCTTAGCAGTGGGGCCTGTGAGAGTCTCTTTGCATAACCACTGGATTATCTCTGCCCCACCCTGCTTTATCTCTTGGTCAGGTGTCAGTGATTAAGCCAAGAAGCCTACTTACAGTTTAAAAGCCCTTAGACTCTCATAGCCTACAGGGAAGTAAAAGAACAAAAGAGGATTTTTAACCACTGTGCTCCAACTCAGGGATTAAAATGATCTTGAAACAACTGTCAATTTCCACAACTGTGAACCCTTTAATTACCTTATTTAGACACAAGTCAATCCAGGAAAGAGTGATCAGTAATTTGAAAAGTACTGAGAGACCTCATAACGTACTATCTAAAATGGTTAAGCCAACAAGAAGAAATATTGTAGAAATGAACCTAACCCCCCCAAGATTGAAGCACAAAATAATGAGGTCAACATCCAAACACTAGTTAAGGAAATAATAACAGGAATGAGTAAAGAGTTTGAAAGAATTGTCATCAGAAATGCAGAAACAAAAAATGAGACTCTGAAAGAAAACACTAATTATCTCAAGGTTATTAGAGAATTGAAAGATGAAATAGCTGAGCTAAGAACACAACTAGCTGAACAAGCTAAAACAGTGTCAGAACAGGGTAACAAAATAGATGAACTCCAGAAAACAGTAGAGGGGAGAGAGAATAGGCTAAAGACAGAATTAGTAAGATTGAGGATGAATTAGAGACAACTAAAAAAGAAGTAAGAGATCTCAAAAATAGATTAAAAGATACTGAGAACAACAACAGAGACCTATAGGCTGACTTCAAAAGAAATAATATATGCATTATTAGCTTACCAGAGGATGAAAGAGAGGGAGGGGAAGAAAGCATTCTTCAAGACATAATAGCTGTTAACTTCTCTAGTCTAGATAATATAAAAAGACATAAAGGTTCAAGAAGCCCAGAGGGTCCCAAACAGAATTAACCCAGACCTAAAGACACCAAGACACATCATATTTAGAATGGAAATGAATAAGGATAAAGAAAGGATCCTGAAGGCTGCAAGAGAAAAACAAAGAGTCACCTACAGAGGAAAACCCATAAGATTAGCAGCAGACTTCCCCACACAAACACTATAGGCCAGAAGAGAAAGGCAAGGTATCTATCATGTGCTCAATGAGAAAGGCTTTCAACCAAGACTACTGTATCCGGCTAGACTGTCATTCAGACTAGATGGAGGCATAAAAACCTTCTCAGACAAGCAACAGTTGCAAGAATCAACTATTACCAAGCCTGCCCTAAAAGAAGTTCTGAAAGGTCTCCTATAAACAGTCAGACCATCATAAATAGGACATATATCAGAACACTCTAAAAATCTACAATAATGGCATTAAAATATCTTCAATCTTTGATATCAATAAATGTAGATGGCCTGAATTCACCTATTAAAAGGCACAGATTAGGAAGAGAGACCAGAAAACACAACCCAACAATATGCTGTCTACAGGAAACCCACCTAACTCAACAAGACAAACACAGACTCAAAGTGAAAGGATGGAAAACTATCATACAAGCCAATGGCCGACAAAAAAGGGCAGGAACAGCTATTCTCATATCTGACACGATAGACTTTAAAATCAATAAAATTAAAAAGATAGGAATGGACATTACTTAATGCTCAGAGGATCAGTCAATCAAGAGGACTTAACAATTATTCACATCTATGCACCCAATGAGAAGCCATCTAAATACATCAAACATCTACTGAAAGAGCTACAGCAATATATTAGCAGCAACATGGTCATAATAGGAGACTTCAACACCCCACTCTCTCAACTTGACAGATCATCCAGGCAGAAAATCAATAAAGACATGAGGGAGCTCAATGAGGTGATAGATAAACTAGAACTATTGGACATTTTCAGAGCCATTCATCCCAAGTAACTGGAATACACATTTTACTCAAGTCTACATGAGTCATTCTCAAGGATAGATCATATGTTAGGCCACAAAGACAGCATCAGTAAATTGAAGAGCATTGAAATCATCCCAAGCATCTTCTCAGACCACAGTGGAATTAAACTAACACTTCACAATCAACAAAGGACTAGTAAGAGTCCCAAAATGTGGAAGCTCAACAGTACACTACTTAACAACTACTGGGTCAAAGAGGAAATAAAGGAAGAAATCAAAATGTTTTGAGAGTTCAATGAAAATGAAGACAAAAGCTATCAAAATATTTGGGACACAGCTAATGCAGTACTGAAAGGGAAGTTCATAGCCATACAAGCACACATTAGAAAACAAGAAAAATCACAAATAAACAACCTGATTGCACATCTTAATGACCTAGAAGAAGAAGAAGAACAAGAACAAAGGAACCCTAAAGCAGCCAGAAGGACAGAAATCACTAAAGTTAGGGCAGAAATAAATAACATTGAAAATAAGAAAACCATACAAAAGATCAATGAAAGTTAATGTTGGTTCTTCAAAAGGGTGAACAAAATCAACAAACCTTTAGCCAGACACACAAAACAAAAAAGGGAGAAGACCCCCAAAATAGAATTGTAAATGAAAGAGGAGATATCACAATAGACACTGCAGAAATTCAGCATATCATGAGAGACTTCTATGAACAACTATATGCCACCAAGCTAGAGAACCTGGAAGAAATGGACAATTTCCTAGATACCCACAAACTTCCGAAACTAAGTAAAGAGGAACTAGGTAACATGAACAGGCCCATCACAGCTAATGAAATTGAAACAGTTATCAAAAACCTTCCCAAAAATAAAAGTCCTGAACCAGATGGTTTTACAAACGAACTCTATAAAACCTTCAAAGAAGAACTAATACCTCTACTTTTAAAAGTCTTCCAGAAGATTGAAGACACTGGAATACTCCCTGACAGCTTCTATAAAGCCAACATCACTCTGATACCAAAAGCAGACATGGACACACCAAAAAAGAAAACTACAGACCAATATCTCTGATGAGTATAGATGCTAAAATATTGAAAAAAATTCTAGCCAACCAAATACAGCAGTATATTAAAAAGATTGTTTATCATGACCAAGTGGGGTTTATCCCAGGGATGCAAGGTTGGTTTAATATACGTAAATCAATCAACGTGATCCACCACATCAATAAAAGCAAGACCAAAAACATGGTCATATTAATAGATACAGAAAACATCTCTTTATGATCAAAACACTACAAACAGTGGGACTAGATGGAAAATTCCTGGAGACAGTGGACTCTATATAGCAACCCTACAGCCAACATCATACTCAGTGGTGAAAAACTGGAAGAATTTCCCCTCAGATCAGGTACTAGACAGGGCTGCCCACTATCACATTACTATTCAACATAGTGTTGGAAGTTCTTGCCATAGCAATCAAACAGGAGCAACGAATTAAACGGATACAGATTGGAAGAAGTCAAACTCTCCCTATTTGCAGATGACATGATAGTATACATAGAAAAACCTAAGGAGAGAGTCGGGCAGTAACGTAGCTGGTTAAATGCATGTGGCTCAAAGCTCAAGGACCTGCGTAAGGATCCTGGTTCAAGCTCCTGCTCCCCATGTGCAGGGGAGTAGCTTCACAGGTGATGAAGTAGGTCTGCAGGTATCTATCTTTCTCTTCCCCTCTCTGTCTTCCCCTCCTCTCTCCATTTCTCTCTGTCCTATCTAACAGCAACAACAATAACTACAGTAATAAAAAAATTTAAAATTAAAAGAAAAAAGAAAAACCTAAGGAATCCAGCAAGAAGCTTTTGTATATCATCAGGCAATACAGTAAGGTGTCAGGCTACAAAATTAACATTCAAAAGTCAGTGGCAATCCTCTATGAAGCACTAAGTTAGAAGGAGTTGAAATCCAGAAATCAATTCCTTTTACTATAGCAACAAAAGCAATAAAATATCTAGGAATAAACCTAACCAAAGAAGTGAAAGCCTTGTATACTGAAAATTGTGAGTCACTACTCAAACAAATTGAAAAAGACAGAAAGAAGTGGAAAGATATTCCATGTTCATGGGCTGGAAGAATTAACATCATCAGAATGAATATACTACCCAGAGCCATCTA
The DNA here is from genome assembly GCF_950295315.1 of Erinaceus europaeus. Lineage (NCBI taxonomy): Eukaryota > Metazoa > Chordata > Mammalia > Eulipotyphla > Erinaceidae > Erinaceus > Erinaceus europaeus. The sequence continues at coordinate 122,016,164 of NC_080163.1, read as the reverse complement.
CAAATTTAATGCTATCCCCATCAAGATCCCAACCACATTTTTTAGGAGAATAGAACAAATGCTATAAATGTTTATCTGGAACCAGAAAAGACCTAGAATTTCCAAAATAATCTTGAGAAGAAAGAACAGAACTGGAGGTATCATGCTCCCACATCTCAAATTGTATTATAGGGCCATCGTCATCAAAACTGCTTAGTACTGGAACATGAGTAGACACACTGACAAGTGGAATAGAATTGAGAGCCTGGAAGTAAACCCCCACACCTATGGACATCTAATCTTTGACAAAGATGCCCGGACTATTAAATGGGGTAAGATGAGTCTCTTCAACAAATGGTTTTGGAAAAAATGGGTTGAATTATGCAGAAGAATGAAACTGAAACACTATATTTCACCAAACACAAAAGTAAATTCCAAGTGGATCAGGGACTTGGATATTAGACCAGAAAAGTAAATTAAACCAATGCCCGGGAGGTGGTGCAGTAATAAAGCTTTGGACTCTCAAGCAGGAAGTCCTGAGTTTGATCCCTGGCAGCACATGTGCCAGAGTGATGTCTGGTTCTTTCTTTCTCTCTCCTCCTTCATATCTTTCTCATTAATAAATAAAATCTTAAAAAAAAAGTAAACCAATGCCCCGAGAGGACCCCCTAATCTGGCCAAGTTCACAGTGGCTGGGGCACTCTGGCACTACCTGTGTGACTTTGTTCTAGCCACTGTGCCTCCTCCCATGGCTTGCTGCCTTTTGGGGTCCCATGAGGACCTCATTCACACATGTGTATGGCCATCCTCAAATGAATGAGTCACCTGGCCCCCATGGCCAATCTGGAAAACCCCTGACCGTCTGTCTAGAAGTTGAACAATCACAAAAATGTTGCCAGTAGTGCATTTCCAGGGACCAGGGCTATAGGATTTTCATTTTTGGCAGCACACCTTCTGATTCCCATTCACTGGCTTTGGGATGGTCACTGGGGCTACAAATGTGACACTGCAGTGACCTTTTCCCTCAGCATTCTTGAGAGGAGTTCCCCAGCAGTGAAGACTTGGCACGCTATCTGGAAACGCCTTCTTCCACTGCTCAAAAATCTCAGCCCTGCATTTGCAAGCTCCAGTTTTCCCCAATGTTTCCAGAATACAGGGAGGGGCAGGGCGGGCTCGGACCATCTGAAGGTCAATGTTGACAGAGATGTGATGGCCCAGGAATGGAAGCCTAAAGGAAGGAAGATATGCGTGAAAGTGTCACTGAGGGTGCATTGCCCCGAATGAGTGTGTCCTTATTCCTGAGATAACATCACACCTTCATTTTACTTAGCATGGACTGGAGACAACAGCTGGAGGTGGCAGAGCAGAAAAGTACAGAACTTACAGGCATGAGGTCCCAAGTTTGATCCCAATATCAGATATGCTGGAGTGATATTCTATCTTTTTCTCTCGTCAATAAATTTCTGTAAAAAAAAAACGAATATCACTGGAACTATATCTCAGTGTTAATGCACATGATTTGCATGCCTGAGATCCCAAGGTCGTGGGTTCAATCCCTATTACCACCATATGTTAGAGCTAAACAATGCCCTGCTCTCTCCCCCATCGCTTCTCTCATTTTCTCTCTCTCTGCCCTGGTTTATGGTGGTGCAGGGGATTGAACCTGGGGTATTGGAGCCTCAGGCATGAGTCTATTTGCATAACCATTATGCAATCTACCTCCACCCTCATTTGCTCTTTTATAATAAACAAATATTAAAGAAGGAGAAAAAGAAGTGGAGAGGGAAAGGAAGAGAAAAAAGGAGAAAGAGTAGCCCAGAAGACAGCACAGTGGATAAAATGTAGGATCTTCAAACTATGGGGCCCTAAATTCAACCCCTAGCATCACATGTACTGGAGTAATGCTCTGGTCCTCTCTCTCTCTCTCTCTTTCTCTCTCTTTCCCTCCCTTCCTTCCTCCCTCCCTATTTCTTTTTCATTAATAAATAAATCTTAAAAAATAGAAGACATAGTTATCTGTTCCTTATGAAGATGATAAACTACTTCCATGCCCATGTTTAGAGAATCCTCAGAAGGGGTCACAGATTGTAGCACTGTAATCATGATCCAGAGTGGTTCATAGTAACAGGAAGTAAAAATGTGAACTTGCAAGAGTCAAGTCCCTGATTCAGTCCATGGCACCATATATGCCACCGTGATGCTCTGGACACTGTCTTCCTCCCTCCCTCTGTCCTTCTCTGTCTTTTCTGAGCAAGACAACAGGGTTGCCAACCCCACCCAATATTTTCTCTCCTCTCCTTTGCTCAGAATCAGTTTGCACAGCACTGTCATGGAACTGACACACTAGCCAATAGAATTAAGTCAAGCATCCAGCTGGGTGTAACCCATTCTAGTCAAAGGGTCAGGGTCCCACAGGACCCAGAAAATGAAGTTAGCACAGAAACCCATAAAACATGTCCAGTGGTACCCCTCCCCCGCCCAGATTGCCCTGCCTGACCCCCTCTGCTCCCCTCCCATGAATGTCCCTACCAGAACCAGGGCTTTAAAATGCTCCTGGTATCTGACTGATGGCCTCTGACCTCAATCCATTTCCAGCTGAGCTGGAGACTTGGGGGATATCCTATCTTCTCTCGCTATTTTTCTCCTCCCGCTTAAACATAAATCAAATTTAAAACACACACACACACAACACACCTCCTTCACAAGGAGGTGAACATTATATTTGTTTTATGAAAAAAATGGCTGGTCTAAGGAAAAAAAAATTCTCGCACACTAGATGTACATTTAAAAGAATTCTGGAGAGGGGTCAGGTGGTGTGCACCTTGTTAAATGCACACGATACAGTGTGCAAGGACCCAGGTTCAAGCTCCTGGTCCCCACCTATAGAAGAGAAGCTTCACAAGTGATGAAGCAGGGCTGCAGGTGTCTCTCTGCCTCCCTATACATACACACACACACACACACACACACACACACACACACACACATATATATATATATATATATATATATATATATACTTGTCCCTCTCAATTTCTGTCTCTACCCAATAATAAATAAATAAAGAGATTTTTAAAATTCATGGGGCAATAACATAATGGTTATGCAAAAAGCCTTTCATGCCTGAGGTGCCAAAATCCCCAGATTTAATACCCAGTACTGTCATAAGTCAGAGCTGAGCAGTGCTCTGATTAATCTATATATCAGATCCAGATCAGCACTTTGTTACACCTAATGCTGATGACTGAACTCAGGACCTCATGCTTGAAAGTCCAACACCTTGTCCACTGTGCCACCCTTAGGCCTCTTACTTACTTATTTTTATGGACACCAAAGAATGAGGGAGAGACAGTATAATGGCTATGCAAAAAGACTTTCATGTCTGAGGCTCCAAAGTCCCAGGTTCAGTCTTCCACACCACCATAAGACAGAGCTGAGTGATGGGTCTTTCTCTCTCTCTCTCTCTCTCTCTCATTAAAATAAAATATGTTAAAAGAAGAAGAATGAGAGGGGCGGTGGTGCACCTGGTTAAGCACACACTGCAGTGCAAGGACCCAAGTTCAAGCTCCTGATCCCCACCTGCAGGGGGAAAGCTTCATAAGTGGTGAAGTAGAGCTGCAGGTATTTCTCTGTCTCTCTCCCTCTCTACCTCCCACTTCCCTCTCAATTTATCTTTGTCTCTATTTAACAATAAATGAATAAAAGAATATTAGAAGGAGAAGAAGGAGGAGACTGAGAGTCCAGAGCACCTCCCACCCCAGCTCTAGCATGTGTGATGCTGAGGATTGAAGCTGGGGCCTCTGGGTCCTCAGGCAAACAAGTCCTGTGAATTCCTCCCCAGCTCTAGAACATGCACTTTCTAAGACTTAGTAGGTGTTACTTTGATCCTTCAAAGTCTGACCCCTAGAAACTGGTGAAGAGCCCTCATAGGTGGGAGTGCTCAGAGTTCTGGAGCAGACATCAACCTCCCCCCAGGAAGTTGATTAGACACAGGAGACCTATCTTGGCTTCCTTCCTTCCTGGCTGAGGCGTTCGAGGTCAGTGCTCCCACATCCCACAGGGAACAAAGCCCCCATGTCTGCTGGGTGCCTTCACCATAGGCCTGAAACTGCAGGTCCCTTGTCCCTGTGACTCTCCCTGGTCCCCTCCATAATCTGCAGAGGCTGTCCTGCGGGATAACTAAGGGCCCTCACGGGGGAGTGAAGTCCAGCAGGCCAGTTCCCAACAACTGCTTCCCAGGCCCCACCCACTGGGAGGCTCTGCCAAATCTCCAAGGCCTACAGCTCCATGTCTGCCAAAGCGGATGTGACAGTACTGCCGATTTCATAGGGGTGGTAAGCAGTTAAAGCCATCACGTGTGTGATGTGCTGGGCAGGGTGCCTGCTCCCCCACCCCCACCCCCATCCTTGTAGGAGGAACTCCAGCCCAGGCTGCTGGGGCCCAGTGCAGAATGAACCTTAGACCCTGGTGCAAAAGGCAGGGAAACCTCTTTTCTTCTGTGATAGCTCTCTTCTCTCATTCTACTTGCCTGTGGTGTTTGGAATTTGCCATTTAATGTAGGCATCCCTGAGAGGAATGACTTGGGAGATAAAGAGACAGGCAGGAAAGGTTTCAGGGCTGAAACTCCTTCTGAGCCGAGGAGGGCAGCAAGTGGGATCCCCACTGAATGATGGGTTGTTCCATCACATTTTGCTATTTTTCATCTTTCCTAATTTATTTTTTGTCTTTATTGGGGATTAATGGTTTACAGTTGACAGTAAAACACAGTCGTTTGTACATGTGCACCATTTCTCAGTTTTCCACAAAACAATTTAACCCCCTCTAGGCCCTCCTCTGCCATCATGTTCCAGGACCTGAGCTCCCCTCAGCCCCCAGTCTTTTACTTGGTGCAAAATTTTTTTTCATTTTTTATTTGATTAATAGTGGGTCACAAGATTATAAGATTACATGGTATAGTTCCACACTGCACCCACCAACAAACTTCTGTGTCCCCACCTCCTTACCTTCTCCAAATAACCGCCATAGTTCTCACAGTCTTATAAGCAGTTTGTTTCCTTCTAGGGTTTTTTGTTTGTTTGTTTGTTTTGCCTTTTTGTAAGTTCATGTATCTTAGTTCTCTAGATTCCACATATGAGTGAAACAATTTGATAGCCGTCTTCTATCTCTATTTCGCTAAGCATAATCACTTTCAGTTCTATCCATTTTGTCCCAAGGGACACAATATCTTCTTTTTTGATTGAAGAGTAGTACCATCACACTTTGCTTTTAAACACAACTGCATTGCCACATGCATGACCACTACCACGTGTGGTACTGTGGTTTCTTTTTCTCTCTCTGCCTCTTTGAATCTGTCTCCCTTTCTCTATATGAAAAAGTCATCCCAAAATTGGTGAAAATTTTGATCAGTGATGATCAAAATGAACAACAAGCAAACAAAAAACACAACTGCAGGGGGTCAGGCGGTAGCGCAGAGGATTAAGCACACATGGCACGAAGCACAAAGACTGTCTTAAGGATCCTGGTTCTAGCACCTGGCTTCCCACCTGTAGCAGGTCTGCAGGTGTCTATCTTTCTCTCCCCCTCTCTGTCTTCCCCTGCTCACTTGATTTCTCTCTGTCCTATCCAACAACAACAGCAATAACAACAATAAATACCAACAATGACTACGATAAAAAAAACAAGGGCAACAAAAAGGGAAAAAATAGCCTCTAGAAGCAATGGATTCATGGTGCAAGCACCAAGTCCCAGCAATAACCCTGGAGGCAAAAAAAAAAAAAAAAGAAAGAAAGAACAAACAAACAAAAACCCCACAACTGCAAAGATATATGTATTTTAAGATCATATATAGGGCCTAGGATATGCTGCCAGCAGCAGTCCACATACTTTCCTGCCTGAAAGCCATTGGTCCCAGCTACAATCCTTAGCATCACCATACATCAGAACTGAGCAGTGCCCCAGTTTCTCTCTCTCTCTACCTCCCCTCTCCTGAAAATTAAACTTATTATCCAACATCTTAATGTGGCACTGGTGGATTTTTCTGCTCTCCAAGCTTTGAGTTGCCAGCCATGGATGATAAGGAAAAAAAAAAAAAAAAAGAGAGATGCTGGAAAGTTGGCCAAGAAAGACAAAGATCCTGTGAACAAATCTGGGGGCAAGGCCAAAAAGAAATGGTCCAAAAAACAAAGTTCAGGACAATCTTAATGGCCTGATCTTGTTTAACAAAGCCACCTGTGACAAGCTCTGTAAAAAAGTTCCCAACTATAAGCTCACAACTCCAGCCATTGTCTTTGAGAGACTGAAGATTTGTGGCTCACCGGCCAGGGTTGCCCTTCAGAAGCTCCTCCGTATAGGGCTTATTAACCTGGTGTCAAAACACAGAGCTCAAGGAATTTACACTAGAAACACCAAGGTGGAGATGCCCCAGCTGCTGATGAAGATGCATGAACAATTTCTACCTAATATACACTTTAAAAAAAACTATAAAAAAATCTTTTTTTAAAAAGTCAAACTGAAACCACTGGGTTTAAAGAGTTACTTATTTTTGTGTGGAAACATGCATGTGGGAGATCCTGGCAACACACATACACTTACTTCATGACAGAGAAAGAGACTGAGAATGGTCAGAACACCACTCTAGGATATGTGGTGCCAGCCATCAAATCTGGGACCTCGCATAAGTCGGTCCCACATTCTTCTCTGTCACTAAATAAGAATTTTTGAGCCAGTTGGGAGCATTTACTAAAGCTGAACAGAAACGAAACATAAACCAGCAATCTTCCTCCCTGGGAAACACCCCACAGGAGGCGAGCTGGCATGGGAACATGGCCCAGAATGGGCTAGCCAGAGCCCAGCTTTGGAAAACATCTAAATCCCCTTTGAGCATGAGGACTTTAGGTAACAGTGGTCTATGCACATCAGGAAAAGACACAGAAGAAGTAACAATCATAGGGACCTGGGTTCGAGCCTCCAATCACCACCTGCAGGGGCGATTCTTCACAGGCAGGGAAGCAGGGTTGCAGGTATTTATCTTTCTCTCTCCCTGTTTCTGCCTCCCCTCTCAATTTCTCTCTGTCCTAACAAATAAAATAGAAAAGAGGGAGTGAGGGAGGAGAAAAGGAAGAAAGAAAGAAGGAAAGGAGGGGTGGAGGGAGTGAAGGAGGAAAGAGGGGAGAAGGGAAGAAGGAAGGAAAGAAGGAAGGAAGGAAGGAAGGAAGGAAGGAAGGAAGGAAGGAAGGAAGGAAGGAAGGAAGGAAGGAAGGGCAGCCATTCAGGGAAATAACAAAAGGCATGCATGTCTGGGATCCTAGATTCAATCCCTAGCACTACCATAAACCAGAGTTTTATGTTCTCTCTTTCTGTCTGTTTCTCTCTGTATCTCTCTTTCATTAAAATAAAATGAACAAATATAATTTTTTGAAAGAAAAAGAACTGTGGAGTGTGAACATCCAGCATTTTGTATGTGTGCACACACCTCTGTACACATCTTAACAGGAAGTAAAACATCACAGCAGCCCGGGTGTTGGCATAGTCAGTGGAGCCCTAGACTTTCATGCATGAAGTATTGGGTTCTGTTCCCCAACATCTCTCTCAAAATTAATTAATGAAAACAACACAGAGCAAGGGAGGTAATTCAGAGTAGAAAATAGGACTTTGACTCCCAGCACCATATATACTAAAGTGGTATTCTGATCTCTCTCTTCCTCTTCCTCATAAGTGAAAAAAAAATTTTTTTTAGTAATATTTTTTTAACATAGCACTACCAGCTCTGATTTATAGTGGTGTGGGGGATTAAATCTGGGATTTCAGAGCCTCAGGCATGAAAGCTTTTTGTTTAACCATTATGCTATCTCCCCCACCCTTAAATAAATCTTTTTTTAAAAGCTCATCCAATTTACCTTAAACAAAATCTTAATATTACAGGAACTAAAGCTCTCCTATCAGCAGCCTTTTTATATATAATGATAAATCTAAAAATAGAATTTCTTTCTTTCTGCCCAGAAAATTCAGTGACTCTAGACCCACCCATAATTTAGATATGAAAGTGGTATAATAACAGGCAAATGCCTGTGATGAAGTAAAGAAAGCAAGATATAGAATTTGTGCAGAGCAGTATTGCAAATTAACAAATTTAAAGTATAAGTAGAAGAGACTGCAAAATACTATCGTGTTTGCTTTGGAGGCAGACATCTATTTTCTTTTCTCCGTTTTGAGATTTTCTACCATGTGGTTATGGGTATGTTATAATGAAAGAAGCTACAAAAATCTAAGAAGTAGGGGACCGGGCGGCAGCACAGCTGGTTAAGCGCACATGGCGCAAAGCACAAGAACTGGCTCAAGGATCTCAAGGATCCCGGTTCGAGCCCCTGGCTCCCCACCTGAGGCAAGGGGGTCGCCTTACAAGTGGTGAAGCAGACCTGCATGTGTCTATCTTTCTCTCCCCCTGTCTTCCCCTCCTCTCTCAATTTCTCTCTGTCCTGTCCAACAATAATGACAGCAATGAGAACAACAATAACATCAACAATGATAAACAACAAGGGCAACAAATTGGGAAAAATAGCCTCCAAGAGCAGTGGGTTCCTAGCGCAGGCACTGAGCCCCAGCAATAACCCTGGAGGGAAAAAAACAAAATTTTAAGAGGCAATATAAAACATCAATGAATGTGATTGGAGACTATTAGGTAGAGCTAATAGAGGAAGGGGAGTCCAATCAAATCCAAAAGTTATAAAAACTGTTGGGTTTGGGCTGGAGAAATAGCATAATGATTATGTAAAATACTCCTATGCCTGGGACCTTAGAGGTCCCAGATTCAATCCCCAGCACCACCATAAGTCAGAGCTGAATAGTGCTCTGGTCTCTCTCTCTCTCTCTCTGTGTGTGTGTGTATTTAATTATATAAAGTATAATTAAAGTAAGTAAATAAATAAAAAGTGTCAATCTGAAAGCTTTTTTATTTGGCTACATCTATGTTGCAACAACAACAAAAAATTGTTGCTGTCACTATAAAATAAGGAGATTTCAGATTAAGTCAATGTTCTCTGAATGCTTGCTTTCCTGTGACACAGGAGCACTGCTCCTAGGACACATTGCATAGAGATGTGCATGAGTGGCAGAAACAATCATAGAAGCCAGAACTTCTACTTTCTGCACCCCAAAACCAGCTTTGGTACATACTCTAAGTGATAGGAGGAAGATGAGAAGAGGGCTCTGAACTCCAGCTCCGTCAGGTCCCATAGAGACCTCCTCTCTCCATTTCTCTCTGTCTTATCCAGCAACAATAAAAACAACAATAATAATAACAACAATAAAACAAGGGCAACAAAAGAGAAAAAATGGCCTCCAGGAGCAGTGGATTTGTAGTGCAGGCACTGAGCCCCAGCAATAACCCTGGAGGCAAAAAAAAAAAAAGTGTATATAGTATGAAGCTCAAGGATCCTGGTTCAAAACCCCGGCTCCCCACCTGTGATGGGGGGTCATTTCACAAGCAGTGAAGCAGGTCTGCAGGTGTCTATATTTCTCTCTCCCTCTCTATCTTCCCTTCCTCCAGCATTTCTGTCTTATTCAATAAAATGGGGAAAAAATGGCTGCCAGGAGCAGTCGATTCCTAGTTCAGGCACTGAGACCCAGCAACAACCCTGTAGGCAAAAAGAATAAAAACGAAAAATAAGAAAATGAGATACAACTTCACCCCTGTGAGAATATCATACATTAGAAATGATTGCAACAGCAAATGCCAGAGAGGTTGTGGGGGCAAAGGAACCTTCCTGCACTGCTGGTAGAAATGTAATTTGGTCCCACCCCTGTGAAGTGCAGTCTGGAGAACTCTCCGAAGGCTAGAAATGTACCTTCCCTATGACCTGGAAGTTCCTCTCCTAGAGATATATCCTAAGGAATAAATCACACCCATCCAAAAAGATCTGTGTATACTTATGTTCACAGCAGCACAATTTGTAATAGCCAAATCCTAAAAGCAACCCAGGTGTCCCAACAAAAGATGAGTGGCTGAAAAAGTTGTGGTCTATATACACAGTGGAATACTACTCAGCTATTAAAAGTGATTAATTCACCTTCTTCACCCCATCTTGAATGGAGCTTAAAGGAGTTATGTTAAATGAGATCAGCTAGAAAGAGAAGGATGAATATGGGATGACTTCACTTATAGACAGAAGTTGAGGAATATGAACAGAAAGGAGAACACAAAGCAGAACTTGGACAGTGCTTGTATTGCACGAAAGGAAAGGACTCTGGGAGAAGGGGGTGGGGTTCAGGGCCTGGAATACAACAGTGGAGGAGGAACTGGGTGCGCGATTAGAGTACTTTGCAGAAAACTGAAAAAAAATTACAGATGTACCAACAACTGTATTTACTGTTGATTGTAAATCATTAATCCCCCAATAAGAAAAAAAAGGAGGGAGAAAAAAAGACTGAGCTTGGGGGACTGTTCAATGGCATCACATGCACAAGACTCTGAGCCTACTCCCCTGAGTCACATAAAATTAAAGGACAGGAAGGAGGGGACAAAAGGAAGGAAGGGAAGGAAGATGTAGGGGCAGAAAGGAAAGATGGAAGGAGGGAGGGAGGAAGAGAAAGACATGGGCAGGCAAAATAGCTCACCTGGATAGTGCACTGCTTTGCTATGTGCATGACCCAGGTTCAAGCCCTGCCCCACCACACTGGAGGAAGCTTCAGTGCTCTGGTCTCTTTCTCTCTCTGTCATTCTCTCTCTTTCTTACAGAAAATGTCAGCCTGTAGTGATGACAATAAAAAGAGAGAGAGGAAGGAAGGGAGTAAGGAAAGGAGAGAGGAAGGAAGAAAGGAAGGAAGGAAGGAAGGAAGGAAGGAAGGAAGGAAGGAAGGAAGGGAGACATGAGCATGAACTACTGCACCAATTAACTGGAGTTCAAATCCCAGTGCTTCTATTTCCCAGTCTGTGAAGTTAGACAAGTGGCTCCACCTCTGAGTCTCTGCTTAAGAATATCATGTTGCTCACACAGGAGAATGAGATCAGCAACCTCTCCACTTCTTGGCTTGTCACAAAAGGTAGTTCCTCCTGCATGGGAGGGACTCTTCTTCCCTCACCCTCACTTCTAGCCCCCCAGACTAATCCTTCTTTCCATCTGCACACTGAGACCTCAGGCTTGAGAGGCCCCACTGAGGCCAGAGCTCCCATCTTCACCACAGAAGCACAGTCTGAGACTCTCAGTCAGCTGATTGGACCTCTCAGGCCCAGTGCCTATGGTCAAAAGGAGTCTCTCAGGGAAACTACCAGGCAGGAGTCAGAATTTAAGGTTCCCAGAGCCCCAAGGCTCATTAGAGACTGAAGTCCCTGCCACCTGCACCTCTAGAACTCCCTGACAGCTGGTGTCCCAGAGCAGCCCCCAAAGGTCTGCTTTGTGCTTGGGGTTTCCTCTTTCTCTCAGCCCAGCCCCCACACTAGCTGTGCACAATCATCAGGCCAAGGAGGGGAGGGCCTTCGCCCCCACCCCCACCCCGGCATCTGCTCAGGGTGCCATAAATCCCCTAGTACAATCTGTGCCAGGGGCACCTCAGTGACAGGCACTCAATCCTAGCAGGGAGGGGTGGGGGTGGGGAGGGGCTCAGGTGCTCCGCTAAAGCAAAGCACAAAGGCTTGTTTTTCTCCATCCTGGCAGGACCTATAGAAGTAGTCATGGACACACAAGCAGCTGGAGAAAACATTCTAGAATCTTGGAAGGGCCTGGTAGGTGGCAGCTGGGCCTAGAGCTGGAGTCATAGGTGCATCTGTCTGGGTTTTTTTTTCAAGCTTCCAGCATGCTGGGGTCCTGTTGTCCCAACACCTTTTTATTTTATATCTATTTATTTGATAGAACCATAACCTTGTATATATGATTCCACCATTCTGGGTCTTTTCTTTTTTCATTAAGAGACAGACAGAGCAAGGGAGAGACCACTGAATTAAAGTTTCCTCCACTGCCATGGCACTTCCCATGTGGTGCTGGGGCTTGAACATTGTGCACATGGCAATGCAGGCACCTTTCCCATGAGCTATCTTGTTGGTCTGCTTCTAAAACCCCTTCTGTTTAACTGGTTTAATCTCCCCTGCTTAACACTGTATTCTATTTACATAACCACTGTTAACTAAGCACCAGCATGCCTGCAGTGCATTGGTTTAATCCCCACTAGTTCATGATGTCTTTTTGCTCCACCCCCCCTCTCGTAGTCACCCTGATTTGCACCAGTCAATTTTCGCTCCACCCTCTCTATGTCACATCCTGTTTCCACCCTACTTGGCGAGTATACTAGTTTAGTTTAGCTTAGCTTGGCTTAGATTGTGCTGTGTTCTGCGTGAATAAAGAGATACTGTGTACAGCTCAGCTATGAGTCCCTGGTCATGTGTCTCCACCTGCCAAGCCAGCCCGGCATTATCTCACCTATTATTCTTTGACAAGAGTCCGGCTGTGGGGCAAACATCCCCCTGCCACTCCCAATAGTTTTGGCCTGCTTTCTGACTGATATGCCACCTACTTTTATGGAGGCATTTTTTAACCTTAAATTTTTGTTTTTTTGTTTGTTTAGAGATATACTGAGAGAAATTGAGAGGGGAGGAGGACATAGAGAGGGAGTGAGAAAGTGAGACACTCGCAGCACTGTTTCACCACCCGTGAAGCTTCTCCCACTTCCTGCAGGTGGGTGTTGGAGGCTTAAACCCTAAACATGGTAATGTGCTTGCTCAACTGGGTGCACTGGAGAATCTGAATACATGCGGTCTCCAGAGAATGGTGTGAAAACTATCTCTCTTCTCTCTCAAGATTTACTGGGACCTAGGAAGGTGACTCAGTGGTTAAGCAACTGGACTTGTAGGCATAAGATCTCAAGTTTGATCTCTAGCACCACACAGTCCAGAGTGCTTCTCTGGCCTTCTCTTTCACTAATAAATATATCTTTTTTTTATGTTAAAATCTATTTATTTATTTTAATATATATATATTTGCTTGTTTTTTTTTTTTTACCAGAGCACTGATCAACTTTTGTTTATAGTGGGGTGGGGGACTGAACCTGGGACTTTGGAGCCTCAGATATGGGAGTCTCTTTGCATAACCATTATGCTATCTCACCCATTGCCCCAAAATCTATTTTTATGATGGCAATTTTTTTATTGTTGTAGTTATGATTGATGTCATCATTGTTGGATAGGACAGAGAGAAATGGAGAGAGGAGGGGAAGACAGAGAGGGGGAGAGAAAGATAGACACCTGCAGACCTGCTTCACCGCTTGTGAAGTGACCCCCTTACAGGTGGAGAGCCGGGGGCTCGAACTGGAATCCTTATGCCTGTCCTTGCGCTTTGCACCACCTGTGCTTAACCCACTGCGCTACTGCCCAACTCCCTATGATGGCAATTTTTAAAGAAATAAAAGAACATTGATAATAAGGCTGGGGAGACAGTAAAATGGTTATGCAAAAAGACTTTCATGCCTGAGATTCTGAAGTCCCATATTCAATCCCCATCACCACTATAAGCCAGAACTGAGCAATGTTCTGGTCTCTCTCTCTCTCCTTCTCTATTTCCATGTATCTCTTTCATTAACAAATAAATAAATTACACACATATGTATATGTACTTGTATATATTAAGAATGCATTTAGGCTCCAGCTTTTGTTTTCAGTAAGCATTTCTGTCTTGAAACATTTTGCACACAAGTATTTTTTAAATATTTATTTATCCAACCACGACGACAACAACAATGATAACTACAACAATAAAACAATAAGGGCAACAAAAGGGAATAGATAAATAAAATAAAATATTAAAAAAAAAAGAAATTCTAAATATTTATTTATTTATTTATGGGGGGAAAGAGAAAGAATCAGAGTATCACTCGGCACATGCAGTCCTGGGGATCAACTTGAAACCTTATGATTAAAAATTCAACACTTTATCTGCTGTACCACTTCCCAGGTCCCTGTACAAATCATTATTCTCAAAAATTACCACTAATTTGACAACTTAAAACAGCACCGCCAATAACTCCACCCATTTATTGTTTCACTGTTCTCAAGGTCAGGGCCAGCAAGATAATTCACTTGGATAACGTGCTGCTTTGTCACATGCAACTTAGGTTCCAGTCTGGCCCCCATTGGATTAGAGGAAGTTTCACTGATGTTGTTTCTTTCTTCTTTCTGTGTGTGTCTCTATCTACAAAAGTCAAACCAGGGAGTCGGGCTGTAGTGCAGCGGGCTAAGCGCAGGTGACGCAAAGCACAAGGACCGGCATAAGGATCCTGGTTCGAACCCCGGCTCCCCACCTGCAGGGGACTCGCTTCGCAGGCGGTGAAGCAGGTCTGCAGGTGTCTATCTTTCTCTCCTCCTCTCTGTCTTCCCCTCACTCTCTCCATTTCTCTCCGTCCTATCCAACAACGACAACAACAATAATAACTACAACAATAAAACAACAAGGGCAACAAAAGGGAATAAATAAATAAAATAAAATAAAATAAAAAAGTCAAACCAGAGCAGTGAAGGTTCAGCAATGAGGGGGAAAAGGGCCAAGACAGCACAATGATTATGCAAAAGATTTTCATGCATTCATGCCAGGTTCAATCCCCTGACATCAACATAAGCCAGATCTGATCAATGCTTGATAAATCATCATAATCCTCATCATAACAATAAATATTAAAAACACTTCCCAAGAGCAGAATTCCCTGGGGACCTACCTGGTGGGACTCTCTGTTCAGACCCAAATCAAGATGTCCTCAAGCTCAGCCTCACCTAGACCTCAAGGTCTTCTAAACTCATTGGATTTGGTGGCAGAATTAATTTCATTGTGCTTCTTATTTAGTTACTCTCGATTCTAGGATGTTTTCTTTTTATGTGCTATTGAGAGAAGAACAGAGCATCACTCTGATACATGTGATACTAAGGGTTGGATTCGGGACTTCATGCCTGACGTCAGGACCTCATCTACTGTACCGACTCCCAGGATTCTAGATTTCAGTTTTTGACCCAGGATTCTAGATTTCAGTTTTTGAGAAAAAGACTCCCTATGGTGGGGTGGGGAACACAGCATCTTTGAGGCTGCTGCTCTGTCATCTCCCCCAAAGCAATCCAAAAGATGGTCCCAGTGTTGCTATAGCAACCTCCATCTGGCCTATCCTAATGAAGTAAAGGCAGTATCTTCTGTCTCTAGGCTATTGTGGCTTTGGAGAGCAAGCTCTTCATTCATTCAACAAATGTTTTACAGGGTCATGTAGGGGTGGTAAACTCACAGGCTTATAAGAACCAAACACAACTGTGTTCATGAAGAAGGAAGGTGGAGAATTAGGGACTGTAGGGCCTAGCTGCTTCTGATAGAAACCCAAAGGCCAGAGTCAGGACTACTTACCAATGGGACACAGTCAGGGGGCAGCTGAAGTCCCAAGAAAGGTTAACTAGTCGCTTCCTATTAAACAGAGTGCTGGAGATCACTTATTCATTCATTCCTAGGAGACCCTGCATCCTGAATTCATGCAAAAGGATCAAATCCTAGAGATCGATAGATAGTTATAGAAATAATAGTCAATCCATACCTTGGAGAGAATCAACACACAGAACTCTTGTGGTGGGAACAGTTTTTCTAATTTTGCAAATCATTAACAAGAAAAAAAAAAAAAAAGGATCAAATCCAAGACTGCCTGACTTTGAATCCTGGTTCAGCCACTTATTGGGGTTTTTGTGTATATGTGTGTTTCTTTACTGTTGCTTAGTGATCCACCCCCACCTCCCATCCCACTGAACTTGGCATAGCCGCCTGATTTGCCCTCTCAGAGAGGTCAAGTGTCTTGAGGTCACACAGCCTGTAAGTGGAAGAGATGGAATTTGAACTCTGCCTCACCCTTACTGACACCAACAGCCAGCTCCATCCAGGTATTAGGGTTTTGTTTTTTTTTTGCAAAGTACTTCTAACAGGTATTGATATTTGAGTTTCTGTTTATGTTTTCTTTTAAAAAATATCTTATTTATTCATTTACTGGAGAGAGAAATCAAGGGGGAAGTGGGAGATAGGGTGGGAAAAAGAAAGACATCTGCAACACTGCTTTACCATTCAAGAAGCTTCCCCCACGGTTGGGGGCTGGGGACCTGAACCTAGGCCCTTAACCATGGTAATGTATTACCAGGTAATACTCTACCAGGTGTGCCACCACTTGGCCTTTCTTTTTTCTTCTTTTGGTTCTCAGCCTTTGCACCTTTGACCCCACTATGACTGGTGGAATTCTTTTTTTCTTCTTGTTTCTTTTTTTGTGTGTGTGCCTCCAGGGTTATTGCTGAAGCTCTGTGCCTATACTACAAATCCGCTGCTCCTGGAGGCCATCTTTTTTCCATTGTTGTTGTTATTGGTGATGTCATTGGATAGGAAAGAGAGAAATTATGAGAGGAGGGAAAGACAGGGCGAGAGAAAGACAGACACCTACAGACCTGTTTCACTGCTTGTGAAATGACCCCCCTCTGTGGGTGGGGAGCCAGGGCCTCGAACCAGGATTCTTGTGCAGATCCTTGCATTCCGCACCATGTATGTTTTGCACTTAACCCACTATGCTACCTCCCAGCCCCCTTTCTTCTTCCTTTTATTCAAATAGAGACAGAGGGAGAGACTGAAAAGGTAGAGATACCACTGCCCGTGAAGCTGCTGTGCCTGATGCTCCCATGTGGTTCTGGGGCTCAAACCTATGTCTTCGAACATGGTAAAGTGTGCATTTTACCAGGTGAACTATATTCCAGCCCTAAACTCTTCTGACTATATTTATCCATCTAGCAGAGACCAGAGCCTTATTTTACATGTGCCAGGGTTGAGCCCAGGATCTCACACATTAAAATCATATAGGCTCTCTGCTAAGCCATCTTCCCTGCTGGTTACTGTGTTTGTGTTCTCAGCTTGAGGTCTGCCAACCCCAGGACCACAGCAATGGATCCATAGTCAGGAAGGCAGTGGTTTTGATGAGCTGGGCAAAAAGATCTAGAAGGCTCCATTACCTCTTTGATATGATGGCAGAATCTGCTCAAGGCTATTCCCCAGTATCTAGGTCTCCCAGACCTAGGAGGGAGCAACTGGCTCTGGAACAGTTTCGTGCTGAACTATTTGTACATCTCAGCTCTCAGACTCAAAGCCAAAGGGGAGGCCTGGCCTCTGTGACTGCCCTCTCCCTTTAAACTAACAAGCTAGAACAAACTCCCAAGGAGATGGCCTGGGACATCTACCTCCAGAACTGAGAGGAGGCAATATCTATTGTGTTATAAGCCCCTCAGGCTGTGCTGTTCTTGGACAGCAGCCCCACAGGATAAGGCAGGGACCACCCCTAGCTTGGCCCTGGTTCATGGGCAAGTGAGGGGGGGAGGGGGCAATACATGGGCAGAGGGGGTGGAGGGAGATAGTGCATCCCAGAGAGGACCCAAGCTAGATGCCACTCCCCGCCCCCCGCCCCCCCCCCACTACACCACAGTGCTCCCTGGTGAGTCACTTCCCTGGACTTGAGTTTTCTAGGTCTAGTTTTCAGCCTCTCTTCAGTGGTTCACTACAAAAATGCGGAACAAGACAGCCAGGGAAGGTAGTAGAGCACCAGACCGGTGAGCATGAAGTCCAGAGTCTATCCCCAGCACCACAACTTCCAAAGTGATGCTCTGTTCTCTTTCCCTTTCTCTCATCAAATAAATAAATAAATAAATAAATAAATAAATAAGTGTTTAAAAGATGCAAAGAGAGCCAGTGAGATAGCTTAACTGGGAAGGTACCTGCTTTGCCATGAGTGTGACCCAGGTTCAAACCCATCTCCCACAGCTTAAGGTTCTTCAATGCTGTGGTCTACCTCTTTCCTGTGTTTCCCATCTTTCTGTCTGATAAAGTACACTGAAATGATGGGGGAGGAGAGAAAGAAAGAAAGAAAGAAAGAAAGAAAGAAAGAAAGAAAGAAAGCAAGCAAGCAAGCAGCGGGTAGCCTTGGGGGTGCAGGCACTGACAGGCCTTAAGTCAGGGCCAGAATCTCCTTTCCAGCCTGAAGTATAAAGGCCTCTGGAGAGGTCAGGAAAGCTGACAAACAGAGGAACCCTCAGGGAGCAATCAACTAGGATCAGCAACCCCAGAGGGAAAAGAAACCCCACCCCGCAAGGTTGACTGGTCCTACAGCAAGAGGCTTTGCCCCTCCCCTGATCCCAAATTCCCTGAGCAGAAGGGCACCCAGGCCAAGCAAGTGCCTGTGCCAACCCAAATCCAAAAGGCCACTGAGGTTTCAGTGCAGTCCTTCCATTCAGAGGCAGAATCATCATCCCTGCCCCTCCACTTGAGGGCTCAGGGCCTCTGACCAGGCAGCTTTCTCCCAGACCTGGGGTCTTTCCCTCAGCAACCCCTCCCTTGTCTCTCCAAGCACAAATCTGACATGATGGGTCTCCCGTTTCTAACCCTGAACTAGCTTGGGCAGTGTGCCACTGCCCACTAACAAAGGGCTTTCTCTCAGATCTCCAGAAACATCTCATTCCTGCTGTCACCACCTCACACTCAAATCCAGTCCCCCAGCCCTTCACAAGCATCTGTGACCACAAGAGATTTGGCTGAGAGATCTGGATTTGAATTCCAACTCTGCTGTTTTCTAGCTGAGTGGCCTTAGGTGAATCACAGCCTCTGAGTCCCCCCTCACCTCCATCTTTGCCCCTTACACAAACTGGAGATTGAAAAATCACCTAGTTCTTAAGGTTATTGGTCAAGATCAAACCAACCACTAAATAAGAATGAAACTCCATAGATGGTGATTGAAAAAAAGATTCTTTTTTTATATAGTGCAAGGGCCTCAGGCATAGCCTTAAGTGGCCTGCCCCAGATTAACTTCATTTCAGAGGGAGAGAAGAGTCACAGAAAAAGGAGAAGCAGCACAATGACACTCCACCATCCATGAAGCCCCTCCTTCCTGTCCACAATGATCCCACGTGGTGCCAGGGATTGAACCCAAGGCTTCAAGCATGGTAAGTCACATGCTCTACCAGGTGAGTTATCTCCCAGCCCCAATGGCCTGTGTTCTTACAGTAAAAAAAAAAAAAAAAAGACAATTTAGACGGGGAGGGGCAGTCATCAGGCAGACCGCAGGACACGCATACATGATTCTCCAGTGACCCATATGTACAAGAAAGAAAGGTACTTGGACTCTCTCTCTCTCACTCATGAAATAAGTAAATCTTTAAAAGAAGGAGGAATTAAGGAGAGGAAGAAGAAGAAAACTTTATCAGACAAAAAAAAAAGTTGCTTTTTTTTTTTTAAACAAAACATTTATTTCTGTAAACTGGGAGCAGGTGTTCACAGCCCCAACAATAGCACAGATTCCTGCCCCCGATGAAATGAGCAAGGGAAGAAAAGAACAAGGACGGTATCCAATGTGCTCATGAAGAACCAAGCCAATCTCATCCTTCTTTTTTAAAAACAAAAACAGAAAAGAAAAACAATCCAGTTGATTGTGGGGTGCAAACTTGGGATGGAAATCATAGACCCCCTGGTCCCCAAGGCTGGGCTCACCCCCACCAGGGTGGCCTACAGCAGGCCCATCCATGGGACAGGAGCCGCTTGGGTTCTGTTTAAACTCCGAGTGTACCCCTAATGATACCTGGTCAGTTGGGGAGCCCCTGAGGTCAACCTGGGAAAACCTTCCCAGCAAGCCTGGACTCAGACCTTTCCCCGCCCTATAGGTCCTAATAAGGGTGAACTCTGAGGGCCAGAATGGGCTACACGGGGTGGCAAAGCAGCTGCCAGCAGGTTTAAGGCAAATGTTCTCTTTTCTGAGCCAGGCATGAACTCCTCTGTACCAAGCGCCATCTCCACCAGATAGGAAGCATGAGTAGCTTAGATGGAGTGGGGTGGGGAGCCCTGGGCACTCCGGGGAAGTCTGAGCCTGAGGAGGAGATGGTGTGTGTGTGTGTGTGTGTGTGTGTGTGTATGTGTGTGTGTGTGTGCTTTGAAGGCAGCAGTCTTGGGCACCCCCTGGCACCATCACAGGTACAACAAAGAAACTAGAGGCCTGCGCTGGTTCTGAAGCAATATGAGGTGGAGGTGGGTGACCTATGTATGGGCTGGGTGGTGTACAAGAGAGATGCTGAGAAAAAGGGGGGGACACTGCAGGAGGCCCCTAGAAGTGATGATAGGCAGGGCCTTGGCATCCAAATGATTTTTCCTTAGAATGAAAAAGAACAAAAAGATGAGAGATGTTCCATGAGCTTCATGAGATGGGACAGAACAGGGCTTGGGAGGGTGGGTGGTGGGGAGGCTCGGGGAAGGGGGTGGGCTGCAGATGGAGTGACGATATGGCCTCTTGTGTGTCTCCTCTCCCTGGTAGGCTGGTAGCCGAAGCGGCAGTCCCCTCCTCCGAGGAGCGGCAGATGACTTTGGCAAGGGGCAGGGGGTGGCGGGGGCTACTCCGTCTGGGCATCATAATTGGCTCCCCCTGCCTTCTTGAGCTCGGTCTTGATGAAATCTTCATCCAGCTCCTTACGGTCGCTAATCACAAACTCTTTAGCGAAATTCTGCAGAAACAAAAGAAAACAAAAGTTCCCTTTAAGGAGAGACAAGGTCAAAGCATGGCTCAGGCAACAAACCAGGATGTCCTGGCATCCAGAATGTCAGAACCTGAGCCAAAAGCAAATCCGGTGGCAGAAAAAGAATATGACGTGGAGGGGGTCGGGCGGTAGTACAGTGGGTTAAGCGCACATGGCGGCAAAGCCCAAGGACAGGCGTTAAGAATCCCGGTTGGAGCCCCCAGCTCCCCACCTGCAGGGGAGTCGCTTCACAAACGGTGAAACAGGTCTGCAGGTGTCTATCTTTCTCTGCCCCTCTCTGTCTTCCCCTCCTCTCTCCCATTTCTCTGTCCTATCCCACAATCAATAACAGCAATAATAATAATAACCACAACAACAATAAAACAACAAGGGCAGCAAAAGGGGGAAAAAAAAGCCTCCAGGAGCAGTGGATTCGTATTGCAGACACTGAGCCCCAGCAATAACCCTGGAGGCAAAAAAAAAAAAAAAAAAAAGAATATGACGTGGAGGTAACTGTAGAACCCCCAAGCCCATCGAAGGTGGGCCTGAATCTGGCTCTGTTACTTCCAGTCATATAGCTTTGGTGCAATTCTTCCCCCTTCTATGTGCCTTAGTTTCCTCATCTGCAGAGGGAAAAAAATATCTTTTAAAGAAGAATAGGACATGAGGTTGGAAAGATAGGCTGGGAAATATTTACCAACAGACTTGCCAAAGAACGAGAGTGAGAGAGAGAATGGACAACTATGGGATGGTCTCACTTAACCTGTATCTATGACCTAGAAGAACTGTGGTGGTTACCATTGGAGGGGTGGTTGGGACACAGAACTTTGGTGGCGGGAGTGGTATAGAACTGTACTCTTATTACCTTAGAATGTAAATCACCATTACATCACTAATAAAAATATAATAAAAAAAGAACAAGAGAAAGGAGAAGCCTTAAGGCTGGAAGAGATAGCTCAGTGATAGAACACAGGCCTGGCATGCTTAAGGCCCCAAAAGCTTTACTTTAGGTTTGATTCCCTGAGTGAAACTGGAGAGGAGAGGAGGAAGAGAGAACAAGAAAGACACCTGCACTGCTCATGAAGCTTCCCCCGGAAGATGGAGATTGGGGTCTTGAACCTGGAAATGGTAATATGTTACTTTTTTTTTTTTTTTTTTAGTATTTATTATATTTTTGAGAGAGATGTAGAGCTAGAGACACAGAGAGAAACACCAGAACACTGCTCAGCTCTGGCTTATGGTGGTTCAAGGGATTGAACTCTCTTGCTCTCTTTTTTTTTTGGCAGGGGGGTGGTGATTATACTGGAGTTTCACCACTCTGGCCAACTTGACTTTTTCAGATAGAATGACAGAGGGAGAGAAGGAGAAACACCACAGCACAAAAGCATCCATCAGTGCAATGGGGCCAAACACAAGCCTGGGTCATGTAAATGGCAAACCGGCACTCTCTCAGATGAACTATCTTGCCAGCTCAATAAATACATTTTTAAAAATTAAATCCTAAATACATAAATAATAAAAACAGAGAAGCCCTGAGGTGGAGTCTTTGGCCATTCCCATGGTGTCAACAGTCTCTTAAGAATTGATTTCTGGTGGTATCACTGCAGGTGGAGATAAGAAGAGACACAGGATCAGACCATAAGCAGGTACAAGTCAGCTTGCCACCCATTGTTCTAAGAATGTCCCAGGCTGGAGTGAGCAGTGACAGTGAAGGTGCAAAGGTCTGCCCTGTGCTCTCTAGCCACACTCAGTTACTGGCGGACCATTTAACAAACACTACCCATGTACAGGTCTTAAGGGTGAGAACACTGTCCCCTCCTGGGGCCTGACACATGTGAGGCCCTCAGGAAATACTGGTGCCATGAATGAGTGATGCAGGTGACCTGGCTTATCAGCAAACTCTGAGCCGTGGAGACTCAGCAGTGGTTTCCCTATGTGGGTCATAGGACGTCAGCAAATAGGTACAATCTCAGAAGGGCAGCAGATAGGAGTACTGAGAAATTGATCCACTATGAATAACTAATCTGAAGGTCATAAAAATCACCCACATTCTGAAAAGCCCACAAGGAAATGGTGTCAATAATCATCACCATTAACAAGCAACCTATGTGTGCTATGTATTGTCACACACTGGCAAACTTAATTCTTTGGGTTTGTCTGTCCTAGTTTTTGGTGGAACTGGGATCCCATGTATTCACAGTCTTACTGCTCCAGGTGGCTTTTTTAATATTTATTTATTTATTTATTCCCTTTTGTTGCCCTTGTTTTATTGTTGTAGTTATTATTGTTGTTATTGTTGGATAGGACAGAGAGAAATGGAGAGAGGAGGGGAAGACAGACACCTGCAGACCTGCTTCACTGCTTGTGAAGAGAACCCCCTGCAGGTAGGGAGCCAGGGGCTCGAACCAGGATCCTTAATCCAGTCCTTGCGCTTTGTGCCACATGCGCTTAACCTGCTGTGCTACCACCCGACTCCCGTGTCTCTCTTTCTATCCTCCTCTCTTCCTCCTTCCCTCTCAATTTCTATTAAAAAAAAAAAAACTGGGGTGGGGAAGATAGTATAATGGTTACATAAAGAGACTCTCATGCCTGAGGCTCCAGGCTCAATCCCCTGCCCCACCATAAATCAGAGGTGGGGGAAGGAATATATATATATATATATATATATATATATATATATATATATATATATACACACACACACACACATACACAAATCTTGTCAATTGGTAAATAATACTTCCATTTTAAAACAAATCCTGAAAGTTCTAATTCTTGCTCAGAATCACAGATAGAAGGTTCAACTGATTCCAAAACCAACATTCTTAAAAGTTCCACTGGGGGGCTGGGCAGTAGTGCAACAGGTTAAGCACACATGGCGCAAAGCACAAGGACCGGTGCAGGGATCCCGGTTCGAGCCATCGGCTCTCAGAGGGTCTCTTCATAGGCAGTGAATCAGGTCTGCAGGTGTCTTTCTCTCCTCCTCTCTGTCTTCCCCTCCTCTCTCTGTTTTTCTCTGTCCTATCCAACAACAGCTATAATAACAATAAAAACCACAAGGGCAACAGCAAGGGCAACAAAAGTGGGAAAAGCGGCCTCCAGGAGCAGTGAATTTGTAGTGCTGGCACCGAACCCCAGTGATAACCCTGGAGACAAAAAAAAAAAAAAATACCACCACTTCCTTTTGGGTGTAACAAAACTGTTTCAGAACTAGATAGAGGTAGTGGCTGCACAATATTTGAATATTCTAAATGTCATCCAACTATACATTTCTAAGTGGTTGATTTTAAGTTCTGTGAATTTCACCTGAAAAAGAAAGAAAGAAAGAGAAAAAGAAAGAAGGAGCTCAATTTTCCTCTAAGGACAATAACACCAGGAAAGCTCAAGGTCAGGCTTTATTCGATGAAGGTAGACCTTTCTCTGTCATAGCAAGCTACTACAAATACTACAGGAAGGGAAGGGATAGGTTAATATTTATCAGGCAGCTAGCAGGTGCCAGGTGGGGCCTCCCACATCTTCTACTTAATCCTCCCTCAGTATATTAACTTTAATTTTTTTTTAAAGATAAGCCCCATGGGATGGACTGTATAACTAGCCAGAAATGGAGAGTCCAGCCACCCTTCCTGCCCCCAGTGTAGCATCCAGTGCTGTTGTCTCTGTGATTAGTGCATGAGCTGGATGCAAAAGCCAGAAACGGGAACTTGAGCACTAGGCCAATGTTTCTCAGGCCTAAACCCCTGTAACATGCTAGGGTAGGGAGGGGAGGGAAGCAGAGCTTGCCAGGAGGAGGAAACCAGCCACCCAAGACACCTCTAGAAGGAAGTTCAAAGTTCTTCTGCTTTGTGATTACTATATATGGTAATCTAAAGAAGCAAGAGCACTCCTATCTGTGTATGTTAGCCATTAGGAGATTTAGATGAAGAATAAATTCTGATAAGGTCTCAGGAATCTATAGTGGAACTGTACTGGCCAACTTAAAAACAAGTGTATGGGAAATCAAATCATAGTCAAAGGAAGCAGCAAAATAGGATAATCAAAGATAGTAAAAACATCCCATATCCATGAACATAAATGAAGAAAATTACCTTTATTTATTTATTTATTTTTATCCAAGGCACAGATCAACTTTGGTGTTGGCAGGGATTAAACCCAAGATCTTGGAGCCTCAAGTATGAAAGTCTTTTGCATAGCCACTTTTACTTTCCCGACACAAAATTACCTTTAAACATTTAAAATTAAACTTTAAAATATTAATCTCCCAATAAAGGAAAAAAATGTTTTAAAAAATTAAAATAAAAAGACTATTTGGGGCCAGGTGGTGTACGGACACATCTAAAACCAAAAGTTTAGCAAATAAATATAGAAAGATTACATATATATAGAGGGAGGAGCCTATCAAACAAAAGTACATGGGAAACAACCGTACAATCTGAGACAGCTTAGACCAGAGTAACTCTTAACATGATAAAAAGACATCATTGTGGGGCTGGTAAGATAGTTCACTTGGACAATGTTTGAGCCTGGCCTCCACAGCACTTTAGTGCTGTGATATCTCTCTGTCTCTCTTTTTCTCTACTGATAGAGAGAAGGGGGGAGTGTCACCATGTAACTGATACTTTCAGATTAATCAGGACCATCTCTCTGCCCAGCAGGAGCTGAAATGGATGATTGTTTCCCTATAAAGAATGTGTTTTCATATCACCATGTATAATAACAAGGAGTTTTGTCACCCACCTGCTTCCCCAAAAGAAAGCATCCTGCTTAAACGATTCACACAAAATCCTAATAAACTCTCAATTCAACATTTCATTTCTTTCTTTCTTTAAATTTTTAAAAAATATTTATTTATCCCCTTTTTGTTGCCCTTGTTTTATTGTTGTTGGATAGGACAGAGAGAGTTGGAGAGTGGAGGGGATGACAGAGAGGGGGAAGGAAAGATAGACACTTGCAGACCTGCTTCACCGCTTGTGAAGCGACTCCCCTGCAGGTGAGGAGCCGGGGGCTCGAACCGGGATCATTACGCCAGTCCTTGTGCTTTGTGCCACCTGAGCTTAACCTGTGCTACCCTCAACATTTCATTCCTAAGCCATCCTGGGGAAGCCCCAGCTAGACAGCAAGAGAAGTCCAATATCATGGATGATGGCAGTCGAAAACACCAAGTCTACAGTGACAGACCTAGGTCTGGGACCCATCAGGACAAACTGTGTGTGTGCATGCGTGTTTATGTGACACCAGCAAACAAGCTCAGAACCCCACATGTTTGATACCAAGAGATGACCTCCCCTGCCCAGTCTTACTTTCTAATTTTTCATTGTTTATTTATTTATTTGTTTGCTTGATTATTTATTTAGAGATAGAGATGGGTAAGAGAGAAAAGAGAGACCAAGGCATTGCACCATCATTCATGGAACTCCCCTGGTGTCATCCATGATGCTTCTATGTGGCACCAGGGCTTAAACCCAGGGCCTCCTGCACATCAGGTATGTGCTTCACTGGTGAGCTATCTCATGGGCCCCAGAAGATCCCAGTTCCCTCTATGGAACAGTGCTGGTCCCTGCCTTGGGGGAGGGCGGGCTAAGCATTCCTATATTTGAGTCTCTGGCCCTATTCTCCCACACACGTCCCTGGGACTCTGTCCTAAAGCTCAGGGAAAGAAAGGATTTGTGGAGGGCTGGGTAGTGGCGCACCTGGCTAAGAGCACATATTACCAAGCACAAGGACCCAGCTCCCCATCTGCAGGGGAGTGAATGAAGCAGGTCTACAAGTATCTATCTTTCTCTCCCTCTATCTCCCTATTCTCTTTGTCCTATCTAGGAAAAAAAAAAGTTAGAAACAACAGAGAGAGAAAGGATTTGTGGGTGACAGCAAATGGGCCTGTTTCATCTAGGTTGGACCATTTCAACAGTTTCACAAAAGGTAAGGCTAGGAAGTCCTTAGAGGTCACCTTCTCAAGGCTGTCAATTCACATAAGGGGAAACTGAGGCTCACAGCTGGCTACACAACTGAAAAAGCTAGATCCAGCTCCTCTCTATCTACAGCCCCCTTCCTTCCAGAGTCACTGTCCTCCCTAGACCCCAACCCACTGACGGTGATCCCCACTGTCCTCATTGTCTCCCTTCTTCCTCCTAGCACTTTCCAAACACGTGTTCCCATTATGATCCTGCCTCTCCCGGGGGCTGGCTCCCACCTATCATTTCATGGACAGGTCTTTCAGGGATGGGGACTTATATATATATTTTTTTTCCCTTTTGTTGCCCTGTTTGTTTTTTATTGTTGTTGTAGTTATTGATGTTGTTGTTGGATGGGACAGAGAGAAATGGAGAGAGGAGGGGAAGACAGAGAAGGGAAGAAAAAGACAGACACCTGCAGACCTGCTTCACCACCCTGAAGCGACTCCCCTGCAGGTGGGGAGAATGAATGGGACAGAATGGGGCAGGAAGCTGAGGTGACCTGCACTGTAGCCAGAGACAGAGACCTGGCATGGTCTCTTCTCCCAACAAACATGCTCACTGAACACCAGATACTCTTCTTCTTCTTCTAGCGTTTGCCCAACCAGATACTCTAAAGACCCCCAACTGTCAAAATCTTGATATTTGGGGGGCTCTCCTAAGTCTTAAGGTAGGAAAGGAAAAGTTGGGAGCTCTCAATGCCCCCCAAAGGGACAGTGAATGGCTTAACTTGTGTGTCAAAGTCCCCCATTAAGGTCAGAGTCCCAGATACAAAGGCAAATCTGGCAAGGAATCAGAATGTGACTTTCCAAATGAAGGTTGTGTGCTACCTCTAGACCTGCACCTTACCCCTGCAAAAATAGTGCTGGGTGAGCTGGGGAGACAGCATAATGGTTATGCAAAAGACTCCTATGCTTGAGGCTCTGAGGTCTCAGATTCAATCCCCAGAAGCCTGGTCTCTCCTCTCCTCTCCTCTCCTCTCCTCTCCTCTCCTCTCCTCTCCTCTCCTCTCCTCTCCTCCCCTCCCCTCCCCTCCCCTCCCCTCCCCTCCCCTCCCCTCTTCTCTCTCTCTCTCTCTCTATTAAAATAAATAAAATATTTTTATGCAGGGGGACAGATCCTCCTCTCCTGATGAGTGGTGTCATTAGGAATACATGAAACGGATGCTGGCCACGGTAACACAGCTTGTCTAAGTGGGTGAACATCAACTATAAACCAAAGATGCCCAGGAGCTAGAAAAGGCATGGAAGCTCATATCTTTGCTAGGACAGAGAGCCTCCTGGAAGGAGCAGGAGCCAGAGGACAATGCACAGCATCCTGCCCTAAGCTTACCAAACTCCATCTGTTCTAAGTGTTCCCAAGATCATGGTGTGAAAAGTCCTCCAGCAAGGTGTAATTTGCTAAAAAAAAAAAAAAAAAAAAGAAAGAAACAGGCTGTTGTAACAGGTCACTGGAGACAATCGGAGAGGGGTGGATCAAGATGATGTGGTCTGGCATTTGACAGATTTGAGGACAAAGGTACCAGCATCACGTTACAGTGCAGGACCCACAGGACCCTGTTTACAAAGGAAAGGACAAAGGGGCACTGCAGGCAGCACTGGGGCCTTTGCCCAGCACAGAGGAAAGGCAGATAGGTGTGCTGACCTGACCCAGGCTATGGGTAGGTTGGGGACAAAACCAAACAGAAGCTATTGTCCAGAAGTCTGGAATTCTAACCCTGCAGGACCACCCTCCTCTTTAGCATCAGGCTGACAGCCTGGACTCCAGGACCAGCTTTTCAGATTACAGACATTTACAAAAGCCTGAGCTCTGCTTTGCCTGATCTCTGACTACAGCCCCATATAGCTCATAAGGGTCAGAAGGTGGGAGACAGACCCCACTCTCTCCTATTTTCATTACAGGCAACACAAATGAACCCTGGCACTATCCTCACTGAGTGCAGACTTAACCTCAGCATCCTTCTTAACCCAGAGCTCCATCTGATTAGTCCCTCCTATTACCCTACTGACAGGCAAAGTCAAATTCAGGCTTTGTTCTTCAACACCTGCCCAATCAAATTTGTGCTGAACTTTTCTTGTCCCTCACTCATAACTAGTTTGGGGAATTTTACACAAAGAAATAATTTGACAGAATCCCAAAGCAGCCACAACACATAAACTTGCAAATGTTCAAGGTCAACAAATAGCAGACCATTTCCACCTTTCAATAAAAATAGAATAAACAAGTAGACAAAGTTTCAGTCAAACTTTATTTATAATAGGCACTTGTTACAAACATGGTCATAGTTAATTTTTTTTAAAGTAAATATGGGGGGGGGAATCAGAGCCACTTTGGCATAAGTGATTTTGGGGATCAAACTTGGGACCTAATGCTTTTAAACCTAGTACTCTAGCCACTGTGCCACCTCTGGGGCCACACCACAGTTAGTTTTCAAAACCATTTCATAAGTTGTATTGTTTCAGCTGGAAAGTTCCAGAAGAGACAGCTGAAGCTCAGGGAAGTGAAGCAGTGAAAAGTAACATACAAAGTGAGAGCTGGGTGTGATCGTGAGCTGCGAGCGCAGACCAAAGGGATTCGGAGGCTACACAGGCTCTGGTGCTACATATAAATATATGTATATATCGACCCTGGGTCAGGTGGATAGAGGCAAATAGTGTGTCACCAGTGTGTCCTAGACCCTCGCCTCTCCAGAGCTCTAGCCCAAGGGGGAAAGATAGAAACAGGCTGGGGGTATGGATTGACCTGCCAATGTCCAAGTCCAGCAGAGAAACAATTACAGAAACCAGAACTCCTACCTTCTGTACCCAAAAACAACTTTTATTTGAAGTGATAGGAGGAAGAGGATAAGAGAACTCTGAAATCCAGTTCCATCAGGTCCCAGACAGAGAGGAGGAAAAAGGGAGAGATACATGGTGAAGTAATAGGATTATGTGGCTTGGAGGGGAAGAGAAGACTGGACCTGGAAGAAAAAGGGGGTAATTATGTACAAATGTAGACAGATTGCAGTGGACTGCAATGGAGGGATCAGGGATTCAGAACTCTGGTGGTGGGAGTGTTGTGGACTTGTACCCCTATTGACATGTGATTGTGTAAATTAATATAAATAAATAAATAAATCCAGGAAAAAAGTGAGAGCTTGGAGTGGGACTGAAATCCACATTTAATTCCTAGTGCAGGTGGTTGTAGGGTGAGCAAACTACCCCTTAAGTGTATATGTTCAAAAGATCACATTATTCATGAAAATAATAAAATAGCTCAACTGGCAAAGCATCAAATTCTCATGTCTGAAGTTCCTACTTCAATTCCTGGTACCACATGCACTGAAATGGTGACTTATTTCTCTCTATCCCATGTGCAACTCTCTCTGACATGTAATAAATAAAATAATCTTTAAAGAAATATTTATGTTAAGGATTAGCAAAATAGCTCACTTGGATAGTGTGCTGTTTGCCATGTGTGTGACCCAGGGCCAAGCCTGGACCCCATAGCATTAAAGGAAAAACTTCAGTACTGTGGTCTCTTTTGAGCCTCCTTTCTAAGAGAGAGATAGACAGACAGAAGAAAATGTAAAGAAAAAAATCTTTATGATAAAATAAAATGATGAAAACAAAAAAAATCATTCAGAAACATTTGGTGAAAGACAGTTTCTCTGCTATGACGAAGGTTTTGTAAAAATGGGCAAGCAGTGCAAAGGCTCCACAGAAGTAAACAGAGGCCTCAGTAGAGAATTCCAGCTGATCATTATTTAGTTCCTTAACTTTGAACCATTTCTGGAACCCACAATACCCTGGCCTGGCATGAGACACCATGGGGGAAAAAAGAGAGCATAGGGGCTTGTCTGAGAAGGGAACCTCAGAGGGCAGAACACCCAGGGATGAAAGACAAGAGAAGGACAAAAGTGGAAAGTGGTATGTGGAATGGATGAGAAAGAGGAGAAAAACATATAAAAGCACAGTCTATCAAGGGAGCAGGCAGCCCCATCCTGGGCAAGCACAGTGAAAAACTGTCCAGTTCAGAGCTCTGGGTCCTGCAGTGACACCTTTGCCCTTTCTACTCTGGCATCTTCAGGGAAGAAGGTAAGCTAGACCCTGCCAACAGTGCCAAGCCCATGGCCAAGCCCAGCTAGACTGGAGTTGAGTCCTAACTGAGTTCAGTGAAGGTCACCCAGGCCTCAGCCCACTGGGGCAGAGCTCTTTTTCTATGAAAGATCACCTTTTGTATGGCACGTAAGTCATAATTCATGGAATCTGAATCATAAAGGAGTGATTCATTCTACATGAGAATGGTAAGAGGATGGGGATAAAGAATCAGCGTTTTAAAAGATGAACTGAAGTTCACCAGTCACCAGAATGGTCGGGCAAACAGCTCTTAACTTGAGGACTTTGAGCAAGTTAACTTCATTTCTAGAATCTGTTCTCATTTATGACAAATAATATAAATGTTTTAACAGGCATAATAGCTCACTTGAATAGGATGTTGTTTTGCCAACATGTGCATGACCCAGGTTCAAATCTGGCCACCACCACAATGAAGGAAACTTTGGTGCTATGGTCTGTTTCTCTCTCTCTTTCTCTCTTTCTCTCTGTTTAAAAAAAAAGTCAGGTAGCAGACTGTGAGAGCACTCTTTCCTCTCTCTCTCTCCCCCCTAAGAGCTTTTTTAAAATTTTTTTGTTTTATTTACTTATTTATTATTGGATAGAGCCCGATATTGGATACAGCCAGAGAGAAATTGGGAGGGGAGGGGAAGATAGGGAGAGAGAGACACCTGCAGCCCTGCTTCACCACTTGTGAAGCTTTCCCTCTGCAGGTGGGGATCAGGGACTTGAATCTGGATCCTTGCACACTGTCATATGTGTGCTTAATCAGCTGCACCACCACCTGGCCCCACTTCTAAGAGCTTTTTAACTTGCTAGTGACAGTAATAGGAACATGGAGCTGGCTCCTGAGCTACACACTGCCTCCCCACAGTTAAAATGGTCTTTGATTTCCTAGTTTTTGAGTTCTACCTCTACCTTCATCTTGGCTTGAGACTTGGTGTCTTCATCTGTCCTTTGGAGATCCACCTGGTTCCCTGGTCCCTAGCACCACTACGTACAGGCTTCTTGGCAGGTTTTGTTTGTTTGTTTGCTTTTTGGTCTTTTATAAAATTTTCATCAGGCGCTTTATGTCTTCAATATGCAACATAAGCAACCCAAAGCCGAGCCATGGTGATATGCATCAGCAAAGAAAGGTCCTTTCTGGTACCAAGAAAAAGATGGGTTTTACTCCATAACACCCAACCAAAAAGAGGTGTGTACTCCTATGTTCATAGCAGCACAATTCATAATAGCTAAAACCTGGAAGCAACCCAGGTGCCCAACAACAGATGAGTGGCTGAGAAAGCTGTGGTATATATACACAATGGAATACTATGCAGCTATCAAGAACAATGAACCCACCTTCTCTGACCCAGCTTGGACAGAGCTAGAAGGAATTATGTTAAGTGAGCTAAGTCAGAAAGATAAAGATGAGTATGGGATGATCCCACTCATCAACAGAAGTTGACTAAGAAGATCTGAAAGGGAAACTAAAAGCAGGACCTGACCAAATTGTAAGTAGGGCACCAAAGTAAAAACCCTGTGGTGAGGGGTAGACATGCAGCTTCCTGGGACAGTGGGGGGGTGGGAGTGGGTGGGAGTGATGGGTCACAGTCTTTTGGTGGTGGGAATGGTGTTTATGTACACTCCTAGCAAAATGTAGACATATAAATCAGTAGTTAATTAATATGAGAGGGGGAAAATCAATTGTATGTCTCAAAGTTTTTCAAAACACAAACTGAATCCTTTTAATATATAGTCTGTGTATTTGATATGCGGACTCTCTCAAAAGCCTAGATCAAGTAGATTAGAAGCATCCAATAGCACAGCTATATACAAGATACTGGATACTGTACAGCAAACCATAACAAAAGGACTTTTCAAAGTTAACCCAATTACCAAATAATGTGATGATAACATTAACTATCGATTGTCTTTTTGAACCCTAAGACAGCAGGAACCTCACATCTCCACTATAGAGCCCCTACTTCCCCCAGTCCTGGAACCCTTGGATAGGGCCCACTTTCCCGTATGACTCTCCCAATCCATACCAAATAATATTGCATCCGCCGATCACAACCTAACCAACGCAACGATTGCCACCTCAACATGCTTCACCTCAGACTGTGTCCAGAGACTTCACGTGTGGAATGACAACCCTTCAGCTTCATTACTCGGGTGAGACCTTTCCTTTCATAGTACACTCTAATTTCATCTCAGGTGGTTCACTTTCTAACAAAGTCCCATAACCTAGATATATACCAGTTTCTGTGAGAGAGAGCTTATGTTCACACGTATTCATAAACTACTGCAAAATATATACCTGAAAGCAGAAGTACACTAGAGTTTGCAGTGAGTACCTCCCTAATACTTCCTCTCCACTATTCCAAGCTTTGGGGCCATGATTGCTCAACAATTTGTTTGGCTTCGTATGTTAACTCTCTTTTCAATCACCAGGTTCCAGATGCCACCAGGATGCTGGCCAGGCTTCCCTGGATTGAAGACCCCACCAATGTGTCCTGGAGCTCAGCTTCCCCAGAGACACACCCTACTAGGGAAAGAGAGAGGCAGACTGGGAGTATGGACCGACCAGTCAACGCCCATGTTCAGCGGGGAAGCAATTACAGAAGCCAGACCTTCCACCTTCTGCAACCCACAATGACCCTGGGTCCATGCTCCCAGAGAGATAGAGAATGGGAAAGCTATCAGGGGAGGGGGTGGGTTATGGAGATTGGGTGGTGGGAATTGTGTGGAGTTGTACCCCTCCTACCCTATGGTTTTGTTAATTAATCCTTTCTTAAATAAAATAAATAAATAAATAAAATTTAAAAAAAGAAAGAAAAGAAAAAGATGGGTTTTCCCAGGAGCCACAGGAAGCATAAACAGTTCCTGGGAAAGCAAAAAGCTGAAACCCACCAGGGAGCAATGAAGATTGTATGGCTGCTCCCCAGAGTGTCATAGTCACTGAAGCTTCTAAGGAGAAGCTTCGCCCCTGACAATTTCATTACCAATTTCATTAAAGGAGGGAGGTATGTATGTGGTTTCTGCCCGTTAATCAGTCTGCTCAACTCAGTTCTCTGTTGCAATAAAAGCTGAGGTTTTACAAATGCCAATCCACCCCCAGAGTTCCTCCCTGAGTGTGGCTATCTTCCAGAATTTAATTCAACCTCAAGACTCTAGTTGAACAGGGCTGAATTACTGTGCTAAGAATACATACGGAGGGGGTTGGGCGGGAGCACAGTGGGTTAAGCGCATGTGGTTGGGCGGGAGCACAGTGGGTTAAGCGCATGTGGCGCAAAGTACAAGGACTGTTGTAAGTATCCCGATTCGAGCCCCCGGCTCCCCACCTGCAGGGGGGTCACTTCATAGGCAGTGAGGTGGGTCTGCAGGTGCCTGTCTTTCTCTCCCCCTCTCTCCATTTCTCTCTGTCCTATCCAACAGCGACGACAAAAAAATGACAAGATAGTAATGACAGCAATGATGAACAACAAGGGGAACAAAAGGGAAAAAATAGCCCCAGGAGCAGTGGATTCATAGTGCAGGCACCAAGCCCCAGCAATAACCCTGGAGACAAAAGAAAAAAAAAGAATACATAAGGAATAAAACAATCTACAGACAACAGGAAGAAATTTGTTTCTTTATTGTTTATAGCACCTGCTTTACTATTCTGTTAGAGACTATGTTAAAAAGAGTTTCAGTCCCAACCTTCACAGTTACTTTCTTTTTATTTTTATTTAAAGATTTTATTTATGTATGAGAAAGATAGGAGAGAGAGAGAGAGAGAGAGAGAGGGAGAGAGAGATGGAAAGAGCCAGACATCAATCTGGTATATGTGCTGCCAGGGATTGAGCTCAGGACCTCATGCTTGAGAATCTAGTGCTTTAGCCACTGTGCCACCTCCCGGACCACCACAGTTATTTTCTAGAGTGGTCAGAGAGATGACTCAGCAGATAGAATACAGGATTTGAAGACAGAAGCCTGGGTTTCAATCCCCAGCACTACATATGCCAAAGCAGATTGGTGTCCTGGTCTCAGTGTCTCTCTCATTAAATAAAAATATCTTGGGGGTAGGGGAATGCGAAGGAACTTTTTTCTTTAAGTTTTATTTACTTTTATTGTTATTATATTTGATAGGAAAGAGAGAAATTGAGAGGGGAGGGGATATAGAGATAGAGAGAGAGAGAGAGAGAGAGGGAGAGAGAGAGAGAGGAAGAGAGGACCTGGAGACCTGCTTTACCACTCATGAAGCTTCAGGGGCTTGTGCATTCATGTGCATCAAAAGAACTTTCATGCCTGAGGCTCCTAAGTCCCAGTTTCAAACCCAGCATCACAATAAGCTAAAGCTGAGCAGTGCTCTAGTCTCCCTCTATCTCTGTATCTCTCTTTCATTAAAACAAATAGAATGCCTCAAAGATGAAGTGGTATTCTGTACTATTTCAAACACACAGTAAATAAAAATATCTTGAGGGCCAGCAGGTGGTTCACTTAATAGAGAGCACACGTTACCACATTACCAAAAGGACCTGGGGTAGAGCCCACCACATGGGAGCACATGCGGGGGAAGCTGTGTAAGAGGTACAACAGTGCTGTGATGTCTCCCTTTCTCTCTGTCTCTCTTCATTCCACTTTATTTTTTATTCAATGGAACAGAACAAAATTGAGAGGGAGAGAGAAAGACACCTGAAGACTTGCTTCACTACTCATGAAGCTTCTGCCCTGCAGGTATGGGCCAGGAGCTCAAACCCAGGTCCTTATGCATGGTAATGTCTGCACTACCACCTGGCCCCTCTTTCTATCTCTATTTCTCATCCTTTACCTAATAAGATTTAAAATAAAAAGACCAGGTGCTGGCGCACCTGGTTGAACACACATATTAATAATGTGGAAGGATCTCAGTTGAAGCCCCTGGTCTCCACTTGCAGGAGGAAGCTTCGTAAGTGGTAAAGCAGGGCTGGAGGTGTCTGTCTTCCTCTCTATATCCCCCTCCTATCAATATTTCTCTATGTCTTATTTCTCAATAAATAAAGTATAAAAAATAAATCCTTTTAAAAAGGTCATATTCAGGAGCTGGGTGGTAGGGCAGCGGGTTAAGCACACATGGCACATGGCACAAAACACAAGGACTGTCATAAGGATCCCAGTTCAAGCCCCCGGCTCCCCACCTGTAGGAGGGTCGCTTCACAAGCGGTGAAGCAGGTCTGCAGGTGTCTATCTTTCACTCCCCCTCTCTGTCTTCCCCTCCTCTCTCCATTTCTCTCTGTCCTATCTAACAACAACAGCAACGGTAAACAAGGGGGGAAAATAGCCTCCAGGAGCAGTGGATTTGTAGTGCAGGCACCAAGTGCCAGTGATAACCCTGGAGGCAAAAAAAGGGGGGTCAGGCGGTAGCACAGAGGGTTAAGCGCACATGGCGCAAAGCGCAAGGACCCGCATAGGGATCCTGGTTCGAGCCTCTGGCTCCCCACCTACAGGGGAGTCACTTCACAGTGGTCTGCAGGTGTCTGTCTTTCTCCCCCCTCCCCTGTTTTCCCCTCCTCTCTCCATTTCTCTCTGTCCTATCTAACAATGACATCAACAACAATAATAATAACCACCACAACAATAAAGCAAGGGCAACAAAAGGGAAAAAAAGCCTCCAGGAGTTGTGGATTCATGGTGCAGGCACCTAACCCCAGCAACAACCCTGCAGGGAAAAAAAAAAATCACATTCTAAAGGGTATTTAATTATCTGGTAGAGTTCTCCTGAGGTCTTACCAGGCATGCAAAATGGGTAATTTATGGTTGGGCTATCTTTGCCGCTCCAGAAAATACAGGATTCAAGGCCAGCCTGGCACTGGGGGTCAGAAGCCATATGAACTTGCACCAGTCAGGTTCATTCATTCTCCTTGAACCACCTGCCTTCCCCTCTCTCAGGAGGAAGCCTTGGCCTCCTCTCTGCCCAACTCTGAAAGCTGAATAGCACCTCCTGCTTCTTGGCTCCCCAACTGCTCAAATAAATAATAAAATAAATAAAAATAAATTAAATAAATAAAAGCATCATGTGCACATAGCTTTTCTGCAAGGCAAGCAATCTGTATCCCAGACTGATTCTGTTCTAAGTCAAGAGAACCTAGCCCTGCAATCCAGTTATCCCACAGAGCCACCAGGATAAGGGAATGGGTTCCGGGTCCCTGGCATCAACCAGGCACTTCTGGGTAACAAACAGACAGTAGTGGTGAAGCAGCTGGGTGTGTGGCCCCTTTAGAGGATTGCCCAGACCAGCTCACCCCC
This sequence comes from Erinaceus europaeus, assembly GCF_950295315.1. Taxonomy (NCBI): domain Eukaryota; kingdom Metazoa; phylum Chordata; class Mammalia; order Eulipotyphla; family Erinaceidae; genus Erinaceus; species Erinaceus europaeus. The sequence goes on along the minus strand of NC_080163.1, from coordinate 121,979,373 downwards.
CCCCCCTTACTTTCTCCAGAAACATCAAGGTCACAGTGGTGTCTTAGTTCCTTGTCTGGCTCTTAACACAGAATAAAGAAATCCAAAGTCAAATGGTTTGCCCACCCCAGCTCTACCTCCTGTTTGCTCTGGAATTGGGACAGGTCCTGTCACTGCTCTGGGCCTCAGTTTTCCCCTATGTTTGTTTACCTAGATGCCCGACCCTGAGGGATAAAACTTGTCCAAAGTCAGCACTGACAAAGGCAGCTGCACCAGGTCCTTGCTGGGTTGCTGGTGGCTGTGGCTATTGTCACATGTGACCTTCCCAACTCCTAAGGAGATATCCACAATGTAAAGAGTCAGGCACCAGGCACTGTCCACCAACTAGAAGCCACAGAGTGACTTAGCCAGCAGAGCACAGGAAATGCATTTGTGAGGGGGGGGGAGGGTGGGAAGGGGGAGGGGAAGAAGAAAGAGGAGGAGGAGGAGTGGAAGGAGTGGGAAATCAGTCTTCAAAGTGAAAACTGGCTAACCCATATCTGCAACCTTAGGAGAACTGCTGTAGCTTACAATGGAGAGATTGGGGATCAGGAACTCTGGTGGTGGGAACGAAGAGGAGTTGTAGCCATTATCTTGTAACTTTGTAAATCAATGTTAAATCACTAATAAATAAGGGAAAAAAAAGTGAAAAGTAGAAGTGGTGACATTGCCACTGTGGTCTTTACCAGATACTGTTCCACGCTCTCTGTACACAGTTGCTCATTAATTCTGCCTTGCAGCCAGCCGTGGAACACACTAACCCATTCCTCTGGGAACTGAGGCCTAGAGAGGATGAGCAACATGCCCAAGATCACTCAGGAATTGATGGAGTTGAAATCTGAACTGGCATTATTTGACTCCAAAGGATTAATTCTTTTTTTTAATCTTTATTTATTTATTGGATAGAGACAGCCAGAAGTAGAGAGGGAAGGGGTGATAGAGAGGGAGAGAGACAGAGAGACACCTGCAGCTCTGCTTCACCACTTGCAAAGCTTTCCCCATGCAGGTGGGGGCTGGGGGTTTGAACCTGGGTTCTTCTGCATTGTAACATGTGTGCTCAACCAGGTGCGCAACCACCCGGCCCCAGAAGGGATTCTTTTAAGGGTAAGATGCTTCAGCCCAAAAGATGACAGAAGCTAGAGGGCTGGACTTCCAAGCATGAAGAATCACGTCTCAGAGTGGTGTTCTGGTTTTCTCTCTCCTTTGTCTCTCTAAACAAGAATAAACAACTCTTTTTAAAATAATACTAAAGGTAACATACCATCAGAAATAAAGTTCTAGGGAGTTGGGTGGTAGTGCAGTGGTTAAGTGTAAGTGGCGCAAAGCGCAAGGACCGGGGAGTAAGGATCCAGGTTTGAGCTCCTGGCTCCCCACCTGCAGGGGAGTCACTTCACAATCTGTGAAGCAGGTCTGCAGGTGTCTATTTTTCTCTCCCCCTCTCAGTCTTCCCTTCCTCTCTCCAGTTCTCTCTGTCCTATCCAACAATGACATCAACAACAACAATAAAAAGAAAACAACAAGGGCAACAAAAGGGAAAATAAATATAATAAAAAAAATTTTTTTAAAAAGAAATAAAGTTCTACATTTCTTCTTTTTTTTGCATTCATGGGCCAGAAGATAGCCCAGCCATTAGAACATGTGCCTTGCCCTATGAAAGGCCCTGCATTCGAGCCCCAGAATCACAGGAAACATCACAGGCAGCACAGGCTGAAGGTTGGGGGGTAGACAGTGAGCTATGCTGAGGTCTCTCTCTTTCTCTCTCTCCCACTCCCCCCCCCCTCTCTCTATGAAATATTGGGCTGGAGAAACTACTCAGTTGTGTCACACATGCAGAAGGCCCTGAGTTCATTCTCTAGCACCATGTTAAATAATAATAATGATAATAATAATATTCAGAATGTGTTAAAACAGAATACACACAGCAGATCTACTCATCCAGCTTTTTTATAAATGGGGAAATTGAGGCTCAAGGAAAGAGAAAAGCTTACCCAATCAGGCAGGCACTTAGTGGCATAAAGACCACCCTCTTTGCTATTTTTGACTAGAACACTACTCAGTTCTGGCTCATGGTGCTGCTGGGGACTGAATCTGATAACTTGGAGCCTCAAGCATGAAAGCTTGTTGTGTAACTGGTGTGGTATCTTTTTGCTTAGTCATTTGAAAAAGGACAACAATCATTTGAAAAATGACTAAGGAGATGAGGTGGGGCTGGGGAGATAGCACATCAGCTACACAACAAATTTTCATGCCTGAGGCTTCAAAGGTCCATACTTTATTTGTGGACCATTTCACAAGAAAAATATTCAAGGAGGATGAGGATATATAGTATAATGGTTATACAAAGAGACTCATGCCTGAATGGGGGGTATTTAAGGACTGAGCAGATAGTCCAGTGATAGAGCACAGGGCTTGCATGTCTGAAGTCCTAGGTTCAATCCATAGTACAACCATATGCTGAGTTGAACAGTGCTCTGGATGCTCTCTCATAAAGATAGATAGATAGATAGATAGATAGATAGATAGATAGATAGATAATTTTTATAAGCAGGCAGGCGAAAAAAACACCACTAAATTTTAAGACACACTTTTCTTAATTCCAGTGTTTCACCATCACTTTACACCTGTTTCATACAAAGTAAATGATGTGGGACAGGGGCAGATAGCACAGTAGTTATGCAAACAAATTGTCACACATGAGGCTCAAAATTACCAGGTTCAATTCCCCGCACCATCATAAGACAGAGATGATCAGTGCTCTGGTTACAAAGAGATTGAGAGATTACAGAGAGATTGAGAGAGAGAGAGAGAGAGAGAGAGAGAGAGAGGGAGAAGGAAAGAGGAAGAGGAGAAGAAGAAGAAGAGGAAGAGGAAGAAGATGGGGGAAAAAAGAGTTCTGAGCTCCAGCTCCATCAGCATCTGGAGAGAAAGGAAGAAAAGAAAGGAGAGGGACAAATGGAGGTAGTAATGTTGTCATGAGTGGCTTGGAGGGGAAGAAAGGATTAGATCTTAAAGAAAAAGGGGGCAATTTTGTATAAATGTAGACAGTTGTGGATGATGGTTGAATCATGTCTACAACCTTAGGGGAACAGCGGTGGCTTCCAGTGAGGAGACTGGAGATTCAGAACTCTGGTGGTAGGAATGGAGTGGATTTATACCCCTGTAGACATATAAATTTGTAAATCAATATTAAATCACTAAATTTTTTTTAAAAAAGTAAATGATGTGGAAATGTTACCCTTATCATTCTTAAATTAAAAGCCAGTCTACTTATTCTTCACATGGAAATTGTGGCAAAGGCCGAGGGAGGAAGGGACCCATCCTGGCAGCACTGAGTCCATGATGGCCACTCCAGAAGGTTTCTTTTTCTTTAAACATTTTTTAAATATTTACTTAATCCCTTTTGTTGCCCTTGTTTTTTTATTGCTGTAGTTACTGATGTCATCATTGTTGGATAGGACTAAGAGAAATGGAGAGAGGAGGGGAATACAAAGGGAGGAGAGAAAGATAGACACCTGCAGACCTGCTTCACCACCTATGAAGCAACTCCTCTGCAGGTGGGGAGCTGGGGGCTTGAACTGGGATCCTTACACTGGTCCTTGCGCTTTGCACCACGTGTGCTTAACCCGCTGTGCTACCACCCAACTCCCTCCAGAAGGTTTCTTAAGAGAACAGCTGTTCTGCATCCCCACTAGCAGAAGGAAAGAGCTGTCAGTGACTCAATGCATCATCATGCCAGCATAGTCAACTCTTTGTATACTTCCAACTGTAGTTTTATTATGAAATTTTGTGATGGCCTCAGACAATAAGCCATTTTTTAAATGAAGAGCTGGAAAATCAAGAGATTTGGATCAAAATGTTATACTGCACTAGCAATGCAAGCCAGCATCCCCTTCATCTACCAGAATGAATATTTGCACTTCACCACCATCCCTTGCCCTAACAGCTGGACACTGAGCCAATCCTTCTAAGGCAGTGATTGGCATTGAGGGAGGAAGGTTCTCTGTCCCCTAGGATAAAGTCAGAACTGCCAGAGACTGGAATATTTCACCTAGCAAAAGCTGTCAAAGTCTAATCCCTGAGAAATGGAGAGAGGAGGAGAAAACAGAGGGGGGGGGGAGAGAAAGATAGACACCTGCAGACCTGTTTCACCGTCTGTGAAGCGACTTCCCCTGCAGGTGGGGAGCCGGGGACTCGAACCAGGATCCTTACAAAGGTCCTTGCGCTTAGTGCCACCTGCACTTAACCCACTGCGCTACTTCCTGACTCCCTTGATCCTCTTTTTCACTGCAAAACTGAACTTGAACAAGTGAAGCAATATACCCAACTGAAGTTTCTCAAAGTATCAATTTACCCCAGCCCCCCTCTGCCATTGGCCCACTTCACCAAGCTGAGAATAGTTCCAGATTTCAAAGGCACTCTGCAGGCTGTTAATGGAATTCTCTGAGGGTGATGAAAAGCTCTGGAACTGAACAATGGCGATGATTGCCCGATATTGAGTGTACTTATTAATATGACTGAGTGTCACAGTTAAATAGCTGCAGTAATTCATTTTATGCTACTGACTTTTAGGACAAATTTTTGAAGTGGAAAAGAAAACGGAGCTCTCAAGATTCAACACTCTGCCCCCATAGACATATCTTGGCAAATAGCCTATTCTAATGTTCCTTCCTCCTTGAACTAGCCAGTCATGAGAACCCAGACTTGCCAGGAGAAAAGGAGCCAGGAAGGTTGAGAAGATGGCCTTCCAAAGTTCAGGGCAGGGTGCATGTAGCAATGCTGATTAGAACATGAGAGAAATGCATTTGTTTTGTTCCAGGAAGGGAACTAAACCTTTTAAGTCATGAGTCTAGTCATACTTTTTTTTTTAAAGGATCATCATGCTAATTAACTCCAGAATCCCACCTCCTAAAAATGCACTCCAAAGAAATAACCCATGAAAGACAGAAAGGAGTTGCAGACATTAAAATGCTACTGGAACATTATTTATAAAAATAAAAACTGCAAATCGGGCAGTAGCGCAACAGGTTAAGTGCAGATGGCGCAAATCACAAGGACCAGCATAAGGATCCTGGTTTGAGCCCCCGGCTCCCCACCTGCAGAGGAGTCGCTTCACAGATGGTGAAACAGGTCTGCAGGTGTCTATCTTTCTCTCCCCCTCTCTGTCTTCCCCTCCTCTCTCCATTTCTCTCTGTCCTATCCAACAACGACAACAACAATATAACTACAACAATAAAACAAGGGCAACAAAAGGGAATAAATAAATATTTTTTAAAAATAAAACTTAAAAATAAATAAATAATAAAAATTGGGGGCTGGGCAGTGATACACTTGGTTGAATGCACATATTACCATGGGTTTAAGCCCTTGCTCCCCACCTGCAGGGGGGATGCTTCCTGAGTAGCAAAGCAGTTCTTCAGGTGTCTCTCTTTCTCTCTCCTTGTCTCCCTTTCCACTCCTAATTTCTCTCTGCTCTATCAAATAAAATGGAGAGAAAGAGAAAGGTGGGGGAAGGGAGGGAGGGTGGGTGAACAGGCAGGCCTCCAGGAATGGTAGATTCACAGTGCCAGCTATCAAGCCCCTGCAACAACCCTGATGGCAATAATAAATAAATAAATAAATAAATAAATAAATAAATAAATAAATATAAGATGAGATCCAGCAGCCAGGGAAGTGGCACAGTAGACAGAGGGTCATACTTGCCCACTTGTGTCCTTCAGTTCAATCCTCAGCACTGCATATAACAGATACTTCGGTTCTCTCTCTTTAACATTAGCAAACAAATAAATCTAAATAAAAATAAATATATATACTAAAATTGTCAGCCTGGGAGATAGCTCAGTGGATAAAGTATTGGATGAACTGGTCCTAAGTTTGATCCCTGCTGTCACATGTGCTAGACAGAGTAATGCTCTGGTATCCTTTCTCTCTTTCATTAATAAATAAATCTAAAATAAATAGAAATTGGTGCTGGAAGATGGCTCAGTGGATACAGCACATATTGTACATGCATAAGGCTCTGGGTTCAATTCTCAGGACCACGTGGAAGCAGTAAGGAAACTCCATGGGTGATCGAGCAGTGCTGTAGTTTCCCTCTCTCTCTGCTCTCTTTAAGTATGCAAAATTTTAAAATAGGTTTGGGAGGTCACCTGGCAGAGTCAGACATCCACAAGGCCCTTGGTTCATTTCCCACCACCATGTTTTTTTAATTGAAGATAGCTTATCAGTTAGAGTGAGCACCTGATTGTGTGTAAGGGCCTGGGTTCAAGACCTACCACCACATGGAAGCACCATAGTAGAGTGGTACTGTGGTGCCTGCTATGCTTTTCTATCTGAATTTTAAAAAGAAGGGCAAAAAAAAAAAAATTATATTGTATTTTTTTAAAAAAAAAGAAGTAGGGGCCAGGTGGTGGTGCACCTGGTTAAGCGCTCACATTACAGTGCACAATGACCCAGGTTCAATCCCCTTGACCCCTCCTGCAAGGGGAAAGCTTCACGAGTGGTGAAAGAGGGCTGCAGGTGTCTCTCTGTCTCTCTCTATATATATATTTCTCTCTTCCCTCTCAGTTCCCCTCTGTCTCTATCCAATAATAAACAAAAATATTTGTAAAAAAAAAAAAAAAGAAGAAGAAGAAGAAGTAAAAAAGCTGGTGCGAGAACAGTGGAATTGTGCATATAAAAAAGAAAAAGAATAAATATCGGTGAGCCAGGTGGTAGGGCAGTGGATAAAGGGTTGAACTCTCAAGCATGAGGTCCCGAGTTCTATCCTTAGTATCACACGTACCAGAGTTGATATTCTGGTTCTCTCCCACTCTCATTAATATATATGTTTTTTTTTATTTACTTCTTTATTGGGGAAATAATGTTTTACATTCAACAGTAAATACAATAGTTTGTACATGCATAACATTCCCCAGTTTCCCATTTAACAACACAACCCCCACTATGTCATTTATCATCCTTCATGGACCTGTATTCTCCCCACCCACCCATCCCAGAGTCTTTTACTTTGGTGCGATATGCCAATTACATTTCAGGTTCTACTTGTGTTTTCATTTCTTGTTTTTCAACTTCTGCCTGAGAGTGAGATCATCCCATATTCATCCTTCTAATATATATGTTTTAATTAACTAAATATTATTGGCCAGGAAGATGGCTCAGCGAGTAAAACAAATTACTTGCAAGCATAAGGCCCTGGGTTCAATCCCTGGTACCTCATATGTCAGACCAGTGTTCTGTTCTCTCTCTCTCATAAAATAAGTAACTAAATAAAAATAAAAATGGGTAGTGACACAAGAAACCAGCAACAGGGAACATTTTGTACAATGCAGAGGACTTGTAAAATGGAACACCCGGCCCCTAGAAAAATATTCAATACAAAGACTCTGCAGTCACAGAATTCTAAGATTATGTTAAGTACAGACAAGGAAAAAAGCAACAGCCTGGAGCGTTCTGTAAGCCCTGGACACAGCAGTGCACCACAGTGGCGGGGGGGGGGGGGGGGGGGAGGGCAGGTCACCCACAGCAGCCCTGAGAAGGTGGCCCTGCCTGTGAGACGAACCGTTTTTTCCTGTTACTCTTTTTTAAAGAAAAGTCTTGGGGGCTGGGCGGTAGCACAGAGCGCAAGGACCAGCATTCGAATCCTGGTTCGAGCCCCTAGTTCCCCACCTGCAGGAGGATCACTTCACAGGTGATGATGAAGGTCTGCAGGTGTCTATCTTTCTCTCCTCTTCTTTGTTTTCCCCTCCTCTCTCGATTTCTCTCCATTCTATCCAACAACAAACACAACAGCTATAACAACAACAATAATACAACCACAACAAGGGCAACAAAATGGGAAAAATAGCCTCCAGAAGCAGTGAATTCGTAGTGCTGGCATTGAGCCCAAGAAATAACCCTGGAGGCAAAAAAAAAAAAAAGTCTTGTGGAGGGGGGATGTAATCTTGGATTTACAGGAAAATTGTAAGGAAAGAAAAACAAGGTAAATTCATTTAAAGGTAGGAGAAATAGCATAATGGTTGTGCAAAAAAAGACTTCCATGCCTGTATCTCCATAATCCTAGATTCAATCGCTGGGTGCCACCAGGTAATTTTCACCAGTAGTGCTCTGGTGACAAAACAAAACAACAACAAAAGGAAAAGTTGTGATTTGGTACAGAGCACCTCCCCGTGCTTCTGTCCTGGGACTCATTCCAGGCAGCCACATTACATGCAGTCTTTTTTTTTTTTTTTTTTTTTTTGCCTCCAGGATTATCACTGGGGATCAGTACCAGCACTAAAATCCACTGTTCCTGGAGGCCTTTTCCCCTTGATTTTTTTTTTTGATAGGACAGAGAAAAATTGAGAGAGAATGGAAAGACAAACAGGGAGAGAGTAAAATAAACACCTGCAGACCTACTTCACAGCTTGTGAAGTGAATCCCTGCAGGTGGGGAGCTAGGGCTTGAACCCAGATCCTTGAGCAGGTCCTTGCACTTCATACTATGTGCACTACAGCCCAACGCCCAGGCAGTCTATTTTTTTAAATATTTATTTATTTATTTATTCCCTTTTGTTGCCCTTGTTTTATTGTTATAGTTATTGATGTCATTGTTGGATAGGACAGAGAGAAATGGAGAGAGGAGGGGAAGACAGAGAGGGGGGAGAGAAAGATAGACACCTGCAGACCTGCTTCACTGCTTGTGAAGCTACTCCCCTGCAGGTGGGGAGATGGGGGCTCGAACCGGGATCCTTATGTCAGTCCTTGCACCACCTATGTTTAACCCGCTGTGCTACCGCCTGACTCCTGCAGTCTATTTTTGTATGAATATTTTTTTTTATTTCTTTATTGGGGAATTAGTGTTTTACATTCAACAGTAAATACAATAGTTTGTACATGCATAACATTCCCCAATTTCCCATATAACAATACAACCCCCACTAGGCCCTCTGTCATCCTTCTTGGACCTGTATTCTCCCCACCCACCCACCACAGAGTCTTTTACTTTGGTGCAATATGCAAATTCCATTTCAGGTTCTACTTGTGTGTATGAATATTTTGTTCATGATTTTTCCATGACTCTGATAATTTTTAGAAGGTTCACAGAGATATACAACCATCATCAATTAGGGAATGTTTTTATTATTATGCTCAACTCTGGGGATTAAACCTGAAGCCTCTGAGCCTCAGGCATAAAAGCCTTTGGCATAACCATTATGCTATCTCCTCAGCCCTGCAATTAGGAAATAAAAATTTTAGCACTTGACCAAGAACGACCACCACCACCTCCAGCCCTACCCTAGAGTTCCCAACCCCTACCCTATGCTTTGAGAAATTATTTTGCAAATTGAAAATCCCTTTTTAAAAAGATACCTCTCTCTTTCATCTTTGTGGTCTTGCACAATCCTTCCCAAACTCAGATTTTCTTTTCTTAGCATGATCCTATGACCTAGAATCAAATGAACAACCTTGGAAGTTTCTGGTGGTGTCTACATTCACATAAAAACTTTAGAGACCTTGACCAGGAGAACTGTTCAGGAGTTGAGAGGCAGAATCAAAGGTAAAACCACCACATCCAAATCCTCCTTCCTTTAGAGTCTGATGGGGATTCAGAAACAAGTCAACCACAGCCTGTGCTCAAATACCTAGTTCAAGAAGACTCCTACTATGATTGACAAAGTCTTTGTCTTTCTTTTTTATGTATATGTTTATTTAATTATTTATTCCCTTTTGTTGCCCTTGTTGTTTTATTGTTAAAGTTAGTATTGTTGTTGTTATTGATGTCGTCATTGTTGGATAGGACAGAGAGAAACTGAGAGAGGAGGGGAAGACAGAGAGGGGGTGAGAAAGATAGACACCTGCAGACCTGCTTCAACGTTTCTGAAGTGACTCCCCTGCAGGTGGGGAGCCCGGAGCTTGAACCAGGATCCTTACACTGGTCCTTGCGCTGGGTGCCATGTGCGGTTAACCCACTGCACTACCGCCCGACTCCCAGTTTTTGTCTTTCTAAGGTCACCGACACTACATAATTCCCACTAGTTGTCACTGGGTCATAAGCCTGACATGTCTTCATTTGGCAAGTATTACTGAGTACCTGCCATGCACCATACAATGATCAGAGAGGACATGCATGAACTCTCCCACTGGGGAGTTCCCATCCATAATCACCAATGACCCAACCAGTAGGGACCATCATCTTGGTCCTCCTTCCCACCATCCTCTCCATGCCACCCTCAAAGGTAGACTTGCTCCTAGCAGTTGATGGTTAGGATCCCCCATACCTGGAGCCATCTGTCTGCTTGCCTGGAAACCACACTGGGTCTTGAGGTTCAGAGACAGAACCCGACTTGCTGACCAAGAACTCCACCCAGATCACTTCGCCCCTGCCAGGCAGTGACCCTTGTTGGGGTGTGGCCCACTCCAGACCCAGAAAGACTCTGAAGACCTGTACCTGCACCACCTCCTTGACCAGGCTCTTGTCAGTGCCGGTTTTGGCTCGCTGCAGCCCGCTCACGTTCTCGCCGATCCATGTGATGAGGGCGAACTTGGACCTCTTGCTCATGGCATCCCCAGTGGTGAAGCGCACAAAGGCAAACAATCGGACATCATCTGCAGCAACGGCAAAAGAAGCTCCAGATTTGGTGAAGATATCCCCATATCACATCCCCAAGCATGGTCGGTGAGTGCAACAGCACCACCAGGGCCCAATCCTGAACCACATTCTCTCTCTCCATCCTGACCAAGGCACCTCACCCCAGACGCCCAGACCACAGAAAAAAATGGAGGCTCAAGGGTCACACCAACCCCCACAGCTACACAGGCAGCTCCAGCCAAGTGGGAATAAAATCCAGCCTTTGCTGGCTGCACCACCTGCAACTCTCCCTCCCATCCTCTCTTGAACAGTCAAGATTCCTTGTGGCTGAGGAGATGGCTCAGCAGACAGAGTAGCAGAACTTGACTCAGGGTCAGAGCTGGTTCCCAGGCACTATGTATGCTGAAGTGATGCTCTGGTCCCCTCTGTCCTCTCTCTTGTTACAAAATAAGTAAATATATCTTTTTAAAAAAATATCTATTTATTTATTCCCTTTTGTTACCCTTATTGTTTTATTATTGTAGTTATTGTTGTCATCGTTGTTGGATTGGACAGAGAGAAATGGAGAGAGGAGGGGAAGACAGAGAGGAGGAGAAAAAGATAGACGCACACAGACCTGTTTCACCACCTGTGAAGCGACTTCGCTGCAGGTGGGGAGCCAGGGGCTTGAACTGGGATCCTTAGGCCTGTCCTTGTACTTTGTGCCACCTGTACTTAACCAGCTGCGCTTCTACCCGACTACCCCTCACCCTTTTTTTAAACAAATTTATGGGACCAGGAGATAGCTCGCCCAGTAGAGAGCACACTGGGCTATATGAGAGGACCCGGCTTTGAACCCCCACACCCACATGGGAGCACCATTTAAATGGGAAGCTTCACAAATGATGAAGTAATGTTGGTGTCTCTCCTCTCCCTGTCTTTCACCTTTTATCTAGGGGGGAAAACTAAGTCCACTGGGAGTTGTGGAATTGTGTTAGTATGGAACCCTGTTAAATCCTTCATCCCCCCAAAAAATCTTGAAAGGTTAAGCTCTGGATTTGGAAATAATAGAAGTTGGGCTTCCCTGGAGGTGGTGCAGTTCCAAAATTCTGGACTTAACAAGTATAAGGTCCTGTGCAAGGGAAATAGTATAAGAGTTATATAAGGTTTTGAGTATGCGACCCTCTCTTTCCACATGATTTTCTTGTGAAATAAATAAAATAAATCCTTATAATAGTCGAAGTACACTTACTTCTGATCAGGAAGACCCAATCAAGAAGTTAGTTGAGATGGGAGTCAGTTGGAGAAGAGACAGGTAGATCAGAAAGAAATAAAGAAAGCATCCCTCCTTCAGCCTGGGACACAGCTCTCAGCTTCTAGCTGGCGGCTGGGCAATGAGGCCAATAACGAGGTCTGCATCTTTTTCCAGTGGGCCTGCTGTGCTAGTTCCTCTCACTCCAAGGGCTCAGGGGGCCCACTTGCTCCATTGAGCTACATTTACATTTTGATTCATTACTGCCCGATTTCATCCCTGTCCCTTAACAATCAATTCCTATCCACTATGCTGCTCTCACCCTTGGCTTCCACAAATGTGTCTTACGAAATATATGATACCTTCACATTTTTACAGATGTGTGTATGTTTGCCCCACTAGGACAGACCACGACTTCTTTCTCCAGTATTTTGGGCTCGACAACGCTTGTGGGGTGGGGGAAGGTCATCCTGTAGGAAGTTAAGCAACACTACCAGCCTCCATCCTTTCTGTGTGGGTATGATGACCCCCCAAGGAAAAACAAGAGCCAAAAATGTCTCCCCATTTTGCCCCATGTCCCCTGGGAAACAGAATCACTCATTTCTTAATGTAGTGCCAGAGAATAAACCAGGGGTGAGGAACATCCAGCTTTAGCCTGGCCCTGCCAAGGCAACTTTTTTTTTTAAATATTTAATTTATTTTAATGTGAGAGCGATACAGAAAAAACTGTATCTCTCCCTACAGAGACAAAGAAAGAGAGAAAGAGAGACTCCAGAGCACTGCTCAGCTCTGGCTTATGATGGGGCTGGGGACTGAACCTGGGATCTCAGAGTCTCAGAAATGACAGTCTTTTACATAACCATTATGCTATCTCCCCAACCCTTCACAGCAACTTTAAGTGCTCATTATTTTATTTATTTATTTATCAGCTCTGGTTTATGGTGGTGCAGGTGATTGAACCTGGAACTTAGGAGCCTCAAGCATGAGAGTCTGTTTACATAACCATTATGTTATCTATCCCCACCCTTAAGTGCTAATTTTCAGATTGATAGTTTTGTATGGTCCTCAAATGATGCCTGAAATGTTCAAATGGAAACAAGTTTCCCCACCCCTGGAATAAACTAAGAACCTCTTGCATGTACAATGCCACCAAGCATTCTCCCCAGGGCAGCTTTTCATTCTATGTACAGAGAGAGACTGTGTGGGAGCATGCCAGAACTATTCATGGAGCTTCCCCAATGCCCTCCATGGTGCTTCTATGTGGTGCTGGGGCTTGAGCCCAGAGCTTCACAAAATAAGATCCATACTCTCTACCTGCTAAGCTATCTCCTAGCCCCAGAAGTATCCCCATTGAGAATGAGTTTCTAGACAGAGTTTTTGTCCCAATTTAACAGAAACTTCCTTTGTACTTTCCACCAAAATTCTGTGCTTTCTTATCCTAACTCAGTCTAGTCCCTAAATATGTCATATGCTCACTGTAACTAATAAGATCTCCTTGCTCTCCCTGACTGTGCGGGCTATGGGGAGTAAAGGAAGAGTTCAAGGGGCCAGGGAGATAGCATACTGGTTATGTAGAAAGACATTCATGCCTGTGGCTCTGAGGTCCCAGGTTCAATCCCCAACACCACTATAAGCCAGGACTCATCAGTGCTCAGGTGGTAATAATAACAATAATAACAATAACAACAACAACAACAAATCTGCAAAAGAAAAGAGAGAAAAGATAAGTTCTGGGGATAGGAGACCACATGGAGGTGATTGTCCCACCTCTTACTTTTCCAAGAGTCTGACTTCATTCCCAAACACCTATATCTCTATATCTCTGTAGTCCCATCTGTAGATGAGGGTGGTTTCTGGGTAGAGAGGACATTTTGGGAACTTTCAGTACATTCACTATATTACTCAACCATCCTTATTCTGGTTCTATTAATTTGGGGCAGGAGGGGGTACTAGTGCATCATTCTGATGCAAATGATACCATAAATCTAACACAGGATCTCATGCACAAAGTTCGGCACTCTACCCACTGTGCCACCTCCCAGGTAAACCTAAAAGGAAACCCCATCCCCTAAGCAGTGACTTCCCCTCCCCAGTGACTTCCCCGCTCCATTCCTAGGGACCATTAATCTTTTTCCTGTCTCTAACTGCTGGCTTTGGATGCTTCACACAGATGGAATCATACAGTATGTGGTCCTTAGTGCCCTGTTTCTCCCTCAGCATGTTCCAGTGTTCGTCCACCTGTGAGGATCAGTACATCATGGCTGAATAATCTTCTTTCCTAGAGACAGGATGCATTCTGTTCATCCATACATCCATGGATGGACATAAAGGATGTCTCTAAGACAATATGACTTTGTTCTCCCTTTACCTCCCTCCAATAATGCTTGCAAACACTGAGGCCTACCCAGCCTCACAAGGAGGCAGTGGGGGGAGACCTGCTCCCCTGAAGTTGCCAGGTGGGCACTGAGCCCAGAAGCGAGGCTGGCTCTACTGAGGAAGGGAAAGCCATACAGACAGAGTAGGGGGTGCCTGTCTGTCCCCAGCACTTCCTGGCCTCTGTGGTGGTGTCTGGGAAGCTGAAGTGCTGTCTACAGGGGTGTGAGTGGAGGAGGAGGAGCAGCACCCAAGCGCTTAATGAAGCCACAGTCTTCCTCCTGCATCCACCTCCCAACTCCTTAATGCCAAGGCTGCACAGGCAAACTACATGGGCAGTCTGTTCCCAAGGCAACCACCCTCTTTCCCCACCTTCCCACTGGTCAGCCTGGAAGTTTGGGTTCCCATGACTGCTTCTGGATCCAGGCCACCCTACCCCTCAGCCAAAGCCTACATGTGGGGACTTTGCCAGTGTGGCTCTGGGCCCATGTGTTTTGGGGAGACCTCCACTATCTGTTTAGCCTAGTGCCAAGCCATCAGCTGGCCCAGCCACTCCTCTCCTTCCAGTCAGCCTCCCATGATGATCAGGCCAGTGTCTCTGTGCACCCCAGCCCTTCCCTCAGACTCTTTTTTTTTTTGCACTACCTTTATTTATTTATTGGATAGAGACAGCTAGAAATCAAGAAGAGAAGGGAAAAATAGAAAAGGAGAGAGACACCTGCAGCCCTGCTTCACCACTCACAAAGCTTTCCCCCTGCAGGTGGGGACCGGGGCTTGTACCTAGGTCCTTGAGCACTGTATCATATGTGCTCAACCGGGTGTGCCACCACCCCCCTTTCAGACCTTTCAGATTTTCTCTCTTAAACACACTGGCTTTTCTTCCCTCTTCCCATTTTGGCTCAAAATACTACAGGCTTTTCCCCAAATAAGCCATATATCCCAGGAGTCAGGCAGTGACACACCTGGTAAAGCACACATGTTACCATGTGCAAGGGTCTCAGTTAGAGCCTCCAGTCCCCATTTGGTTAGAGGAAGCTTGACAAGTGGTGGATCAATGCTACAACTGTCTGCCTCTCACTATATCCAAAAAAAGGTCACACAAGAATCCAGACTCAAGCCCCCAGCTCCCCACCTGCAGGGGAGGGGTCACTTCACAAGCAGTGAAACGGGTCTGCAGGTATCTATCTTCCCTGCTTCTCAATTTCTCTCTGTTCTACCCCCCCAAAAAAAAAAAGTCACCAGGAACAGTTATGCAGGCACTGAGCCCCAGCAATACCCTGGTGGCAAAAAAAAAAAAAAAGATGCATCCTAGGTGCCAACCCAGGGCCAGCATAAGACAGATGTGGGGAGGTAGGAATTGTACCCCTTCTCCCACAATCTTGTCGACCATTATTAAATCACTAATAAAATTTAAATTTAAAAAAGAACAGATGTGTGCAGTAAGTATACCACACACCCACCCCCATGCCCAAGGACTTGGAGCACCTGATCTTTGTGGACCTTCCAGAATCACAGACTGATGTCATGTAAATTATCATGGCTGCAGGGCTGTCTGGTGCTTATCTAACAATGGTTTGGCCAACAAGACCGCTGACATTTATGAAAACTCCAGTCACATCATGCTTACAAATGTTTGTGGCTCAAGACTTGACACAATACAGATATGTCAACTGAGGCAGAGATGAAAAACCTGTCTGTGTGAGCAGCGTTGCTGGAGCTTCTCTCTCCCACTTCCCTAAAGGAGGTGTGGAGTCCCTTTTGACCTCAACCTGGTCAGTGTTGGAAGAAATTGTAGTTCTTAGCCTCTGGCTGGGCAGACTTCCCTCCTCTGACATTGTGTGCATCCTCCATCACTTGTCTCCTACTAATCTCACCCCTAGGTGTAGGCAGAGCCACAAAGGCATAGCCAAACTCATCATATAAGTGTTTGTGCACACACGCACACACACACACACCAAAGCATTTCTTCATACACACTCCCCCAATAAGTCAGCACTGCTCACTGTCCCAGCTGACAGATGGAGAAACTGAGGCTCCAAGAGTGAGAAGGAAGGATCAGACTTTTCCTGCCTGATGAGCCTTGGAGCAGTCCTAAGCAACAGTTCCCAAAGTGTGATCCTCGGACCAGCAGAGTGAACATGGCTCTAAATCCTTAAGACATGTGGATTCAGGAGTTGGGCGGCAGCGCAGCAGGTTAAGCTCACATGGAGAAAAGTGCAAGGACAGGCATAAGGATCCCGGTTCAAGCCTCTGGCTCCCCACCTGCAGCGGAGTTGCTTCACAAGCGATGAAGCAGGTCTGCAGGTGTCTTGTCTTTCTCTCCCCCTCTCTGTCTTCCCCTCCTCTCTCCATTTCTCTCTGTCCTATCCAACAACGATGACATCAATAACAACAGTAATAACTACAACAATAAAACAATAAGGGTAACAAAAGGGAATAAATTTTATATATATATATATATATATATATATAGACACGTGGATTCAGGGAACCTGGGAGGTGGCACAGTGGGTAAAGTGTTGGACTTTCAACCATGAGGTCACAAGTTTGAGACCAGGCACTGCATGTGGCAGTGATGATCTGGTTCTTCCCTGTCCCCCAAATAAATAAATAAATATTGGAAGGGAGGAAGAAGTGACGGAAGGGAGGAAGGGAGGAAGGAAGGAAGGAAGGAAGGAAAGAAGGAAGATGAGGATTCAGAAACCTGGGGAGTGGAACTCAGAAACTGAGTTTTAATGCCCCCAAGTAGTTTCAAATGTCTGGAACTCAAAAATCAGTGATCTAGAGGAAATGGAGAGAGGAGGAAGCTCTAGGGTTTTCAGTTCAGAGAACTCACTCAACCTGGGCAGGGAAAGAGTGAGGCAAAAATCACAGGCAGAAATGCTGCCCCCCTCCTCCCACCTGCACCCCCTTTACTTTCAGGAAGTGATTCTGTAAAGACACTTCCTGTGTGCCCTGCCATCTCAGTCTTGTCATTTAGAAGCATCTGAGTGTGGTTTCTCAGCATCTCATCAAGGAAGACCTCCACACTCTTTCCCACCTCAAATCCTCCTCTGCCCAACTCAAAGTCCAAGGAAGAGAAGAGTAGGGTTTTGGGAAAGAGCTACGGACAGTGTGGTAGCACAGTGTTAGCACAGGACTTGCAGGCTAGAGGCCCCAGGTTCGATCTCTGGCACTGCCGTATGCCAGAGCTAAGTGGTGTTCTAGTCTACCTCTCCCCTCCCCCCACCTCACTCATTAAAAATAAATCAAATTAAGTTAAATTACTCCTTTTTAAAAGTAGAAAAAGGTGGTGTATTGCACCAAAGTAAAAGACTCTGGGGTGGAGGGGGGAAAAGAGTTCAGGTCCTGGAAAATGAGGGCAGAGGACCTAATGGGGGTTGTACTGTTATGTGGTGGAAACTGAGAAATGTTATGCATGTACAAACTATTGTATTTACTGCCGACCTCAAAACATTAATCCCCAATAAAGAAATAAAAATAAATAAATAAATAAAGTAGAAAAAGATCTACTGAACCACCATCCTAGAGAACCAGGAGTTTTCTGTTATCTCTAGCTTGTCCCTTTGACAATAAACCACATTCCCAGGAACAAAGAGATGTGCCATCCAGTCACACCCAGTAGCACCACCAGCTCAGGGGAGAAGCCCATCAATGACATGGCAGAGCCCTTGGGATTCCCTGTCCACCCCTTAATGGACCAAGAAGCATAAAACCTACTAGCCTTTGGTTATCTATCACTCAGGGGCTAAGTGCTCTGCTGAAGGGCCATCCCTGCTTTGCATGATCCCTCTGCAGAACCCCCACTGCACTTCCCATTCTCCTCTTGTCACTTCTTTTTTTTTTAATATTTATTTATTCCCTTTTGTTGCCCTTGTTGTTTTATTGTTGTAGTTATTGTTGTTGTCGTTGTTGGATAGGACAGAGAGAAATGGAGAGAGGAGGGGAAGACAGAGAGGAGGAGAGAAAGATAGACACCTGCAGACCTGCTTCACTGCCTGTGAAGGGACTCCCCTGCAGGTGGGGAGCTGGGGTTCCAACCGGGATCCTTATGCCGGTCCTTGTGCTTTGCACCACCTGCGCTTAACCCGCTGCGCTACAGCCCTACAGACTCCCCTCTTGTCACTTCTTTCCTGCATTTCCCACTGCCATCTCTCACCTCCATCTAGGGCCAGAAAGAGGGTGAGGGGTGGGAAGAGAGCAAAGGCAGGCAGACAGGAAGCAAAGCAGGGCCAAGTAATAGCCACATAGTAATAGCAAGAGAGTGTGGGAGGAAACAGTAGGTGAATGTCCAGAGGACCACAGGAGGTCCTGAAGACAGCCTGGATTGGAAAAAAAAAGGGGGGGCTACTGCCTGGAACTACTTCTCAGAAACCAATACCACCAACAGCCTCCTAAGACACAGGGGGCTGTTGTAATATTTTTCCCAAACACTACAAACAGCATGCAAACCCTACCAAGCTCTGGAGAACCCCCACACCACATCACCCAAATGTGAGAGTTTGCAAAGCAGGGCCTGACCATTCCCACCAGATGACCCCCATACAAGATTCATGCAGGTTATGACCTCTGACCTCTGCCCTCTGCCCAGGAGGCCCTGAGCTTTGGAGCCTTCCACAAGCCCTCAGAATCAGCCATGGCTGTGGAAGGACTGACAGATATGAGGCAGGAGTGGAGAGGTAGAGGAGAAGCTAGAAAGGGCCACACGGAGGGCAGCATTCTCACTTTCGCAAATGTTTGAAGTGATTTTCTTCATGACATACAAAACCCACACTAGTGCAGATGAATTCAAATCCAAAGGAGTCTAAGTAAGGGACTCACCCCTAAGTGACCCCTGCAAACTTGAAGGCACATGTCCCATAGAATTTTTTCATTACTTTCCTTTCCACCCAGTTCTGAGCACCAAGTGGACACCCAGAGAGCATCTGCCATTCAGAGAGAGAAAGGAGAACTCATCATTTTCATCACTGTCATCTGACACTGAACTTCAGAGCAAGACAACAGAGAAGCCAGGGCGGAAATTGCCCCAGAGGGTGACAGGGTGAGAGCCCTTTCTACCACTGCCCTTACCTTATATAGACAGCCAAAGAAGTTACACCAACTGGGCTCTGAGAGGAAGGAAACAACCCCCACACCAAAAGGCTGAGCTGCCTGCTCCCCCCTCCTCCAGCAAGGAAGCTGGGTGGTAACCATAGCAACATAGCCCTCCCAGCAGGCTGCTAACTAACAGGGACCCAGGCAGTAACAGGTCCAGGATCTGAGAAGCAGAAAATGTCCTCTCAAGGACATGGAGAACTTGCTAGGTGACCCAGAGAAGGGGGAAGAAGCTTAAGGCTGAAGGAAACTGGGATTCACCCTAGGAAGGGTTTGCTGTCATTACAGCTCACTTGCTCTTTTCCAAAGTGGCTTTCATCATTTTCCCCCAGCTGGTGAAACAAAGAAACAAAAAGTCTTTTTGTCCTATTAGAAAAAAAAAATTAGGCAATATTAAAAAGTATGGAAGGGGGAGTCGGGCTGTAGTGCAGCGGGCTAAGCGCAGGTGGCGCAAAGCACAAGGACCGGCATAAGAATCCCGGTTCGAACCCCGGCTCCCCACCTGCAGGGGAGTCGCTTCACAGGCGGTGAAGCAGGTCTGCAGGTGTCTATCTTTCTCTCCTCCTCTCTGTCTTCCCCTCCTCTCTCCATTTCTCTCTGTCCTATCCAACAACGACGACAACAACAATAATAACTACAACAATAAAACAACAAGGGCAACAAAAGGGAATAAATGTAAAAAAAAAGTATGGAAGATAGGGGGAGGCAAACAGGGGTGGGAGGTGGTACACTGGTACAGTGCACATGCACAAGTACTCAGGTTCAAGCCCTCAGGTCCCCATCTGCAGAGGGGAAGCTTCAAAAGCAGTGCTGCTGGTAACTCTCCTTTCCTCTCCCTCTGTGTTGCCCCTTTCCTCCTAGATTTCTGTCTCTATCCAATAAATAAATTCAACAAATATTTTTTAATTATAAAAGATAAAGAAAACTCATTACCCCAGGAATAAACCTCCTGTTTACTTGCTGAATTATCCCACCGAGGATGAAGATTCTCTTTGTCATGTGAGCAACACTCTGTGGCATAGGTGTGTGTCCTTAGTCTCTACCCTGGAGATTGCACTATTAATGCACGTGAATACTTTGTCCCCGTATTGAACAGCTGCAGCACTTTTTTCTCCAAGGATTCCCATTTCTTCCTGGTGAATATCCCTTCAATGTGGAATGATCTAGCTTTCCAAGTCTGACAGGAAAGAAAATGGAGTGGCAGATAGCCAGAGGAAAAGGAGAACCCTCCGGGGACCAGCTGATCTGAATACTCAAATTACCAGGACAGCTAAAGGCTTTCCCCCAATGGCAAAGCACCAGAACTTTAAAAAGAAATGAGTGCTTTTACTTCCTTAAAAGGAAGTGTGCTCTACCCACCTTCGAGCTTAGAGAGCAATGGCAGAAACCAGTTCCTAGAGGCCTGAAAATATTATGTCAGCATCTACAAGGAGACACTCCAGGGAGTGAACACCAGAACTCCCTGGGGCTCTCTGCTCTGCATTCCTGTATCTGCTTTCTACTGTTTTGTCATTTCTCCCATTGCGGTCATTTAGTCATATGACAAACACTAATAATCTTCAATCTAGGGACTTTGCTGAGTAAGACACACAAGCCCTGCCTTTATAAATACCCAGTCTAGAGTATGGACCGACCAGTCAATGCCCATGTTCAGCGAGGAAGCAATTACAGAAGCTAGACCTTCTACCTTCTGCAACCCTCAATGACCCTGGGTCCATGCTCCCAGAGGGATAGAGAATGGGAAAGCTATCGGGGGAGGGGGTGGGATATGGAGATTGGGCGGTGGGAATTGTGTGGAGTTGTACCCCTCCTACCCTATGGTTTTGTTAATTAAAAAAAAAAAGAATAAATAAATAAATAAATAAATAAATAAATAAATAATACCCAGTCTAGCAGAGCCAATTAAGCGTGCAGAGGAGAGTTCAGGTCCTGGAACAGGGTGGCAGAGGACCAAGTGGGGGCTGTATTGTTATGTGGTAGAAACTGAGAAATGTTATGCATGTACAAACTATTGTATTTACTGTTGACTGTAAAACATTAATCCCCCAATAAAGAAATTTAAAAAAAAAAGTGCATAGACACAAGGTAGGGAGCACCACAGCACCCAGTTTTCACAGAGTTATCACAGGGCTTACAGGAACCTCAAAGAAGGAAATTAACTCTGCCTGAGGGTAGCAGTCAGAGTGGGCTTCCCAGAGGAGGTGATGCTTGATTTGGATCTTGAAGGATGGCCTAGAGTTATTAGTTCACCCAGCTCACAGGCTAAGAGTCAGGGGAGTGCAGGTTCTGAAGGACAGAACCCCAACCACAAGAACAGTGGCTTCTCTGGGCCAGTTCCAGATGCCTTCCTCCACCAGTCTCCTGTATTTCTGATGTGCAGGCTGCCTGATCACTTAATATCACTGTGTGTTAAATCAGAGTGTAAAGGCTAGAGTGACTTTTCCATAGCTCCCAGAGAGTCCATCCCTACCAACTGAAGAAAGGAGTCATTTTCCCTCTAACATTCAGAAGAAGCCTGACACACTGAAGCCAGGAGATGGCTCAATGCACAGAGTGCACATCTTAGCAAGCATGAGGTCCTGGGTTCAAGCTCTGGCACTACATGGGAACACCATGAATAGCACCTAGAGAATTCCAAGGGTGGTATTAATAGTGTCTCCTCCTTGTTCTTAAAAAAACAAACAGGGAGAGAGTCAGGCAGTAGCGCAGCAGGTTAAGCGCAGGTGGCGCAAAGCACCAGGACCGGCGTAAGGATCCCCGTTCAAGCCCCCGGCTCCCCACCTGCAGGGGAGTCACTTCACAGGCGAAGCAGGTCTGTGGGTGTCTGTCTTTCTCTCCCCCTCTCTCCATTTCTCTCTGTCCTAACAACAACGACATCAATAACAATAATAGCTAACTACAACAACAATAAAAAGACAACAAGGGCAACAACAGGGAAAATAAATAAAATAAAATAAAATAAAATAAAATAAAATAAAATAAAATAAAATAAAACAGGGAGTCAGGAGGTAGCACAACATGTTAAGCGCATGTGGCGCGAAGCATAAGGACCCGCATAAGGATCCGGGTTTGAGCCCAGGCTCCCCACCTGCGGGCTCCCCACCTGCAAGGAGAGTCGCTTCACAAGCAGTGAAGCAGGTCTGCAGGTGTCTGTCTTTATCTCCCCCTCTCTGTCTTCCCCTCCTCTCTCCATTTCTCTCTGTCCTATCCAACGAGGACGACAACAATAAAACAAGGGCAACAAAAGGGAATAAATAAATATTTAAAAAAATTAAAAAAACAAGGGCAACAAAAGGGAATAAATAAATAAACATTTAAAACAAACAAAAAGAGTGGGGGTATAGCATAATGGTTATACTAAGAGACTTTCATGCCTAAGGATCTCAAGTCCCAGGTTCAAGCCCCCACACTACCATAAGCCAGAGCTGAGCAGTGCTCTGGTTAAAAAAAAAAAAAAACTGGACTGTGAAGGCTACTCAGCATTATCACACATGAGTGAGGCCCTGATTTTGCTCCTAGGAGCTGCATAGGGAAAGCAACATACTGTTTGGATTCAATCAGTATCTCCCAAGGAAATGAAGAACCTTTCTCCCATCTTCTGTAGCAGCTCAGAAACTTAGCTCTATGCAAAGCACATTCAAGCCGAAGGTCCCAAGGTCTCAAGGTTAAATCCCCAGCACCACCATAAGCCAGAGCTGAGAAGTGTCCTGGGAAAAAGTAAATACTAATAAAATAAATAGAGGCTGAGTGGTTGCACACCTGGTTGAGTGCACACGTTACAACGTGCAAGGATCCAGGTTCAGTCCCCCCAGCCCCTACCTACGGGGAGGGGGGTTGCTTCACAAGAGGTGACTCAGGGCTGCAGGTAACTCTTTTGCTCTCTCCCTCTCTGTCTCCCCTTCCTCTTCTCACTTTCTCTTTGTCCTATCACATAAATAAATATTCAAGATAAATAAATAACAGAATTTTAGTTCCTAATTCTCAGCTGCAGCTGATCCAATGAGAGGCCACTTTATAAGTCCACCCTCCCCTGGACCCAAAGACGTGGCTTCTAGCCCCAGAGAGTAGGAATGAACAGAGAGCAGAGAAGGTGAAAGACAGACATACAGCAACCAGTGTGGACACTTTACCCTTAAAGAAAGTCTGGTGGTGGCACACTTGGTTAAAATGCACAAAGACACAGGTTCAAGCCCCTGGTCCCCATCTACAGGGGGGAAGCTTCATGAGTGGTGAAGCAGGGCTGCAGGTATCTCTGTCTCTCTCCTTCTCTATATCCCCCCATCCTCTCAATTCCTGGCTGTCTCTTTCCAGTAAGTAAATAGATAATAAAAAGTTTTTTTAAAAAAGAGAAGAGAAAAGAAAGGGAAGGGAAGGGAAGGGAAGGGAAGGGAAGGGAAGGGAAGGGAAGGGAAGGGAAGGGAAGGGAAGGGAAGGAAAGGAAAGGAAAGGAAAGGAAAGGAAAGGAAAGGAAAGGAAAGGAAAGGAAAGGAAAGGAAAGGAAGGGAAAGGAAAGGAAACGTCAGATTTGCACAGGGAGGTGTAAAGCAGCTGGAAACTCCAAACTGATGAGCAGTGCTCCTCCACTGCCATTATCCTCCTTCCCCTTTATGCTCATCACTAAGCTCAGGACCTAAGGAGCCAAGCAAACTAACACTCACTTCCCAAGAGCCCCTGCTCAACGTGGGATCAAGGCCCCAGACACCACCATTCTGGTTTCTCCTTTGCTCTAGAGGTGGGGCCCTACTTCAGAGTGCCCCGTGGTGGTGAGCAGACAGTCTCAGTCTCACAGGAAGTTTTGTTTATCATCCCCATGATGGTTTAACATCCCCTGCCCTCCACTCAGCCACACCCTGGCGGCTTACTCATTTTACTCTTGAATTGATTCACTGTGAACCCACAAGAGTAGCTAAGATGACACCTCTGCAAGCTGTGCTCATTTCTGACAGAGCCCTGAAGACTCAGCAGCACTGCCTCAGTTCCTTGGACAGAGGGGACAGAAGTACATCCCCTCAGAGCTGGTTCTGAGTGTAAGGCCTCTGAACTGGGAATGCACAGACCAAGTAGTAATAAGCACTTAACTGGTCACAAAAGGTAGGTAGCTCACCAGCGAAAGAGCATGCTTTGCCATGCGGGAGGACTCAGGTTCAAGGCCCTGTCGCCAAATAGGAGCACCATGCACAACTGGTGTTGTGCTATCTCTCTTTCTCCTAGTCTCTGTCTTAAGATAAAAAGTCCTCTGGGAGGGGTGGAATCTTACAGGCATGAAACCTCAGCAGCCCCAGCATACACTACACTACACATAAATGCAATTATGAGGATAATTATAATTATTGAGGAGTAAATAGGGGAATAGAGAACTTAGAAGATTGTCTACATAGGAGCGTGCTGGGGACAGGGGAAAGAGCTGGGGCATCTGGGGCCTTGGAGACTGGAGAGTCACTGAGGGGAAAGGCAGTTCTGACATGAAGGGGAAAAAAAAGAGAAATGAAAAATCCTGACCTGGGAATTAACCACAAAAAGAACCAAGGAGAACTTCTAAAAGGTCACTGAGGGGAAAAAAAAAAAAAGAATAAAAGGCATGCTGACCAAGGAAAACCCAAAGTCCTCACTCTATCAAGGATGGTCCCATGTCTGGGTCCTTCCTTCCCCACAAACTCTCCCCTGCTTATTGGGTACTGGGTGCCCCTCCCTACAAAGCCCAGCACCCCCCCCCCCAACCCAGTGCTGCCTCCCTTCTCATTGACTAGACCCTGCTCACCTCTTCTTTCCACTTCAACAACTGAGTTATCTCAGCCCAGGAAGCAGTGAAACAGAGAAAGTGCCTGAACTGCAAACTGAACGAACCAGGTTCAATCCCTGGCATTGCATATGCCAAAGTAATCCACATGGCTTTATCGGTTTTTAAAATATATATATGTATATATATATATATATATATATATAATATATATATAAAGGTATATATAATATAATATATATATATACCCTTTTGTTGCTCTTGTTGGTTTTTGTTGTAATTATTGTTGTTATTGATATTGTCGTTGTTGGCTAGGACAGAGAGAAATGGAGAGAGGAGGGGAAGAAAGACAGACACCTGAAGAGCTACTTCACCACTTGTGAAGTGACATCCCTGCAAGTGGGAAGACAGAGGCTCGAACTGGGATCCTTATGCCAGTCCTTGCGCTTTGCGCCATCTGCACTTAATCTGCTGCGCCACTGCCCGACTCCCCACATGGCTTTATCTTTACAGCACTTCTCTCATTCTGCAATAAACTGATCTTCGGACTTGTCTATTATTCTCCCATCCTCTAGAATTTAAATTCTGAAATTAGATCACTTACTTCTCCAGAATCCACACAGTAGGTACTCAAATGATAACTATTGAGTAAACAAGTAGCTAAAAAGCACCCAGAACCCTAGTCAGGGAGTCCTGGGATTCCCACATAGATACAATGGGCCTAGACCTCTAATAGATCCCTCTCTCCACCATCACTGGTCATTTCCATCAGGAACAACTTCATAAGCCCTCATGTGGGCCTCTACAAGATCTTGCCCTCAATGAAGAACAACAATGGTAGGGACTGCCCCACTCTCTGAAGGGAGGCTGGGTCAACATACTCTGCCACTCAAGGAAGACAGGTCCTGAAATGAGTGCAGCCTAGAATGTTACTAGCTGTGACCATGAAATGTGCATTCTGACTGACAGGGATGCAGAGTTTACACAGGCTCCTGTGCTTAATATGAATAGACATGGACCCTAGGTCAGATGGATGGGGTTTATAGTTAATAGTGTTTATATACTTTCCCATATTTGGGAGCTACTCTGCCCTGATCCAGCTTTCTAGTCATATTCCCAACTCTGACAACATCTTCCCAGACAATACTTTTAGCCCACCTGCATGTTAGCTATTGGGACCAAGGAAAAATCAGTGAAGTCATGGGCCCCTTGGAAAATACCTAAAACAGAATTCCTAGCCTCTTACAACATGAAAACCCTAAATCTCATCTGCTCTATTTTTACCTTTATGTTCCTGATTATTAAACAATTTTTCAGTTATATATCTGAATGCTTTTTAGCCTCCAAGTTGCAGATGCTACCATGATGCCAACCTGACTTCCCTAGGCAGATGACCTCACCAGTGTGTCCTGGAACCCCACCTCCCCAGAGCCCAACCCCACTAGGGATGCATTGGATCGACCTTTTCGTGGTGCATCCCGTGAGTACCCATTCATTGGGGAAACTGATGATCCTTCCTAGCTGACTGAATCCACATGGATCCCAGTCACTTTCAAAGCCAGCAACAAGCAGCTCCTGACAGCTTTCAACCTGACGCTGTTGACTGGCTACGGAAGAAGGGCAAACGCTAGAAGAAGAAAGGAAAGATAGAAACAGGAAGGGCAGAGGTAGATAGCATAATGGCTATGCAAAGAGAATCTCATGCCTGAGGCTCTGAAGTCTCAGGTTTAATTCCCCTGTACTATCATAGGCCAGAGCTGATGGGTGCTCTGGTAAAAAAAAAAAAAAAAAAGGAAAGAAACAGGCTGGGGGTATGGATCATCCTGCCAATGCCCATATCCAGTGGAGAAGCAATTACAGAAGCCAGACCTCCAACCTTATGCACCCCATAAAGATCTTTGGTCCATACTCCCAGAGGGGATAAGAAATAGGACGCATCCAGTGTGTGTGTGTGTGTGTGTGTGGGGGGGGGGGGGGTTATATAGAATCCTGGTAGTGGGAATTGTATCCCACAGGTTTTTTTTTATTGTTATTAAATCACTAATGAAATAAAAATAAATAAAAGCACCCAAAGAGGAGCCTGGGAGGTGGCACAGTAGGTAGAGTGCCCAATTTGGAAACAAGAGGTCCCAAATTCAATCCCCAGCATTGAAATAGCCAGACTAGTATTCCAATGTCACCCTTCCTTTCTTCCTTTCCTTTGTAGGTAGAGGCAGAGAGAGTGAAAGAGACCACAGCTCTAAAATTTCCTTCAGTATGGTGGGGGCAATGCTCAAACCTAGTTATATATGGTAAAGCAGCAACTATCCAAGTGAACTACTTCACTAACCCTTCAGCATCTGAGTGTGTGCAAGCTCCCATTCTCTCTCCCTCTCTCTCATCAATAAATCTTTATTAAAAAAAAAAAAACTGAGGAAGAGAGTAAATCTCTTTCCCAGAATCAGACATGCAGCAATAGCTTTGCCATGTCAAAAGCAGAGTGAATGACCTCCCAGCTCAGAGCTGCGGGAGTGACAGGCGTGAACACAGGCCTCCTTTTGTCAGGCAGGGACCCAAAGGGCTGTGACCTCCAGTGTGGGGCAGCTCCAAACCCTCCCCAGAAGCCCCAGCATGACCTGGAAGGGCCCATAGCCAGGCCCCAGGCAGCCGCTTCCTTTACTTGCAAACCATGAACAATATACTCCATTATATAGGCGGGGTAGAATTATAGCCAAAAGTGGGAAGAAAACTACTTTCAGGTCAGATCAGATGACCCTGAATGGACATCCTCTTTCAGGCAAAAGCAACAAGCTCAGAGTTTGAGCCTGGGAAGGACAGAGCATCTGAATCACAGGTTTTCCATTTCAATAAGGCAGGAAAAAGACCTCAAAGCAGAGCATCCCAATAGCTGTCCCACAGATCAAAGAGGCAAAGGCTGCCTCTTACTGTATGTCTGAGCCCTCATTGCAGGGGAATTTCAGGGGCTGGGGGACAGTTCACTCCATGGAGTACACACCTGACTACGCTTGAGATCTTGGGTGAGATTCCTGGCACTATATGGGAACACCATGGACAACACTAGGGAAGCTCCAAGGATGGTAGGGAAGTGCTCTGGTCTCTCTCCTCTTTCTAAAGAAGGAAGGGAGGGAGAGAGGGACAGACTGGGCTATGGAAACTACTCAGGAATGATACATTAACCATGGATTAATTTCCCTGGCACCACATTAAAAAAAAAAAAAAACTGGAGGGGAGAAGGAGTTAGCTGGTGTGGCCAGTCTCTCCTCTTACCGCTAAAGTCACCTAGATTTCCCAAGGCTTAGGAGGTCCTCTGAGCTCTGGGCTTCATCCCCGCCATTCCCTGCCAATTACCTTCCACACTCTCCCATTTATCTGCTCAGTTCCTCCATTTGACCCTCAAGTCTCATGAATGATGCTTCTCCCACAAGTGTTCTCTCTTTCCCAGATCTCAGTACCCTGCACCCCATATCACCCTGCAGGCCTCGTTGCCACACAAATCCCCTCTTTAATTCTCTGGTTTCTCTGACTCAGCTCTGAGCTCTAGTCGGCAAGGGGTCAGGCCACCTCATTCACTATCATGACATCCAAAATATCCAGAAATCACAGATGACATTTTTTTAATTTCTTTATTGGGACATTAATGCTTTACAGTTTACAGTAAATACAATAGTTTGTACATGCATAATATTCCTCAGTTTTCCACATAACACTACAACCCCCACTAGGTCCTCTGTCATCCTTTTGCAGGACCTGTACTCTTCCCCCCACCCCACCCACCCCAGAATCTTTTAATTTGGTGCAATACACCAATTCCAGTTCAGGTTAATTTTCATTTTGTTTTATTCCAGTCTACTCTATTTTATTTTGTTATCATCTGGACTTCATTGCTCTGGGATGAGCTTGTCAGAGAGAAAGATAAAGGGGCAGAGAGGAAAAAAAGAGACCAACTGCACCAAAGCTTCCTTCAGTTTGATGGGGGCTGGGCTCAAACCCAGATTGCACACATAACAAAACATTGTATATATGTGTGTGTGTGTGTGTGTGTGTGTGTGTACTAGACTTCATGCTCATTGAGAGGAAAGGGAAGGAGGAAAGGAAGGAGGGAAGGAAGGGAGGGAGAGAGGGAGAGAGAGAGAAAGTTTCATAAAGAAAGGGAGAAACAGGGGGCAGGCAGTGGCGCACCTGGTTAAACACACACATTACAGTACACAAGGATCTGGGTTCAAGCCCCTGGTCCCCACCTGCAGGGGGAAAGCTTCATGAGTAGTGAAGCAGGTCTGCATGTGTCTCTTTGTCTCTCTCCATCACTATATCCCCCTCCCTTTATAATTTCTCTCTGTCTCTATTCAAAAAAAAATTTTTAAGGGAGAAATAAAAGAGAGAAACAAAAGAGAGTACCACTCTGGTACAAATGGACTCTCAGGAATGCAAGCCTGACACTCTTGCCAACTGAGCTATTTCCCCTGCAGATACTGAAGCCCATTTTGCAGATGGAGAAACTCTAGCCCAGAGAGCTTAAGGGAGCAGTGTGTCACAGCAGGGGAGTCTGTGCCTGTGGGAACACGGGGTGTACAGGATCTTTCTGTACTTTCGGCTCAGTTTTCTGTGAGCCTAAAAATTGCTTGTCAAAAAAAAAGTCTATTTAAATGGTAGGGGAAAGCTGCTCAGGAACCAGAGCAGAAGGCACAAGGCCCCAGGGAGGCAGCAGAAGGAAATAGAGGGCTCCACTACCCTGGGACAGACCTTTTTTTTCTCCCTCTTTCAAGGACCACCCACCACAGTGCCAATGCACAGTGCCACTGAGGAAACAGGGGTCCTTGCAATGAAGCTACCCATTCTTTATAAACCAGTCACGATTTTGGAAGTACCACACTAGCACCACCACCTGACAGAAGCCCAAGGGTTGGTTGGCACATATTTCCCAACTCCACATACCTGACACCCCATTTTAATTGAGCTTAAGTTTGCACAGCCAGGAAGTAGCAGAGTGAGAAGTATAGTGTGAGGGCTTGCCTACAAAATCTGAACCCAAGACCCCATGTGAGGAAAACTAGCCTTGCACACAATGGGTGCTCTCACAGTGGGACTCATTGCTACAGATGTTGCCTGTGTTCTTAGAGAAACCATGGAAGGAAGAGCCAGCTTCTGCCTGAGCTCAGTATGCTTCATCCCTTGTCAAAGCCTCTCTTCCTGCTTGGTCACTGTGGGGCTAGACTGCAAACCCCACCCCACCCCCACAAAAGCCTCGGCCTATAGAATGTACAAAGATACTCAGAAGTGGAGGGTCACAGGCAATGAAAATGACCTTGGTGACACTGCCCAGGTCACACATGTCAATATACCATTGTCCTGCCCATGGATGGGGCCCACCAGGAGTGACCCTTCAGGCAGACTGTGGGCCCCAGGGGCTGGCAATGTGTCTCTGAAGTTAACTGTCTGTCACCAGTGTCCCACTCCAGAACAGGATGTCACAGCAGGGGAGTCTGTGCTTGTGGGAACACAGGGTATACAGAATCTCTCTGTATTTTAGGCTCAGTTTTTTGTAAGCCTAAAATTCCTTTTCAAAAAACAGGGTTCCACTACCCTGGGACAGGCCATTTTTCTCTCTTTGGCAATTTTTCCCCCTCCAGAGTTACTGATAGGGTTCAGTTCCTGCACTACAAATCCACTGCTCCTGGTGGCCTTTTTTTTTCATATATATATGAAAAAAATATATATTTTATATATATTATTATATATATATTATATATATAAATATATATATTATATATATTTATATATATATATAATATATATAAAATATATATTTTATATATATTGTCCTAGCAATATATATATATATATTGCTAGGACAGAGAGAAATTGAGAGGGATGGGGAAGATAGAGAGAGAGAGAGACAGGGAGTCACCTTCAAACCTTGCTTTACTGCTTGTGAAGCGACCCTTGTGCAGGTGGAGAGCCAGGGACTTGAACCAGGATCCTTGTGCTTCATACTATGTGTGCTTAATCTGGTGTGCTACTGCCCAGCCCCCTCTTTGGCAATTTTTAAAAAATATTTATTCATTATTTGTTAGTGAGAAAAAGAGAGAGAACTAAAACATTACTCTAACACATGTGCTACTTAGAATTGAACTCAGGATGACTTCTTGAGAAATAATAATAATAATAAATATTGAAAGAAGGTTTTGCCTGTCCCAGACACAGCTTGAAGTGGGTCTCCTTAGCAAGTCAGTTCATCCCCAAGCTCTGCAAGGACACCTTTTCCTTTTCCTCCACTCTGCCACTCAAGACACTGAGGCATGGAAGAAAAGAAATGACCCCCTCAAAGGTCACACTTCTCATAAGTAGCAGAGCTGAGATGTGAACTTGGGGAACTGGATTCTCTTTTCTGAGCAAGAAACAGTTATGGGGAGCCAGATGGCAGGGAACACCCAGCACCCACACTGCAGCCCATGACTTGGGTCTATATAAAGGAGTGACCCACCCACTGGGGGAAAGAAGCTGAGACTGGCTAGCAATGAGGGTGGCAATTCTCCACAGACATATCACCACTAGAGAGACAAAAATCCCTCTTTACAGGACCTTGCCATGAAGTTGAAGAAACAGACACACTCCTACCCCAAGATGTTACGATAAAGAACCATGAAGGTAAGGAAGTCTTCTGAGCAGAGTGAACATCTACACTGGGCTTTGAGAGGTGTATAAAAGTCTTCTGGGGGGAGTCGGGCTGTAGTGCAGCGGGTTAAGCGCAGATGGCGCAAAGCACAAGGACCGGCATAAGGATCCCGGTTCGAACCCCGGCTCCCCACCTGCAGGGGAGTCGCTTCACAGGCGGTGAAGCAGGTCTGCAGGTGTCTATCTTTCTCTCCTCCTCTCTGTCTTCCCCTCCTCTCTCCATTTCTCTCTGTCCTATCCAACAACGACGACAACAACAATAATAACTACAACAATAAAACAAGGGTAACAAAAGGGAATAAATAAATAAAATAAAAATTTAAAAAAATTTTTTAAAAAAGTCTTCTGGGGGAGTCGGGCGGTAGTGCAGCGGGTTAAGTGCAGGTGGCGCAAAGCACAAGGACAGGCATAAGGATCCCGGTTCAAGCCCCCAGCTCCCCACCTGAAAAGGAGTCACTTCACAAGAGGTGTAGCAGGTCTGCAGGTGTCTTTCTTTCTCTTCCCATCTCTGTCTTCCTCTCTTCTCTCCATTTCTCTCTGTCCTATCTAACAACGACGACACCAATAACAACAACAATAAAGCAAGGGCAACAAAAGGGAATAAATAAATTTTTTTAAGTCTTCCAGGAAGTGGGGGTAGATAGCATAATGAATATGCAAAGAAACTCTCATGCCTGAGGCTCAAAAGTCCCAGGTTCAATCTCCAGCACCACCATAAACCAGAACTGAACAGTGTTCTGGTAATAAATAAATAAATGTCTTTCAGGAAAGAAAAACGAGAGAGGAGACTACACATGAAGTATAAGGAGCCTGATGTGAATTTCAGGGAATCTCTTCTGGCCTGGATTGCCAGCTTTTGGCAAAGGGCTTGGCACATGGGTGGAATCAGACAGAAGTTGTGGAGGAGGTAGTAAGGTCATGCTTAGGGTGGAGACTTAGGAAACAACCAAACTCTTGGGGCAGCAAGGGAAAGGAGAACCAGCAGAAGGAAGTGAGAACAAGGCCTGACCACCACAAAAGGAGGTGGCAGTATGCTTAATGTAGAAGAAGGAAGGGTGTTGTTATTTTTATATTATTATTATTATATTATTATTATTATTTTAAGTAGGCACTGAGCTCAGGTGAAGAAAAAACTGGGGGAGAAGTAGTAAGGACAAAATAATAATTACTGGCTTTGGCAATCAGAATACAGGGTTCCGCACTTCGGGTATGGGACACACAAAACTGTGCAAAGTAAATGTGTAAAGCCGAGAGTTGACAAGGTAGGGGGAACATCTATACAACCCAAAAGCAGTAGTTTCAGAAAGTGTTTGTTCACTAAGGCCTGAGGGTCTATGAGGAGAAAAACTTAGTGCAATGTAATGAGCATTTATTGAGATCCCTTTCTAGAGAGCCGGGCAGTGGAACACCTGATAGAGCACACACATTACTATGCACAAGGACAAGGGTTCAAACCCCCAATCCCCACCTACAGAAGGGCACCTTCTGTATTTCCTTCCCTCTCCATTTCTCTCTGTCTCTAACAAAAAAGAAGAAGAGGAGGAGGAGGAGGAAGAGGAGGAGGAGAAGGAAGAAGAAGAAAGAAGAAGAAGAAGAAGAAGAAGAAGAAGAAGAAGAAGAAGAAGAAGAAGAAGAAGAAGAAGAAGAAGAAGAAGAAGAAGAAGGAGGAAGAAGAAGAAGAAGGAAGAAGAAGAAGAAGAAGGAAGAAGAAGGGAAGGAAGGAAGGAAGGAAGGAAGGAAGGAAGGAAGGAAGGAAGGAAGGAAGGGAAGGGAAGGGAAGGGAAGGGAAGGGAAGGGAAGGGAAGGAAAGGAAAGGAAAGGAAAGGAAAGGAAAGGAAAGGAAAGGAAAGGAAAGGAAAGGAAAGGAAAGGAAAGGAAAGGAAAGGAAAGGAAAGGAAAGGAAAGGAAAGGAAAGGAAAGGAAAGGAGAAAGAGAGGGGCAGGTAGTTCTGTACCTGGTTAAACACACAAACTACAGTGTGTTGGGAGTCAGGTGGTAGCGCAGTGGGTTAAGCGCAGGTGTCACAAACTACAGTGTGCAAGGACCCAGGTTCAAGCCCCTGATCCCCACCTTCAGGCTGAAAGCTTCACGAATGGTAAAGCAGGGCTGCAGGTGTCTCTGTCTCTCTCTATCTTTCTCATCCCTTCTCAATTTCTTTGTCTCGATGCAGTAATTAAAGATCAAAACTTTTTAAAAATTAAAAAGAAAGAGAGGAGACAGAGGAAAAGAAAAAGAGAACCCTTTCTGAACTAGGCTGAGAAAGCTGTAGTACATACACATAATGGAATACTATGCAGCTATTAAGAACAATGACCCCACCTTATCTGACCCATCTAGGATGGAGCTAGAAGGAATTATGTTAAGTCAGTTAAGTCAGAAAGATAAAGATGAGTATGGGATGATCTTACATCATCAACAGAAGTTGAGAAAGAAGAAAGAAAGGGAAACTAAAAGCAGGATCTGATTAAATTGAGAGTAGGGCACCAAAGTAAAAACCCTCTGGTGAGGGGGAGGGTGGACATTCGGCTTCCTGGGGCAGCAGGGGGGGGGGTTGGGGGGGTGGGGGGGTGGGTGAGATGGGACACAGTCTTTTGGTGGTAGGAATGGTGTTTATGTACACTCCTATTAAAGTGTAGTCAGAGGGGAAAATTGATCATATGTCTCGAACTTTTTAAAACACAGACTGAGTCTTTTGAATACATAGGCTGAGTCTTTGATATGTCAACTCTCTCAAAAGCCTAGACCAGGGAGAACAGAAGCAACCGGTAACACAGCTATATACAAGATGCTGGGTATTATACAGCAAACCCTAACAAGGGGACTTTTCAAAGTTAACCCAATTACCAAATAATGAAATGATAACAATAACTATCCATTGTCTTCTGGAACCCTAAGACAGCAGGAACCTCACATTTCTACTATAGAGCCTATATTTCCCCCAATCCTGGAGCCTTAGGGTGGGGCCCACTTTCCTGCACGCTTCTCTCAATTCATACCAAATAATATTGCATCCACGGACCGAAACCTAATCAATGCAAAGAGTGCCACCCCAACATGCTTCACTTCAGACTGTGTCCAGAGACTTCAGGTGTGCAATGACAACCCTTCAGCTTCATCACTCAGGTGAGACCTTTCCTTTCATAGTATTCTCTAATTCCATTCCAGGTGGTCCACTCCCCAATAAAGTCCCCAAACCTAGATATAGTCCAGGTCCCCTGAGATACAGCATATGTTCCCACATGCCCATAAACCAGGGAAAAATATATACCTGAAAGCAGAAGTACACAAGAGTCTGCAGGGAATACCCCCCCAACACTTCATCTGCATTATTCCAACCTTTAGGTCCATAACTGTTCAACAATTTGTTTGGCTGTGTATGTTAACTCTCTTTTCAGCCACCAGGTTCCAGATGCCAGCATGATGCCAACCAGACTTCCCTAGACTGACAACCCCACCAATGTGTCCTGGAGCTCAGCTTCCCCAGAGACACACCCTACTAGGGAAAGAGAGAGGCAGACTGGGAGTATGGATTGATCTGTCAACGCCCATGTTCAGCGGGGAAGCAATTACAGAAGCTAGACCTCCCATCTTCTACAAACCACAATGACCCTGGGTCCATGCTCCCAGAGAGATAGAGAATGGGAAAGCTATCAGGGGAGGGGATGGGATATGGAGATTGGGTTGTGGGAATTGTGTGGAGCTGTACCCCTCTTATCCTACGGTTTTGTTAATGTCTCCTTTCTTAAATAAATAATAAAAAATAAAATAAAATAATGGGCCTCCCTATAAAGGCAAGCCCAAATTTCACCCAAGGCAATCCAAAAAAGAGTTGTCTATTACTAAGCCCATGAACACTGGGACTGTGTAGACAGGAAATTACTGCCCAGTCAAACAGTGGAGAAGGAGGCAGTGCAGACTAAATGTTGCAGGAAAAATTTGGCTCAGCAGCCCGTCAGGGCACCACTTAAAAATCATAAACCAGGGAGTCAGGAAGTAGCGCAGCGGGTAAAGCACACATGGCGCGAAGCGCAAGGATAGGCATAAGGATCCCAGTTCAAGCCCCTGGCTCCCCACCTGCAGGGGAGTCACTTCACAAGTGGTGAAGCAGGTCTGCAGGTGTCTATCTTCCTCTCCCCCTCTCTGTCTCCCCCCCTCCATTTCTCTCTGTCCTATCCAACAGCGACGACAACAATAAAACAAGGGCAACAAGACTGAACAAATAAATATATTTTAAATTATTTATTTATTTATTTATTTATTCACTTTTGTTGCCCTTGTTGTTTTTCATTTTTGTTGTAGTTCTTGTTGTTGTTATTGATATTGTCGTTGTTGGATAGGACAGAAAGAAATGGAGGAGGGGAAGAGAGAGAGGGGGAGAGAAAGACAGACATTTGCAGACCTGCTTCACCACCTGTGAAGTGACTCCCCTGCAGGTGGGGAGCCGGGAGATCGAACCGGGATCCTTATACCAGTCCTTGTACTTTGCACCACCTGCACTAACCCGCTTAACCCACTGTGCTACCACCCAACTCTCAAATAAATATTTTTTAAAAAATCATAAACCGACATGACTACTCTTAGCACAAAGCAGGTATCAATCAACACTTGATGAATGCAAGACTGACAAACCAGGCAGCATTTAACTATTTCACAGATCAAAATTTTTCTTTGGACCTCATATTCTCTTAGACTCATTAAGACCATCTTCCTTTCCCTTCTCGTTTGTTTCTTTTTTAATGTTTAATTTATTTATTACTGTATATAGACAGAAAAATCAAGAGGGAAGGGGAGATAGAGAGGGAGAGAGACAGAGAGACACCCACAGCACTACTTCACTGCTCAAGAAGCTTTCCTCCTGCAGGTGGGGACTGGGGTTTGACTCCAGATCCTTAAGTAGTGTAACATGTGCTCTCCACCAAGGGCACCACCACCTTGTCCCTTCATCCAAGTTTCTGAGGTATCCCTAAATGTGTGTACATCTCAGGGTGGGGGGAACCTAAGTGCAGAGCAGTAAAATAGACAGACTGTCAATTATCAATTGAAGGGAAGGGATAGATAGCATAATGGTTATGCAAAGAGACTCTCATGCATGAGACTCCAAAGTCCCAGGATCAATCCCCAGCACCACCATATGCCAGAGCTGAACAGTGCTCTGATAAAAAAAGATATATATCAACTATACATATGTTGTACAGCTACTGACACAAAGGCTAAAGACATCTTTTTTGCATCCTAACACGCTGCTTTTGTTTTTACAGGATTTGAATGTCCAAGGTCCCACATTCAATTCCAGCACCTCACATGCTAGAAGTGAGGGGTGTTTTGATCACTTGCATAAAATGAATGAATGAATGAATGAATGAATGAATGGACAAATGAATGAATAAACAAATATGGCCAAGGAGATAGCATAGTGATTAAGCAAAAAGACTAATAAACCCTGAGGCTCCAAGGTCCCAAGTTCAATTCCTGATACCACCATAAGCCAGAGCTGAACAGTACTCTGGGAAGAAAGCAAAACAACAACAATAATAATAGGGTTGGGTGGTGGTACACCTGGTTGAGCACACCTGTTACTGAAGAAGAACCAGGGTTTGAAGCCCTGATCCCCACCTTCATGAAGGAAGCTTCACAAAGAGTGAAGCAGTGCTATAGGTGTCTTGCTTTCTTCTCCACCTTTCTCAATTTCTCTCTATTCTAATAATAAAAAGTGTTGGGGGGGATGGCCACCAGAAGCAGTGGATTCATCATGCAGGCACCAAGCCCCAGCAATAACCCTGGTAGCAATAAAAACAAGCAAACAAACAGATAATAGCAATAATGAAGTTGAGAGGTGACCCTGGATAAAATCTTGGGTACTCAAGCACGAGGTCTCAAGTTCAGTATTCAGCTTCTTCTGAGTCAGAGTGATGCTCTGGTTCTCTCTCTCTCTCTCTCTCTCTCTCTCTCTTTCTCTTTCCTTTTCTCCCTTTCTCATAAATATGTCTTTAAAATAATAATAGTAATAATAAATAAATAAATAAATATGTCCACTCCACAAAGCCAGGTGGTGGTGCACCTGGTTGAGCACACATGTTGCAATGTGCCAAAGACCAGGGTTCGAGCCCCTGGTACCCACCTGCAAAAAAGCTTTGCAAGTGGTGAATCAGTGTTGCAGGTGTCTCTCTCTCTCTGTTTCTCTCCCTATCACTCTCTTCCATCTTGATTTCTGGTTGTCTCTATCCAATAAATAAAGATGATTAAAAAAAAATAGTAAGTCCACTCAGGTCCTTCTGAGTGGACTTTGACTTTTGGATTTCTGCAACTAGGCTTTGACTTTTGGATTTCTCTGTACATCTCTGCATTGTCTGATTTTAGCAGGAATCCTACTCGGTCTGTCTAGCTAGAGTCTCTCATCATTTATGAGCACCTTGCTCTCTAATCAGAGACTCCTCATTTACGACTGTCCCCTGGGCAATGTCAGATCACCCTTCCTGCCTTCAGCAAGATTCCTGTTAAGTGAATTTAGCCAAAATCCTTCCTCAATTCTGATCCTTCCTTTTAGTAACTACCTACTCACTGACATTCTCACTTTTCCTTGTATTCAGAGTAGAGCTTATTCTCTCTCCCTCACTGAAAACCCCACTGCAGTGATCTCCCTACACCTATGACAATAGTCCTCTGAATAAAATCAGCCTCACTATTCTTTACAAGTGTCTGGAAAACACGTTTTTCTACTTTTAAAAATGCTTGTTTATTTTATGAGACAAAGAGGAAAATGTAAAGAAAGGGAAAAACAAGAGAGCCCCACTCTGGCACAGTCAGTGTCAGGGATCAAACCCTAGGTCTCACACATTGTCTACTCTGAAACTATGGGACTCTTTCACATGGAAACGATAAAGAACCCACTCAAACCCACTAAGCAACAACAATAAAAGAAAGTAATTAGTTCAGGAGAATAAACACTCTAAGGATAATATTTCAAGTATGACTAGCTCCAAATTCCAGAGTTTAAGCCCAGTCATCTGGTCTCCATGCCTATTTTTGGCTCTCGTCCTGTGTTTGCATAACACAGGTTCTCTGTACAAGTCATAGCTAGGTCCTGGGCATACAAGATTTAGCCCTAGAGATTACAGGACTCCGAACAATTTTATCCAACATTTCAGCGGTGGGTCTGACTGGTTTGACTGGAGTCACATGACCCCAACCCTGAACCAATGAATTAACAGAAGACGTTGCTTACTCTGATTGGTCAGGTCTTGGTCATTTGCTAGCTAGTAGAGAGGGTTATAGTTAGCCCCATTGGAACTACATAATATATAATCAATGGGAAAAATGAGATGAAAGAACTAAGTTCCCCCAAAGGACAAATGCTAAACAGACCAAAGTGATCCCATATTTTATCTTACTTTTTCTCTTAATTAAATGTTTTGGAGGTTGTTACAAATCAGTACACATAGAAGTCCCCAAATTCTTTCATGAATATGACAGAGGTTTTTTTGTCCCTTAGAACCTCCAACCAGTCTACACTTGGCCCACTTTTGGATTATTCTCATTTTATTTTTTTTCCTACTGCAAACAACACTGCAAAGATTGTCCAGATATGTATTTCACTTCCCTCTTATGAGGGTATATTTATAGGTGAAAACTGCTGAATGAAAGAGCAGGTACCTTTTAAATATTCTTAGGTGTTTGTCACATTTCCCTGAAAAGAGATCTGACTAATTTACATTTTACCTGTAATACACTAGAGGACCCACACATTGTCTCTCTGATCCCTTCAACAAAATATGATAGAGCTGTGGTCCAGGAGGTGGCGCAGTGATAAGGCTTTGGACTCTCAAGCATGAGGTCCTCAGTTTGATACCCGGCAGCACATGTGCCAGAGTGCTGTCTGGTTCTTTCTCTCTCTTCCTATCTTCCTCATTAATATATAAATAAAATCTTTTTAAAAAAATATGATAGAGCTCATTTTGAGGAGGCTCAGGAATTGTACGTGACCTGCTCAAGACATGTAACTAATGGAAATAGGGCTCAAACCAGAGTCTGTCTGTAAACTTTTGAAAAAAATTTTTGTTTGTTTGTTTGTTTGTGAGACAGATGAAAGGAGAAAATGAACCAGACATCACTCTGGCACATGGCACTGTAGGTGATCAAAATCCAGACCTCATGTTTGAGCAGTCCACTGTTTTATCCACTGTGCCACCTCCTGTACCACGTGCTTATAAATTCTTAAATGTTCTGCTTCCCAGGCAGGCTGACATGCCAAGCCTACCAGAATATCATGGGAAAATCCTCTGTCCTCAAACCATCAATCAACCATCATCATTGGCCACCTACACCAAACTAAGCCAGATGCTGATCCAACCCTCCACGAATAAGCTTTATATATATATATTTTCATATTAACATATTAATATATAATTTATATTAGAGAGAGAGAGTACTCCTTAGCTCTGGCTTATGGTGGTTCTGGGGATTGAACCTGGGACCTCAAAGCCCCAGGCATGAAAATCTTTGACATACTTTATACTACCTTCCCAATACTGAATGAGCTTTTTCTGATAACCCCCAACACATCATATTTATTTCACCTACCTGAGTAACACCTTCCAAGGAGGCATGGCATGAACACAACCACATTTATTGATCTGACATAGCAGCTTTATAGGTGTCATTTCAATTTATCCTCACCTTACAGATGAGGAAGTAGACCACCCGAGGGGCTTATCCAAGACTATACAATGGAGAAAGACTACAAGTTAAGACAATGTGGCTCCATTATTGACATCAATTCTAAAATTGGTTCCTACAGAACACTATATCCATTCCTAGGTGCTTGGATTTTTTCCAGAATAAAACTGCTCACAACAGAATACTTCAGAGCCCATCAATACAGGATCAGCTAAACATTGTTACATTTATAAGCAAAAACACTTTTTCTTTCTAGATACAGAAAGACACCACACCATGCAAACTTCCTTCAGTGCTATGGGGCCCAGCTCAAACCTGGCTCATGTGCATGACAAAGCAAACACACTATCCAAGTGAGCTACCTTGCTGGCCCTAGGAGAGAACAATTTTAAAGACTGTGATGACAATAAAATGTCAATTCCATGAGAACAGGGGCTTTCTCTATTTTGATATATATCCTCAGGGCCTAGGCCAGTACTCTGTAAAGTAGATGCTCCTGTACCTTGGATGAATGGATGGATGGATGGATGGATGGATGGATGGATGGATGAATGAACAACTAAAAGAATATATGAGTGAACCAATTTCTGAGAGGTAAAATTACATCTGTTTTATATCTGCTGGTTCACCTTCTTCTTTTTACTTAGTCTTGCTTTCTGGGTATTCAACCAACATGGTTTCATAACTAGCCAGTCACTGCCTTGGCATGTATACATCATCTGTGAGCTTTTTCTGCAGCCAATAGAGTACTCATCTAGTAGGTCTGGAAAATGTTCCTTTATTGCTGCCAATGTCTGCAGAACCCCAGCTCTCCCTAGTTCCCATAGCTGGGTCAGGTGTCTTAAGACCCTCCTGGGCAACTCAGGTCCGATTTCTAGCCCATGACCTCCTCAACTTGAAACCACATCCTCTGCTTCCACACTGAATCACCATTGAGATGACAGTCAGAGTAAGTAATACTTACAGAGCACTATGTCTTAGGCACCTCCAGCTTGCTTCCTTAGGCCTCCCATTCCCCGTATTACAGCAGAAGGATGGCATGGTGGTAATTCAGACTCCATGCCACTTCACTGGCAGGTATTTGAACCTGGGCTGTCTAATGCTATCCAAACCCTTCAACACTGTGTCATCTCTTACTAGCTGTTAAGCACTAACTGCATGTGGGCCCAGTCCATGCCAAGTGCCAGCCTGGGATAAGGTGCCTACTGTGGGCTAACTGGGAATGAGTGCCTACTATGTGCAGGCTGGGGCATGCACTGAAACGTCATAACAGAAAGTATGATGTCATCATAAGTGCTATAAGAAAAACAATGTAGAGCAGGAGAGATAGTATAATGGTTATACAAAAAGACTCTCATGCCTAAGGTTTCAAGGTCCCATGTTTAATCCCATACATCACCAAAATCCAGAGCTGAGAAGTGCTCTGGTTAAAAGGGGGAAAAATTAAATAATTAAAAATTTTATATGCAAGAGGCCCCAGGTTCAATCCCTGACACCATGTATGCCAGGGCTGAGAAAGCTGAGTGATGTTCTGATGTCTCTTTAAAATGATAGGAAAGA
This sequence comes from Erinaceus europaeus, assembly GCF_950295315.1. Classification (NCBI taxonomy): domain Eukaryota; kingdom Metazoa; phylum Chordata; class Mammalia; order Eulipotyphla; family Erinaceidae; genus Erinaceus; species Erinaceus europaeus. The sequence continues at coordinate 121,937,449 of NC_080163.1, read as the reverse complement.
AAGTGCAAGGACTGGTGTATGGATCCCCGTTCGAACCCCCAGCTCCCCACCTGCAGGGGAGTTGCTTCACAGGTAGTGAAGCAGGTTTGCAGGTGTCTCTCTTTCTCTCTGCCTCTCTGTCTTCCCCTCCTCTCTCCATTTCTCTCTGTCCTATCCAACAATGACGACATCAATAACAACAACAATAATAACTATAATAATAAAACAAGGACAACAAAAAGGAATAAATAAATAAATATGTTTTAAAAAATGACAGGAAAGAAAAAGTAAAGAGTGATTTAGAGTGGTCCGGGAGTTGATGCAGTGGATAAAGTATTGGACTCTCAAGCATGAGGTCCTGAGTTCAGTCCCAGGCAGCACATGTATCAGAGTTATGTCTGATTCTCTCTCTCTCTCTCCCTCTCCCTCCCCCTATCCCTCTCCCTCTCCCTCTCTCTCCCTCCCTCCACTGTCTTTCTCATAAATATATAAATAAATTCTTTAAAAAATAAAAAATAGTGCTATATAAAGGTTTAATAGTGGCATTCAGTGAACATAAAAGACCCTGCTTTGTTTAGACACATAGATGCCCTCAGAGGCAGGTACTAGCAGCATCCCTACTTTATAGACCAGAGGACTATGGTACAGAGAGAGGGATAGGTTTAGCCAATGCCACACAGCAATAGAGAGATGAGATCACACTAGACTGGTGGTGGTTGTGGTGGGGGTAATGAATGCTAGATGGGCTGAGATGGAAAGAGGAATTCCACTTAGAGAGAATATGCAAAATCAAAGACCCTTTCCCCAGTTGGGTGTGTGACACAGCTTCCAGATGCCAGTGCACATAGATGGATATGAGGAGGCACTGGGCAGAGGACACAGGTGGGTAGAAAACCACTGGAGTAGCCCCACACCTTTGGACATCTAATCTTTGACAAAGGGGCCCAGACTATTCAATGGGGAAAGCAGAGTCTCTTCAACAAATGGTGTTGGAAACAATGGATTGACACATGCAGAAGAATGAAACTGAATCACTGTATTTCACCAAATACAAAAGTAAATTCCAAGTGGATCAAGGACTTGGATGTTAGACCACAAACTATCAGATACTTAGAGGAAAATATTGGCAGAACTCTTTTCCACATACATTTTAAAGACATCTTCAATGAAACGAATCCAATTACAAAGAAGACTAAGGCAAGTACAAACCTATGGGATTACATCAAATTAAAAAGCTTCTTCACAGCAAAAGAAACCACTACCCAAACCAAGAGACCCCTCACAGAATGGGAGAAGATCTTTACATGCCATACATCAGACAAGAGTTTAATAACCAACATATATAAAGAGCTTGCCAAACTCAACAACAAGACAACAAATAACCCCATCCAAAAATGGGGGGAGGACATGGACAGAATATTCACCACAGAAGAGATCCAAAAGGCTGAGAAACACATGAAAAAATGCTCCAAGTCTCTGATTGTCAGAGAAATGCAAATAAAGACAACAATGAAATACCACTTCACTCCTGTGAGAATTTCATACATCAGAAAAGGTAATAGCAGCAAATGCTGGAGATGGTGTGGGGTCAAAGGAACCCTCCTACACTGATGGTGGGAATGTAAATTGGTCCAACCTCTGTGGAGAACAGTCTGACGAACTCTCAGAAGGCTAAACATGGACCTACCCTATGACCCTGCAATTCCTCTCCTGGGGATATATCCTAAGGAACCTAACACATCCATCCAAAAAGATCTGTGTACACATATGTTCTTGGCAGCACAATTTGTAATAGCCAAAACCTGGAAGCAACCCAGGTGTCCAACAACAGATGAGTGGCTAAGCAAGTTGTGGTATATATACACAATGGAATACTACTCAGCTGTAAAAAATGGTGACTTCACCATTTTCAGCCAATCTTGGATGGACCATGAAGAATTTATGTTAAGTAAAATAAGTCAGAAACAGAAGTATGACTATGGGATGATCTCACTCTCAGGCAGAAGTTGAAAAACAAGATCAGAAGAAAAAAAAACAAAAAACAAGTAGAACCTGAAATGTAATTGGCATATCGCACCAAAGTAAAAGACTCTGGGGTGGGAGTGGGTGGGTGGGGAGAATACAGGTCCAAGAAGGATGACAGAGGACCTAGTGGGGGTTGTATTGTTATATGGAAAACTAGGGAATGTTATGCATGTACAAACTATTGTATTTACTGTTGAATGTAAAACATTAATTCCCCAATAAAGAAATTTAAAAAAAGAAAGAAAACCACTGGAGTACCAGCCAGACAGCCTGTGATTAATCCAATGACACAGGGGAGCCATAGAGGGTTAATGAGCAGAGGAGTAACTTGATTAGAGATAAGTATTCTAGAAAGAGTTATTCCAGCAATGAAGAGGTGGGGTAGAAAATATATCAGACCACACAAGAAAGATCAAGATCAAAGAAACTTGCAGTAAAGGGAAGATATGCTGAGGGGCAAATGTACTTAGTTTGAGTTTTGCTCCTCTTCTAGAAACAGTATTCCCTCCCCATAGAAAGCTATTCTCTCCCATTCTATTTTCTGGTTTGTGTGGGTCAGCTCACTCCAGGGGGACACTGATGATTGTTTCAGGATGGGCACAGGGCCCCAGTTAAGCCAGCAAGGGTCTGTAAATATGAAGACTCCCACTGAAATGACTGGCACAGGGGCTCTCTCCCCTGGCCTGAAAGAGGGGTAAGTGGTAACATCTGTGTCACCACTGAGGAAGAACCTGCCCTCTGATCCCCAAAAAGGGAATAAGAAGGCAACCAACCAAACATAACCACCCAAAAAGATTTGTGTTTACCTATGTTCATAGCAGCACAGTTTGTAATAGCCAAATCTGGGAAGCAACCCAGGTGTACAGTGGAATACTACTCAGCTGTTAAAAATGGTAAATTCACCTTCTTCACCTCATCTTGGATGGAGCTTGAAGGAATCATGTTAAGTGAGATCATCCAGAGAAGATGGGATAATTTCACTCGCAGACAGAAGTTGAAAAATAAGAACAGAAGGGAAAACACATAGCAGAACTTGGACTGAAGTTGGTGTATTGCTCCAAAGTAAAAGACTCTGGGGGTCGGGGAAGGGTTCAGGTCCTGGAACATAATGGCAGAGGAGGATCTAGCGAGAATTGAATGGAAATATGGGAAACTGAGAAGTATTACAGATGTACAAACTATTGTATTTTATTGTTGACTGTAAACCATTAATCACCCAATAAAGAAATTTTTAAAAAGAAGGCAAATAGAGCAAGGAGATAGGTGTGGAAGGGGGTTGGGGTTGTAGCACTTTACTTGCAGCTAACACTCACCCTGGACTTTCAACCTTGGAAGCCACAGATTTTGACTTTCTGCTAAAGTTTATCTTTGCCTAAGTAATCCCTGATATTCATGCAGACTAGCTCTGGGGTCAGAAGGAAGAAAACAGGGAAGTGAGAATGAAGAAGCTGGCATAGGAGGAGGAGGAGGACAAGCCAACCCAGTGTCAGAAGGGTCAGGCCACTGGAACCTAGGCTTCAGCCCCTTAGCAGAAAGAAACAGGGAGCAGTGGGCCCCTCCAGACAAGCGACCTCCTGGAACACATCAGCTGTGGATAAGGAGAAACCAGGCTGAAGCTAAGATCTGAATTGGGGGGGGGGGGGGCTGGGTGGTGGCACACCTGGTAGAGCGCACATGTTACGGCGTTCAAGGACCCAGGTTCAAGCCCCCAGTCCCCACCTACAGGGGGAAAGCTTCACAAGTGGTGAAGCAGATCTGCAGGTGTCTCTCTTTCTCTCTCCCTCTCTATCTCCCTTACTGTCTCAATTTCTGGCTGTCTCTATCCAATAAATAAAGATAATAAAAAAATTATTTTAAAAAATCTAAATGGGAAAGGGAAAAGGGCAGGTGCCGTCCTGGAAAACCCTGGGGGGTGAGGAGGACAGGAGAAAGAAAACAGAAAACTGAAGGGAACAGAGTGGGGGAAGTGGGTATTTCAAGAAAAAATGTACAGGAGGGAGTGTCAAGGAGGAGAGAAAGTCTAAAAGGGTGCTCCATCCCCCGCCATCCTACCTGTGGAGAAAGAGCAGTTGTTTCTGAGTTCAAGTTCACCTTGAGATATTTGGTGACAGGAAGTGTGTGGAAGCCTGACCACTGCATCATACAAGTCGCCAAGCATGTCACTTGTCACCTGCCAGCTGTCCCTCAAACCCCAACCAGAACCCATTCACCTGTAAAGCAGCCACTTGGTTCAGAGAGGAGACTTTACAAACCACTTCCTGAGAGCAAAAAGGTGAAGAATGTGGGTCTGAGAAGCAGCCTGCCTGAGCTCAAATCCCTACTCTGCACACATTGTGCTGTGTGAGCTCAGGGCAAGTCACTCAACCTCTCTGGATCTCAGTTTGCTCCTATGTGTAAGAAGAATAGTCTTGGATCAGTTCACTTTGATAGTGCACTGCTTTGCCATGTTTGCCACCCAGGTTGGAACCTGGCTCCCAGCACATTAAAGGAAGCTTTAGTGCTGTGGTTTCTTTCAGGTTCACGTCTATCTATCTATCTGTTTGTCTATCTATCTATCTACCTATCTAAAGAAGTGGAGGAGGAAGAGGAAGGAGGGAGATGAGGGAGGAAGAGGAGGAGAAAAGAGGAAGAAGAAGAAGAAGAAAAGTTCTTCTACTGTTTATAAGTGAGACCAGAGTATTGCTCAGTTTTGGAATACTCAGTGTTAGGGATCAAAGCTGTGACCTCACACAGGCAAGTCTTGTGCTCTGCCACTGAACTATCTCCCTGGCCCTCAGAAACAGTCTTGGTCATGGAGACAAGACCTGCCAAGCACACAAACTGACATATTAAAAACTACCGGTCAGTGTCTAGATTCCTTCTCACTGGGATATAAGGACATGGCTGGGGGCAGGAACAAGAGCAGATGAGGTAACTGTCACTCATCCTTATATTTGTCCAGCAGATGGCTCAGGAAGGAGGGTGTACTCTCTGGACTTGGGAGTTGAAGCAGGCGGAGCCCTCAGAACCACAGCCCATTCACTAGATCCGTGATTGGCAGGGGAAGCATTTCAGTCCATCTCCCCTACTTCCCACCCCCACTCCCATCCCCTTTACTGGGGGGAAGGGCTCCAGTAGAAACCACAAAGCCTGGGGGAGGAAGGAAGTGCTCTCCAGCCACACAGCCCCAAAGCCCTTCCAGCCAGGCCCAAAGGCCCAGAGCATCTGTTAGGAATCAATTGACAGGATGTTCTCTTTCTTCCTGGGGTCACCTTCTCTACTGAGTGGAGAGAACAATGGCTTCATAGGCAGAACCCTGCTGATGGCTGATAGGGGTCTGGGTGATGGATAGCCCAAGGAAAGACACAGCGAGTTTATCACTCCCCAGTTGAGGAAGGAGGGAAGCTAGCTCAGGACACAAAGCCTGACAGACTCAGTGCGCCAAAGAAGCAAAAAATACTGCTGAATTGCCGGGTTGTGCACCAGACTGGAAAGTTGGGGAGAAAGTCAAGAGCAGGCACTTATTCCACTTGTAGAAATCTTCACTACAGTGGACAAAGGATGGAGCCAGGCAAGAGACAGGGTTCCTAAGTCAGAGACCTGGGTGTGAATCCTAGCCCCACTAGTGCTCCAAAAGGATCTGCCTGGGAAGTAGTGCACTAGATAAGGAGTTAGACCCTGAAGCGTGAGGTCCTCTGGTTCTCTCTCCCTCTCACAATAAATAGATATTCTAAAAGACTGTGCATTTTATTAAATGTGAGTTATTATAGAACTTTATGGGTCTGACACTTTAAACTGGTCCCGTACAAACAATAAGTTGAGTGCTTACAGCAGCTGGGAGAGACATTTTCACTGAGAACATTAAAATAAAACTTAAAAACCTTAGAATTGCCCTGCCAGTAGTAGTTTGCAAATACTCTCAACTAAACTACATGCAAAATATTGTGATTAAGGAAGTTGTTAAAGAAGAGGGCATTTTACAAGATTTGTGACAGTTGATATGGGCATAGGTCAGAGCATTTTACACACTTTGGTGAATTTATCCCCATGACAGACTACCATGATTACAGGTGAGGAAAATGGGACCCAGAAAGGGTAAATAACTAGCCCCAAACCACACAGCTGGGAAGGGGCCACTGGAGGATTCAGTCTCAACCAGTCCCCGCCCTAAGCTCCAGGCGGGGCTGCCTTTGTCTGAATGGATCTGTCTCCAGGTTAGAGACCAGAGACTTAGAGAGAGTCTTCTCTCCAATCTCAGCTTTAAAGGACCAATTAGCAAAGATTCTTTTGCCTCTAGGAGAGGTTTATGGGTATACACAACACTTCCCTTCTTTTAAATTGCCCCTCACACCCTGGGTGAGTTGCACAAGGTTCAAAAAAGTGGAGCACTTTGCTTAATGATTTCTTACCTAACACACACACACACACACACACACACACCTGTGTAATTACATCTGAAGCAGAAATAGCAGATGCTTGCCAACCCCCCTCTCCCCAAAGTCTTCTGTGAGCCCCTCCCAGTTCCTGACTATGGACCATACAATGCCACCAATATTCTGACCTTCACAGCACAGGGTAGCTTTGATTTTTCTACACTTCATATGAATGAGATTCCATGATGAGTGAGCTCTGGCACCTGACTCTATATGTTTGGAGGGAATAACCCAGACAGAACCAGCAGGGAACCAGACAACCCCGGCAGAGAAAAGGAGAGTCCTCTGACAGTTTCTCTCCTGCAATAAGCCCCAGGCTTGTTTCCATTCTGCCTCACTGACCCTTCAGAGGAGGAGAAAGTGGGGAGGGCCGCATGAGTTGCCTGTGGGAAAGCAGCGAGCCACAGGGGCCAAAGGAGGTGTCCCCGAGGGAGGGAGTGAGCAGGCCAGGTGGTCACCTCCGGCTGCTCTCTGAGTCCACAGGCGAGTCTAAGAGGCTTTCAGAAACTCCATCCCCTCCCCTCGCCCACTGAACTCAACCTCAAGGGGGCCTAGGGGTGGCCAGAGTCTCTTCCCCAGGATGTGGACAATCCCTCCCCCACCCAGAAAAAGATCAGGAACCTGCCCCCCCCAAGAAGGTGTGTCTCCCTACCTGTGCACTGTTGGATGAAGTCCTGATACTCCGCTCCCTGCTCGCCGGGGACGATGGTGGAGCCGTCGTATTTAAAAGTCACCCTTTGGGTTGGGAGAAGAAGGGAGGAAAAAAACACACACACACATGAGCGTTGGCGGCCGCCCAGTGCAGGGCTTCCAGCAGGGCAGTCTAAGAGATGCTCTGGCTGTCCCGGGTTGCGGGGGCCGATTGCCGCACGGGAGGAGCCTGAGTGCCCCGGGTTAGGAAGCCGGCTCCGTGCACCAGGCCCCTCGCGAGCTCGGGGAGTGGGGCTCGGAGATGAATGGGAAGCTCCTCACCAGATGACGGCCGAGCCGTCGTCGCGCACCAGATTGTACGCGGTCCTGCAAGCCTCTTTGTCGATCTTGGTGGCCATGGCGGAGGGCCCACAGTGAGATCAGTCAACACGCAGCGGACAAGAGCGCCCCGAGCCGGCCGCGGGGTCGGTCAGCGGCGGGGACTTTGAGGACAGCGGTGGCGGCGGCGATGCAGCGCTGCGGACTCCGAGCTCCGAGCGCGGCCCAGATTGCACCGCCACCCGAGCAGCCCCGGCACGCCCACGCGCGCCCATTGGCTATGCGAGCCACTGTCCGCCACGCCCCTAGTTCCCATTGGCAGGATGATCTCAGGGGCGGGGCCTCTTCTCTTGCCAGTGGCCAATCCCCAACCCAGCGGGTTGCGCAACTCGGCAAAGGAGATTGAAGCAGGGGTTCTTTCCTCCCTCCTTTTCTTTTCCCTCCGCTGTCAACTCCTCCCACTTCTTCCCATCGCTTCTTCATCGTCCCCTGACAGGCTCTCACACCCACTTACCCCCTCTTCTCTCTCCTCCTCCCCTTCCCCCTCTCTACTCCATCTGCATCTCCAGTTCTCCACCCAACCCTCTCGTTCTTTCACTATCCTTACTCCTTCCCCTCTTCCCACCTCCTTTCTCTTTCTCCTCCCCTTCTTTCCCTCGATCTTCCCCCTGCCCTGGTCCTCCTTCCTCCTCCATCTTTCTTTATACCCACCCTCCAATTCCGTCTTCTTCCTATTTTCACCCCAGCTGTCTCCCTCCTCCCTTCCCCTCATCTCTCTTATCTTTTTTAAATTTTTATTTATAAAAAGGAAATACTGACAAAAACCATAGGATAATAGGGGTACAACTCCACACAATTTCCATCACCAGAACTCCGTGTCCCATCCCCTCCCCTGATAGCGTCCCTATTCTTTATGCCTCTGGGAGTATGGACCCAGGGTCATTATGGGGTACAGAAGATGGAAGGTCTGGCTTCTGTAATCGCTTCTCATCTCCTTATTCCCTCCTCTATCCTCCACCTCCTCCCTCACCAACCCCGCCCCCAGGCTGTACCCTCCACCCCCAATTTGACACCTTTGTTTGAGTAATTTAAATGCATCAAACTAAGGTAAACTACCCCTTCCCCAGTGTTTAGCTCCGGGTGGGGAGAAACTGGAAAGAATCTAGCATTTCAAAGGGGAGGAGAGAGACAGTAAACTGCTTCCAAAACTTATGGGATCACTGTTTATTCTCTGCTCTGGCCATTGGCATGCAGGTCTTATCTCCCACTTTGGACCCAAGGGAGAGCAAGCTGACTCACTCCTTGGATTCCTCAAGGACTCATTTATTTGTCCATTCACTCACAGACCAGTTAAAGTCAGGGCAGATAGGCAGGCCCTTCCTTAGACACCAGACTCTTGAATTGCATCCAGCACTGCTGCTTCAGCAAATCTCAAAAACTCTTGAGATTACTTTCCTCCAATAGAACAATAGTGTTGACACCGTAGGTTCATTTTATGGTTTAATGAAATTGTACATGTAAATAAATATAGTCACTCAATATAAGGTCATGCTGATGTTTAGAAATAATTAAAATAAACCTGAAATAGAAACCCAAAAGGCAAGGAGAAATATCCAATAAGCAATAAAATGTGGCAAAAGAAAAAAAAAGTATCAGTGAATGGATAAATGGACAAGTGGATAGAACAGTATTTTCAGAAAAATATTGCTGTAAATAAACAGACAAAACAAACTTCAATTTTACCAACCCCAAGCAGTTGCTGCCTTATTCCCCTGATTAAAGTCAGGGGACCTTTGGTCATTGAAAAGAAAAATAGGGGCTGGGTGGTGGCGCACCTGGCTGAGCACACGTATTACAATGTGCAAAGCCCAGGTTTGAGCCCTTGGTCCTCACCTGCAGGAGGAAAGGTTTGCAAATGGTGAAGTAAGGCTGCAGGTAAGGCTGCAGGTGTCTCTCTGTCTCTCTCCTTCTCTATCACCCTCTTTATTTCTGGCTGTCTCTATCAAATAAATAAAGATTTTTAAAAAAAAAAAAAGGGAAAGGAAAATAAGCATGGATTCATACCTCTCACCACTGACCAAGGCAAATTCCAAAAGGATAAAAGATCTAAGTGTAAATAAACTACAAATGTTCCAGCTTCCTTTATACTGGTAGAGCAGAAAAAGTCTTTCTAGCCATGACTCAAAATCCAGAAGCCACAGCAAAAGAATTAATATATTCACATCTTTAAAACTGTCTTCTTATTATATCACTAATGAAAATTTTTAAAGAAAGAGAAAGACAACATTTCAGAATGCAGGAAAAAACTGTCTTCTTCAAGGTGGGGGTGGGATATTAGGAGTGGGATCTCGTGCAAAAAAAAAAATAAAATAGAAAAGTAGGGAGGTAGAAACTTAGCATCACATGGGAGCCCCACAATACTAGGGAAAACTTTACAGATTGTGGAGCAGTGCTGTAGTGTCTCTTTTTCACTTGTTTTCTCCTTTGTCCTTCTCTGAAATAAAAAGAATGTACTTTTTACTAGTTAAGTTCCCCTAGAGTGTCAGTGGTGCCTGACCCTGTCTGAAATGACGAGAAGATCCAAGTCCACACTTATAAAAGCCTGATGTAATTGAACTGAGGTAGGCTTGACAGTTGGGACGGGGGTGTTGTTTGTTGCTTTCACTCTTTAGTGGAGGAATAATGGTTTACAAAATGGTTGTTATATGGGCAGTCTCCAGCTCCCCATGATAAGTGTCTGCTCACCACACTTTCCACTGTCTGATAATCTCTCTCCACTATGTACATTGAGACCCCAACACCCTCTCAATCCTCTTACCCCCATCTTTAGTCTTAATTTGTTTTCTTTTTATTTATGAAAGGTGATGGGAGCGGGTAAGGAAAGAGAACCAGACTATCACTATGGCACATTTAATGCCAGGGGTTGAGCTCAGGACCTCATGCTCTAGGGTCCAACATTCAATCCACTGAGCCACCTCCTATGTTGCAACTGTTAGGATTTTTAAAGGCCTCCTTGGTGATTTCTATTTGCAGCTGAGGGTGGCAATCCCTGTGAGATACACTAATATGTGTGCAAGGTAGATCCCAGGTATTTCCAGTGGCAGAAGTTTGGAGATCATCAGAATGCCCTCAGCAGACAGCTGGAGGAATAGATAGGTACATAGCATCACTCTGGGCACATGTGATGCCAAACATCAAACTATCAAACTAAAGACCTCATACTTAGGAGCCCAGTGCGTTTCCACTGTACTACCTCCTGAACCATCAGATAATCTTTCTATGTGATATGAAACCTCCTAGAAAGAGCATTGTGCTCAGAGCACCTTTTAGATTTGCTGCCTTTTGGGTAAAGTCGGAGATTACACAGATACTTGTCTTGTTTGTGTATATGTTAAATCATTTAGAATAGCACTTCAAAAATATCAGGTGTACTTGTGGAGATGAAGTAGGAAAACCGGTACAAGTTTGGAAATCAATGAGAAGATTTCATTGTATACCATCCTATTCTTATTTCTTCACTCCTACTCTATACTGTTATCTGAATCATGCAGATAGATGCTTTATCTATTCTGAATACTAAATAACAACTACTACAACAACAAATGGCTCTCATCCTGGATTTGATATCATGGCTCAGCCTAAGGGGGGAGATGGGGGGGGTTTTAAAATATATACCCCCCTTTAACTTTGTATTCTGTAGTTATTGTTGCCCTCTACTGGACAGAACAGGTACAGGGTTTTGATTCGACTAAGAAAAACAAACTGCACACCAGAAATTAATATTGTTTCTAAGTATTTGTTTAAATGTATGTCACATGGCCAATGAGATGTCTAAGTGGCTGGAGCACTGGACTTGCATATGTGAGGTCCTGGTTTGATCCCTAGCACAACATATGCTGGAACTGAGAAGTTCTCTGGTATCTCCCACATGTGAAATGCTTGGATTTTTTTATCTGTTTGTTTTCTTTTCTAAAAGATTTTATTTACTTCTTCATGAGAAAGATAGGAGAGAGAAAGAACCAGACATCACTCTGGTACATATGCTGCTGGGGATGAAACCCAGGACCTCATGCTTGAAAGTCCAGTGCTTTAACCACTGCACCACCTGTCAGGTCACGATTGGCTTGGTTAGTATGTTTTTCACAGTCACTTTATTGGGAAAATGTTGGTTTACAGATTATTGTTATCACAAGGGCTACAGTTTCATATCTCCCCAAGATAAGTGTCAGCACACTTTACCCTCCACCAAATTGCCTTCCCCGTCCACCAGATATGAAATAATTTTTAAAAGGAAAGTGAGAGGCTCAGAAAAGTGCACATCCATGTGCACATCCTGGGTTCAAACCTTAACACTACATGGCAGTGTCATGGCACCAAGGACAGGTACAGTGCTACGGTGTTCTTCGTGTATCTCTCTGTGTGAAATTATACTTACTTATGTATTTTTTTTGTTTTCTTTTTTTCTTTTTTCTTTATTAGGGGGTTAATGTTTTACAGTCAACATTAAATACAATAGTTTGTGCATGCATAACATTTACCAGTTTTCCACATAGCAATACAATCCCCACTAGGTCCTCTTCCATCATGTGTATTTTACTTGTTTTCTTTGACACCAGAGTTATCAACGGGGCTTGGTACTTATATGTCAAATCCACTGTTCCTGGTGGCTTTTCTTTCTTTCTTCCTTTCTTCCTTCCTTCCTTCAATAACAACAATAATAACTACAACAATAAAATAAGGGCAACAAAAGGGAATAAACGAAAAAAAAAAAAAAAAGACAGAGAGAAAACCACACAGTATAAGTAACAAACCTACTCGATTTATCTATATATAATATATATATAATATATATACTTATGTATTTTCCCTTTTATTGCCCTTGTTCTTTATTGCAGGTATTATTGTTGTTATCACTGATGTTGTTGTCACTGATGTCGTCGTTGTTGGATAGGACAAAGAGAAATGGAGAGAGGAGGGGAAGACAGAGAGAGGGAGAGAAAGACACCTGTAGACCTGCGACTCCTCTGCTGGTGGGAAGCCGGGGTTTCCAACCTGGGGCTCGCCATGTGTGTGTAAGTCCTTGCCCTACTCCCTGATTTATCTTTCTTTAAAGCTACCATTAAGGGGGGTGGGGGCGGGTGGTAGCGCACGAGGTTACACGCACATAGTACAAAGTGCAAGGATCAGTGCAAGAATCCTGGTTCGAGCCCCTGGTTCCCTACCTGCCGGAGGGTCGCTTCACAAGTGGTGAAGCGGTTATGCCGATGTCTATTTCTCTCTCTCTTCCTCTCTATCTTCCATCCTTTCTCAATTTCTCTCTGTCTTATCCAAAAAAAAAAAAAAAAAAGGCCACAGGAGCAGTGGGTTTGTAGTGCAGTCACTGAGCCCCAGCAAAAACCCTGCAGGGAAAGAAAGAAAGAGAGAGAGAGAGAGAGAGAGAGAAAGGAAGGAAGAAAGAAAGAAATGAAAACATGCCAGTAAGGAGCCAGGCAGTGATGCACATAGTACTATGCCCAAGGACCCCTGCAGCAGGAACACGGATCATGGTGAAGCAGGTCTGCAGGTGTCTATTTTTATCTCCCCCAACCTTCTCAATTTCTCTTTGTCCTATCAAATGAAATGGAGATGGGGCGGTGTGGGGAATGGCTGCCAGGAGTGGTCTTCGTAGTGCTGTCATGGAGCCATAACTCTGGAGGCAAAATAAAAAAAGAAGAAAAGGGAGTCGGTGGTGAAGCAATGCTGCAAGTCTCTCTCTCTCTCTCTCTCTCTCTCTCTCTCCCTTTCTTTCTCTCTCTTTATCTCCCTTTCCCCTCAATTTCTCTCTGTCTTAGCAAATAAAATAAATAACACTTAAAAATATTGAAAGAAAGAAAGGAAAGAAGGAAGAGAGGACTGGTGAAATAGCTTACTTGGATAGTGCACTGCTTTGCCATGAGCAAGACCCAGGTTCAAGTCCAGCCACCAGCACATTGAAGGCAGCTTTGGTGCTATAGTATCTCTTCTCCCCCCCCCCCCCCCGCCTTTACCTAAAAGTATATATATACATGAAAAAGAAGGCTACTAGGTTTGGGACCTGAGCATCAGTAGCAGTGATGAGCGATCATCTGAGATCACCTATTAATACTTTATCTAGTAACTGGATTATGCAGTATTGGTAGAATAACACCCTCCTACTGTCTGTGTTCTATGTGCCAGCTTCATGGCAATGCTTTGCTACTATTTTGTTTTATTATGTTTTTAACCAAAGCACTGCTCAGATCTGACTTATAGTGGTGCAGGGGATTGAACTTGAGACCTTTGGTGGCTCAGGCATGAAAAGACGTTTTGTATAATCATTACGTTATTTTCCCAGCCCTACTATTTTTTTTAATCAAGTACCCTACAAACGCTTTCACTGACCCCCAAAGTTGCTCATTCTTCTTCTCCTTCTTCCTCTTCCTCTTCTCCTGCTTCTTCTCGTTTGTCATCTCAGGGATTTCACCACCCTGTGCTGACTTTTTTACGTAGAAAGATGGAGACAGGAGGTCGGGCGGTAGCACAGTGGATTAAGTGCACATCATGCAAAGCTCAAGGACTGGTGTAAGGATCACGGTTCGACCCCCAGCTCCCCGACCTCCTGACCCCCAACCCAAAACACACACTGAGAAGCACAGTTTGTAGACTTGAACATGACCTCAGTTGTCATGCAAACTCTGAGACCACAAAAAAGCCTGTGCCTGCTTTCTAAGCCTATCACTGCTGAGCTGGGTGACAGCTCACTGAGTAGGGCCTGCATCTTACTATTATTTCTGCACAGGCTTTTTTTTTTTCCTTTCCTTGAAAAAAGCCTAACTTTGAGAGGTCAGTATCTTGGTGTTCATATGTTCCTTGGGGTTAGAGATTCAAAAGAAAAAGAAGGAAATCTCACCTCCACTACAATGAGAGATGAGACTAAAACATAACCGTGAAACTGGCTGTTCTGGGCAAGGTGCTTGTCATTCGGAAGCAGGTGCCTGACACGGAAGAGATATTTATAGCAGATGGTATTTATAGACTCTTCACTGAGCTCACCAATTGTCAAATGGCTGAGAAGAGGCCCCCAGGAACATCCGAAACAGGAAGATGCTGCATCTCAGAGTGCAGGACTATAAGACACTACTCCTGAGCAGTTAGAGCTCTACTTAAGTTTAAGAAATCCAGTGGAGGGAGTCAGGCGGTAGCACATCGGGTTAAGCGCAGGTGGCGCAAAGCGCAAGGACCGGAGTAAGGATCCCGGTTCGAGCCCCTGGCTCCCCACCTGCAGGGGAGTTGCTTCACAGGTGGTGAAGCAGGTCTGCGGGTGTCTATCTTTCTCTCCCCGTCTCTGTCTTCCCCTCCTCTCTCCATTTCTCTCTGTCCTATCCAACAACGAAGACATCAATAACGACAACAATAATTACAACAATAAAACAACAAGGGCAACAAAAAGGGAAAATGAATAAATAAATATTTAGAAAAAAAAAAAAAAAAAAAGAAATCCAGTGGAAAGAGTCAGGAAGAGCCCTGTGATTATGTACTTTTAGCTCTAGAGATTAAGGGTAAAGTGAGTCCCCATCCCTGTGCAGAGCAATGTGGTGTGTGATTAAGTGTTTGGACAGCTGTCCCCCCAGATCTTGGCTGTCCTATTCCCTTCCTGAGCTGTATTTTCATCTTCCCTGATGTGGGTACCTTCCAGAGAAAAATATATGTAGAGAATGCTTGTCAAAGGCTATGGCAGGATGTCAGAAGATAGCTCACTGGAAATGTGCAAGTCTTGTCAAGTAAAAGGCCTAAATACAAGTACTGGCACCACACTGGAGAACTATAATACCAGAGGAAGCTCTTGTTTATGGTGTTTCTTGTCTTTCTCTCTCTCTTTGTCTCTCTGTATCTAAAATTATAAGAATCAAAAATTCAGGCCAATAGTAGTGAAATCAAGCATGTTCAAGGCTCTAGTGCCCTCCCCCCCAAAACACACACACACACAAAAGATATAATAGTTACTAAGATATCAAGCCATTTTTTAACTTACTTTTAATTTTTATTTATTGAAGATAGACAGCCAGAAATTGAGAGGGTAGAAAGAGATAGAGAGGAAGAGAGACAAAGATTCACCTGCATCCCTGCTTCACCACTTGCAAAACTTTCCCCCTGTAGATGGGGGCTGGGGGCTTAAACCCGGGTCCTTGCACACTGTAATGTGTGTGTTCAACTAGGTGCACCACCACCCAGCCCTCTCTGTTCTTTTTTTTTCTTTTCAAGATTATCTATTAACATGAGAGAGAAAAAAGAGAGACAAATAGAGAATCACAGCATCACCCTGGCACAATTAACACCAGGGATCAAAGTCAGGACCTCATGTACCCAAGTCCAACACACTAACCACTGTGCCACCTCCCAGGGCCTTGTTAAGCTGCTATTTTAAGAGCTAACCCTTCAAATCTGCATATAGTCTTACACTGCATTGCTAGAAGCATCACACTGCATAGAAAACAGAATCTATAAAATCATGTGTAAAAGCAAGGAGAATTGGTACCAGTCAATGAGTGGCACACCTGGTTGAGCATACATGTTACCATGCACAAAGATCCAGGTTCAAGCCCCTGCTCCTCACCTGCACGGGGGAGCTTCATGAGCAGTGAAGCAGGGATGTAGGTCTCTCTCTCTCTCTCTCTCTCTCTCTCTTTCTCTCTCTTTCTCTCTCACCTCCTCCCCTCTCAATTTATCTCTGTCCTATCAAATATAAGAAAAATAAAATAAAGCAAAATGATTTAAGCCTGTGTATTTTGGGTCGTCTGCACAGATCATATCTTTAATCCTTCTGAAAGCTATCCCATTTCCATCAGCATGTGCTGCTCACTGAAGAACAGGCTGAACCCTTCTGGGCATCACAGGGAGGAAGCAAAACTATAAGTTAAGGAGGAAAGGAACCTCAGAGTAAAAACCTTGATACAGATGGCTCATATATAATGAACTTAGCAGAGAATGTGGATACATGGCCCTTACCTTAGGACTCAGGGTGTGCTCCAGGAATGGATGTGCAGCCAGACTAGCAGCCCATGTCCGACAATTGGATCAGGCCCATGGGGGTCTGCCTGTATGAGGTTCGCAGCATGCCCTGCTGATCCTGTTCATCGAGGTCCTGCAAGTACCCCCATGTTCCAGTTAGGCTGGGCTGTCCCTTGGACCCACCTCCACTCCCTGCTGCTTTGTGCCTCCAGGTGTTTGCATACATCATTAGCTTCTGCCCGGACTTCCTCCACCTCCTCCACCTACCAAGCTCCTGGTCAGCCTTTCCCACAGCTCCACTGTCCCTCCCCCAATGTCAACACAGTGAAGGCTTAACCCAGAGGCACCACAAAAAAAAAGTAACATTTAAAAAATAAGATTAGTTAATGGAATTCACTATACCAAGATATTAAAAGAGAAATCTCTGGAGAATGTGGTGGTGATGGTGGTGTGTGTGTGTGTGTGTGTGTGTATGTAGTGTAAACCAGTCCTGCACACTGCACTGTGTCCAGTTATCCTGCTAAACCCATTCCATGCACCAATTTACTAATCCTCCCTGCAATCCTGAGGGCAGACTCATCATAAATCCTGTTTACCTGACAGGAAAAGCAAGGCACAGGGAGTCTAGGTAATTAGCCCAAGATCACACAGCTCACAGTGGCAAAAGAGCTAACCTTAGAAATCTTTACACCATGTGCCATTGCCACAGAATGAATGATTGAATGAATGAATGCAAATAGTAAACTAAAATGACACAAGATGCTGAGAGAGGGAAGCCTGGCTGAATCGGTCCCTGTAGAAGGACTGAGAATGAAGGTTTGGCTGCCATGGTGGTGGCAATCAAGAACAGGCAGTCCCACGTGTAGAGGACTGATTTGAGACCTGATGTTCCTCCCGCCCATGGCTGAGGACCAGCCTCCTTACCCTTTATCTCACTGTATTGCAATTGCATGTTCTCATGCCATCTCTCCAACTCCCACTCCTTTTAAATGAGAGAAGCAGGATTCAAGACTCCAGGAACTCTGATGAGAACAAGGCCAGACCCCACTCCCTGCTGGGGTGAAACAAGGAACTGCTTACAGGCTTGAGTACAGAGTGGAACCTGAGGATCCACTGAGAATGTACTGACCAACCATTGGCTCTTTCTACTAAAGGCGGGGGGCAGGAATGGACCTGGAATCAAAGCTAAAACTCTGCAGACAGAACCTAAGTGGTGGGCAGGGGAGACAGCATAATGATTATGCAAACATGAAGGTAATATAGAAGACATAGATTCTGAGTTCTGAGACAGTATATACCTTTCCTAGTGCTTTGATCAATTAGCAACACCTACTGTGGGTATAGAAAAGGAAAAGAAGGGCTGGGTGGTGGCGCACCTGGTTGAGCACACGTTACAATGTGCAAGGACTCAAGTTCAAGTCCCCGGTACACACCTGCGGGGGAAATCTTTGCAAGTGGTGAAGCAGTATTGCAAGTGTCTCTCTGTGCCGGGATAGCCTGAGGGTACTTCTTCCCGAGCTAGTGCTCTCTGGGTTGGAGATCACTCAACTGGAGCTGATCTAGGCTGCTGTGTGGGAGAGGGATCAGGAACTCGTGCTGCACCAACTTCCGCAGGAGATACACTCTGGAACTCTCGGAGCCGGAAAGCAATTTCCAAGTGTCTTTAATCAGAAGAGCAGCTGTTTTTATACTCTCCAAGTAGGGTGGAAACAGGATGTGATATAGAGAGGGTGGAGAGAAAAGTGACTGGTGAAAATCAGAGTGTGACAAGGAGGGGGCGGAACAGGCGAGAATCCTATAACTGAACCACCAATGCCCTGGAGTGCTTTATGTAAAAGTGATTTATGTAAATAGACCAAACCTTTGGATCAGTAAATCCCTATATAGGCATATGGATAAGAAGAAGCCAGGGGGAGGTGGCAACTACCCAACATCTCCCCCTTTCTTTTTAACTTTTTGCCATAGTATCAGGAGTGTGGGGCACTTTGTGAGGCAGGGAGACTGATAAGAGGCACACCTTTTTGGGGGTTCTACTGTCCCTCCTTGCTCAACCTCTCCGTGGAGAGAGAGACTAACAGGATTGACACACCCCTCAGGCTCAAGCCCTTCCAAGCTCAACCATATCCTCACAATTCCCCAACATCTTCCTCTTACTTAATGGCCATATATAACTGGGTCAATGTCTGTAAAAGGCTTCATCTCTGTCAGGGGAATAGCAGTGTAGGGGTGAACGGAAACCTGTTGGGAAGAAAGCAGAATGATAGTGTGTAAGTGTCTTCAAAAATAACTAGCACAAGACAGGGAGGGATAAGTAAGAGTAGCAAGAGACAGAGTGAGCATGATGGGTGGAGGAGTGGGGGCCTGATAAGCCGAGGGGCTAGAGGGGTGATCTGGCATTGCAAAATCCCGAGTCAGCTGGCGGTAAGTTCTATGAACTGCTACAGTCATTCTTCAAGAAGTCCAGCAGTATAAAAGGAGTGTCCAGCAAGTTCTATAGAAGCATCAGTCCAATGTCAACGGCCAGGAAATAAATGCCACACGTCTATCTTGATGGAGGAGGACGGCCACCGGAACTTTTCTTCTCTGTAGAGAGTGACCTGGAACCGCCAAAACATGATGGGCGAAACAGAAGCAGGAAGAGCAGACACCGATGGTTGAGAGAAAGGCAGTAGGAAAGTCTTGTCCTTTGGAGTCTGTGAATCAGGTTCTCCAGATCGTGTCAGGTCACATCATGGGTTTCGGGGGATGGCTGTAATTGTGGGTGATGTCAGAGGTCAGGGGTCCAAGATGGATTTCTGGGGATTCTATATGAGCAGATGCTTCTTTATGCGAAGGCTTGTCATAGCTGTAGTCAATTACTTATGAAAAAACTTTGTAACAAATTAGAAGTTTACTACAATTGATAACTCAATGATTATAACTGGTTTAGGTATCTTTATAATTTTGTGTAAAGGTCATCTTACGTGACCTCATGTAGTAGTCTTTATATAGCAAAGTTTTCATACCAAATTTAAGTCACACATATTGATTCTTAACTATTTTTACATTGGGTTTTTAAGCAAACTCAGGTTACTAAAGTTAACACATTTTAGTGGCAATTTTTTTTGGTACATTTACAATATCAGATTGATGCCAAATTTGTTGTGGATTAATTTCCACAAGATAGCTTACAGGACATTTTTGGGGGCCCTCCAAAAATGTCCTGTATAGAGAATTTGTATTTTACCTTAGGAGATGATGAATTGTCAAATTGAATATTTAGAGTTTTACCTTAAACACTCAGTTACTTAAATGAATTGATTTTACCTCTTCTCGTAAAAATGTAACTTCGAAGTTACAATTTAACTGTCAAGTTAATGTTTACCAAACTTGAAACACGCATATTAAACATATAGTTTATAACACACAGGAGGAGAAAAACTTGTAAATAAGATATATCATTTCAAATGTGAATTTAGAACTACTGTCATAGTTGAACCATCTTTACTCACACAGTTTAAGACTAAACATTTCATATTGATATCAAGACTTAAAAAAGAAATCAAAAGGGGGAATGAACAATTTTTGGACTGTTT
Source organism: Erinaceus europaeus (assembly GCF_950295315.1). Lineage (NCBI taxonomy): Eukaryota > Metazoa > Chordata > Mammalia > Eulipotyphla > Erinaceidae > Erinaceus > Erinaceus europaeus. The sequence continues at coordinate 121,917,483 of NC_080163.1, read as the reverse complement.
CTGGACGTCTCCAGAAACCATGGCTGCATCCAGCCGTTTGATATAAAGTCAGTTAACTTTCAGAGTACTCTGAGCACAATGGGTCATACAAAAATTTTGGTCACTCAACTCACTCAATTTTTTTTTTTTTCATTCACTCACTCACAAAACACAACTGGCCAGTCATAGCATAAGACATTCATTCGGGGGGGGGGAGAGTTCTGTGAATCAGATTTTTTTTTTTTTTTGATTCTGCCATGCTGTATTATGGATCCTGGGGTGCATCCTGTAGCCAGTCCTCTTGCAGCCAGTCTTCTTGCAGTGTTTCTTGTTCTTCAGGGATATCAGCGCCATCATGTGGGTATTGCCGGACATGGCGGGCAGGAACCCAAACAGGCTTGGAGTAATTTTGTGGAAAAATACATGCGAAACCCCTCCCCATAGTCAACAGGGGGTCAGGTCCTTTCCAAATTTTATCAAGTGGGTCTTTCCATTTGACTTTAATAGCTGGGAGGGTGGGTGGTGTTTGCCAATGAAGAATTATAGGAGGTTGGTCTGAGTTTTTGTAAATATTAAAGAGATTTAATGTAGTTAAGGCTTTTGCCAGCTGGATATTAGGGGGGTACATTTCCCATTTTTCTTTATTTAATTGAGCCTTAAGAGTTTGATGGGCCCTCTCAACAATGCCTTGTCCCTGTGGATTATACGGAATGCCTGTAGTATGAGTAATGTTCCAGAGGGAACAAAAATCTTTAAATTGTTTGCTGGTAAAAGCAGGTCCATTATCCGTTTTAAGTTGAAGAGGTAAGCCCATTACAGCAAAACAGGAGAGCATATGGCTTATAAGCTTTTTGGAGTTTTCTCCAGTCTGAGCTGTAGCCCACATAAACTTAGAGAAGGTATCAATTGAGACGAACACATATTTTTGTTTGCCAAAGTTAGGTATGTGGGTAACATCAATTTGCCAAAGAGCGTTGGCTTTTAAACCTCGAGGATTAACCCCTAGAGTCTGAATAGCAGGTGTTTTGATTAGACCTGCACAGGAGGAACATGTAGCAAGAATACGTTTTAACTGTGGCAGAGGAATATCAGGAAATCGAGCTCGAAGACCTTTAAGATTAACATGGGTTAGGAAATGAAAGTCAGCAGGATTAGAGACAGAGGCTAGGAGAATTCCTGTGGAGGCAAGGCGGTCAGCTGCAGCATTCCCTTCGGACAGGGGACCAGGAAGAGGGCTGTGGGAACGTAGGTGCTGAACATACAGTGGATGGGTTCGAGAACAGAGCATAGAGGCAATTTGAATTAAAAGAGGAGAAAGTGGGTTGTCATCAATTCTTACATAAGATCGCGCAAGCCATGGAAGTAAGTTAACAGTATACACACTATCAGAAAAAAGGTTGAAGGATTCTGGTACAGCTTTTAATGCAAGGAAAACAGCATAAAGTTCTTTGTACTGAGGGGAATTATCAGGAAGTTCAGTAAAGAGAGGTTTGGGGTATTGCTGGTCTGGATAATATATAAGGGCAGCAGCTCCCTTTTTTCCACCATCAGTGAACACTGTAGGAGCAGAGGGGATGGGATCTCGAGAGAAAAGTTTAGGTACTAGTAGAGGCAACAGAGGTAAAGAAGCTATCAAATTATTAGAGGGAAAATGATTATCTAATTGTCCTGGAAAACCCATTAAACTTATGGCAAAACGAGAATGGTGGTGTATGAGCCATTCTGTATCAGTGAGAGAAAAGGGAAGAATGATTGAATCTGGTTCCCTTCCTAAGACCTGAACCGATCTGTTTCTTCCTTGGCGAACCATAAATGCTAAGGCATCAATCTCGGTAAGGAGTCTTGGAGCTCCGCCTACTGGCGTATGAAGCCATTCGAGAACGCCATGTTTCTGCCACAATGCCCCCACTACCGTGGGGGTGGAGTTAAAGATTAGAAGATTTACTGGAGAGGAGGGGGAGAATCGAACGAGGTGCATGTCCTGGAGAGCCTGGTTAACTTTTTCCAGAGCCAAGGATGCTTCGGGGGTTAACATACGCTTTGAGGAGGGCTGTTTGTTTCCTTTTAACAGATCGAACAGTGGTTGCAGGCAGCTCGTAGGCAGATAAAGATACTGCCTAAGCCAATTCAAATTTCCAAGAAAACTTTGTAAAGAAGCAAGAGTGAGATTAGAAGGAAAAGTAACACAAGGTTTTAAAGGACGAATCTGCGTTAGGGAAATCTCTGAGCCTAAGAAAGATATTGGAGGGATTAGCTGTATCTTCTCAGGAGCTACATTAAGTCCACTTCTCTTTAAGGCAGGGATTAGAAAATCACGTAGGGCGGAGAGATCTGTATCTAATTCTCCCCATATTAACACGTCATCCATATAATGAAAAACCTTAAGGCCCTTATGAATATATGGAAAAAGGGCAGATTTAACAACCTCTTGACAAATAGTAGGACTATTAGCCATGCCCTGGGGCAGTACCACCCATTCAAATCTATCGGCAGGGCTGGCATTATTAATAGAAGGAACAGAGAAAGCAAAACGTTTACAATCTTGTGGGTGTAAGGGAATAGAGAAAAAACAATCCTGTATATCAATAGCTATGATTGGAATTCCTGTGGGAATTGCGGAAGCAAGAGGCAAACCCCTTTGGGGGGAGCCCCAAACCTGCATGGTTTTATTAACTGCACGAAGATCTTGGAGGAGGCGCCATTTTCCTGAGCGCTTTTTAATTACAAAGACTGGAGTATTCCATGGGCTCCGAGAATGACGAATGTGTCCCAAAGATAACTGCTCTTGGACGAGTTTTTTTAAAATTTCTAGCTTCTCCCTAGGCAAAGGCTACTGTTCCACCCAGACAGGCTCATTAGAAAGCCAATCTAAGCGGTGAGTTCTGTTACGAACAGTGGCAGTTAGTATTGGGGGTGCTGGTTGGGTCTAGCAGTCTCACAGGAGTGAGTGTGGTGTCCTGCAGAGGTGTCTGAGGATATCACTACATCTAAAGATTCCAGCAAGTCTCTTCCCAATAAATTGGTGCTTATATCAGCTATTAAAGGCTGAAAGCGTCCGGTAGTCCCTTCTGGATCTTCCCACACAAGGGAATCTCGTGTGCGGAATGCCTGAGTCAATCCTCCAACACCATGTAAGCGTGGTCCTGGGAGGAGTTCCCAACTCTGGGGAACCTCTGCTTGTCTTAATATTGTCTTATCTGCTCCCGTGTCAATCAAACATTTAAAAGGAATATTACCAATCTTTACTGTCATAGTTGGGTGACCCCTTTCTAAAACAGGGGTGGTCCATAAAATCTCAGGCTCTGAATTCGAGCTGTTCTCTTGCTCCAGCCGTTTATTTCTATGCTGGAAGTTCCCACATACCGCGGGTTCCTCCTTCTGCTCACCCTCTGTTATTGTTACTTGGCGTGGTGGGTGTAGCGATGGATTGGGTCCCAAGCTGGGCTTCTGTTTGTGGAAGAAGGGCACAGCACCAAGCGGGCGACCTGCTTCCTTCCCTCTTGGGGGCGGGGCTAAGGGAAGCCCCATACCTAGTTTAAATCCCTGTTTACATTTGGCAGAGGCGTGCCGTTCCTATGGAACCTTGACCAACAATCTCTCCTCCAGTGAAATCCTTTCTGGCATCTGGGACAAGGCATTCGTGGTCTCTGATTCCCTGTCTGGAGGCGGGGTTGCCCTGATTGGAGGTGGGGTCGCCCTGACTGGAGGTGGGGTCGCCCTGACTGGAGGCGGGGTCGCGGTCTATTTTCTGGACATTGGTTACGCCAATGCCCTTGGCGACCGCACTGAAAGCAAGCTCCTTTTTGCTTATGTAAGGTAGCTGCATAGGCCTGTAACATAGGTCCTTGAAAAGAGCTTGATCTGAGATCCTGTGTAGCTAGAATCCAAGTATCTGGGTGTTCGTTTTTAAGAGTGATACAGGCCTATCGAAAATGCGGAAGCATTCCATCCCAGACTATGGATCGCAGAAGGAGAAAACGAGCGTCAGGATTATAAATCTTCCTTTCCAAACTCGACTGGACCCTGGCAATGAATTTAGCGAGGGATTCATCAGGTTCTTGTTGCAGGGAGAGAATGGGGGCTGACGCTGCTCCCATGGGTGGTGTTAATCGCTCCCATGCTTTTAATGCACACAGGCGTACTTGATCAAAATACCCCGCTGGAAACTTGGCTTCCGCCTGTTGAATCCCTGTTTCTAATTGGCCTGTTCCAAACAATGCATCAAAATTACCCTCTGGCTGATTTTGAATATTTTTCCGCGATTGTTGTAAACATTCGTCACGAAAGAATGCCTCCCATTGCAGGAAGAGGGGGCCTGGGAGCGTAGCACGAGTCACATCTCTCCAATCTTGAGGGGTATTAAGGTTCTGAAGCAGGCCTTGTAAAATGGACTTGGTCCATGGGGCATGAACACCGTCATCTTTGATAGCCTGGCGTAGTTCCTTCAGGTCTGTGGCGGAATATGGATACCAGGCCTGAGGTTTTTGTCTATTGGGGGCAACATTGACCGGAAATGTGTGGACTTGCTCTGATAAGTGTGTAGCGGTAGGAGGAGTCATCGAAGTGGAAGCTTCTGGACAAGTGGCCGAAGAAGTGGTTTTGGAGGCTACAGGAGAATTCGGACATGTGTCTATCAAAACAGGGGTGGGTGAAGAAGCAGCCGTGGAGGCAGCAGGAGGTTCTGGACACGTTTCTGCCAAAATGGGGGTGGCCGAAGAAGTGGCTGTGGAGTCCAAAGGAGAATTCGGACACGTGTCTGCCAAAATAGGGGCCTCAGGGCAAGATGCCAAAATAGGGGCCTCAGGGCAAGATGCAGAGGAATTAGGGTGGGTCAAGATCACGACAGGCCTTTGCTTCTTCTTGTTTTTAAGGTGCTGGTTAAGTTCTATGATTACTTCCTTTATCTCTTTGACCTCAGCCTCTAGGTCCTTAAGCCTTTTGAGAGGTTGACCTATATATCCCTTAAAAGCTGCTATGATGATCAACAGGATATAAGGTGAAGCCCCGAGAAAAATGTCCCAGATATATAAAAATTGTATACTGGAAAAAGAATGCAGGCTTTGGAAAAGATTTTCCATGGTGGAAAGATCTCCGGAAAACAATAAGAAAGAAAAAAAATCACAGTGCCTTAACACAATATTGCAGATACCCAAAAGGTGTGTACTTATCTAAGATGTCTTCTTGTAAATCTGCTGCTTACGGGTCCCTGTTCCGGGCGCCAGATGCCGGGATAGCCTGAGGGTACTTCTTCCCGAGCTAGTGCTCTCTGGGTTGGAGATCACTCAACTGGAGCTGATCTAGGCTGCTGTGTGGGAGAGGGATCAGGAACTCGTGCTGCACCAACTTCCGCAGGAGATACACTCTGGAACTCTCGGAGCCGGAAAGCAATTTCCAAGTGTCTTTAATCAGAAGAGCAGCTGTTTTTATACTCTCCAAGTAGGGTGGAAACAGGATGTGATATAGAGAGGGTGGAGAGAAAAGTGACTGGTGAAAATCAGAGTGTGACAAGGAGGGGGCGGAACAGGCGAGAATCCTATAACTGAACCACCAATGCCCTGGAGTGCTTTATGTAAAAGTGATTTATGTAAATAGACCAAACCTTTGGATCAGTAAATCCCTATATAGGCATATGGATAAGAAGAAGCCAGGGGGAGGTGGCAACTACCCAACATCTCTGCCTCTCTATTCCCCACTTCCCTCTCGATTTCTGCCTGTCTCTATCAAATAAATAAATAAAGGAAATAACTTTTTTTTAAAAAAAAAGGAAAGGAAAAGAAGAGGCCAGGCAGTGGGGCACCTGGTTCAATGCATGTTACCATGCTCAAGGACCCATGTTCAAGCCCCCAGTCCACAACTGCAGGGGGAAAACTTCACAAGCGGTGAAGCAGTACTGTAGGTGCGACTCTGTCTTTCCCCCTTTATATCCCCTTCCCTTTCAATTTAGTTGCCGATTTTGGCAGGTTCACTTGCCTTAGTTATTTATATTGCACATGTGAGTGAAACTATCCATCTGGTTGTTGTTCTTTGTCTATTATTTCACTTAGCATAAGTGACACTTGAAATGTTAAAGGTCATTTCTATTAATTTTCTTTACAAATACTTCGCATAGGCTTTACTATTTTAATCTTAAAGATAATGATAGAGGACCTGGAATAAATTAGGAGATCTCCCTAGGATCCAGACAAGGAAAAAATAGCAATTAATATTCTTATGAATAAATATTGCATAATTCTATCTAGTTATTTCCAGATTTCTGACAGGAAATTTCTCTTTTGATACATTATGTTTTGTTTCTGTTATCAGGATTACTGCTGGGGCACAGTGCCGCATCACAAGTAACTGCTTTCAGTGATCTTTTTTTTTTAATTTGGGCCAGCTGGTGGCTCATTTGCTTAAGAACACACATTACAGTGTGCAAGGACCCAGGTTCAAGCCCCTGGTCCTCATCTGCAGGGGAAAAGCTTTACAAATGGTGAAGCAGGGCTGTGGGTGTCTATCTCTTTCCCTCTCTTTTAAATTTATTTATTTGATAGGACAGAGAGTAACTGAGAGGGGAGGGGAGATAGAGAGAAGTTTCACCACTCATGAAACTTCCATCTTGAACTGAGGCCCTTATGCATGGTAAACATGCACTCAGCTGATGCACCGCAGACAGTCCCAAGGAAGTTACTAAGGAGCTTCTGTAATACCCACAGTCTTTTCATGGGAAACATCAGTATATGTATAAATTCAGTGATATCACAAAATATGTTACATAGTTATTTTGGTAATTATTTTGTGTCTTTTTTTTTTTTTGCATAGGACAGAGAAATGGAGAGAGAAGGAGAAGACAGAGGGGGAGAGAAAGACAGACACCTGCAGACCTGCTTCACCGCCTGTGAAGCAACCCTCCTGCAGGTGGGGAGCCGGGGGCTTCAACTGGGATATTTGTGCGGGTCCTTGCCTTCCTGCCATGTGAGCTTAACCCGCTGAGCTACCACGCGACTCCCTATTTTGGTAATTATTTAGGTTTGCTCTAATTAGGTAGTATAATTTTCAGTTTAAATTATCTTACATCACATTAACAGCTCACTGTTTTGGATATATCATAATATACTTATCCATAAGAACCTATGGGATGTGGTCCAGGAAGTGTGGCAGCAAGTAAAATATTGGATTCTCAAGCATGAGGACCCTGGGTCAAAATCCTGGGTAGCACATGACCAAAGTGATGCTCTGATTCTTTCTCATCCTCTCTCTCTCTTTAATAAATAAAATGAAATAAAATCTTAAGAAAAAGGAGTCGGGCGGTAGTGCAGCGGGTTAAGCGCACGTAGCTCAAAGTGCAAGGACCAGTGTAAGGATCCTGGTTTGAGCCCCGAGCTCCCCACCTGCAGGGGAGTTGCTTCACAGGTGGTAAAGCAGGTCTGCAGGTGTCTTTCTCTCCCCCCTCTGTCTTCCCCTCCTCTCTCCATTTCTCTCTAAAAAAAAAAGAAAAAAGAAAACAAAAAGAAGGAAAAAAGGAAGAAAGAAAGAGAGAGAGAGAAAGAAAGAAAGAAAGAAAGGAAGGAAGGAAGGAAGAAAGAAAGGAAGGAAGGAAGAAAGAAAGAAAGGAAGAAAGAAAGAAAAAGGAGAGGAAAGAGGAGGAGGAGAAATAAAATTTAAAAATATGTCTGGGAGTTGGGCGGTAACACTGCGGATTAAGCGCACGTGGCTCGAAGCCCAAGGACCTGTGCAATGATCCCGGTTGGAGTACACCCCCAACCCGCTCCCCACCTACAGGGAAGTCGCTTCACAGCCAGTGAAGCAAGTCTGCAGGTGTCTATTTTCTCTCCCCCTCTCTGTCTTCCCCATCTCTCTCCATTTCTCTCTGTCCTATATAACAACAACGACAACAATAACTACAACAATAAAAAAGGGCAACAAAAGGGAAAATAAATAAATTATATATATATATATGCCAGAGGCTCCAAAGTCCCAGGTTCAATCGGCCACACCACCATAAGCTAGAGTTAAGCAGTGTTCTGTTAAAGAAGAAAAAAAGGGACCGGCATAAGGATTCTGGTTCGAGCCCCGGCAGGGGAGTCGCTTCACAGGCAGTGAAGCAGGTCTCCAGGTGTCTATCATTCTCTCCCCCTCTCTGTCTTCCCCTCCTCTCTCCATTTCTATCTGTCCTACCCAACAACAATGACATCAACAACAACAACAATAACTACAACAACAATAAAAATAACAAGGTCAGGGGCGGGGGAGACAGCATAATGGTTATGCAAACAGACTCTCATGCCTGAGGCTCCTAAGTCCCACGTTCAATCCCCCGCACCACCATAAGCCTGAGCTGAGCAGTGCTCTGGTGTTTCTCTCTCTCTCTTTCTCTCTGTATCTCTCTCAAAAATAAAATTAATTAAAAAAAATAACAAGGTCAACAAAAGGGAAAATTAATTAATCAATTAAAAAAAAAAAATAAGAGAAGCCAGACCTTCTACCTTCTGCAACCCTCAACGACCCTGGGTCCATGCTCCCAGAGGGATAGAGAATAGGAAAGCTACCATGGGAGGGAGTGGGTTATGGGGATCGGGTGGTGGGAATTGTGTGGAGTTGTACCCCTCCTACCTTATGCTTTTGTTCACTAATCCTTTCTTAAATAAAAAATTAAAAAAAAAAATAATAAGAACACAAACCCTGGCAATGCATTTGGCAAGGCATGTACCCTACCCTGTGAGCAATCTTTACAGCCCTCACACACACACACACACACACACACACACACACACACACACACACACCACCAGTACTTTTTATCTGTGCTTAATGTCATATCCTGAGCTCCTAAAAGATGCCTGGTACATAATCAACATAATATTTCAGTATTTGCTGTTGAGCAGATTCACTTTCATTTTGGAGATGAGAAATTGAGACCAGAGAGGTAACTTGTTCTGAATCATGTAGCTAGTAAATCTGACTCCCATCAAGCTTTCTATGGCAATGGAAATGGGTTATAATATCTGCTGTGGACAGAAGTTGAGAGGGGAGAGAGACACCTGCAGTACTATTTCACTGCTGTGAAGCTTCCTCCCAGAAGGTGCAGACTGAGGGCTTGAACCCTAATCCTTGCACACTGTAATGTGTGCATGCAACCAGGTGCACCACCACCACCCTGCCTCCCCCTACACACAATCTTCTCTCGCTCTCTCTCTGTGTGTGTGTGTGTGTGTCTCTCTCTCTCTTTGCCTTCAGGGTTATCACTGCTCCTGTGGCAATTTTTTCAATTTTTTGAATAGGACAGAGAAATTGAGAGGGGTGGGGAGATAGAGAAGGAGAGAAAAATAGATACCTGCAGACCTACTTCACTGCTTATGAAACTTCCCCTGCAGTTGGGGAGCCCGGGTGAACAAGGATCCTTGCCTTTACTACTATGTGTGCATAAGCCGGTACGCCACCACCTGTCCGCCCCCCCACACACACCCTTTTTTTTAGCCAGAGAACTTCTAAGCTCTGGTTAATAGTGGTGTGGGATGATGAACTTGGGACTTTGGAGCCTCAGGCATGAAAGCCTTTTTGCATAACCATAATACCTCTCCCATTCCAATCTTAATTTTTATTTATTATTATTTTATTTATTTATTTATTTTCCCTTTTGTTGCCCTTGTTGTTTTTCATTGTTGTTGTGGTTATTATTATTGTTGTTGATGTTGTTGTTAGATAGGACAGAGAGAAATGGAGAGAGGAGGGAAAGACAGAGAGGGGGAGAGAAAGACAGACACCTGCAGACCTGCTTCACCACCTGTGAAGCTACTTCCCTGCAGGTGGGGAGCCAGGGGCTCGAACCGGGGTCCTTATGCTGGTCCTTGCGCTTTGCGCCACCTGCGCTTAACCTGCTGAGCTACAGCCCAACTCCCACCAACATCACTTTTTTTTAGCTAGGAAAAGAGACATATACAAGGAAGAAGAGAAATACATCATAGCACTGAAGTGCCCCCCCCCCCAATGCAGTGGAGACAGGACTCAAACCTGCCTCCACAAACCAGACATCCTGCCAGTGTGATATCTTGCCTGCCCTATTTATTTTATTTTCAATATTTTATTTATCAATTTTTAAAATATTTTATATTTATTTATTTCCCTTCTGATGCTCTTGTTTTTTATTGTTGTAGTTACTGATGTCGTCGTTGTTGGACAAGACGGAGAGACATGGAGAGAGGAGGGAAAAACAGATGAGGAGAGAAAAATATACACCTGCAGACCTGCTTCACCGCTTGTGAAGTGACTCCCCTGCAGGTGGGAAGCCAGGGGCTCCAATCCAGGGCTCGAACCGTTACACCAGTCCTTGAGCTTTGCGTCACCTGCGCTTAACCCGCTGCGCTACCGCCCAACTCCCTATTTATCAGTTTTGAAGGAGAGGCAGGACTTGAACCTAGGGTCTCATGTGTGGCAAGGCATATACTCTTCTGTGTAAGCTATCTGTTCTTGTTCCCTAAATTTTATGAGTAGTGTTTAAAATATATTTATATATTTAATTTGTTAATGATAGAGGGGAGAAAAAAAGAGTCAGTGCATCACTTTGGTATATGCAGTGCTGGAGGTCAAATTCAGGATCTCCTACTTGAGGCCTCAGTGTTTTATCCGCTGCACCCCATTCTGGTATATATATATTCCCCTCCAGGGTTATTGCTGGGGCTTTGTGCTTGCACTACGAATCTATTGCTTTTGGCGGTCATTTTTTCCTTTTTTGTTGTTGTTATTGTTGGATAAGACAGAGAGAAATTGAGAGAGGAGGGAGGGAAAGAGAGACAGAAAAAGAGAGAGAACTACAGACACCTGAAAACCTTCTTCACCACTTGTAAAGTGATCCCCCTGCAGGTGGGGAGTGGGACTGGGGGTTGGGATCTTGAACGGGGCTCAGAACCCGAATCTTCGCACTGGTCCTTGCGCTTCCGCACCACATGCGCTTAACCTGGTATACCACCACCTGATGCACCACCGCCTGGCCCCGCACATATTATTTTTATGTTTTAATTTTAATTTATTAATTGTTTGAATGTTCTAAATATTTTCTATATTTATTTTCCCTTTTGTTGCCCTTGTTTTTTATTGTTGTTGTAGTTATTATTGTTGTTGTAGTTATTATTGTTGTTGTTACTGATGTCATCGTTGTTAGATAGGACAGAGAGAAATGGAGAGAGGAGGGGACGACAGAGAAGGGGAGAGAAAGACAGACACCTGTAGACGTGCTTCACCGCCTGTGAACAACCCCCTCCCCTGCAGGTGGGGAGCCGGGGGCTGGAACCGGGATCCTTAGGCCTGTCCTTGCGCTTTGCTCCACCTGCGCTTAACCCGATGTACTACCGCCCGAATCTCTAATGTTCTAAATGTTTTAAGAGGGATATATATTATATATTGGGCATATAAAGCTTTTTTATTTTTTATTTGTTATTAATAGTATGTTACAAGATTCTAAGATTATAATGTATAGTTCCAAGCCACACCTACCATCAAAGTTTCATATCCCCACCCTCCCGCCTCCTGGAGATAACCACCATAGTTCTCACAAGTCTTGTAGTTTGCAAGCATTGCATATTTTTTGTATAGAGTTAATTAACTTAAGTCAAACCAGTCATTTCTGTCTGGTGGTGGCCACTTTGCTCTAGAGTTGGAAGTCTTGCCACCCCCTTGTAAGGTGCTATACCTCAGATACCAAGTGTCCGTCTCAGGTAACATACTTCTCCATAAACATACATACAAGGGATATAAACAATGTCTAACTATATGAGCACTTGTTTTATGTTCTTCTCACCCCACCACTGGGGAAAGGTGTTTCTCTTCACTGTCTTGTTCTGCACATACAAGATTAGAAGACTTTAAGGGAGAGATGGCTTATTCAGAGTTACCTGCTAGGTCAGACCCAAGCCAGGTGCGCAAGCCTAAAATGCCAAGCCCCCAACACTTTGCTCTTACAGTTGATGAAAAGAGAATCTGGGGCAGGGGAGATATCTTAATGGTTATGCAAAGAGACTGTGAGGTACTAAAGGTCTCAGGTTCAATCCACATAACACCATAAACCAAGGCTGAGCAGTGCTCTGGTAAAGATAAATAAAAATAAAAGATCATGTGGTTGGTCTGGCATGCCAAGGTGGAGTCAGACATCACCAGTAGAACAGTGTCAGCTGATTTAGGAGACCTTGTAGGTAGTGAACTGGCGGTTCTGTACCAACAAGAGAAGAGTTGGCGCCTGATAAAACCAGGAGGTGCAGGAGCTTCCTGGACATACTCTACCTGGTTCCTGCCTCCTTCTCAGAACCACAGTTCCCAGGGGCTGATAGCTGCCTTTCCCTCACACAAACTATGTCCTTGAGAAAATGCCAGAAACTGATGAAGGATAAGATGTGGATGATTAATAGGAAAGTGCTCACTTCCAATCAATTTATATTTTGTTTGGGTTTTTTTGTTTACTTGTTTGTTTTTAAAATTGTTTATGAGTGGGGGAGATAGCATAATGGTTATGCAAAAGACTGTCACACTTGAAACTCCAAGGTCCCATTTTCAACCCCCACACCACCATAAGCCAGAGCTGAGCAGTGTTATGAAATAACTAACTAACTAAATAAATAAATAAATATGTTTATTTAGGACTGGTGAAATAGCTCACTTTGATAATATGCTGCTTTGCCATGTATAAGACCTAGGTTCGAGCCCAGCCCCCACCACATTGAAGGAAGCTATGACGATGATGCTGTGGTGTCTTTCCCTCTCTCTTTCTCTCTTTTCTACTTCCTTCCCTCCCTCCCTCTCACCCATTCTTTCTTTTTTAAAGTCTTTTTTAACCTTTATTATTTATTTATTTACTTTATTATTATTTTTTTTTTTACTAGAGCACTGTTCAACTATGGTTTATGGTGATGTGGGGGATTGAACCTGGGACTTTGATGCCTCAGGCTTAAGAGTCTGTTTACATAACCATTACGCTATCTGCCCCTCTGCCATTCTTTCTATCTTAATATATATATAAACAATTGTTTACTTATTTACTTTTGAATTGCCTATTTACCAATGAAAGCAAGAGAATCAGAACATCATCGCTCTAGAATATGCAGTGTGTAGGACAGCACCTGGGGCCTTATTTATGCATGCAAGTCCAGCTGCTCAATTGCTATTTAAACAGGAATCTCAGAGGCTTACATCAAAGGTCAGCTCTCTGACAAGCAGAGTGTTGGGCACTGTAGGAAAAGTGAAGGAGTTGTCCATGCTGCCACTATCAGAAGGAGTCATCACTTATTCATCTATTTAGCTTTCCTTCAGCAGGAAAGAAACAGGCACTACCCCACCTAGAGGCAGGAATCCAGAGCCACCGGAAGTGGAGTAGCCGATGCAGTTAATACAACTGAGGAGTAGGGAGCCCAGGCTCACATCCAGCTAAGCTGGAAAGAAAAACATTGAGGAGAAAAGGAAGGAGGAAGCAGAGAGAGCCCGCTCAAGGGATAACCCAGAATCTGGGAGTATCTATTGCTTCTTGTCCCTGTCAACCCATTACAGATTTATAGGAGTGAATGGGCCAAGAATTCCACTTGCAGACTTGATCCCAGTTGGCTCTGAGGTTCTCTCATTTGTGCTGGGCTGCTATTTTTCTAGATGACTCAGCTTTGGGGAGGGAAGCCAAGCCAAGGACAAACTCTTGCTAGGAATAGAGAATCTCCCCACCTCTCCACCCAACCTCCTCCTCTTGGAGCCTGAGCACCTGGAAACTCCCAGGGTGTGTAGGAGGTGGGTAGCCCCTCCCTGCCACTGGGCTATTTCCTGTCCTCCCCTATCCTGTCCCAGCTCCTAGCATTGGGCATAACTGAGCTTTTCAGCATGCAATATAAAAAAAACCAGTTGGGGGGCGGTAGCGCAGAGGGGTAAACTCAAGGAGCACAAGGACTGGCTTAAGGATCCTAGTTCGAGTCACGGGCTCCCCACCTGCAGGGGAGTCGCCTCACAAGCGGTGAAGCAGGTGTGCAGGTGTCTATCTTTCTCTTCCCCTCCTCTTTCCATTTCTCTCTGTTCTAACAATGACGACATCAATAGCAACAACAATAATAACTACAACAGCAATAAAAAACAACAAGGGCATGGTCCAGGAGATGGCGCAATGGATAAAGCACTGGATTCTCAGCCATGAGGTCCTGAGTTCAATCCCTGGCAGCACATGTACCAGAGTGATGTCTGGTTCTTCCTCTCTCTCTTATCTTTCTCATGAATAAATAAAATCTTTTTTTTTTAAAAAAAAAAAAGGGCAACAAAAGAGAAAATAAATAAATAAATATAAAAAATTAAAATTAAATAAACAGCACCCCTGGAGGTGGTGTAGTGAAAAAGTGTTTGTTGGACTCTCAAGAATGAAATCCCAAAGTGGATCCCTGGCATTCATGTACCAGGGTGAGGCTCTGCTTCTCTTCTTCTCCTTCTTCTCTTTCTCCCTCCTGTCCCCCCCCCCCACTCTTTCTTTTTCCTCCCTCTCCCTCAAGTACATCTTTAAGAGGCAGAGTGACCCAGGAGGTGGCACAGTACATGGAGCATTAGACTTTCAAGTATAAGGTCCAGAGTGTTCTCTCTCTCTCTTTTTCTCATAAATAAATAAATAAAGTGGTCCGGGAGGTGGCACAGTGGATGGAGCATTGGACTCTAGGGCATGAGGTCCTGAGTTCAATCCCTGGCAGCACATGTGCCAGAGTGATGTCTGGTTCTTTCTCTCTCTCCTCCTATCTTTCTTGTTAATAAATAAATAAAATCTTTTTTAAATAAGTAAATAAATATTTTTCATAAAGAAGAGCAGTTAACTGAGTATTTGGTGTTCCTACTCCTGACCCAGTACCATATGTGATATCGGATGCATCATCCAAGCATCTGAAAACTCTGTTTCTTCATCTGTAAAGTGATGACAGCATCGACCCTTAAGACTGCTATAAGCATCGGACAGAAAGAGGGTGAGCCCAGGCCCCAGCATCATCCACCAGGAGCCTAAGTCTAGCTAGCCTAGACCCCCCCCACAACCACTACCCTATTGCTTTTTGTTTGTTTGTTTTTGTTTTACATTGTGTTTGTTCAATTGATGTGCTTCTTTGCACTCTGCTGTGATGTTTGCTTGCTGCCCACTCACCCACCCTGCTGTGTCCCAGGATTTATTTATTTACTTCATGTGAGAAAGAGAGGGAAAGACCAGTTCCTTTTTTAAAAAAATTTTTTTATTATTTTTTTTATTTTCCCCTTTTGTTGCCCTTGTTTTTTATTGTTGTTGCAGTTATTATTATTGTTGTTATTGATATTGTTGTTGTTGGATAGGATAGAGAGAAAAGGAGGGAGGAGGGGAAGACAGAGAGGGGGAGAGAAAGACACCTGCAGACCTGCTTCACCGCTTGTGAAGCGACTCCCCTGCAGGTGGGGAGCCAGGGGCTCCAACCAGGATCCTTACGCCAGTTCTTAAGCTTTGCACCATGTGCACTTAACCCACTGTCCTACCGCCTGACTCCCCAGAATCCCTCTTTGGCATATGCTGTGCTAGGGATGGAACTTTAGGCCTGACACACACAAATTCTGCACTTTAGCTGCTGAGTCACCTTCTGGGTTTCTGATGTTTGCTTTTGACCCCAGGTATTGAGTGTGAAAATATTGTGAGCTCAGGCCAAGAGATCGCTCACCAGTATGGTGCCCACCTCATCATGTGCAAAGACTCAGGTGCAAGCCTGAAGAGGGGAAGCTTTATGAATGGTGGAGCAGTGCTGTGGTGTCTCTCCTCCCTCTTCCACTCACTCTCTGTGTCTCACTATCTATCTAGAAAAAAAAAAGCAAACAAAAACAGTTTTCCAGGAGCTCTAGAATAACTCAAGTGCAAAGTCCCAGTGAAACCCCGGCAGGAAAGAAAAGCAGAAAAAGAAAGATGAGAGATGAACCTCCTTAGTGGCAGGTCCAGTGGTTCCACCTAGAGCTTCTTGGGCATGTGGGCTGCAGGGCCTGTAGTCACAAGGCCCATGTTCAGACATGCCTTGCTCCTGGGGTTTAGTTCTCTCTGAAATGTTGTGTTGAGAGTCTTTATTACTTTTTCTTGGAATTTATATTTTGTGGGGTTAGGCAGTGGTACATCTGATTAAGCATGCATATTACAGTGTGCATGGACCCAGGTTCAAGCCCCTGGTCCCCACCTGTAGGGGGAAAACTTCACAAGTGGTGAAACAGGGCTGCAGGCATCGTCTGTGTGTGTCTCTCTCTCTTTTCTTTTTTTTTTTTTTTAAGTTTTTAATCATTGTTTATTGGATAGAGACAGCCAGAAATTGAGAGGGAAGGGGGTGATAGAGATAAATAAATAAATAAAATTTCAATATATATGTATGAGAGACAGAGAAAGGAGAGCCACCACAGTACTGTTCTACTAGCTGTAGAGCCGCCCCTGATGCTGAGTATGATGCCGTCATGTGGTGTAAGGGGCTTGAACATGAGGCCTTATTATTTTATTTTATTTAAATACAGAGGCAGAGAGAGAGAGAAACTATAGAACCAAAACTTCCTTCAGTATAGTAGGAGCTGGGCTTGAACCTTGGTTGCATGCATGGCAAAGCAGTACACTATCCAAGTGAGCTATTTCACTGGCCCTGAAGCTGGGTTTTCGGATATGGCAAAATGTACATTTTACCAGTGAGTCATTTTCTGAGACCCCCCCCTCCGCACCCCTTCTCCATGTAATGCTAGTGATCTAACTTGGCGCCTTGTGCTTGTAAATCTAGTGCTCTATCCACTGTGTCACTTTCTAGGCCACATCCCAACCCCTGCTTTTTTTTAAGAATTGGCCTCAGAATGCAGGGAGGTGAGATCTCATTAACTTCAAGTCCCTCAGGAACATCCTTCATAGTCCTCAAAAAATACTTTTATTTTTCATTTAACCAGAGCACTAATCAGCTCTGGCTTATGGTGATGTGGGGAATTGAACCTGGGACTGTGGAGCCTCAGGCATGAGACCCTCTCTGCCTATCCATTATACTATCTACCCCTGCCCTCTATTTGAAATTGCATGACCATTATGCTATCTATCCCAACCATTGTGATTGCAAAAGGGGAGCAAGTCTGCTGGATGCAATGGAATCATACAGGCACAAGGCGCTGGCAAACAAAACAAGAAAATAAAAGAAAAAGCAATATCAACAAAACACTTTGCTGGCAGAGCCATCTCCCAGCTACCTCAGAAAGGTTCTGGGCTACTTATTCCTTGACCTTTGCCAAGTGTTGCCCTATAGGAGTCAAGAAAACATGGGAAGAAAGACTTGGGGTTGGGCCTTCGTAACCTGACCAGTAAATCACACATTGAGTTCCCAGATGACTGTGAGGATCTGCATGGGACTTGCAAGTATCTCTACCCTCCACCCCCAGCCAAAAGAACATGGTGTGAAAAGCAAATAGAAGCCAGTTCAAAGAAACTGCTGTAGAAAGGCGTGTGTGTGTGTGTGTGTGTGTGTGTGTGTGTGTGTGTGTGTGTGTGTGTGTTTGTATCCTGTATCTCTGCTGGGAAACTGTGCAGATGCAGTCACAGCCACCATGTTGTCCCCTCAGAGTATTGTCAATTCCCCTCAACAGTTGGAGTGCTTTGTTTACTCCTCCCCTTCCCATCCTGGGGAGAGCTATTATCCTATCCTGGAGTGCTTTGTTTACTCCTCCCCCTTCCCATTATCCTATCCCCAACGGCCAAGCCTTTCCCGCTACAAGACAAGTTCTCAAGATCTTCCCACACAGTCATCACCGCCCAGCTATCATCCACATTGGTCTCCAGCTCCCACTGATTCTATGCTCGGAGAAACTAAGATGGAACTTTCGGAAAGCAAACTGGCATCTGTTCAGTGATCTTACCAACAAATCTATTCCTGCAATTCCAATTAACTCTATCCCCTCTGAAGATTCCTACAGGCACTTCCGCCAAGCCATCTTCAAAGCAGCTTCCCAAGCCATTCCTCGTGGGAGACGTGCTAACTATACGCCTTGTCTTGATGCTGAATGCGAGCAACTACTAAAGCATTATGATGAGTCGGGTGACCCAGATGTGGCTGACCATCTCATTGCCTCCCTGGATGCAGCACGCCAAGCCCGCTGGCAACAACTCACGGAAAGTCTGAACTTCACCCGTCAAGTAGGAAGGCCTGGAAGCTTCTTCACAGACTGGGTGCCGGTAGCCAACCCCCTTCCGTCTCCCATCCTCCCATATCTCCAAACTCAGTGGCCAGTCACCCAACTCAAGTTGGACGTGCTAAGATCGACCCAGTCTGGAAAAGAGAAATTTCCCATGAGTGGTCATCCCACTTCCGGTTATCTTGTCCATCTCCAAAACTCTCTCCCTTTACACTGTCTGAACTGGAAGACACTTTGAAGAGGGTTAAACCAGGAACAGCTGCTGGTTATGATAACATCACCCCAGAACTCATTCTTAACCTGGGTCCCGCAGCAAAGAAGTGGCTCGCTTCATTCCTGTCCCACATCTTGGAATCTGAGTCTACGCCCAAAGTTTGGCGTCGTGCAAAGATTATAGCGGTTTTGAAACCAAAGAAAGACCCAACACTGGCCGCCAGCTATAGACCAATTTCTCTCCTCTCTGTGTGTTACAAACTCCTTGAGAGGCTGCTTCTGTCACGTATTTCTCATCTTACAGAGAAATTCCTATCACCCGCCCAAGCTGGTTTCCGCCCAGGAAGATCTACCTGGGAACAAGCACTGGCCCTCTCAACTTACATTGAAAATGGATTCCAGAAGAATTTAAAGACGGGTGCTGTCTTTGTTGATCTCACAGCAGCCTATGACACGGTCTTGCACCGTGGTCTCCTAGTCAAGATCTCAAGATGCCTGCCTCCATGGGTGGCCAACACTATATCGTTTCTTCTCCAAAACAGAAGATTCCGGGTGCATCTGGGTGACAAGTCTAGCAGATGGAGACTTGTCTCAAGTGGCCTCCCCCAGGGCTCTGTTCTGGCTCCTACGCTATTCAATATTTAC
This sequence comes from Erinaceus europaeus, assembly GCF_950295315.1. Taxonomy (NCBI): domain Eukaryota; kingdom Metazoa; phylum Chordata; class Mammalia; order Eulipotyphla; family Erinaceidae; genus Erinaceus; species Erinaceus europaeus. Next base: position 121,898,526 of record NC_080163.1, on the reverse strand, counting down.
ATCAATGACCTCCCAGAAACTTCTTCAAGGAAGTTCATCTACGCCGATGACATCTGCTGTGCAACTCAGGCATCCAAGTTCGACATCCTCGAGGAAACACTCACGAAAGACATGTCTCTGATATCTGATTACTGTAAAGAATGGCTACTAATCCCTAGCTCTGCAAAAATGGTATCATCTGTTTTCCATCTACACCATGCCTCGGCCTCGCGTGAGCTTAATGTGCAGCTTGGCGGTACGAGAATCCGGCATGAAGCCCAGCCAGTCTATCTTGGCATTACTCTCGATCACACTCTGTCATTTCACAAACATCTCATAAAAACTGCAGCAAAGGTGGGCGCGAAAAATAACATCATTGCAAGACTAGCCAGCTCCTCATGGGGTGCGAGCGCTTCCACACTACGATCATCATCTCTGGCATTATGCTATTCCACTGCAGAATACTGTGCCCCAGTATGGTTCCGTAGCCCCCATGTCCACTTGGTCGATTCCAAATTATATTCCTCCATGAGGATAATTTCTGGAACCATCCGTTCCACCCCGGTTCCATGGCTGCCAGTTCTTAGCAACATCGCCCCGCCAGATATTCGTCGGGATGCGGCATCATCTAAGTTCATTTCCCATGTCTACACTCGACCGGACTTGCCAATATACGCGGATATCTTCGCCCACCCTGTCCAACGCTTGACGTCTCGTCACCCAATCTGGTCCCCTATGCCTACACTGAACTTCTCTGTTCCAGTCTCTTGGAAACAGAGCTGGCAGTCAGCTGAGGTAAAGAACAAACACCTCATCACAGACCCCTGCAAGCGTCAACCCGGCTTTGACCTAGCACGTTATGATTGGGCCCTCCTCAATCGCTATTAAACAGGCCATGGCCGGTGCGCCACTATGTTCCATCGCTGGGGAGCCAGAGACGACCCAAATTGCCCCTGTGGCTACAGACAGACTATGACCCACATAGTCAATGACTGCCACCTCTCCAGATTCAAAGGAGGTCTCCAAACTTTACATCAGGCTCAACCTGACGCTGTTGACTGGCTACGAAAGAAGGGCAAACGCTAGAAGAAGAATCCTATCCCCGAGTGCCTTGTTTCCTAGCCAATCACGTCCCAACTTTCTCCCATAAAAGCCCTTCTTCTTCCGCCCCTCCTCTCTTGCCCTCTTTTCACCTTGGTGATTAGACACTGCTGTGTGATGCAGCCATTTTTGCTAGTTCCACATGGCCAGAACTGCTGCTCTCACCCAACTCTGAGGTGCCCTAGCGAATAAAGAATTGTGTTCCCTCTCTGCTCTGGATCTCCTCTCTCTCTCCTCCGTGTTGCATCCCACATATCTCCTTGAACTAAAATCTAAATTTTTAAAAAAGATTTGGGTACCTAAAAAGGAAATTTGGCAGTTTACTGACATTCAAAAAAACTCATGATATTTGCAAAAGGGGTGGAAAGTGATTACTAAAGGGTCTGGCCCACAGGACCTCATTTGCATAGATGTATGAAAAATACTGGGCTGATGTACAACACACTTAAGTGTTGACAGCTGTGCTCCTTGGGCAGGCAGTTTTCTCCCTTTGTTGCCTGTTTTCAAAAATTGAACATCATCACTTTTAACATAGATGGTAAGATGAGGACTATAGACAGTGGAGGCAACTGCCCAGGTTCAAAACCTGCCTTTACTCTTTTTTTTTAAGACTGTATTTATTTATTTATTATTTCTTTATTGGGGAATTAATGTTTTACATTTAACAGTAAATACAATAGTTTGTACATGCATAACATTTCCCAGTTTCCCATATAACAATGCAACCCCCACTAGGTCCTCTGTCATCCTTCTTGGACCTGTATTCTCCCCACCCACTCACTCCAACCCCAGAGTCTTTTACTTTGGTGCAATACACCAATTCCATTTCAGGTACTACTTGTTTTTGTTTTTTTTTTTCCTTCTGATCTTGTTTTTCAACTTCTGCCTGAGAGTGAGATCATCCCATAGTCATCCTTCTGTTTCTGACTTCTTCTAGCGTTTGCCCTTCTTCCGTAGCCAGTCAACAGGTCAGGTTGAAAGCTGTCAGGAGCTGCTTGTTGCTGGTTTTGAAAGTGACTGGGATCCATGTGGATTCAGTCGGCTAGAAAGGATCGTCAGTTTCCCCAATGAATGGGTACTCACGGGATGCACCACGAGAAGGTCGATCCAATGTTTCTGACTTATTTCACTTAACATGAATTCTTAAAGGTCCATCCAAGATCGGCTGAAAATGGTGAAGTCACCATTTTTTACAGCTGAGTAGTATTCCATTGTGTATATATACCATAACTTGCTCAGCCACTCATCTATTGTTGGGTTGCTTCCTGGTTTTGGCTACTACAAATTGTGCTGCCAAGAACATATGTGTACACAGATCTTTTTGGATGGATGTGTTGGGTTCCTTAGGATCTATCCCCAGGAGAGGAGTTGCAGGATCATAGGGTAGGTCCATTTCTAGCCTTCTGAGAGTTCTCCAGACTGTTCTCCACAGAGGCTGGACCAATTTACATTGCCACCAGCAGTGTAGGAGGGTTCCTTTGACCCCACACCCTCTCCAGCATTTGCAGCTGTTACCTTTTCTGATGTATGACATATTCACTGGAGTGAAGTGGTATCTCATTGTTGTCTTTATTTGCATTTCTCTGACAATCAGAGACTTGGAGCATTTTTTCATGTGTTTCTCGGCCTTTTGGATCTCTTCTGTGGTGAATATTCTGTCCATGTCCTCCCCCCATTTTTGGATGGGGTTATTTGTTCTCTTGATGTTGAGTTTGGCAAGCTCTTTATATATGTTGGTTATTAAACTCTTGTCTGATGTATGGCATGTAAAGATCTCCCATTCTGTGAGGGGTCTCTTGGTTTGGGTAGTGATTTCTTTTGCTGTGAAGAAGCTTTTTAATTTGATGTAGTCCCATAGGTTTATACTTGCCTTGGTCTTCTTTGTAATTGGATTAATTTCATTGAAGATGTCTTTAAAATGTATGTGGAAAAGAAAAGAGTTCTGCCAATATTTTCCTCTAAGTATCTGATAGTTTGTGGTCTAACATCCAAGTCCTTGATCCACTTGGAATTTACTTTTGTATTTGGTGAAATACAGTGATTCAGTTTCATTCTTCTGCATGTGTCAACCCATTGTTTCCAACACCATTTGTTGAAGAGACTCTGCTTTCCCCATTGAATAGTCTGGTCCCCTTTGTCAAAGATTAGATGTCCATAGGTGTGGAGGCTCACTTCTGGGCTCTCAATTCTATTCCACTGGTCAGTGTGTCTATACACGTTCCAGTACCAATTAGTTTTGATGACAATGGCCCTATAATACAATTTGAGATCTGGGAGTGCGATGCCTCCAGTTCTGTTCTTTTTTCTCAAGATTTTTTTTTTTTTTTTTTTGGCAATTCTAGGTCTTTTCTGGTTCCAGATAAACATTTGTAGTAGTTGTTCTATTCTCCTAAAAAATGTGGTTGGGATCTTGATGGGGATAGCATTAAATTTGTAGATGGCTCTGGGTAATATATTCATTTTGATGATGTTAATTCTTCCAACCCATGAACATGGAATATCTTTCCACTTCTTTCTGTCTTTTTCAATTTGCTTGAGTAGTGACTATAATTTTCAGTATACAAGTCTTTCACTTCTTTGGTTAGGTTTACTCCTAGATATTTTATTGTTTTTGTTGCTATAGTAAAAGGAATTGATTTCTGGATTTCAATTTCTTCTAACTTAATGTTTGCATAGAGGAATGCCACTGACTTTTGGATATTAATTTTGTAGCCTGACACCTTACTGTATTGCCTGATGATTTCCAAAAGCTTCTTGCTGGAGTCCTTAGGTTTTTCTGTGTATACTATCATGTCATCTGCAAATAGGGAGAGTTTGACTTCTTCTCTTCCAATCTGTATGCCTTTAATTCCTTGCTCCTGCCTGATTGCTATGGCAAGAACTTCCAACACTATGTTGAATAGTAATGGTGATAGTGGGCAGCCCTGTCTAGTACCCGATCTGAGTGGAAATGCTTCCAGTTTTTCACCATTGAGTATGATGTTGGCTGTAGGTTTGCTATATATAGACTCCACTATCTTCAGGAATTTTCCATCTATTCCCATTTTTTGTAGTGTTTTGATCATAAAGGGATGTTGGATTTTGTCAAAGGCTTTCTCTGCATCTATTGATATGACCATGTTGTTTTTGGTCTTGCTTTTATTGATGTGGTGGATCACATTGATTGATTTACATATATTAAACCAACCTTTCATGCCTGGGATAAACCCCACTTGGTCATGATGAACAATCTTTTTGATATACTGCTGTATCCGGTTGGCTAGAATTTTGTTCAATATTTTCGCATCTATGTTCATCAGAGATATTGGTCTGTAGTTTTCTTTTTTTGGTTGTGTCCCTGTCTGCTTTTGGTATCAGGGTGATGTTGGTATCTGCTTTTGGTATCAGGGTGATGTTGGCTTCATAGAAGCTGGAAGTACTCCAGTGTCTTCAATCTTCTGGAAGACTTTTAAAAGTAGAGGTATTAGTTCTTCTTTGAAGGTTTTGTAGAATTAATTTGTAAAACCATTTGGTCCAGGACTTTTATTTTTGGGAAGATTTTTGATAACGGTTTCAATTTCATTAGTTGTGATGGGCCTGTTCATGTTATCCACTTCCTCTTTACTTAGTTTTGGAAGTTTGTGGGTATCTAGGAAATTGTCCATTTCTTCCAGGTTCTCTAGCTTGGTGGCATATAGTTGTTCATAGAAGCCTCGCATGATATGTTGAATTTCTGCAGTGTCTGTTGTGATATCTCCTCTTTCATTTAGTATCTGATTTATTTGGGTCTTCTCCCTTTTTTGTTTTGTGAGTCTGGCTAAAAGTTTGCCTGCCTCTACTTCTTAAGAGTTCTATCAATTGGACAAGTGACTAACTTCTCCTGGCCCCAGTTTCTCCTTCTGTTATTTATTTACTTAATTGTTTACTTACATACTTACTTACTTGCCTTATTGACAAGAGAAGAAGAACCAGAGTGTCACTCTGACACTTGCAATGCCAGGGATCAAACTCAGGACCTCATGCTTGTAAGTCTAATGCTCTAGGCAATGGGCCACTTCCTAGCATGCTCAGTTTTGTCCTCTGTAAATAGGGAATGTAATATCCCCTCTTGAGTCAAGGAGACTAAATGAGAGAGATTGGAGCAGTGGTGAGAATACAGTTAAATGTTGGTATCATAAATAATTTATAGCAGGGTGACTGGGAAGGTGGTTGTATGGATTTTGCTTTCAGTTTATAAATTTGTCTCCTCTTAGCATTTCCTATGGCATCATACAATATGTGTCCTTTTGTGTCTGGCTTCTTTTAACTTAGCCTAATGTTTTCAAGGGTCATGGATACTATAGAAGGAAGATCAGGGGGTTGGGCAGTGGTGTACCTCGTTAAGTGCTCACATTACAGTGTGCAAGGACCCAGTTCAACTTTCTGGTCCTCACATGTAGGGGGAAAGCTTCACAAGTGATGAAGCAAGGCAGCTGGTGTCTCTCTTGTCTGTCTCCCTCTTTGTCTCCACCTCCCCTCTTAATTACTCTGTCTCTATCCAATAAATAAATAAAATAAAAATTTTAAAAATTAAAGGAAGGTCAGTTTTACAAATGATAGTTTGATGGTTGATGGTCAAATTCATTCATTTCACCAAGTTACAGAATGTCAGCTGAGTGCCAGCTAGGGGCCTATCTGGAAATTAACCAACAGACCCTGCCCTGCAATGTTTCTAATGAATGAGCCAAATGAATGAGAAAATGATCTAGAATATCAGGTAGTGGTACTAGCTAAAACGAAGCTGAAAGCTGCAAATAGGGTGGTGAGGAAATGCAACTTCAAATTAAGCAGTAGTGGTGGAGGCCTCTCAGATGCGCAGGGAAGTTAGGCTGGCAGAAGAGGAGGGTGCATCCAAGGCATCGTGAGGTGCCAGCCACGCGTGTCCTTGCACCTGGTACGGCGGGAATAGCTAAAAGGCTCATTGCAACGTAGCAGAGGCCCACTCGCGTCCAGCCTGTCTGGGACCTAAGCACCTTACCCCTAGTGCCCCAGCACAGGCCCGCACCACCGCCTGGGCACAAGCCCCGCCCCTCCCGGCCGCCGCCATTGGCCACGTGCACCCCCATCTCAACTCAGGCCCCGCCCCTGTCAAGCTCCTCCCCACTTGGCCGCGTGCTCCCGCCTCCCCCCAGCGCAGGCCCCGCCTCCGCACAGCTAAGCCCTGCCCCTCCCGGACGCCACCATTGGCCGCGTGCGCCCGCCTCCGCTCAGCTAAGCCCCGCCCCTCCCGGACGCCACCATTGGCCGCGTGCTCTCCCTCCCCAGTTCAGGCCCCGCCCTCTAACTGTCAAGCCCTGCCTCTCCCGGCCGCCGCCATTGGTCGCGCGCCGCCACCGCCCTCGGCCTCGCACTTCCCGGCGGAGCCATGGCTGCGCAGCCGGCCAACTCCGGGGCTCGGGCGCCCACTTCCCGCCGCCCGGCTCAGCCGGGACCGCCGCCGAAGCTTCCCGAGTCGCTCCCCTAGCGCGCCCTCGCTCTCAGGTGGGGCCTCCGCGGACGCCACCTCCTGTCCCGAGCGGCGGGCGCCTTGCTGGGGCCGGGGGTGCGGGCCGGGCAGGGCTTCTCTGAGGGACCGCGCCCCCCGCTGCCGCCCGCGGCCTTTGTGCCGGGGGAGCCGTGGGTGAGGCAGGTGCGGCCTGCGCTGCGGCCCCGCACTGCCCAGGTGAGTGCCCCGCGCCCCGAGCCCCCGCAGAGTCCGAACGAGCCGCGGCGGGGTCTCGGGTCCCTGCCGGCGAGGCCCGGGGCGGGGGGGGGGGGGGGGGCCGCTCTGGGCGCGTCTCGGTCCCCGCTTGGCCCTGGAGCGCTGAGCTTCCGCGGATTTAATCGAGAAACCCGGGAAAGACGTACGGAGAGGAGGCTTCTCTTGCTTTTACCAAAAGATCTTTTATGAAGCTGGGGTGGTGGTGGTGGGAGGGGGGCTTGTCCCTGGCCAGCTGAATGACCTCGTCTCGTCCACCCCACACACCACACACCTGCTTCCAGGCAGCGAGCCCCTTCAACCAACCAACCACCACCACCCCAAATAGTATTTGCCCTGAAGACAAAGAAGAACCTCCACCAGGGGAAACTAACTGTCTTGGCCTAGAAAGGAGCTTGTGGAGACTGAGAGCAACCCTGAGCCCTGGCCGGCGGCATTGGGGGGTGGGGGTCCGAGAGGAACCTGCTGTTTTCTGTCCTGTGACCTTGGGTGGGCCTTTCCACCTGCTCCTCTCCCCCCCCCCCCCCCGCCCCGTGTCAGGACTCCGGGCCCCTGTCTCACGGTGAAGGTGAAAGAGGAAGTCACTGCGAGAAAGCTGGTTTTCTTTCCTCCCAGCGGCACAGAGACAATCCGAAAATCCAGGGCAGGATAGCTGCTACTGGTGGTCATTGTCGCAAAGTTGCTAGTTTGTCAAGAAAAATCAAGTTTGTCTCTTCCTCCCCTCACCGCCCCCCCCCCCCCAGCAGGACAGGATGGACTCTGCCTGAATTTGTTCTCCTTTGGGAACCTTGGGTCTGCCTATATGTGTCCCCAAAGATCTTGAAACAGTACTGACTTCTTGTCACACTGTTCTTGAAAGTAAAAGCTCAATAGGTAACAAATTCACTCTTCTGCACCCAGATAGCAGGGGGGAAATTCCTCCTGACACCTTCAGACCTGCTAGATGTGCCCTTGTGACTGGCCTAGCCATTCCCTTGTGTACCTCCTTAAGAACCTGAACCTGACTCTGTGCTGTTTATAAGTTGCTTCGCATTTCTTTTCTGGTTGAAATATACTTTATTCATTCCATAGAAGAGAGACAAGTAGAGAAAGAAGCCAAAGCACAGAGCCTGATACATGCGGGCCCCATTCTCAAACCTAGAACCTCAGGCATGCAAGCTCTGAGTTCTACCAGTTGAGCTATTTCCCTACCTGCCAGTGGCTTGTTTTTTAAAAGCCGAGAAAAAACATAGTCTCACTTGCCTCTAGCCTATTCCATACCTCTGACCATGACTTGTCAACTTTATACTGGATTTCCAGGTGAGGCAGAAGTTCCCTACTTGCAGGTGGTTTGTTTCGTTTTGTCTTGTTTGTGACCAGATGGTATTTCCTAGGGCTTAAGACCAGAAAGTCTTCTGTGATTGATAGTCTCAGTCTACCACTGGGAAAGGCAGTTTTCTTACCCCTTGAAGCTTCCTGCTTCATAAGCTGAGGATAATAATAGGCTTGGCCTCATACTGTGGTTTGGGGGTAAATTGAGTGAAGACACAGGAAGTACTTAAAACAGAGTGAGTGTTTGGAGTGTATTTTGTCACTGCATGGAGTATCACAGTATTTTCAAGTTCCAAGATTGGAGACTGGCCTCCGATCAGCATTTAATTGTATGACCCAGTTTGACCCCACCTTTTTGATCTTGAGTTCAATCTCCCCATCTGTAAAGTGGAGACATGCAGTCAGTCTAGCCAGGGCATTGTGGAGGCTAAATGAGAAAGTACTTAGAAGTTCCTTGGCTGGTTCCACAGAAGTTTAGTCCCGAAATGGTGACAATTAACATCATAACTTTGCCCTGGCCATAGTGCCAAAGAGGAAGTGTTTGTAAAAGGTGGGTTATAGGACAGTGTGTGGTCAGATTTGAGATGATAAAAGAACACTTGTTAAATGTCCTATCTGATTCTAACCTGATTTCTTTCAACTCAGTATAAAAAGACTTCTTTGTCACCTTCTTTCCTCTGTTGGGACTATTTGTACTCCTGTTGTCAGTGGTGTCTGCCAGCAGGGCATGCAATTAGTGAGTGACCCAGACTTTTTACTGTGCACTCAGGAATGCTGCTCTCGTCTTAGGGTTGTGGATCTCATCTGCGATGGAGGGAAGCCGGCAGACGCGAGTGTCTCGACCTTACAAGATCAGCGAGTCATCCAAGGTCTGTGAATGTAGCTCACCACCTGTGCACCATTATCTGAGTGTGATCTTTATTTCTGAGATGGTCATTCTTCTTCTTCTTCTTCTTCTTCTTCTTAATATTTATTTTATCTATTTAAGATAGACAGAGAGAAATTGAGGGGGGAGAAGTAGGGAGGGAGGAAGAGAGAAACAGATACCTACAACACTGTTTCTCCAGTTGTGAAACTTCCCCCCTGCAGGTGGAGAATGGGGGCTTCAACCCAGGTCCTTGCACTTTGTAACATGTGTGCTCAACCAGGTGCACCACCACCTGGCTCCTAAGGAACTCATTCTTTTTTTTTTTTTATCTATCTTTATTTATTGGATAGAGACAGCCAGAAATAGAGAAGGGAGGAAGTGATAAAGAGGGAGAAAAACAGAGACACACCTGCAGCCCTGTTTCACCACTCATAAAGGTTTTCTCCTGCAGCTGGGAACTGGAGGATTGAACCTGGGTCCTTGAACATTGCAACATATGCACTCAACCAACTGCGCCACCACACGGCCCCAGGGGAGCTCATTCTTAATACACAAATTGACTGTGTGTGTGTGTGTGTGTAGTGTGAGAAAGATAATAAGCTCAGAGCCCACGGGAGCATGTGGGAATCATCAGCCACAGAAGTAGACCCATTCAGCAGCCCCAAAACTCCCACAGTATGTCCATTGAGAGGTCAACCTCCACCCTTGTGGGGAACCACAGAAGGGGAGGCTGCATGTCAAGAGCCCAGAGATCTCTCTCAGGAACTCGAATGTTGAGGAAGGATGGTGCAAAGGGGCAACTTCCAGCATAGGTCCCCTGACTGCAGCAGAAGCACAGTGGAAAAGTTGGGAGGGTGCAGAGAAGGTGTCTGATGAGAAATGCAAGTGCCCAGCCCTCCACTCCTAAATCAGAGAATCGGAGCAGGATCTCCAGCAAACCCTTGTCCCCACAGCTGCCGTCACTAAGGGCTAGGGCCCTGATTTGCAGGACAGTCTCTGATAACACCCCTCTTTTTACAATAAATCTTAATAACATCCCCCTTTCTTTACAAGTGTCTTTGTTCAGAAGTTAAATTTTGTAGTGACTGTAGATCTTATATTCTTGATCCTGCCTCCAACAAGGTGAATTTTTTTTGGGGGGTGCAAGCAAATTTTATTCTTTTTGGGTATGAAGCACAGCTATACAGACAGCTCATGTGCAGATAAAGTGTCTGGGGTGTTAGAATGTCATGGTGGCTGTTAAGGAAAAAACTATCTTTAAATGTTTCTGGGAATATAAAGAAAGATGAAAAGATTTGAGAAGTGCCACTTAGAGTTATGAGTAGCCTGCAGATTTCAGTGGGAGGTGTGTGTGTGTGTGTGGGGGTCCTACAGAGGGGATGTCTTTCAGGAGAGGTTGGCTCTCTCTTGAGAACACTCTCCTGTTCCCATTTGAGTTTAATGAGGAGGCTTCTGCCAAGCCCAGCTTTCTCAGCTGTGAAGACCTACAAAGATCTGGCTGCCATCAAAGGGGCTTTGTTTCTGAGCTTGGCTGCCAAGATACTGGAGCTTTCTCAGTTTGATAGCACTTGAAATCTTTATCTCTCAGAGCCAGATTTTGAGTTTGTCTATTTCTGAATCAGAAATTAGAGGATTAGAGTTCACTGTCCCCTACGTGCTTGTCTTTATATTTCTGACTTTTTATTCTTAGAAAGTGTCCCAATCCTAAATGTAGCCTTGATATTCTACTCGTTGCCCATACCCATGAGCCAAGAGCCAGAGAGAAAGAGAACATTATCAAGTCCAGTCCCCACTCCCCAACCTCCTATTCTGTCATTTAGCCTGCCTTTGAACTTTATGCAGATGGCTAGCATGCCCTTTGCCTGGCTTCCCTCACTCATTCTGCTTCTGATATTCCCCTGATGCCACAAGTAACCATAGTGATAAGTTTTCTCTTCTTCATTTAGTGATGTCTTCTGTGTGTGACCACCACTGTTCATCTGTCTATTCCAAAATATGTTGGTCTGGTTAACTAAATAAGTAAATTATATATGCATGTCTTTTAACCTGTTATGCCATGCTAGATTTAAAAATAATAAAATTAGAATAAAATAAAACACCCCAAGAGTCAGGGAGATAGCATAATGGTCAAGCAGAAAATAAGTCTTTCATGCCGGAGGCTCCAAAGGCTCAGGTTCAACCCCCCCTCCCCAGACCACCATAAGCCAGAGCTGAGCAATACTCTGGTAAGTAAATTAATAAATAAAATATCCCAGACCTACTGCACCAATTCCATGGTTCCTTCCTATGGACCCATCTTGCCTGGCCTCCTATTGAGGCACTAAAAATAAGAAATGAAAGAAGGAATGGGTTAATACAGTGGGAGTTAGTAATTCACACATGAACCTGCTACTGTTAGTGATGTCCTTTTATAACTTAACTGGGAAATCAATTATGTTTGTTTGGGTTTTGAAAGTTCCTGACTACAGCTGCATTGGAAGCACCAGAAACAGGCTGTGGTAGAGACCAAGCTACAGAAGTCAGCATGCCCATTGACCATGGAGATCTAGTCTTAGAAACAGTGCTGCCTTGCCCCTGTCTTGGCTCCCTGGAGCCTAGTGGATCCAGATAGCTGTTGTCTAAAAGGGTCCTTTGGGATCTATGCCCCTGCCTGGGGTCGTATTAGCCCTCGCTGAAGAATGGTAGGTAGTTCCTGAAGCCAGGTGGTAATACACCTGGTTAAGCACACATTACCAAGCGCAAAGACCTGGGTTCGAGCCCCCACTACCCACCTACAGGGGAGACACTTCACAAGTGGTGAGGCAGGTCTGCAGGTGTCTTATCTTTCGCTTCCTCTATCTCCCTGCTCTTTCTCAATTTCTCTTCGTCCTATCTAATAAAAATTAGAAAGAGGAGAGGAAAAAGCGGTGAGGGGGAAAATATCTGCCTGCCTAGATTCGTAGTGCTGGCACCAAGCATGTTATAAGGCATGCCCCAGCAATAATTCTGGAGGCAAAAAGCAAACAAACTTCTAGAGACCACAGAGCAGACAGGCCTCTTCAATGCCCTCACTGCTCTCAGGACTATATCTTACTAGATAGCTGCTGTGAACTTTTTTCTTCCTTCCTTCTGTCAGTCTACATTGGGAGGGAGTCTGAGCTAGTGTGTGTTAGAGCCCAGACCATTTGTGCTTAACTAGAACCCAAAACTAAGCCAACCTAGTGAAGGTATCAGAATAAACAGGGTATCCCTGTATGGTACCTGTGAAAAACCATGCATAATGGTAGGGCAGCAGAGCCTGACTGGTATCCTCAAAACACGAGAACACTCATATAGGAATTGGCTGGATGAGAAAGGGAAATAAAATACCCCAGTTACAAATGCACCTGATTACAAATGCACTGGAGGCTGTGAAGAACAGGTCTGGAAGGGCAGGAAAATCTGTACCCTCTACTATGGGGCAAGAGTTGAGAAATCACCTATGAAAATTCAGGAATTTGGGGCCGAGGAGATAACACCAGGGATTGCACAACTGACTTTCTTCCCTGAGGCACCAGAGGTCAGAGAGACACCTACAGCCCTGCTTCACCACTCATGAAGCTTTCCTCCTGCAGCTGGGAACTGGGGGATTGAATCTGCGTCCTTGAGCATTGGTCCCAGGCTCAATCCCTGGCATGAAAAAAAGTTGCACATCTAAATGAGCCCTCCATCAATTTCTTTTTCACTGTGATTTCCCTCGGGCTCAATGCTCCCCCAGCCTTTTCCTCAGTCAGCCTTGAACAGACCAGCTGCCTAGCTGATATTTTTAAGTGGTCTATTTACCTCTATATTTAATTTTCTTATTGCTACTATAGTAAATAAGTAAAGCATGTGCAATATCCTGAAAGCCCAGAGCACTAATTAGTCAGCCTTCCAAGAATTTAGAAACTGTTGTCTAGGTCTGATTTTTAATCTTCAAAAGCACATGGCAGACACAGAGCACTCTAAATGTCCACCAACCTGAATTTATTGAATTAAGTGTATTAATTATTCATATGATTGCTCAGTCAATTCCAGTTCTTCTTCTAGCGTTTGTCCTTCTTCCGTAGCCAGTCAATAGCGTCAGGTTGAAAGCTGTCAGGAGCTGCTTGTTGCTGGCTTTGAAAGTGACTGGGATCCATGTGGATTCAGTAAGCTAGGAAGGATCGTCAGTTTCCCCAATGAATGGGTACTCACGGGATGCACCACGAGAAGGTCGATCCAATGCATCCCATCAATTCCAGTGTAGCATGGTGACTAAAAGTTTGGGCTCTGGAATCAGAGATTCAAACATCAGCCCTGCCACTCAGTCACCGTGGAACTTCAGCAGTTTCACTGTCTCTTTGAACCTTGGCTTTCCTTCTCTGGAAAATGGGGATTATAGAGTTATAAATTATAGAGTAGATAGTAGTTGTAGAGCAGGTGCATAATGGTTATGCAAAGAGACTCTCATGCCTGAGGCTCTGAAGTCCCAGGTTCAACCCCTCCACACCACCATAAACCAGAGCTGAGCAGTGCTCTGGTTAAAAAAAAAAAGAGAGAGAGAGAGAGAGAGAAAAAATGGGTAGTATGTAGACATAGGTGGTCCCTTGAAGGTTTTTTTGTGACACTCAAATGAAAGGGTGCAGGTGTAGCACAAAGTGTAATGTGAATCTCATGAAAGCCCAAGGGAAAGGCATCAATCATCATCTACTTATTGTTACTTAACTCTCCTGCAATGGTCCCTGGAACCATGATAAGAAAGCCAGTGTGGAGCTCTTTGGAAAAAAAACTAAATCTCTGGACCCTGAATATCCTGGGCCTACTGGTAGGAGTGCAGGTGTCTGTGGCTTGCCCATATCTGCACCAGCGTGTTACAAGGCATGGAGCACACTGCCTTCCTCAGCTTGCAGCCTCAGTGGACTTCAGTAACACAGCTAAGTTGATGTTCCTCCAGCATTCTTCAGTTATTTGCCATGTCCTGTCCCTCCTCTCTCTCTCTCTCTCTTAATTCAGAGTCTTATTTATTTACTTATTTATGAGAGAGATAGAAGGAGAGAGAAAGAGAACCAGACATCTCTCTGGTACATGCTGCCAGGGATTGAACTCAGGACCTCATACTTGAGTCCAACACATTATTCACTGCACCACCTCCCAGACCACTCCTGTCTCATTAATACCCCTCACCCAAGTGATCAATAGGTTCATCTTCTTTTATGAGATGCAGAACCAGGGGCTCAAACTTCTTATGACTCCCCACAATGACATGTCTGCTAGTACATGGAAGAACTGGGGTGCAAACCTATGGATGGAAGAGCAGCGCTTTGATGTTTCTCCCTCTCTTCTCTCCCACTCCGAAAAGAAGGAAGGAAGGAAGGAAGGAAAAAAAGAAAGAAAGGAGGAAGGAATAGCCTCAGGAGGCCACTCATCTATTTCATGCATATGTGAGGCTCTGGGTTCATTCCCTAGCACCACAAAGAAAAGGAAAGAAAGGAAGAAAGAAATAAAAGAAAAGAAAAGCCCAGGAGGTGGCGCAGTGGATAAAGCAGCAGACTCTCAAGCATGAGGTCCTGAGTTCAATCCCCAGAAGCACATGTACCAGAATGATAGCTGGCTCTTTCTCTCTCCTCCTATGTTTCTCATAAATAAATAAATAAAATCTTTTTTAAAAAATCACCTTCAACCCCACCAATATGTCCTGGAGCTCAGCTTCCCTAGAGACCCACCCTACTAGGGAAAGAGAGAGGCAGACTGGGAGTATGGATCGACCAGTCAACGCCCATGTTCAGTGGGGAAGCAATTACAGAAGCCAGACCTTCTACCTTCTGCAACCCACAATGACCCTGGGTCCATGCTCCCAGAGGGATAGAGAATGGGAAAGCTATCGGGGGGGGGGGTGGGGTGGGATATGGAGATTGGGCGGTGGGAATTGTGTGGAGTTGTACGCCTCCTACCCTATGGTTTTGTTAATTAATCCTTTCTTAAATAAAAATAAATAAATAAATAAATAAAAATCACCTTCAAAAGAAAGGAAGAAAAGAAAGAAAGGAAGGAAGGAAGCAAGCAAGCAGTGAGGGTGGAAGAAATAAATTTTTAGGGCCAGGGAAAAAAGCTCAGCATACTAGAGCAAAGTGTTAGGATGTCTGAGACTTCAAGGTCCCAGGTCCTAAGCCAGAGCTAAGCAGTACTCTGATATCTTTCTCTCAGTATCATTGAAATAATAAAATGTTTTTTTAATTTATTCCCTTCTGTTGCCCTTGTTTTTTTATTGTTGTAGTTATTGTTGTTGTTATTGATGTCATCATTGTTGGGTAGGACAGAGAGAAATGGAGAAAGGAGGGAAGAGAGAGAGGGGGAGAGAAAGACACCTGCAGACCTGCTTCACCACCTGTGAAGCAACTCCCCTGCAGGTGGGGAGCCAGGGGCTTGAACCAGGATCCTTACACCAGTCCTTGCGCTTCACGCCACGTACACTACTGCCCGACTCCCGTAAAATGTTTTTTTAAGAAGAAAATAAATGTTTAGGAATGGCATTATAGAAGGAAGGAACCATGATATATATAGACACATGAAAAATGCATCCCTATTTCCTGTAGTATACTCTGTTGCCTTACTTCCTATGTCTTTCATTGCAGTGTGTGTTAGTGCCTGGAGTGAAATGCTCCATTGATTCCAGGACCCTGCAGGCAGTGGGGGGTAGGTTGATGTGCTTCCCCTCCCCAGTCTAAACTGAGCCTGGCTGGCCCCTTGCTCTTGCTGCAGGTATATCGCTGGGCTGACCATTCAAGCACTGTGCTACAGCGACTGAATGAGCAGCGCCTCCGAGGCCTCTTCTGTGACATCATCCTGGTAGCAGATGAGCAGCGTGTGCCAGCCCACCGCAACCTGCTGGCCGTGTGCAGTGACTACTTCAACTCCATGTTCACCATTGGCATGCGAGAGGCCTTCCAGAAGGAGGTGGAGCTGATTGGTGCCTCCTACATTGGGCTCAAGGCTGTGGTGGACTTCTTATATGGAGGTGAGCTGGCACTGGACGGCGGCAATATTGACTATATCCTGGAGACGGCACACCTGCTGCAGATCTGGACGGTGGTGGACTTCTGCTGTGAGTACCTGGAGCAGGAGGTGAGTGAGGACAACTACCTGTACCTGCAGGAGCTGGCCTCCATCTACAGCCTCAAGAGGCTGGACACCTTCATTGACGGCTTCGTCTTGCGCCACTTCGGCACACTGTCCTTCACACCTGACTTCCTGCAGACCGTGTCCATGCAGAAGCTGTGCCTGTACCTGAGCAGCAGCGAAGTGCAACGTGAGTGTGAGCATGACCTGCTGCAGGCCGCCCTGCAGTGGCTCACACAGCAGCCAGAGCGCGAGGTTCACGCCCACCGGGTGCTGGAGAACATCCACTTCCCACTCATCCCCAAGAATGACCTGCTGCACCGCGTAAAGCCTGCTGTGTGCTCACTGCTGCCCCGGGAGGCCGGCTGTGAGGACTTCATCGAGGAGGCAGTGAGCTACCACAACAACCTGGCCGCCCAGCCTGTGATGCAGACCAAGCGCACAGCACTGCGCACCAATGCGGAGCGCCTGCTTTTCGTGGGTGGTGAGGTCTCTGAGCGGTGTCTAGAGCTCAGTGATGACACCTGCTACCTGGATGCCCAGAGCGAGCAGTGGGTCCAGGAGACACCGCTGCCTGCCCGCCGGAGCCACCACTGCGTGGCCGTGCTGGGGGGGTTCATCTTCATCGCCGGTGGCAGCTTCTCCAGAGACAACGGAGGGGACGCTGCATCCAATCTTCTTTATAGGTATGACCCCCGCTGTAAACAGTGGATCAAGGTGAGATTAAAGCCAGATTCTTTCTTTTCTCTCCAGGCCTTTTGAACTCCCTGGTCTCCACTGCCTCTCACCCCACCCCACCCTCTTAGGCTTTGACTGCAGTCCTAATGCTGTGTGGTTTTAGGGACCTCCAATGTGCTTAATAGCACTGAGCAGCCTCCCTGGTCCAGGTTTTTATTCTTTTTTTATTCTTGTATTTATTTTAATTATTTTATGACAGAAAAGAGAGAGAAAAAAAAGTGAGATAACCACCATGCTGCTTTTATGAAGCAGCCCCCTCTGTTTCTGCCTGTGGTGCTCCCACGTAGTGCCAGGGACCCAACCCAGGGCGTCACTGCAGAGCTGCAAGACATATGCTCTACTGGATGAGCTGTCTCCAGGCCCCCATGGATGTCTTGATTCCAAATACAAGGTGGGACAAGAAAGTGGCTGCCCCCTTCCCTGTGCTCACACCCCAGGATGGGAGCAATGAAGGCTAACCTGCCCTCTGCAGGGCCCGTGATGGCTCAGAACAATGCTGTCCAACAGAACTTTCTTAACCAATGGAAATGTTCCACATCTGGGCGTTCCAGTGGGGTGACCAGCCCATCGTGCATGGTATTTGAGCCCTTGAATTGTTGTGGCCCATGGAATTGAGGTGAATTTTTCTATTTGACTTAACTGTGGCCAACATACATCTGAGCAGGGGTGACCCCACAAAACCAGTGGTTACCAGTCAGTGTCCCCAAGGTCTGAGTCTGCCAAGCTCACAATTCAATCAAAAGGAACTCTGACAACCTTTTGATCTTATTCTCAAAAACTTTGGTGGTGTGGTCCAGAAGGTGGCGCAGTGAAAAAGCTATGGACTCTCAAGCAGGAGGTCCTGAGTTCGATCCCCAGCAGCACATGTGCCAGAGTGATGTCTGGTTCTTTCTCTCTCCTCCTATCTTTCTCATTAATAAATAAATAAAATATTTTTTTAAAAAAAGTTTGGTGGTGGCAGCAGCCTGAGCATGTGGGTCCTGCCAAACCATGTTAATTTTTCTGCTTGGATTAAAAAAAAAAAAAAAATCAGGTCTTCTGCTTTTTTACTTCCTGCTCTGTGGTACTTTCTTCCCTTCTACATGGATGACGGTCAGTGGGAAGAAGACTATCCGGTGGAGAATGAGGGAGAACATGGGTTTTTATTTCAGGATGCCACTAAATCAGCATTTCTGAAGAGTGTGCATCCTGCAAAATTCATGTCCACAGGGACACCTGAGTGTTGGAGGAATTGTGTTCACTATCTGCCTCTTGAGGACTTGAAACATCCCAAGGGCCTTAGGGACTCTGAGAAGGAGACCCCCTCGTCACCTCAAGTCCAGTTCCTTTCCCCCCCACACTCTGCCCTCACTTCCCCTTCCCGGGCCATGTGTTTGTGTAGAATACGCTTGAACAGGTGGTGCCAGCTACTGACACTGCCCTGCTCCCTGCTCGGGAAGGGAAGGTACAGGTGTCTCACCCCCACAGGTGGCCTCCATGAACCAGCGTCGTGTGGATTTCTACCTGGCTTCCATCGAAGACATGCTGGTGGCTGTCGGTGGCCGAAACGAGAATGGAGCTCTCTCCTCAGTCGAAACTTACAGCCCCAAGACCGACTCCTGGTCCTATGTGGCTGGCCTGCCAAGGTGATTGCGACTTTCATAGCAGGCTCTTCTGGTGTAACCTTCTGGGACTTAGAGTATAAACCTCACTTTCTGTATATTTTAGCCTCAAGTTCAGGAAATGTCAGGCCTAAATCTATCAATGGTAGGCCACAGGAGTAGGGGACAAGGTGGTGAGGTCCAGAGTGTGGCTTTTGACCATCTAAGAATAAACTCCAGCTCCACTCTGCCTCAGACACAGACGGCCCCCAGTTGAGTTCACTTTCTGGATTGCAAGGGCTGAGTGAGTACAGGCTCAGGTGTGAGGAGTTTGCCTCAATAAATAAATAAACCTCTGCATTTGAGCAGGGGTTATGTAAAAAGTGGGGTGATGGTTATACTAGATCTGCAACAAGGCAGGCATCTTCTCCCCAACTCTACACACCCACCCGCTTTTTCTTTTTTTTCTTTTTTTTTTTTTTTTTAGATAGAGACAGGGAGACAGGCAGAAAGAAAATGAAGGAGACCACAGCACCAAAGCTTCCTTTACTATGTGGGGGCAGTGCTTGGACCTGAGTGATACAGTTGGCAAAGTAGCATATTATCCAAGTGAACTAGTTCACCAGCCCTGCCCTTCCTCTCTTCTCTCCTTTTTTCTTTATATTTTTTTTCTTTTCTTCTTGCAGAGCCAGGACCTCACTCATAAAGTTTCAGCACTCACACTAAATTAATTTTCATAAATTGAGAGAGAGACCACAGCAACAGGGCCTCTTCCAGTGCCATAGCTCCTCCCATGTGGTGTTTGAACTTGAACCTAGACCACAGCCGTGGCGTTATAGGTACCCTCACTTATGCCTCTCTCTAGTGGAACCCACTTCCATTTTAAATATATAACAAATTTTTTAACTGAAAGGGCTTCAAAGTATCATATGTTATGTCAGGAGTTAAACCTGTCCCCTGCCCCATCCAAGTCCTGTGCTCTTCTTCAACTGTGAAGCCAGCACAATGGGACTACCCAAGTTATAGATTTCACAAGACACTAGCCCTAAACCTCCACCCCCATGCCCATAGCATCCTGCCATGAGACAGCTCCGAGGCTCAGAGCATTCTTCTCCCCTCCATTCTCCCCACCAGGAGGGAGACATTTACTGTATGTGTCATTGCCATAATTTTACTTTATTGGAGCCCTGGAGTTGAACCTCAATTGAATGCTCTTTCTTTACAACTTGCTGGGCAACATGTTCTTGTGTCTTGGAGACACTGTCCCCCCCAGAATTCAAAGGGTGCATGGCTAAGTGTATGGGTGTGGATCTTAGACCCTGTCCTTCCCTTCACACCTATAGTAACAATTAACCTTCTTATGGAGTCCTGGGGGCCAGGGGTAATCTGACCGTCATGACAGCAGCTGCTGAGTGCTATGTGTCAGCTCTAGGCCAGGATTTTCACCTGAGGAAGCCCTTAGTTGCTCCAGGAATCTGTTGGGTGAAGGATGGTACTCATGTGGTGTGTCATCCAAGCCAGGATGATAGTAAACTGGGCAAACCCAGGCCTACAGGCTCCCCAGATGAAGGCTGGGTACCTCACTGTCCCCTCCTGTTTTTGTTGTGTTTTGTTTGTAAGTATTTTAATGACAGAGATGGGGGGGGGGAGATAAACCAGAGCACTGCTCTCAGGTTGAACCTGGGAACTCAGAGCCTCAGGCATAAAGTCTTTTGTATAACCATCATGATGTCTCCCTAGCCTGTCCTTTCTTGTTAATCATAGTCAGGAAAACACCTACCCTAGGTTTCTCTGGGTCACCCAGTGCAGTTTATGTGCCTTCAGCATTGTAACAACCAACTTTTTTTTTTTCTTTCTCAATGGGCTTGAGCTTTCCAAAGCTGGAATAATCAGCCTATGTTACTGTTACCACTAGTGTCTACATGTCCACAGTTACTTCTAGTGTGTATATGTGTGTTTTTGGATTTACCAGACCTCTGCTTAGCTCTGGTTTATGGTGGTGTGGGGGATTGAACCTGGGACTTCTGAGTCTCAGGCATGAGAGTCTCTTTGCATAACCATTAGACTATCTATCTACCCCTGCCCTCCACAGTTACTTCTTTATCATCCTTCTGTGAACCTACACACTAACACAAGAGCCAGGCCATTATCTTTAAGAGTAAAACTCTCAGCCCACGAGGTGGCACATTGGTAAGTATTAGACTTGAGAGCATGAGGTTCCAAGTTTGAAACCTAGCAGTGCATGTGCCAGAGTGATGCTCTGGTTAGCTTCTTCTCTCTCTCATTAATAAATAGATGAAATGTAAATCTTTGTTTTCAATATTTATTTACTTATGAAAATGAGGGGAAAGGAGAGAGAGAACCAGAGCATCACTCTGGTCCAAGTGATGTCAGGGATTGAACCTGGGAGCTCATGCATTATAGTCCAGTGCTTTATCCATTGTGCCACCTCCCAGACCACAATAAAAATAAATCTTACCAGGCAGTGGCGCACCTGGTAAGGCAGTAGCTCAGGTTCAAGCTAGGTTCACTTGCAGGGGTGAAGCTTCACAAGTGGTGAAGTAGGGCTGCAGGTATCTCTCTGTCTCTTTCCTCCCCCACCTCACCTCCCCTCTCAATTTCTGTCTCTGTCCAATAATAAATAAATAAATGTTTCTTAAAATCCAAGATAAAAGAATAAATCTTGGGAGTCAAGCAGTAGCGCAGTGGGTTGAACGCAGGTAGCACAAAGTGCAGGGACCGGCATAAGGATCCTGGTTCAAGCCCCCAGCTCCCCACCTGCAGGGGAGTCGCTTCACAAGCAGTGAAGCAGGTCTGCAGGTGTCTATCTTTCTCTCCCCCTCTCTGTCTTCCCCATCTCTCTCCATTTCTCTCTGTCCTATCCAACTACAATAAAACAACAAGGGGAACAAAAGGGAATAAGTAAATAAAAACTAAAAAAGGATAATAATGAAAAAAATATATTAAAAGAAATAGCAAGGCACTGTCTCCCATCTACCTTCCTCCAGCTGAGAGAATGCTCTCCTGGACATCATTCTCTGCTTCCACTCTAGTGTACATTTTCTACGTTTGTCGTTTTTTATATACGTTTTATTTGTTTTTATTTATTTATTGTGCCTCCAGGGTTATTGCTGAGGCTCAGTGCCTGCACCATGAATCCACTGCTCCTGGAGGCCATTTTTTCTCATTTTTGTTGCCCTTGTTGTCCTTATTGTTGCTGTTGTTGTTGGACAAGACGGAGAGAAATCGAGAGAGGAGGAGAAGACAGAGAGGGGAAAGAAAGACACCTGCAGACCTGCTTCACTGCTTGTGAAGTGATGACCTTACAGATAGGGAGCCGGGGGGATCTTTATACCTGTCCTGTGCTTTGCACCATATGTGCTTAACCCACTACACTACCACCCAGCCCCCTGTTTTTATTTTAATGAGAGAAATAGAGACCAGAAATAAGACCAGAGCATTGCTTAGTTCTGGCTTATGGTGATGCAGGGGAACTGCACCTGGCTTCTGAAGGGCTGCCCTGCACAGCGCTGAGCTCTCCTGTCTGTCTGTCTGCCCATATGCAGGTTTACCTATGGTCATGCGGGCACCATCTACAAGGACTTTGTGTACATTTCGGGGGGCCACGACTACCAGATTGGCCCCTACCGCAAGAACCTGCTATGCTATGACCACCGCACAGATGTGTGGGAAGAGCGGCGGCCTATGACCACCGCGCGTGGCTGGCACAGCATGTGCAGCCTGGATGACCGCATCTACTCCATCGGAGGCAGCGACGACAGCATCGAGTCCATGGAACGCTTCGACGTGCTGGGTGTGGAGGCCTACAGCCCGCAGTGCAACCAATGGACTCGTGTGGCCCCCTTGCTGCACGCCAACAGTGAGTCAGGCGTGGCTGTGTGGGAGGGCCGCATCTACATCCTGGGCGGCTACAGCTGGGAGAACACGGCCTTCTCCAAGACCGTGCAGGTATACGACCGTGAGAAGGACAAGTGGAGCAAGGGCACCGACCTGCCCAAGGCCATTGCAGGCGTGTCAGCCTGTGTCTGTGCCCTGAAGCCGAGGCTTGAAGACAAGAAGAAGAAAGGCAAGGGCAAGAGGCACCAGGACCGGGGCCAGTGAGCCCCCCTGCACCCCTCTTCACCCCACCACCTGACTGGCTGCCTTGTGGTCCCCACCACCATTTCCCAGAGTGTCTGTAGGCCAGCACCCACATGGTAGAACCCCGGAACTATGATGTATTTAGCAGTATTTTTAACTTTTCTGATTCTTGGTATTTCTATATCATAGTAACCAATTAAATATTCTCTATAACTTTACAGATTATCTTGCTTGAGTCATTAAACCTTGGCCCAGGCAGGAAGTGCCCCCACCTTACCCCATCTCTAGGCATGCCCTTTGCCTATAAGACAAATCTCCCTAGGCAAGCTGCCCATCCCCACCCCACCCTCCCTCCCCCAGAATAGATTGGGCAGGGGGGACATGGACACTTTATAATGTAAGGACACACTTCCATGGGACAAGTCAGATTCTTTAGTCCAGGGCTCCCACACATCTGACTGAGCTTTTAAAAGTGCAGACCCAGGAGTTCAGTGGTAGCGCAGTGGGTTAAGCACAGATGGCGCAAAGTGCAAGGACCAGCAATGGGATCCCAGTTCAAGCCCCTGGCTCCCCACCTGCAGGGGAGTCACTTCACAGGTGGTGAAGCAGGTCTGCAGGTGTCTATCTCTCCCCCTCTCTGTCTTCCCCTCCTCTCTTCATTTCTCTCTGTCCTATCCAACAATGATGACATCAATAACAATAATAACTACAACAGTAAAACAACAAGGGCAACAAAAGGGGATAAATAAATACTAAAAAAAAAAAAAAAGTACAGATCCTTGGGCCCTGATTCCAGATGCTGGTACCTAGAGCTACTGGAGCTGGGACTACCTGGAATTAGGCCATGGAGTGACTGAGCAAAGGCTCTGTGTGGAACTCACAGGCCAGGTCAAGTGTATCTGAGTTACAAACAAGAACATAGATCCCCTAGGTAGTGAGTACGTGCCTGGGACAGCAGCTGTTCCCACTGACATTTTCCCATCATGCCACTGGCATTTCAAAATAATTTCCTTTCTCCTGCTTGGTAATCTTCTCAAATTCTAAAAGGGCATAAATGTTCATGAAATTCTTTATAAACATGAATCTTTTCTTAGATTTATTTATTCATTTATTGGATAGAGATAGGAAACTGAGAAAGAAGAAAGAGATAGACACCTGCACCACTGCTTCACCACTTGTGAAGCTTCCCCCTTGCAAGTGGGGATCAGGTCCTTGCATATGGTAACGTGCACTCAACCAAGTGTGCCACCACCTGGCCCCCATAAGCATGATTCTGTAATCTGTCCTTTTGTTACTTTTTCTTCTTTATTTCTGAGCCCTCCATTTCTTTTTTTTTAATTATTATTTTTTTAATATTTATTCCCTCTTGTTGCCCTTGTATTTTTGTTGTAGTTATTATTGTTGTTGTCATTGTTGGATAGGACAGAGAGAAATGGAAGAGGAAAAGACAGAGATGACGAGAGAAAGATAGACACCTGCAGAACTGCTTCACCGCTTGTGAAGCGACTCCCCTACAAGTATGGAGCTGGGGGCTCGAACTGGGATCCTTACACCTTGTGCCACCTGCGCTTAAACCACTGCGCTACCACCCAACTCCCGAACCCTCCATTTCTTAGCTCACCGATGTTCTCACCTCCTCACCTCTGCTTATGTTTCTCAGGAAAAG
Organism: Erinaceus europaeus; assembly: GCF_950295315.1. Lineage (NCBI taxonomy): Eukaryota > Metazoa > Chordata > Mammalia > Eulipotyphla > Erinaceidae > Erinaceus > Erinaceus europaeus. The sequence continues at coordinate 121,874,371 of NC_080163.1, read as the reverse complement.
ACCTTAGAACTGCCATTGTTTTATTGTGACTGTCATGAGAGAAGCTGTTGAGAACATCTGCATGGGTGTGCTTTGACCTCTAGCAGTGGCCGAGGAACTCCTAGCTCAGGTGACAGTCCCAGCCATCTGCTGCTAAGTAGGGTTATGCTGCTGACAGATCCTCAAACCAATTTTGAGCTCTTTCCTTATTCATAAAGCAACAGGGTTAGATAAAAACCACAGCAGGTACTTCTAGGAGCTGCAGTCCTGTCTGTCCACATGCTATATTCTGTTCTTCTGGAGTCTACGCATCCTGCTGACCTCCCTGGTCACTAGATCAGGTGTCAGTAGTGTGTGCCCTTTGAGGAGAGAGGCCAGACCGCTGCCCGAGCCTCTCAGTCACAAAGATCACAACAAAAAGACGGCTTTGTCATGCATTCGTTCCTCCAGGAGCCAAAGGAAGCTCTCATGTTCTGTACCTAGCAAAGTCCTGTTTGCAGAAACAAGACTCCTGGAGGCTTGTTAATATTGATAGTAGAATGAAATTTCAACTTTTTTTCTTTTGGGGGAGTCTCTATTCTGTACTACCTTTATTTCCCTTCAAGGGTTGATGTGATTTTGATGGGTCTGTTTCTGTAGTGACCGGGAGAGCTGATAATGACTAGAGAATTAAAGGTTCAGTCTCCAAGTCACTTCTCCTTGTTATTAATTGGGCCAGCAGTTTACATAATTGCCTAGTCCTTGCTTAGGAATGTCCCTTAAGGCTTATAGATCATCGAGAGAAGTTCTGCAAGGCATGTGGTCTATGAAATAAATTATATCTTGTGTTAAAGACTGAGAAGATGTAGCACACCTTGTTGAGTGCACACATTACAGTACACAAGGATCCAGGTTCAAGCTCCTGGTCCCCATCTGTAGGGGGAAAGCTTCATGAGTGGTGAAGCAGGGCTGCAGGTTCCCCTGTCTCCCCTCCCTTCTCAATTTCTCTCTGCCTCTGTCCAATGATTAATTTTGGGGGGCCAGGTGGTAGTGTACCAGGTTAAGCACATATAGTGCGAAGCACAAGGACCCAGGTTCAAGTCCTCACAAGTTCACAAGCAGTGAAGGTTCAAGTTCACAAGCAGTGAAGCAGGTCTGCAGGTGTCTTTCTCCCTCTCTATCTCCCCCTCTCAATTTCTCTCTGTCTTATACAATATATATATATTTTTTTCTTTTTTTTTTTTTACCAGAGCACTGCTCAGCTCTGGCTTATGGTGATGTGGGGGATTGAACCTGGGACTTTGAAGCCTCAGGCATGAGAGCCTCTTTGCATAACCATTATGCTATCTACCCTCCACCCAAATAAATAAAATTTAAAAAAAACACTGTTAAGACCTGCATTACCTGTTAAGCTTCCATCCAGTCAGCATTTCTAGATGTCACAGAGCCTGAAACCCTTTTTTTCTTGACTACCATGTCCCAAGCCTTCACAAAGCATGTTTTTGCAGAACTTCTACCTATTTTTAAATACCCCACCCCCTTCCAAATCCAGGAAAGTTCTCATTGATGGCAGATCCTTTAGAAGGCATATGGACTAACAAAAAACAAACAAACAAAAAAAACAAGCACTAGGATCTAGATTCTGCTCCCCCAGCTCAGCACCAGAATCCAGGGGCTGGTCAAGTGAGGCCTGTGGAAAGACTATCTTCTCATGAAGTAGGATGGATTTGACCTTGGGAGCACAGTCCTCAGTATTTAGTGGAAGCCAACTGTTTCTCCTTTTTATGATGACATGGCCAGGACAGGGGTGTGGTGCTGGCCTATGTTCTGGCTTTCTCATATCTTGTGGGTGATACTGCCTGCATCTAATATTTTATTTTATTTTTTTATTTTTTTTTTATATTTATTTTATTTCCCTTTTGTTGCCCTTGTTTTATTGTTGTAGTTATTATTGTTGTTGTTGTTGTTGGATAGGACAGAGAGAAATGGAGAGAGGGAGGGGAAGACAGAGAGGAGGAGAGAAAGACAGACACCTGCAGACCTGCTTCACCGCCTGTGAAGCGACTCCCCTGCAGGTGGGGAGCCGGGGTTCGAACCGGGATCCTTATGTCGGTCCTTGTGCTTTGCGCCACCTGCGCTTAACCCACTGCGCTACAGCCCGACTCCCTTTATTTTATTTTTTAAAGAATTTATTTATTCATGGGAAGGATAGGAGGAGGTAGAGAACCAGATATCACTCTGGTACATGTGCTGCCAGAGATCAAACTCGGAACCTTATGGTTGAGAATCCAATGCTTTATCCACTGCGCCACCTCTTGGACACCACAACATCTACTATTTTAGAATGGCACTCCTACCACTATAAAGACAACTTGTCAGGGAGGAGGATAGTGTCATGGTTATGCAAACAGACTCTAATGCCTGAGGCTCCAAAGTCCTAGGTTCAATTCCCTGCACTACCATAAGCCAGAGCTGAGCAGTGCTCTGGAAAAAAAAAAAAGAAAGAAAGAAAGGGGAAAAAAGGGAGGGGGGTTGGGGGGAGACAGTTTATTATTTCCCTGTCTCAGAATCTGATATAATTGAGGTTTAGGGGAATTGGGCAGTAGCGCAGTGGGTTAAGCGCAGGTGGTGCAAAGCACAAGGACCCACGTAAGGATCCTGGTTCAAGCCCCCGACTCCCCCCCTGCAGGGGAGTCACTTCACAAGCAGTGAAGCCAGTCTGCAGGTGTCTTTCCTCCTCTCGGTCTTCCCCTCCTGTCTCCATTTCTCTCTGTCCTATCCAACAACAATGACATCAATAACAACAATAAAACAAGGGCAACAAAAGGGAATAAATAAATAAATAAATAAATAAATAAATAAATAAATAAATAAGGTTTAGAAGTGTTCTTTTCAACACAACGAATCCAGAGACTTCAGGTATGGAATGACAACCCTTCAGCTTCATTACTCAGGTGAGACCATTCCTTTCATAGTATTCTCTAATTCCATTCCAGTTGATTCACTTCCTAACAAAGTCCCAAAACCTAGATATAGACCAGATCCCCTGAGATAGACATATGTTCACACGTATCCATAAACTAGGGCAAAATATATACCTGAAAGCAAAAGTACACAATAGTCTGCAGTGAATAACCCCCAACTCTTCATCTGCACTATTCCAGCCTTTAGGTCCATGATAGTTCAACAATTTGTTTGGCTTTGTATGTTAACTCTTTTCAGCCACCAGGTTCCAGATGCCAGCAGGATGCCAACCAGACTTCCCTGGACAGACGACCCCACCAATGTGTCCTGGAGCTCCAATTCCCCAGAGACCCACCCTACTAGGGAAAGGGAGAGGCAGGCTGGGAGTATGGACCGACCAGTCAACGCCCATATTCAGCAGGGAAGCAATTACAGAAGCCAGACCTCCCACCTTCTGCACCCCACAATGACCTTGGGTCCATACTCCCACCAGCGCTTAATCTGCTGTGCTACCGCCCAACTACCTCTCGCTCTTTTTCTATCTCCTCTATCCCTCTCAATTTCTCTCTGTCTCTATTCAAAATAAATAAATAAATAGATGTAGAGCTGGTCAGGAAGTTTCCTTTGTGCTAAGAAAGATTTCTAAGCTCATCTGCAGTCCTTAGAAAGGCATCTTTCTGGGAGTCTGGTGGTAGTACAGCGGGTTAAGTGTAGGTGGCACAAAGTGCAATGACAGGAGTAAGGATTCCAGTTTGAGCCTCCGGCTCCCCACCTGCAGGGTAGTCACTTCACAAGCAGTGAAGCAGGTCTGCAGGTATCTACCTTTCTCTCCCCACCTCTGTCTTCCCCTCCTCTCTCCATTTCTCTGTCCTATCCAACAACAATAATAACTACAACACTAAAAAACAAGGGCAACAAAAGGGAATAAATAAATAAATATTTTTTAAAAAAGACATCTTTCTGTCCTGGTCAGTGGATTATCTAGATGTGGAAGACAGCAAAAAATGGGAGACCTGTGTCGGGCTCTGCTATCTGGTTTTCTAAGGGCCTGAATTCGAGTTTTCAGTTCCCACCTATAGGGGCAAGGTTTGTGAGTGGTGAATCAGTGCTGCAGATGTCTCTCCCTCCCTATCACCCCCTTCCATCTCAATTTCTGACTGTCTCTCTCCAATAGAGATATTAATAATAAGAATACTGAAAAACAAAAAGAAATCACTGTCATATTCCAATTCAGAAAGTAAGAAAATGGTTTTCAGCTCAAGACAGGCAGAGCATGGGGATACCCTCACACAGATGGTCACTGGAACTGCAAAGTTCCAGGTAGATCCTCTAGATCTTCATCTGAACAACAAAGCACATGAGTGTATTGATGGTCTGAGTGCTCTGATGACAACAGGTGACTTAATGGAACCCCCAGGAGCTAGTCCAAACAGGTCTCACTTGGGGTGAGAACTCAAATACTGAAAGTGGAAAGGATGCACCCCTTCTCTCTGGCTCAAATACCTGGCCCCCAAATTAGCAGTGGCCTTCCTTATTTGCAGCAATGTGGGCAGTGGTGGGGGGAAGGAACCTCTGACCCTGCATCCATCCCCCACTTGTGGGGTCATCCATTTTCATCCTTACCTGACTTTCAGAGCAATCAGCTAGAATCTCAGACTAGTGCTCCCACACCCAAGAAACCATTTAGACACAGCCCAGACATCTCCCCTGACTGTCACAATGTGTCCCATGGGGCAGCCCCAGGAATGTCTGGAGACACTGGAGAACAAAGTGACTCCCTGGTCACTTGGTGATCCCCCCCACACACACCCTATGCATCTGCCAAGAGTGGCAAGTTTTAATGACTTTTTGAAATATTTCCATACTTGCTCATGACTGTTTTGTAGGTCTCATTGCAGGGGTTTTCCACCTCCCATTCCATTTCCCACCCCCATCTTCCCCCACCCCTGCTACTGTGAGCTCAGAATGGGTTTGCACCAGGGTCTTTCTGCCCTGGCATGACCTGACAGTGCTTGGATTTTTTTAAGGTCCGCCCCTCCCAGGCTGGCCTGAGACTGGTTTATCAAGAATACTCTCACTCCCTTAGGCTACCTCCCTTGTGCTCCTCTCAAAACCTCCACTTCAGCAGTCTGCAGCTGGAGAGATACCCAGGACCTACCCACCTCTTATTCCCCACTCCCCATTCATTCTCTACCTGGGTGTGGCCTGGGTCCTGATCTACTCCCACCCACATTTCAATGTGAAATTCCCCAAAACTCCAACAGTGAACTGCCTCCACTTTTATTAGACTCCTCAACTTTGGAAATGCCACATTTTTTTGTCTTTGTTTTGTGTGATTTATTTTTTTCGCTTCACAAGTGATGAAGCAGGTCTGCAGGTATCTTTCTCTCCCCCTCTCTGTCTTCCGCTCCTCTCTCAATTTTTCTCTGTCCTATCTAACAACAATGACATCAATAACAATAACTACAACAATAAAACAAGGGCAACAAAAGAGAATAAATAGATATTCTTTAAAATATTTTTTAAAAAATGAATGAAAAAGCAGTACAGAGTAGTGGAATGTACAAGGACCAGGCTCAAAAGAGAGAATAGAGAGAGAAGAAGAAGGAGGAGGAAGAGGAGAATGACAAAAACAAGAGGAAATTCTCTTTTTCTTTGTTTTTATTTATAATAAAAAATACCGACAAGACCATAGGATAAGAGGGGTACAATTCCACACAATTTCCACCACCAAAGTTCCATATCCCATCCCCTTCCTAGAAAGCTTTCCTATTCTTTATCCCTCTGGGACCATGGACCCAGGGTCATTATGGGGTACAGAAGGTGGAAGGGCTGGCTTTTGTAACTGCTTCTCTGCTGAACATGGATGTTGGCAGGTCAATCCATATTTGCATCTTGTCCCTATCTTTCCCTAGTGGGGCAGAGCTCTGGATAGTAGGGGTCCAGGGTACATTGGTGAGGTACTCTGGGGAAGTCAGGTTGGCATCATGGTAGCATCTGCAACTTGGTGGCTAAAAAGCATTAAGATATAAAGCAGAAAAAAATATTTAATAATCAAGAATCTAAAGGTAAGACTATAGCAAATGAGATTTGGGGTCTCCATTTTGAAGAAAGTTAGTAGGTCTATTTTAGGTAGATTGCAAAGGACCCATGACTTTACTAGTTTTTGCCTGAGCCTGACAGCTAACATGCAGGTGGACCAAAGGTATTGCCTGGGGAGAGGGTGTCAGAGTTGGAAAAAGAACTAGAAGCAGAGAGAGATAGCATAATGGATTTGCAAACAAACTCTCATGTCTGAGGCTCTAAAGTCCTGGGTTCAATCCCCAGCACCACCATAAGCCAGAACTGAGCAGTGCTCTGGTTAAAAAAAAAAAAAGAAAGAAAGAAAGAAAGAAAGAAAGAAAAAGAAAAGAAAGAAAGAAAGAGAAAAAGAAAGGAAGGAAGGAAGGAAGGAAGGAAGGAAGGAAGGAAGGAAGGAAGGAAGGAAGAAAAAGGACTAGAAAGCTGGGTCATGGAAGAGAGTAGCGCCCAAATATGGAGAAAGTATATAAATATTGTTATCTGGTGGTCGGGAGGTGGTGGGTGCAGTGCTAAAGTTTTGGACTCTCAAGCATGAGGTCCCAAGTTTGATCCCTGGTAGCACATGTACCAGAGTGATGTCTAGTTCTTTATCTCTACTCCTATCTTTCTCATAAATAAATAAATAAAATCTTTTAAAAATATATTGTTAACTGTAAACCTCATCAATTTGATCTAGGTCCCATATTCATCACAGGATCCTGTGTAACCTCTTCATCCCTGTAGGTCTGAGCTCAAACTCTGTGGTCATGGCTAGGAATATTCTAGGCTGCACTAATTTCAGGACCCATCTTCCTCAAGTTGTAGAGGATGTTGCCCAACTTCCCTTTGGAGAATGGGGCTGTCCCTACCATTGTTGATCTACATTGAGGGCAAGGTCCTATAGGGGCCCACAAGGGGGTCCATTATATTGTTCCTGATGGAGATGACCAGTGACAGTGGTGAGAGGGATCTGGGACTAGGGCCCCAGGTGAGGTTGTGGCCTGGTAGTGACCAAAGAGCCATCATTAAAGTGTGCCAGTCTCTTGCCCTTATCCAGATTTTGTAGTCCTTACTTTGTCCAAGGTTAGCCTTGGAGGGATGTGAAATAAGTAATAAGTGAGAAGGGAAAGTTTTGCTAGTGGTAAATTAGTGCTAACGGTGTCTCTCTGTTTCTCTCCCTCTCTTATTTTATTTTAATTTATTATTGGATAGAGACAGAGAGAAATTGAAAGGGAAGGGGGAGATAGAGAGGGAGAGGAACAGAGAAATACCTGCAGCCCTGCTTCACCACTTGTGAAGCTTTCCCCCTGCAGGTGGGGACCACGGGCTTGAACCTGGATCCTTGAACACTGTAATGTGTGCATTCAACCAGGTGTGCCACCACCTGGATCCCTGTTTCTCTCCCTCTCTATCAACCCCCTCCCTCTCAGTTTCTGGCTGTCACTATCCAAAAAATAAATAAAGATAAAAAATTAAAACAAAAAAGAAACTTTAAAAAGATGGAATTTGAGGACCCAGGACATTAAAGTTTTGGACTTTCAAGCATGAGGGCCCCAGCATCACTTATGCATGCCAGAGTAATGTTCTGTTTCTCCCCCACTGCTGCAAATAAATAAATAAATCATAATATTAGAAAGAAGAAAGAAAATGTGGAAATTTTTAGCCCATTGTTTTAAATATATATATACATTCATTTGACTCTTGTAACTAAGGCAGTAACAAGGCAATTTTAGGGGCCAGATTGTGGTATACTTGCTTAAGCACACTCATTACAGTACATGAGGACTGGGGTTCAGGCCTTTAGTGTCCACCTGCAGGAGGAAAGCTTCATGAGCAATGGAGCATTGTTGTAGATATTTTTCTTCTCTCTCCCTCTCCTCAGTTTCTCTGTCTCTAATATTTATATATACATATATATACATATATATATATATATATATTTTTTTTTTAAGTAGGGCTGAGGAGATAGCATAGTGGTTATGCAAAAGATTTTCATGCCTGAAGCTTTAAAGTCTCAGGTTTAATCTGCACCACCATCATAAGCCAGAGCTAAGCAGTGGTCTGGGGTGGGTGGTGAATCCCAGTCCTGGAACCTCTGGTGTGGGGCTCACTTTCCTGCATGCTTCTCTCAGTTCATAACAACTGATACAGCATCTGCTGATCTCAACCTAATCAATGCAACGAGTATCACCTAGGCATGTTTCACTTCAGACTGTGTCCAGAGATGTCAGGCGTGGAATATCAACCCTCCAGAATCATTACTCTGGTGAGACCTTTCCTAGCTCATAGAACTCCTTAAAACCATAGAACCTACATATAGACCAGGCCCCATGAGTTAGAGCACATGTACACATGATATATCCATGTTAGGGGAAATATATACCTTAAAGCAAAAGTGCACAATTGTTTGCAGTGAGTCAATAAATTCAGCAAGCAAGTAGAAAGACCTAAAAAAAAAAAAGACACCATAGGGGGTCAGGAGGTAGCGCAGCGGGTTAAGCACACATGGTACAAAGCGCAAGGACTGGCCTAAGGATCCCGGTTCAAGCCCGTGGCTCCCCACCTGCAGGGAGGTTGCTTCATAAACTGTGGAGCAGGTCTGCAGGTGTCTATCTTTATCTCCCCTTGTCTGTCTTCCCCTCCTCTCTCTATTTCTCTCTGTCATATCCAACAACAACATCAATAACAATAATAATAATAGCCAACAACGATAAGACAACAAGGGCAACGAAAGGGGAAAAATAGCCTCCAGGAGCAGTGGATTTGTGGTGCAGGCACCAAGCCCCAGCAATAACCCTGGAGCCCCCCCCCAAAAAAAAAGACACCATAAAGTACCTAATCAAGTAGTTTCTACTTAGACCTAGACACCCTTCTCACTAATTTAACACTATCAAAACTTTGCCTCTGTAATGTGCATTCAACCATGTGTGCTACAACCTGGCCCCCTTTTCTTTCTATTTTTTGTCTGTAAAAAATGTTTTTATTGGGGGTCGGGCGGTGGCGCAGTGGGTTAAGCGCACGTGGCGCAAAGCGCAGGGACCGGCGAAGGATCCCGGTTCGAGCCCCCGGCTCCCCACCTGCAGGGGAGTTGCTTCACAGGCGGTGAAGCAGGTCTGCAGGTGTCTATCTTTCTCTCCCCTCTCTCTCTGTCTTCCCCTCCTCTCTCCATTTCTCTCTGTCCTATCCAACAACAAAGCAACGTCAACAATGGCAATAATAACCGCAACGAGGCTGCAACAACTAGGGCAACAAAAAGGGGGAAAAATGGCCTCCAGGAGCGGTGGATTCATGGTGCAGGCACCGAGCCCAGCAATAACCCTGGAGGGAAAAAAAAAATTTTTTTTTAAATGTTTTTATTATCTTTATTTATTTGATAGAAACAAACAGAAATCAAGAGGGAAGTGGGAGAGAGAGGAGGTAAATGAGAGAGCATAATGGTTATGCAAACAGACTCTCAGGCTCCCAAGTCCCAGGTTCAATTCCCCCACACCACACCACCATAAGCCAGAGCTGAGCAGTGCTATGGTGAAAAAAAATAAGCGGGGGTGGGGGGGGGGTTTCTGAGTGGTAGCGCAGTGGGTTAAGTGCAGGTGGCTCAAAGCGCAAGGACCAGCACAGGGATCCCGGTTCAAGGCCCCGGTTCCCCACCGGCAGGGGAGTTGCCTCACAAGTTTTGAAGCAGGTCTGCAGGTGTCTATCTTTCTCTCCCCCCATGTCTTCCCTTCCTCTCTGTTTCTCTCTGTCCTATCCAACAACAATGACAGCAATGACAATAATAACAATCACAACAACAATGATAAAACAACAAGGGCAATAAAAGGAAAAAAAAATAGCCTCCAGGAGCAGTAGATTCATGGTGCAGGCACCGAACACCAGTGATAACCCTGGAGGCAAAATAAATAAATATGTAAATATATAAATAAAATTTTTTTAAATTAAAAAAGATAAAATAAAATAAGAGGGAGAAAGACAGAGAGACACTTGTAGCACTGCTTCACCACTCATAAAGCTTTCCCCTGCAGGTGGGGGCCAGGGGCTTGAACTGGGGTCCTTGTGTATTGTGACATGTGCACTTAACCAGGTATGCCACCACCTGGCCCCTATGGCTCCCATTTTCAAAGTTTCTACTGACAGGTTTACAGATCAGCTTACAATGAAAAGGAAGAATTGAGTCCTTATGATCAATTCAAGTTCATTGCCACCAGCAAAATTAGTCATGGCTTTGATGATTAATTCATTAGGTATGGAGTGAGGGTATAGCATAATGGTTATGCAAAGAGACTTTCATGCCTGCGGCTCTCAAGTCCCAGGTTCAATCCCCCACACCACCATAAACCAGAGCTGAGCAGTGCTCTGGTAAATAATAATAATAAATAATTCATTAGGTGTGTTGGGGCTAATAGTACCAAAATCTGTAACTGTGTGCATGTTTTAAATTATGGCCTTTACATACATTATTATTGTATGACACTTAAAGCTTTTCTGTATCTTACTTCTTTTTAATTAATTTCCTGCACATCGATTCTGTTTTTCTTGTTTAAAATTCCATACAGAGTATTCAACTCTGGATACACATTAAAACGATTTGTCTGCTGGGGTATGGCTTACTTTATAATTACATTCCTAGACTGGTGTGGCTATTGCAATGATTTTCAGTCTTATTTTCTCTGCCCAAATGAAAACAAAACAAAAGCTTGCATGTTGAGACTAAATATAATTTGGAAATTATATTGGACTGCCCTTCAGTGTTATGGGAGACTAGGGCATTTTGATTCTGCTTTCATTGTACTTCTAATTACTGTATTTTTCCAGGAATTTCATTCAGATCTTTAATTATAGCACCAAGCCCTATGACCTGGAATGCAACTCTTTGCTTAAATGTGTGTCTACTGGGGGTGATTTGCTTAGAAAGGAGAAACAGGGGAGTCGGGAGGTAGCATAGCGGGTTAAGCGCACGTGGCTCAAAGCACAAGTACCAGCGTAAAGATCCCAGTTCCAGCCCCCGGCTCCCCACCTGCAGGGGAGTCACTTCACAAGCGGTGAAGCAGGCCTGCGGGTGTCTATCTTTCTCTCCCCCTTTCTGTCTTCCCCATCTCTCTCCATTTCTCTCTGTCCTATCCAACAGCGACAACATCAACAACAATAATAACTACAACAACAATAAAACAACAAGGGCAACAAAAGGGAAAATAGAAAATAAAAATAAATGATTAAATAAAGGAGAAACAGTAGGCATAGCTTATGGCAAGCAGCTTGAATCCTTTATCAGAAAGATGTAGTAACCTGTCAGATGCAGTCAACTGCCTTACCCATAGTGGCCAGGGAGAGGTAAAGGTCTCTTCTTCCCTCAAGGATTCTGCCCCTCTGACCAGCCCAGAGGCCTCTCCCTGTGGGGAACCTTGACCCTGATTTTTTTAATCAAAGAAGTTATTTATTTATTTATTTATTTATTTATTTATTTATTTATTCTGGTAGAGATAGAAATTAAGAGAGAGAGGGAGAGACACCTGCAGTATTACTTCACAACTTATGAGGCTTCCTCCCTGCAATTGGGGACAGAGGCTTGAACCTGACTTTTTTGAGCACAGTAACATGTACATTCACCAGGTACACCACCACCTGACCCCACACCTGAACCTGAAGTCACTCAAGATGAATTGACTTCAGGATGAAGTCCTGAAGGATGGAGTGAGGTACAAGTCATGCCTATTATACCTGAAAACTGGGTTTCAAGTTGCCCCATCAGGCCCCAGCTGCCAGGTCCCAAACTCACTCAGTTTCTATTATTTCAATTTCAGAAGAATCTTGGGCTAGGTGTTGAAATACAACACTGGATATGAGGGAGACCAGAGGCTAGGACCCTGAGCTCCCTTCACATCTCAGGGTTGAGAGGTAAAATTTCATATTTTTAAATATTTTTAATATTTATTTATTCCTTTTTTGTTGTTTTATTGTTGTAGTTATTATTGATGTCATTGTTGTTGGATAGGACAGAGAGAAATGGAGAGAGAAGGGGAAAACAGAGAGGGAGAAAGAAAGACTGCAGATCTGCTTTACCTCTTGTGAAGCTACTCCCCTGCAGGTGGGGAGCCAGGGGCTCAAACCGGGATCCTTACTACGGTCCTTGCACTTTGTGCTAGGTGCGCTTTACCTGCTGCGCTACCGCCCAACTCCCAAGAGATAAAATTTCAGAGATTCTTGCCTGGTAAATCAAGGGGTCTACAGACAGGTGGATGGATGCATACACACCTATCTGGCTGTAGGTTGTGTTAAGCATGAGTGTCTCTCACCAAAACTTGAAGAGTACTTGTTATCAGTCTTCATTACATCAGAGCAAGGGACGAGAAGCATCAAAAGCATCTTTACAGGTGTACACAAATCATGATGGTTAATATTAGGCAACCATGGCACTGTCACATAATCCTTTGGTTACATAGTAGATATTCATTTTGTCCTCATCATGCATTCCTTGGTCAGAGGAGCCATGGTGTTTGTCACAGCATGCAGATTTAGGCCTTTTTAAAAATATTTATTTATTTTCCCTTTTGTTGCCCTTTTTTGTTGTTGTTGTAGTTATTATTGTTGTTATTTATGTCATTGTTAGATAGGACAGAGAGAAATGGAGAGAGGAGGGGAAGACAGAAAGGGGGAGAGAAAGATAGACATCTGCAAACCTGCTTCACCACCTGTGAAGGTACTCCCCTGCAGGAGGGGAGCTGGGAGCTCGAACAGGGATCCTTATGCCAGTCCTTGCACTTTGCACCACATGTGCTTAACCCGCTGCGCTACCACCCGACTCCCAGGTTTAAGCCTTTGTCCTTGGGGTCTGTTGACTTAGAACTGCTCGTTAACTTAAGATATCCACCTGATGCCCGTCAGAGAATAAGAATTTGTAGCCAGAAGGAAGAACATGAAAGGTGGTGAAACATTCTTTTTTGTTCTATACATAGTTTCTCAGTAATTAGGAAAATAGAGAAATCACCAATGTATCAATAAGTAACAGGAATAAGAATTCAGAGGTCTACAATCATCAAGAAATCTGAGATTAAGAAACTAGGGAGTCTCCAACCATTAGAAAAAGAAAAAAAAAAAAAAACTTGGGAGCCGGGAGGATAACATAATGGCTATGCCAAAAGACTTTCATGCCTGAAGCACCAAAGGTCCCAGATTTAATCCCTAGCACAATCATAAACCAGAGCTGAACAGTGCTGACTATGAATAAATAAATAAATAAAATTTAGGGTTGGAGTGGAGGCAGAAAATATAGCTCACTTGGTAGAATGTGTACCTTTTGAAGCATGAGGCCTGGGTTTGAGCCCTGGAACCACATGGGAGTCCTGTGAGCAGCACTGGAGTAGCTTCATAGATAGCTGAATAGTTCTGTGGTATCTTTCTGCCTCTTCCCTTCTCTCTCTTTTTTTCCCTATATTTATTTATTCCTTTTTGTTGCCTTTTTTTTTTTGTAGTTATTGTTGTTATTGATGTCGTTGTTGGATAGGACAGAGAGAAGTCGAGAGAGGAGGGGAAGACAGAGAGGAGAGAAAGATAGACACCTGCAGACCGGCTTCACCACTTGTGAAGCGACTCCCCTAGAGGTGGGGAGCTGGGGGCTCTAAAGCGGGTCCTTAACGCTGGTCCTTGCGCTTTGTGCCATGTGCACTTAACCTGCTGCGCTACCGCCCGACTCCCCTCTCCCTTTCTCTTATCTCATTCTCTGTCTCAATGAGTAGACTATAAAATGGGCTGGGAAGACTGCTCTCATGCAGGTGTAGCACATTGGGCTCATTCTCTAGCAAGCATCACGGGTTTTTTTTATTATTATTATTTTAATTATTTATTATTGGATAGAGACAGAGAGAAATTGAGAGGCATGGGGAGGTGGAGAGGGAAAGAGACAGAGAGACACCTGCAGGCCTGCTTTACCACCCGTGAAGCTTTTCCCCTGCAGGTGGGGACCAGGGGCTTGAACCTGGGTCCTTGTGCACTGTAGTGTGTACACCTAACCAGGTGCGCCACCTCCCGGCCCCGAGCATCACATTTTTAAAAAAGTGTGAAAAGGGTCCACAAGATAGTTTACTTGGACAGTGTACTTGCTTTGTCGTGTGCATGACCTGGGTTCAAGTTTGAAGGAAGCTTTGTGCTGTGGTGTCTCTCCTTCTGCCTGTGTTTCCTTTTTTTTTTTCTTGTAAAGAATTTATTATTTGGGGCTAGGCAGTGGCGCACTTGGTTGAGCACACATGTTGCAATGCGCACGGACCAAGGTTTGAGCCCCTGGTCCCCACCTGCACGGGGATAGCTTTGTGAGTGGTGAAGCAGGGTTACAGGTGTCTCTCTGTCTCTCACCTTCTCTATCGCCTCTTCCCTCTCTACTTCTGGCTGTCTTTATCCAATAAATAAATATTTTAAAATTTAAAAAGGAATTTATTATTTTAATCATTTTATTTTATTTATTATTGAATACAGACAGAGAGAAATTGAGATGGGAGGAAGAGGTAGAGAAGGAAAGAGACTGAGATACCTACAGCACTGCTTCACCAGTCTTGAAGCTTCCCTCCCCTCTCCCCCCCTCCCACTTGTGGGACCAAGGACTTGAATACTGGTCCTTTTTTTTTTTTTCTTCCTTTTTTAAAAAAAAATTTCTTTATTGGGGAATTAATGTTTCACATTCAACAGTAAATACAATAGTTTGTACATGCATAACACTCCCCAGTTTCCCATATAACAATACAACCCCTACTAGGTCCTCTGTCATCCTTCTTGGACCTGTATTCTCCCCACCCACCCACTCCCACCCTAGAGTCTTTTACTTTGGTGCTATATGCCAATTCCATTTCAGGTTCTACTAGTCTTTTTTTTTTTTTTTTTTCTGATCTTGTTTTTCAACTTCTGCCTGAGAGTGAGATCATCCCATATTCATCCTTCTGTTTCTGACTTATTTCACTTAACATGAATTTTTCGAGGTCCATCCAAGATAGGCTGAAAACAGTGAAGTCACCATTTTTTACAGCTGAGTAGTATTCCATTGTGTATATATACCACAACTTGCTCAGCCACTCATCTGTTGTTGGACACCTGGGTTGCTTCCAGGTTTTGGCTATTACAAATTGTGCTGCTAAGAACATATGTGTACACAGATCTTTTTGGATGGATATGCTGGGTTCCTTAGGATCTATCCCCAGGAGAGGAATTGCAGGGTTGTAGGGTAAGTCCATTTCTAGCCTTCTGAGAGTTCTCCAGACTGTTCTCCACAGAGGTTGGACCAATTTACATTGCCACCATCAGTGTAGGAGGGTTCCTTTGACCCCACAACCTCTCCAGCATTTGCTGCTGTTACATTTTCTGATGTATGACATTCTCACAGGAGTGAAGTGGTATCTCATTGTTGTCTTTATTTACATTTCTCTGAAAAAATTAAAATAAAATTAAAATTTTAAATATTTTATTTACTTATTTGTTGGTTAAAGATAGAAATTAAGGAGCCAGGTGGCAGTGCACCAGGCTAAGCACACATAATATGAAGTGCAAGGATCTGCTCAAGGATCCTGGTTCGAGTCCCCAGCTCCCAACCTGCAAGGAGGGTCGCTTCACAAGCAGTGAAGCAGGTTGGCAGGTGTCTATCTTTGTCTCCCCCTCCTCTCTCAAGTTTTGTCTGTCCTAGCCAATAAAATGGAAAAAATGGCCACAAAGAGCAGTAGAATCTTACTACAGGTACCGAGCCCCAGGGAAAACCCTGGAGGTAAAAAAAAAAAAAAAAATTAAGAGGAGTAGGGGAGAAAGAAAGGAGACAGGGACAGATAAAGAAAGACACCTGTAGTAAAGTTGCACTATTTGAGAAGTTTCCCCTGCAGGTGGGGACCAGGGATTTGAACCCAGAACACCCTGAGCATTGTAACATGTGTGCTCAACCAAGTGTGCCACCACTTAGCCATATATATATGATATATATGGCAAATAAAGGATATATATATATATATATATATATATATATATATCCTTTATTTGCTGGGTAGAGATAGTCAGAAATTGAGAGGGAAGGGGGATATAGGAAGGAAGAAAGACAGAGAGAGACTTGCAGCACTGCTTCACCACTCACAAAGCTTTCCCCTTATAGATAGGGACCAGATACAAAATACATTTTTTTCTTTTTTTTTTAAATATTTATTTTATTTATTTATTCCCTTTTGTTGCCCTTGTTTTATTGTTGTACTTATTATTGTTGTTGTCGTTGTTGGATAGGTCAGAGAGAAATGGAGAGAGGAGGGGAAGACAGAGAGGAGGAGAGAAAGACACCTGCAGACCTGCTTCACTGCCTGTGAAGCGACTCCCCTGCAGGTGGGGAGCCGGGGTTCGAACCGAGATCCTTATGCCGGTCCTTGTGCTTTGCGCCACCTGCGCTTAACCCGCTGCGCTACAGCCCGACTCCCACAAAATAAATTTTTAAGAAATTGTAAATGTGTGAGGCACTAGATCTGCCAAAAAAAAAAAAGTAGATAAATCTAAAGTATCTATGGCGAGTTTGTTCAATAAAAAGAAGCTACTTTGATGATAAGAACTCTGCTACCCAAAACAAAAATGAACAAGAGAACAGCTAAAAAGGACAAACCAGGTCATTCAGCAAAGTGGTCAGCTGGCAGATGCTAGGGACCAGGAACTCAGGAGATGAGAGGCAGCCATGGGCTCCCTTCTTTCCCCCAGGCAGGTTACAGGGCTGAGCCTGAAGCTGCTGTTTAACTAAAAACAGACATTAGATAACATGCAAAACAAGCACTAATCCCCGCTCCAGTGGGTCACCTGCAATGTCACTGGACTCTGGATGAAAAACCCACTGTGTTGGTTTCAGTAAGTGACATGAAGACAGAAGCAAGCAGGGAAGAAGGTCTTGTGACATAGACTGGAGTGACAGTTGCCAGCCAAGGATTACTTTGGAGTGGGGCATGGAATGGATATGCCCTGGGGCAGGGGGTGTCTCAGGAGGAATCAATCCTTTGTCACTTTGATTTTGAACTTCTGGCTTCCAGAACTGTGACAGAATATATTTCTGTTGCTTTAAAAAGTTTCCCAGGGGCAGGAGAAATAGCTCACTTGGATAATATGCTGCTTTACCATGTGTGCAACCCAGGTTCCAGCCCAAACCCACAGCACTGAAGGAAGCTTTGGTTCTGTGGTCTTTTTCACTCTCTACCTCTGCTTCTCTGCTTCTATTAAAACATAATAATGATAAGCCCCTGATTACTGGGGTTGAAAGGTAACCCACCTAGCAGAGCACACCGAGACCAGAGTTGGCTCCTGACTGCTATATGGGAGTGCCATATAAAGGGGAAATTTTCATGAGCAGTGGAGTAGTGCTGTAGTCAGTGTCTCTCTCTCTCTCTCTCTCTCTCTCTCCCTCTCCCCTTCTGTCTTTCACCCTCTATCTGAAAAGAAAATCTGCCAAAGAGGTATAATCATACAAGTGGAAAAGCCCAAGAGAAGTTCATCAAGCAAGTAAAAGCGCTGCTTAAGGTGAAGTTGGAGCTTGTCTGGTGCCCTGAGAGGTCATCATTGCCTTTCTTGGTCTCAGATTTCTTTACAGCCTTCAAAATTATTGCTAACTCCCAAAGCTAGTGTGTGAATGTGGAGGGGGGGGTTGCGTGCGCGCACACACGTGTAATCTATTGCTACCACTGAGGAATAAAATCAAAGCCATTTAAATATCTGTTTGAGGGCTCACCAGGTACAGCATGTAGTTTGCCATGTGCAGCCCAGGTTCAAGTCACAGTACCACAAGGGCAGTGCTATGGCAACAGGCGAAACCCAAGTGTTATGGTCTTTCTCTCTCCAAAAAAACCAGCCTGGGAAGAGTGAACTTGTGCATGCATGTATGAATTCCTGATAGCTCTCTCCTCCAAAGAAAAAGGAAATTCATTACATGTTAATATAAAAATAGTATATTTTTATATGAAAGGTTGGTTTGTTTTTTTTTTTTAACCTGAGCATTGCTCAGCTCTTGTTTATTTTGGTGCAGGAGATTGAACCTGGAACTTTGGAGCCTCAGGCATGATAATCTCTTGCATAATCATTATGCTATCTACCCCCACCAATGAAAAATAAAATTTCCAAAACAAAACATTTTGTGGTGAGAAGTATATTTTGCACCTTTGCTGTTTTTTAAATATTTATTTATCCCCTTTTATTGCCCTTGTTGTTTTACTGTTGTAGTTACTATTGTTGTTATTGATGTTGGCGTTCTTGGATAGGACAGAGAGAAATGGAGAGAGGAGGGGAAGACAGAGGGGGGAGACAGAGAGGAGGAGAGAAAGATAGACAGCTGAAGACTTGCTCCACTGCCTGTGAAGCAACTCCCCTGCAGGTGGGGAGCTGGGGGCTTGAACCGGGATCCTTAAGTCAGTCCTTGTGCTTTGCGCCACGTGCACTTAACCCGCTGCACTACCGCCCGACTCCCAATCTCTGCTGTTTTTGTTGTTTCTTTGTTCTGTTTTCCTTCTGACAGGTCTTTGCTGGGACTCTCACACTTCCAAGAATTTTTTTTACCACTCCCAGTGAATTTTTTTTTTTTCAGATAGAGGGAACTAGGGGGTGAAAGAGAGAGGGAGAGAGAGAGAGAGAGAGAGAGAAGAGGGAGATGACACTAGGGGTCAGGTGGTGGTGCACCTAGTTAAGCTCTCACATTATAATACTCAAGAACTCAGGTTCAAGACCCTGATCCCCACCTGCAGTTTCATGAATGGGAAGGCAGGGCTGCAGGTGTCTCTCTGTCTCTCCCTCTCTATCTCCCCCTCTCTCCTTTCTCAATTTCCCTCTGTCTTTTTTTTTACCAGAGCACTAACCAGCTCTGGTTTATGGTGGTACAGGGAATTGAACCTAGGACTTTGGAGCCTCAGCCATGAGACTCTCTTTGCATAAACATTATGGTATCTACCCCTGCTCTCTCTGTCTCTAATTATGAATAAATAACATTTAAAATATGAATTTCTACAAAAAAAATTAAAAAATAAAAAATAAAATATGAATTTCTGCTTTTTAATTTTAATTTTTATTTTTTTAATTTATTTCTTTATTGGGGAATTAATGTTTTACATTCAACAGTAAATACAATAGTTTGTACATGCATAACATTCCCCAGTTTCCCATTTAACAATACAACCCCCACTATGTCATTTATCATCCTTCATGGATCTGTATTCTCCCCACCCACCCACCCCAGAGTCTTTTACTTTGGTGCAATACGCCAATTCCATTTCAGGTTCTACTTGTGTTTTCTTTTCTGATCTTGTTTTTCAACTTCTGCCTGAGAGTGAGATCATCCCATATTCATCCTTCTGTTTTTTCAAGGTCCATCCAAGATCAGCTGAAAACGGTGAAGTCACCATTTTTTACAGCTGAGTAGTATTCCATTGTGTATATATACCACAACTTGCTCAGCCACTCATCTGTTGTTGGACACCTGGGTTGCTTCCAGGTTTTGGCTATTACAAATTGTGCTGCTCATGTTACAATGTGCAAGGACCCAGGTTCACTCCCCACCTGCAGGGGAAAAGCTTTGCAAATGGTGAAGCGGTGCTGCAGGTGTCTCTCTGTTTTTCTCCCTCTGTACTTCCCCCTTCCTCTCAATTTCTGTCTGTCTGTATCCAATAAATAAAGATAATAAAAAAAAATAAAAAAAAAAACAAGTTCCCTGTAACTACCCAGTCTAAGAACACATATGAGAAAAGTGAACATTTATTAAGGAAAAAAAAAACAAATTGTGCTGCTAAGAACATATGTGTACCACATCAACAAAAGCAAGACCAAAAACCACATGGTCATATCAATAGATGCAGAGAAAGCTTTTGACAAAATACAACATCCCTTTATGATCAAAACACTACAAAAAATGGGAATAGATGGAAAATTCCTGAAGATAGTGGAGTCTATATATAGCAAACCTACAGCCAACATCATACTCAATGGTGAAAAACTGGAAGCATTTCCACTCAGATCAGGTACTAGACAGGGATGCCCACTATCACCATTACTATTCAACATAGTGTTGGAAGTTCTTGCCATAGCAGTCAGGCAGGAGCAAGGAATTAAAGGCATACAGATTGGAAGAGAAGAAGTCAAACTCTCCTTATTTGCAGATGACATGATAGTATACATGGAAAAACCTAAGGAATCCAGCAAGAAGCTTTTGGAAATCATCAGGCAATACAGTAAGGTGTCAGGCTACAAAATTAACATTCAAAGTCAGTGGCATTCCTCTATGCAAACACTAAGTTAGAAGAAATTGAAATCCAGAAATCAGTTCCTTTTTCTATAGCAACAAAAACAATAAAATATCTAGGAATAAACCTAACCAAAGAAGTGAAAGACTTGTATACTGAAAATTATGAGTCACTACTCAAAGAAATTGAAAAAGACACAAAAAAGTGGAAAGATATTCCATGTTCATGGGTTGGAAGAATTAACATCATCAAAATGAATATATTACCCAGCCCTAACACAACATGGGAGCACCAGGCATGATGGCAGGTACTGTGATGTTTCTCACATGCTCTTTCTCCCACTTTTTCTATTTCATTTTTTTTAATTTTTAAAGTCAATTTTCTTTTATATATATTAATATATTTATTTATTATTGGACCGAGACAGAGAAATTGGGAGGAGAGGAGGAGTTAGAAAAGGAGAGAGACAGAGAAACACCTGCAGCCTTGCTTTACCACTTGTGAAGCTTCCCCTACCCCCTGCAGCTGGGGACCAGGGACTTGAACATGATTCCTTATGCACTGAAATTTCTGTGCTTAAACAGATGCACCACTGCTGGCCCCCTGTATATTTTATTCATTTATTATTTCCTGGATAGAAATTGAGAGGGAACAGAAGATGTAGAGGGGGAGACACAGAGAGACACCTGCAGCGTTGCCTCACCACTTGTGAAGCTTCTCCTCAGCTGGTTGTATCTTGGGCTTGAACCTTAGTCCTTGTGAATTGTAACATGTTCACTCCACTGGTTACATCACCTCCCGGACCCCACTTTTTTCATTTTAAATTTAAAAGGAGAAAACAACTGTTGGCAATAGTAGAATTATGTAGTATAAAACTGTTGTACTAAAATACATCGATATATGCATCTTTTTTTAAAGGTCATTTTGTGATTGCACATGTATAGTGTGAGAGGACCAATGTTCAAGCCCTTGATCCCCACTTGCAGGCAGTAGCTTCACAAGCAGTGAAACACTATCTTAATGTGTCTCACTTTCTTTTTCCACTCTATCTCCCCTTTCCATCTCTATTTCTTTCTCACAAAACAAAAAGAAAAAAGACTTTTTAAAGGTTACTTTATATTAAAAATGTTATTTCATTATTCTTGACCAAGTATCCTTGACCAAGTATTCTTGACCAAATACCTCAGGACATATAGAAAATATACTCCATTGAGAATAAGAAATAACTTGAATGTTTAGGCTCTCTGTGTCTGTTCCAGAAGGGGTTTGCTAAGAAGTAATGGTTGGGAAATCCGAATTCCTAGCTTCAAGTCTACCTACTAATGCTCCTCTGCAATCTGAGACCATCGCAGGCAAGGGATTAATATATCATTTGCACTGTCACTTACACTTCTGCAGGCTAAAACAAGGGTAGTGAAAGTGGAAAGGACAAAAGTAGGAAAATCTAAGATATCTAAATCAAAGTGACTAGTGACAGTTACTATAATGCTCTCTGTTATGCAACCCACTTTTCCTAAAATGCTACAAGGTTTATTGCAAATAACTAAAAAATCTGGGTATTTTGTGCTTCCACATTCTCTTTCAACACCATTCAGGTTTTACTTTTGTTTCTAAAGATTTATTTATTAATGAGAGAAATAGGGGAGAGGAAGAAGGAGACAGCATCACTCTGACACATCTGATGCCGGGGACCAAACTTGAGACCTCACACCTAAGAACTCCAAAGCTTTATCCACTGCACAACCTCCCAGACAGTGGCAGCCTTTATTTTTTTATAATTTAAAATATTATGATACTTTGCTTACTTAAGAGGCAAAATATTTATACAATCTGAAGAGAACAAGAGTATACATACTTTGCTTATTTAAATGATACATACACTTTAGTAGAACTTACACATTTGAATAAAACTACATACATATGTAATTCAAAATCTAGGAAATATCGAAAAATGTAGTGGGGGAAAAACCCTTTCTTGCCCCTTGACCTTAGACTCTATAAGTAGAAAATATTAGAGTATGGTTTTTTATTTATTTATTTTTTTTAAAGCCTTTATTTTATTTTATTATTATTATTTTTTTTTTCTTTCTTTTTTTTTTATTTATTTTTTATTAAAGAAAGGATTAATTAACAAAACCATAGGTTAGGAGGGGTACAACTCCACACAATTCCCACCGCCCAATCTCCATATCCCACCCCCTCCCCCGATAGTTTTCCCATTCTCTATCCCTCTGGGAGCATGGACCCAGGGTCATTGAGGGTTGCAGAAGGTAGAAGGTCTGGCTTCTGTAATTGCTTCCTCGCTGAACATGGGCGTTGACTGGTCGGTAGAGTATGGTTTTTTAAATGAATTAATTTATTTTCCCTTTTTAGTTGCCCTTGTTTAACATTGTTGTAGTTATTGATGTTGTTGTTGGATAGGACAGATAAAAATGGGGGCTCAAACTGGGATCTTTATGCCCATCCTAGTGCTTTGAGCCATGTGTGCTTCTCCTGCTGTGTACGGCCCAGCCCCCAGTATTTGCCTTTAATGACTTTGGTGTACCTTACTAATAATGAGACTATTTCTCATAGAGACTCAGAGTAATACTTTGATCGGACTTTTCAGGAAGCATTTCTTTAGATCATGTTCAGAGTTATATTTCTCTTTTTAAATATTTTTCATGACATGCCCGGTTTTATATATATGGAGACAGAGATAGAGGCAAAGGCAGGGACTGAGAGACAGAGAGACAGCGTCCCAGCATATACAGAACCTATCTGGCTGGAATGATCACCTAATCTGGCACTCTCTCCGTCTCAGGAGATGTTCTCATCCCTACTCCCAGCCTGTCCTGGGACCCTCTTCCTAGTAATTGCTACCTCTGCATTTTTCCTAGTTAACATGGATTTTTGATCATTTGAGAGTTGGTCTCTATTCTTGAAAGTTGCTCACACTTTCAAGGTGTTTCCCTCCTCCCCCCTACATTAAGGAGCACTTTAACTGCTATGTGGATACAATATATTTCCTTGCAAGGGAGTATTTGAAACTATGATCTGTATTTAAAGTTGATTTACAAATTGCTGAGTTTGCTAGAATATATATCTGTCATTTACAAGGAAACAGTCACTGTGCAAGAAGAAATACAGTGTTGACAGTAGTGTTTCAAATATATAGTGTTCTTATGCACTCTGTCCAAGAGTTACTGAAATCAACAATGTTTACTCTCAAACTGTAGTCAAGTCTGTGGAGCTAAGAGAATTTACATTTTTACTTGATTCATTTTTTGTGAACCTTTGGGAAGCTAAAGGCAAGTTTTCTTCAAGTAGATCCTGTGAAACGTGGGTTGTAACCCCAGTTTTTTAAAAATTATTATTCAAGGTTGCACAGCATCAGATGTGTCTGACTTCTAAGGAAAATGAGACCCCAGACACATTGATGGGTGAGTGTCAAAATATTTAAGTTGGGATGGTTGGATTTAAAATAGCGGTTCAAAACTCTCTCAATAGCTGCTGTTTAGTATTAAGCTTAATTGTCTTCACACATTTCATCCATCCTGACCAGCCCTTACTGTGGCACAAAACTCAGACCTGCCTTGCTAAAAGTTTTCTTTAGTACACTAAAGAATATACTAATTTGTACATCTGGGGAACAATATAGTTGCTGGGTCTTTGTATTTGTTTTGTCATCTCAGTGTAATTTGTTTTAGGTAAAATACTTAATTAAAATAATGAAAATAGAAACCAAGCATTGCACAATGTAAAGGCATCAATACCCCTGTCCCAAACTCACCTGTTCCCAGTGTCTTTTTCATCCCATTTTCCATGTTTTCAGCTACATGTTCTCAGGGGAAAAAACAAAACTCAGACCTGCTTCTCTGCACCTCTAACCACACTTGATGGTGTTGTTAGCCAGAGAGGTGAAGTCTCCTATTTTTTTCACCAAGAAGTGCTGTCTTGAAAAAAATATTTTGAGGGAGAGGCTGGGTGGTGGCTCACCTAGTTGAGAGCACATGTTACAATGCTAAAGGACTCAGGTTCAAGCCCCTGTTCCCCACCTGCAGGGGGAAAGCTTCATGAGTGGTGAAGCTGTGCTGCTGGTGTCTCCCTCCATATCACCCCCATTCCTTCTCAATTTTAGGCTGTCTATCCCATCAATAAATATATAAAGATAATAGAATATTTTTAAATATGTATATTGAAGGGGCTGGCAGTATACCTGGTTAAGCACACATAGTACTCAGAACAAGGACCCATGCAAGGATCAAGTTTCAAACCCCACTCCCCACCTTCAGGGGGGTCGCTTCACAAGAGTCGAAGCAGGTCTGCTAGTGTGTCCTTCGTTCTCCCTCCTCTCACCTCTCAATTTCTTTTTTTTTTAATTTTTTTATATTTACTTATTTATTCCCTTTTGTTGCCCTTGGTGTTTTATTGTTGTAGTTATTATCAATGTCATTGTTGGATAGGACAGAGAGAAATGGAGAGAGGAGGGAAAGACAGAGAAGAGGAGAGAAAGATAGACACCTGCAGACCTGCTTCACCACCTGTGAAGCAAGTCCCCTGCAGGTGGGGAGCCGGGCCTCAAACCGGGATCCTTTCGCCGGTCCTTGCATTTGGAGCCACATGCGCTTAACCCGCGGTGCTACCGCCCGACTCCCACCTCTCAATTTCTGTATTATCCAATAAAATGAAAAAATAGGCCATCAGGAAAAGTGGATTCTTATTGAGCCCCAGCAATAAATAACCCTGGAGGCAAAAAAAGGAAAAATCTTTTAATTGATTTATTCATTTACTTCACTAATCATATCTTTCTCTGCCCCCTCTGTCTTCCGCTCCTCTCAATTTCTCTCTGTCCTGTCCAACAACAATGACAGAAATAAAAATCAATAATAACTACAACAAAGATAAAAAACAAGGTCAAAAAAAAGGAAAAAATACCCTCCAGGAGCAGTGGATTTGTAGCATAGGCACTGAGCCACAGCAATTCCACGGGGGGCAGGAATTAAAGAAAAAAAGAAAAATAGAGAGAGAGGGGGACTTTTAAACCTACTTCACCACTCATTAAAAATCCTTCCTGCTGGTGGGGAGTAGGGGCTCAAACCCAGGTCCCTGTGTATGGTAAGAGCAGTCTCAGCTATGTGCATCACCAGCCATGCCCCATTCTAACATAGTTATCTAGTTGTCTGTGTTTAGGTTTCTTCCATATTTTGACTTACCAACTATATAGCTATATAAACATAGCTGTGCATATGTCTTGGGACTAGCATACAATTAAATATTAGAAATTAAAGTACATATATATGTTTTTTAACAGACTATTATTATTGGAAAGGGCAGAGAGAAATTTAGAAGGGAGGGGGGGAGGTGGAGAAGGCGAGAGACACATATGCACCTGCAGCCCTGCTTCACCACTCTTGAAGCTTTCTCCAACTCAGGCGGAGATCAGAGGCCTCAACCTGGGTCACTGTGCACTGTAACATGTGGGCTCAACCAGATGTGTCACTGCCTGGACCATAAAATATATATATATTCTTTTTATATTTTAAAAATATTTTTATTAATATTTCTTTATTCCCTTTTGTTGCCCTTGTTTTACTGCTGTAGTTATTACCGTTGTAGCCGTTGTTGGAAAGAACAGAGCGAAATGGAGAGAGGAGGGGAATACGGGGGAGAGAAAGATAGACACCTGCAGATGTGCTTCACACCTGTGAAGCAAACCGCCTGCAGGTGGGGAGCCTGAGGCTCTAACTGGGATCCTGATGCCTGTCCTTGTGCTTTGCACCACGTACACTTAACCAGATGCACTACCAGCGGACTCCCAATTCTTTATATTTTAATGAGAGAGATACAAAAAGAGAAAGATCAGAGCACTGCTCAGCTCTGGGTTATGGTGGAGCTGAAAATTGATCCTGGGACTTCAGAGCCTCAGGCATGGAAGCCTTTGACATACAGAACCATTATGCTGGCTCCCCAGCAGGGTCAGTGGAAGATAAGGAAGTTAGATGAGTGATATGCCTGGAGACAATCTGAGTATTCAAGACTATCGGAAGTTCTCAAAAATTGAGAAAAGTGGGCAGTTAGTGTGTCACCCAGTAGAGCACTTAAGTTGCCATGTTGGTGACCCGGGTTCCAGCTCCAGTCCCTACTCGCTAGGTGGGGATGGGGGAAAGATTTAGAAATAGTAGAACAGTTCCGCATCTCGGTTCTTCATCTTTGTCTCTACATACATTCAAAATGAATAAATAAAATAAAGACAGCTGATGATGATGTTAGAGTCCTGTAGGTAATAATAAAAATAACATAAATGATATATTTATTATATATGAATAAAATAAATTAAATGAAGACAGCTGATAATGATGATAGAGTCCTATAGCTAATGAGCAGGAGCCGTAGCATTAGCAACAACAATGAAACATCAAAAAGAAAACGACACATGGGCCTTTAGAGTTTTTCAAATATTATGAATAGGGTACAGAAAAAGTACAGGTAGTCAATAAATACATAAAAATATTACACTTGTTATTAGGGAGGTACAAAAGAAACTATAATGTTGATTGTATTTATAAGTAGCTTTAAAAAAGTGGGTCACTATTGAAAAGTTACTGTTTTTATTGTTGTTGTAATTATTGTTGTCTTCGTTATTAGATAGAATAGAGAGAAAAGGAGAGAGGAGGGGAAGACAGGGGTGGAAAAAAAGACAGACACCTGCAGACTTGCTTCACCGCCTGTGAAGTGACTCCCCTGCATGTGGGTAGCTGGGGATCCTTACGCCACTCCTTGCATTTCACGCCATGTGCCCTTAACCCGTGCGCTATTGCCCAACTCCCTGTTTCTATCTTTTTTTTCCTTTCAGAGAGTTTAAACTTTTAAAAATTTATTTATTCCCATTATTGCACTTTTTAATTTTTTATAGTTATTGTTGTTGTTGACCTTGTCAGATAGGATAGAGAGAAATGGAGAGAGGAGGGGAGGACATAGACGTGAAGGGAAAGATAGACACCTGCAGTCCTGCTTCACCAATTGTGAATCAACTTCCCTGCAGGTGGGGAGCTGGCAGCTCTAACCGGGATCCTTACCCCGGTCCTTCTGCTTTGTGCCCCCTGTGCTTTACCAGCTGTGCTACTGCCCAACTCCTGACCTTAAACTTTTATAATTATCAGGTGTGGTCCTAGTGTACACAGGCTTTCATTTTTTAAATTTTGACAAAAGCATACTCTGATATTTTAGAAAATGTGTGCTTTTTATTTTGGAAATGCATACTTGCTTGTTTAAAAATGTCACTAATAACATTGTGAGTTCGCTGTCAAGTGTAGAATTCTCCCTTCAAGAAAAAACTTGTGACCATTTGGTATGGCTTGTATGCAAACTTCTGTAAATCTTTTAAGTTTTAGTAAAATATTTTTTCTTATTCTAAAAAAAAAAAAAGGCAAAGAAACACAAATGCCCAGCAGCATATGGCTAGCGGGTGTCTATTGGGGATACTGACACATATCATAGGGCCAGTCACTCCAGTGAAGATGTTGCAACTGGGGCGACACAGGGCCATGCTGCTGTCCTGTGGTGCACTGCGGGCGCCCCTGCCCCTATGGACTCACACAGATGGGGGGCACTGAGCTGTGCCCAGGGCCAGCGTGGATGGGCCCCACAGTATCACCAGAGCTACGCACATCTGCATGAACAGGGACTGCTGCCAGGTGGGACCTCCAGCTGGTGGGCAACAGGAGATAATGCAAACAATATTCTTCATAAGAATGCAGCTGTCTCAGGGAAGAGCCAGCTTGTTGGAAACCCTGAGACTTATAATGTCTGATCACTTATGTCACCTATTTCTCTCTTACTGGCAGCTATGTACTAAAACCAGTTATGTTAGAAATTCTTGGGCAGGGGAGATAGCATAATGGTTATGCAGAGATTCTCATGCCTGAGGCTCCAAAACCCCAGGTTCAATCCCCTGCTCCACCATAAGCCAGAGCTGAGCCGTGCACTGGTGTTTCTGTCTTTTTCTCTCCCTCTGCATCTCTCTCAAAAAGAAAATAAGATATATTTTAAAAGTTTCTAAAAAGAAATTCTTTGTAATCTTTGTAGTTCTATTTACAACTTCCATGGTGTTTTGGCCACATCAGGGTAAACTCAAATAGTGGTCAACAGGGCCTTTAGGCTAAAAGTAAGTCTGTCTTATTTGATACCCCTGAATTATGCCTACATCCTTGGCATAAGGTCAGAATTTGAAAAGTAAACAGAGAATCTGATATAGTCACTAAAATGGAGACAGGAAGTCTGATATAGAGCAGTTTACAGACTAGGGGTGAGATCATTCTATTGTGTATGCCCTTAAGATGTTATATATATATATATACCGTAAGATGTTTATACTTGACATAGCTACATGCATACACAACCAATATATAAGGAAAAGAGCTGCCAGTGCAGGACACACACAGGGAAGAATCTTTTTTTGTGTTATTGCTGGGCTTATTGCAGGGTTATTGCTGGGCTCAGTGCTTAAACTAGGAATCCACTGCTCCTGGAGGCTATTTTTTCCCTTTTGTTGCCCTTGTTGTTCATCAATGTTGTTATTGCTGCCGTTGTTGTAGGACAGGACAGAGAAAAATGGAGAGAGGAGGGGAAGACAGTGACAGGGAGAGAAAGATAGACACCTGCAGACCTGCTGCACTGCCTGTGGTGTGTACCCCCTGCAGGTGGGGAGCTGGAGGCTAGAACCAGGATCCTTACTCAGTCCTTGCGCTTTGCACCACATGCGCTTAAACAGCGTAGAATCTTGTTGTAAGAGGTACACCATGTGCCTGCCAGTCTTTATAATGGAGCTCAGGGTCCTGGCATCTGGTCCTTAAACCCAACACTATTCTACAATACCAGCTACTATTGAGGGCACAGGAATGATTAGAACAATGTGAGCAAGAGAACTGGGATACGGTGCAGTGGAGTAAGTGCTAGACTCTTGAGAATGAAGTCCTAAATTCAATCCCCAGCACTGCATATACAGAACGATGCTCCAGTTCTCTCTCTTCCTCATATTAACAAATAAGTAAATTTTGGGGACTGGGCTGTGATGCACCAGGTTATGCACGTATATAACCATGTGCAAGGTTCTGGGTTCAAAGCCCTGCTCTACACCTACAAGAGGGACACTGCACAAGCAGGGAAGCAGGTCTTTCTCCCTCTTTCTCTCCATCTTTCTCAATTTCTCTTTCCTATTCAAAAAAAGTAGAAAAAAAATAAATCTAACAAAACAAAACAATGTGTCTAAATGGTCATACTAAATTATTGCTAGGCAATTACATTTTTAAAATTTTATACTTATTTATTTTCCCTTTTCTTGCCTTTGTGTTTTATTGTTGTTGTAGTTATTGTTGTTGTAAATGATGTCATCATTGTTACATAGGACAGAGAGAAATGGACAGAGTAGGGGAAGACAGAGAGAGGGAGAGAAAGATAGACACCTGCAGACCTGCTTCACGGCCTTTGAAGCAACCCCCTGCAGGTGGGGATCCTGGGGCTCCAACCAGGATCCTTACACTGGTCCTTGCACTTTGTGACACGTACACTTAACCCGTTGTGCTACCACAAAGCCCCGAAATTTGATTCCTTAATAAATCAAAGATACATTAAGCACATTCAGCAATATTACCTTAATATCTTGGTCTTCATATCCTACCCTGTGGTCAGTGACACTATTCTGGGTGAAATTGTAGGTCCAAATTCTTTCTGACTGGGCTCTTGTTCCAACCTTGCAGTGATAGAAATTCACATTTTAACATAATCACTATCTTTACTACAATGGAAAAGGCACTTGTAAATTTTTTTTCTAAGGATTTCTATTTCTAGAGGTCAGGCACATACAACTGACAAGGAGCAAGAGTGGAAGGAACTTAGTTGTTTAAAACTCTTGTTATCTCAGGTTTACTTATGGAGTAAGTGTTTTTTTTTTTCCCTTCTGCACTACAAATTCACTGCTGCTGGAGGCCATCCCCCCCATCCCTCTTTTTGTTGCCCTTTGTGTTTATCATTGTTGCTGGATAGGACAGAGAAATTGAGGGTTGGGGGGAGACAAAGAGTGGGAGAGAAAGACATACACCTGCAGACCTGCGTCACCCCCTGTGAAGTGACATCCCTGCAGGTGGAGAGCTCAAACCAGGCTCCCAACCCCCATCCTAGCCCTTCATGCCATGTGTGCTTAACCCGCTGCACTACCACCCAGCCCCCAAGAGTGCCTCTTCAGTAGTTCCACTTCCAATCAAAGCCAAATTATCAGTGGTCTGGGAGGAGGAGGCAGAGTGGATAAAGTGCAGGATTCTCAGGCATGAGGTCCCAAGTTCAATTCCCCAGTGCCACATATACCAGAGTAACATGCTGATCCTCCCTTCTCCTCTCTCTCTCATTAATGAATAAATAAGATCTTTAGAAAAAACAAAAGAAAAATATCTCTGAAGATGGGTAAGTTGCACCATGGAAGAAATTAGAGCTTCTGTATTTTAGGTCCTGAGTCCAATCCCAAGCACTGCATATGTTAGAGTGCTGCTTCTGTGCCCCTATACCCCCTTCTGTAGTTCATGAAATTAAAATAATTAAAAATTATATTTTTACCCACACAAGTCCTTAATCCAGCAAGTTTACAACTGAGTTAACTCAAATGTCTTTCTCAAGCTGTTTCTATTCAGGATTTGTATCATAACTGTCTAAAGAGAAAATTGGTTTAAAGGTCATTTTTATGGATTTTTTTTGTAAATTAAGATACTTTCAAGTTTTAAAATAAAAAACAGTATTACAAAAATTCATTATGACTCCCTGTGGGTTCAGAAATAAATAGCTCTGCCAAAACCATACTGCAAAGTGCAAGAACCAGTGGAAGGATCACAGTTCTGGCCCCTGCCAAAACCATACTGCAAAGTGCAAGAACCAGCGGAAGGATCACAGTTCCGGCCCCCAGCTCCTCACCTGTGGGGGAATCACTTTACAAGCTGTGAAGCAAGTCTGCAGGTATCTCTTTCTCTTCCCCTCTCTGTCTTCCCCCTCCTGTTGGTCTGCTTCTAAATTCTGCTTCTAAGACCTCTTCTGTTGCACTACCTAAGGTGTGGTCTACTTACATAATCACTGTGTTACCTGGGAACTGCCTTGCCTGTAGGGCATTGGTTTAATCCACACTGGTTCCTGAGCTTTTTCCTTCTCCCCACCCCATATCTTACCTAAATCTTCTTCCAACCTGACAGTTACATCTCAGGATATATAAGGACAGGATTATGATTAGAGATAGCTCTGGTTAGATCACACTGCATTCCCTACTCAATAAAGATTGAACTGCATCCCAGTTCAGCCATGACTCCCTGGTCTTCTGTCTCCCACGCACAAAGGTAGCCTGGCACCCTCCTCTCTCCATTTCTCTCTGTCCTATTCACCAACAACTACATCAATAACCACAACAGTGTTAAACAACAAAGGCAACAAAAAAGGGGAAAATTAATTAATCAAAAAAAAAACATACTGTAGAATTTTCTACTGATAGTGTCTAAGATCAATGGGCAGGAAAGGGTTTTTCCCCCACAACCTTTTTCTATATTTCCAAGATTTTCAATTACATATGTATGTAGTGTTATTCAAATATGTAAGTTCTACTAAAGTGTATGTATCATTTAAATAAGCAAAGTATGTATACTCTTGTTCTCTTCAGATTGTATAAATCTATTGCCTTTTAAGTAAGCAAAGTATTTTAAATATATTATAATATTTAAATTATTATAATATATAATATTTTAAATTATAATATTTTAAATTATAATATTTTATTTTATAATATTTTAAATTATAATAATATTTTAAATTATAATATTTAAAATAATATTTTAAATTATAAAAAAAAAGGCTGCCACTGTCTGGGAGGTTGTGCAGTGGATAAAGCTTTGGAGTTCTTATGTGTGAGGTCTCAAGTTTGATCTCAGGCATCAGATGTGTCAGAGTGATGCTGTGGTTTTCCTCCTTCTTCTCCCCTATTTCTCTCACTAATAAAGAAATCTTTTTTTTTTTAAGTAAAGCCTGAGTAAGGATGAAAGACAATGTGGAAGTCCAAAATAGCCATGTTTTTTAGTTATTTGCAGTAAAAATTGAAGCATTTTAGGAAAAATGGGTTGCATAGCAGTAAGCATTAAATAACTGTCATTAGACACATTCAGATAATTTAGTTTTCCCCTACTTTTGTCCTTTCCACTTTCCTTACCCTTGTTTTAGCCTGCAGTAGTGTAACTGACAGTGCAAATAATGTATTTATCCCTTGCCTGTGATGGTCTCAGATTGCAGAGGAGCATCAGTAGGTAGACTTGAAGCTAGGGATTTGCATTTAGAAACCACTACTTCTTAGCAAACCACTTCTGGCACAGACACCAGAGAGCCTAAACATTCAAGTTATTTCCTATTCACAACGGAGTATATTTTCTATATGTCCTGAGATATTTTTACTTGGTCAAGAATAATGAAAAAACATTTTTTATATAAAGTAACTTTTTCAAAAGTTTTTTCTTTTTACTTGGTAAGACAGAAATAAACAGAGATGGAAAGGGGAGATAGAGTGGAAAAAGAAAGTAAGACACATTAAGATACTGTTTCACTGCTTGTGAAGCTTCCCCCTGTAAGTGGGGATCAGGGACTTGAGCCCTCGTCCTCTCACACTATAACATGTGCACTCACAAAGTGACCTTTAAAAAAAGATGAATATATTGATGTATTTTAGTGCACCTGTTTCATACTCACATAATTCTACTGTTGCCAACAGTTGTTTTCTCCTTTTAAATTTAAATGAAAAAATGGGGTCTGGGAGGTGATGTAACCAGTGGAGTGCACGTTACAATGCGCAAGGACTAAGGTTCAAGCCCAAGATCAATCCAGCTGAGGAGAAGCTTCATAAGTGGTGAGGCAGCGCTGCAGGTGTCTCTCTGTGTCTCCCCCTCTACATCTTCTGTTCCCTCTCAATTTCTATCCAGGAAATAATAAATGAGTAAAATATACAGGGGGCCAGCAGTGGTGCATCTGGTTAAGCACAGAAATTTCAGTGCATAAGGAACCAGGTTCAAGTCCCTGGTCCCCAGCTGCAGGGGGTAGGGGAAGCTTCACAAGTGGTAAAGCAAGGCTGCAGGTGTTTCTCTGTCTCTCTCCTTTTCTAACTCCTCCTCTCCTCCCAATTTCTCTGTCTCGGTCCAATAATAA
This sequence comes from Erinaceus europaeus, assembly GCF_950295315.1. Lineage (NCBI taxonomy): Eukaryota > Metazoa > Chordata > Mammalia > Eulipotyphla > Erinaceidae > Erinaceus > Erinaceus europaeus. The sequence continues at coordinate 121,840,991 of NC_080163.1, read as the reverse complement.
ATAAATATATTAATATATATAAAAGAAAATTGACTTTAAAAATTAAAAAATGAAATAGAAAAAGTGGGAGAAAGAGCATGTGAGAAACATCACAGTACCTACCATCATGCCTGGTGCTCCCATGTTGTGTTAGGGCTCAACACCAGGTCTGCAAGCATGGTGATGTGATGTGCACTCTACTGGGGGAGCAAGCTCTGGACCCCTTCGTTTATTTATTTTTATGGATAGAGCACCACTCAGAACTTCTGTATGCTGGGTATCAAACTTGGGGCCTCATGCATGTGTAGTATGCAATTTACCACTAAATTTCCTCTCAGTTCAATGCTTATGATTTTGAGATAGTGACCTAAGCACAGCTCTACCATCCATGAAACTTCACTTGCTATTTCTGTGTTACTGTTCAGTGGTGCCAGGAATCAAGCCCAGGGACTCCCACAATAAGGTATGTGCAAAGTGACTCTTCGAAGAGTTGTTAAGTGATTCTACTAAATAAATATTATCTGCAGTGTCCTGAGAGGTGGTACAGTGAATAAGACATTGGACTCTAAAGCATGAAGTTCTCAGTTTAATCTCTGGCATTCCATAGGTCACAGTGATGCTCTGGTTCTTCCCTCAATCCTTCTCATTAAAAAAAAATTGTTTTCTTTTTCCTTTCCCTTTTGTTGCCCTCGTTGTTTTATCATTGTTGTGGTTATTATTATTATTGTTATTGATGTCACTGTTATTGGATAGGAAAGAGAGAAATTGAGAGAGGAGGGGAAGATAGAGAGGGGGAGAGAAAAATAAGACATCTGCAGAGCTACTTCACCACTTATGAAGAGAAAACCTGCAGGTGGGGAACAAGGGGCTCAACCCAGGATCCTTACTCCAGTCCTTGCGATTTGCACCCAACTCAGGACCAGAAGGTGGCTCAGGGGGTAAAGCACGTGCTTTATATAGCATGTGGCTGGGGGTCTGATCCTGGACACCGCAATTGAACACCACAGGCAGGCAATGGGAGGGACTCCATGCATAGAGGAGCAGTGCTTTGCATGTCTCCCTCTCTTAAAGGATATAGAATGGAGACTGGCAGGGGAGGCTTCTCAGCTGTTCCATGCAGGTGCAAGGTTCTGGGTGGGATTGATCCCCAGGCACAATATTTGAAAAAAATTTTTAAAAGATCTTTGTATTACTTAAAAGATGTACAGTTAAAAGAACAATATTACCATGAGTTTATAGCCAATCTGCAGACCTGGAGGCTGGCACAGTGGTTGGAGTTTTGGATTCAAGCATGAGGTCCTGAGTTCTACCTCCAGCATCACATGTTCCAGACTGATGCTATAGTGTTTCCTCTCTCTCTCTCTCTCTCTCTCTCTCTACCTCTCTCTCTTTCTCCTCCCTTTCTCCCTCACTGATTAATAAATCTTTTAAAAGAGCTCCAGCATATGTAGAACCAGAGTTCAGACAGACCTAGGATCCCACACATGCAAATCCAGACCTCTTGCCACTGAACCACCTCCCAGCTTGCATTAACTGGCTCTTTAAAAGATTATAATTATTTATATGTGTGTACATATGTTTTATAATCTTTTTAAAAAAATATGGTAGGCTTCATGAATTTGTGTGTAATCCTTGAGCAGGGGCCATGCTAATCTTCTCTGTATCATGCCAATTTTAGTATATGTGCTACCGAAGCCAGGACTATATTATAATCTTATTTAAAAAGTGTTAAGAGAGGGAGACAGTTGGAGTCGGGTGGTGGCACAGCGGGTTAAGCGCACATGGCGCAAAGCGCAAAGACCAACTGAAAGATCCAGGTTTGAGCCCCTGGCTCCCCACCTGTAGAGGAAGATCCGGGTTCGAGCCCCTGGCTCCCACCTCACAGGTGGTGAAGCAGGTCTGCAGGTGTCTGTCTTTCTCTCCCCCTCTCTGTCTTCCCTTCCTCTCTCCATTTCTCTCTGTTATCCAACAATAAGGACATTAATAAGCACAACAATGTTAAGCAACAAGGGCAACAAAAAGGGAAAATAAATAAAAATAAGAAAAGAATGGAAAAGAAAAGAAAAAAAAGAGAGGGAGACAGTGAGACCTTAGTGACAACAACAACAACAACAAAATAAAATAACCTATTTATACTCTAGAATTGCAGAATGGCTAGGGCAATGGATCTATAAGCATTAAGTCCTGAATTTGATCCCCAGCATTGCATGTGGCATAGTCATGCTCTGCTTCTCTTTTTTGTATTAATAAATAACATTCTTTTCCTTTTTTAAATTTCCTTTTTTTAAAACCGTAGTTCCTGCCTGGTTCCTACTCAGCTCCAAGATAGGCCCCTGTCTTGCTCTCCTTGGCTCCTAGAGCAGCTCTCACCAGCCAGCGCCCAGACAGCCCCATTGTGCTGGAAGGCCAACAGCACAGGACTCCCCAGAACTGTCCCTGCAGAAACAGAGCCCCAGGAGCCCCCAACCACACTCCACAGCGCATGGAGCCCAGCCAGGCCCAGGCAGCCAGGAAGCAGTGGGGGTGAGGGGGAACTTGGAGTGACCTCCCCAGACCAGCACATTGCAAAGTGCCAACCCTCAGCCCAGACCAGATCCACAGCCCGGGCGCGGGGCTCTGCACAGGTTGGAGCCAGCCGAGAGAGAGAGAGAGAGAGAGAGAGAGAGAGAGAGAGAGAGAAAGACAGAGAGAAAGACAGAGAGAAAGACAGAGAGACAGAGACAGACACAGTGAAAACACTCTGTTCTAGAAATGCGAGGGGACCCCCAACTTGGAACCGCACCCCCAGCCCCAGCCTTCACCCTAGTCTAGGAGCCCGGCTCCCCATGTTGTCCCAGGTCAAATGTTCACCATTCCAAACAGCCGCCCCCTGAAGACCTCTTCATGGGCCACACCTAGAGGAAGGACAGTGGGTGCACTTTTTCAGTGAGCAGGCTAGCGGAAAGTTCTCCTGGCCTGGCCACTCACGAAGCCCCCTCAGGCCGGTGGGTTCCAGGGTCCCCTCCTGCCCGGGGTGCAGAGGTGTGGGGGTTTGGGGTGGGCGCAATCCCGGCCTCCAGCTGAGCGGGCAGGTCCTCACCCTCGGGGTGCTCGAAGCCACCTACAGGGACACGCTGGGCGAGGCCCTGGCACCCTAGGACCCCTCTCCCAGCAGGGAGGAAAGGGAAGGAATGCCCAGACTCTCCAACGGGGTCCCTGAGCTCGCGCTCGCCCTCGCTGAAGCTGAAAGCAGCAAGATCTGGGGGCACGCAGCCACCCTTCCAGAGTGTCCCTGCCGGGGATGTGGGGTCTGGGGCTCATGCACAACTCTCCAGGGTGCGCCACTGCTTGGGGTGCGCAGGGCCGCAATCCCATGGAGCGCCCCGCCAAGGGCGCCCGGCCAAGGGCGCTGGGTCCTGGGGGTGGGGGTGAGGGGGCGCGTAGCACCCTCTCCAGGGTGCGCCTGGCCCGGGGCGCGGGGTCTGGGCAAGCCCAGCCACCATCTCTCTTGGCTAGGGTGCTGGGTTCTAAGGTGCGCGGCCCCTCTGCGCTCCACCCCGACTTCGCCCCTCCACCCACCCAGCACCTTCCTGGGCAGGCGCGACACCCTAGCTGCCGAGGGCTCGGGAACCCGGGGTACACTAACTTGGAATTGGAGGAACGCTTGACATCTCCTCACCCAATCTGGTCCCCTACGCCTACACTGAACTTCTCTGTTCCAGTCTCTTGGAAACAGAGCTGGCAGTCAGCTGAGGTAAAGAACAAACACCTCATCACAGACCCCTGCAAGCGTCAACCCGGCTTTGACCTAGCATGTTATGATTGGGCCCTCCTCAATTGCTATCGAACAGGCCATGGCCAGTGCACCTCTATGTTCCATCGCTGGGGAGCCAGAGACGACCCGAACTGCCCCTGCGGCTACAGACTATGACCCACATAGTCAATGACTGCCACCTCTCCAGATTCAAAGGAGGTCTCGAAACTTTACATCAGGCTCAACCTGATGCTGTTGACTAGCTATGGAAGAAGGGCAAATGCTAAAAGAAGAAAGGAGGAATCCCAGTAGATGGGCTCCTGCACAATGGACCTGGTCACAGCTGTGCAGCACAGCACCATCGCAAATTCCCAGCAGTACTTCTAAGCTGGGATCCTCTGCATGGCCATGGCCGGGGGTCAGCGTGGGGGTCGGGGCCCCAACGCTGGGGCATCTGGGTGCGAAGCAACACTGCGTGGGGTCGTCATGGCCTCAGGGGCCGGGCCGCCAGGCTCCATGGCTGCGCTGGAGGCAGCTGGGATGGCCAACTCCAGGCGGCTCCAGTGTGCAGACGAAGGCTCCAGGGTGCTCTGGGTGGGCGCAGGAACTATAGATCCAGGGGCGCAAGCGGTCTTGGTGCGCAGCGAACCGGTGCCCTGGCGAGGGATCCCATGTCCTGGGTGCAGGTTTCCGAGGTCAGGTTGGCCTCAGCAGAGACAGCAGGTGTGGCCTTTGTGTGACAGCTCTGGTGCTGTGCGGCTTCTGCTCCCAGCCCGCATCCCCACCAAGGAGTCCCCCAAGATAACATTTTTTAAATTAAAACAATGCTGTCATGAATTTCCTGTATTTTAATGGACACAGTATAGCTGTAGGATAAAATGACTAAAAGTGCATGACAAAGTTGTGTCTATTGACAAGCAAGCAGAGCTGCACATGCCTTTCTCTCTCTTTCTCTCCATTATCTCCGCTCCTTGTATGAATTTCCTTGTTCTATCAAATCAAAATTTAATTGTAAATATAAACTCCTTAAAAATAATTTAAAGGGAGTCCAGAGGTAGCGCAGCAGGTTAAGCACACATGGTGCAAAGTGCAAGGACCTGTGTAAGAATCCTGGTTCCAGTCTGCAGGTGTCTTTCTCTCCCCCTCTGTCTTCCCCTCCTCTCTCTATTTCTCTGTTCTATCCAATAACAACAACATCAATAACAACAGTAACTACAATAATAAAGCAACAAGGGCAACAAAGAGAATAAATAAATATTAAAAATTTGATAGTAAAAAACTGGAGAAAATGCTCCTTAAGAAAAAAAAATATCAAAAATAGTAGTATCTCCAAATCATAAGTTAGATGTAGCTCCTATAGGACTAAGAAAGCCTAGAGAAAGAAATCATCCAGGAAAGTATCTACATGGCCATGCACAACACCAAGCTTCCAGGTCTGGCAACATATGGGAGATGCTAGGTCCCAGTGAAAGCTTCACAGCAAAGCTCCCTCTCTCTCAGTGTCTTTGCATCTGAAACAAGAAAAATGACCAATGACCCAAGGAGAGCTACAATGGCTAGAATATTCAGCTGAAATCCATAATGTGCCAAGTATGATGCACCCTGTCACATGTGCCAGACTGATTATCTAGTTCTCTCTCTTTCTTGCACAAACACACTCATACTCTTTCCCCACTCCACAAACCCCTCTCATTTATATGCAGATATTTCAATGTGTCTAAGAGCAGTGAACAGACATATATGAGGCCCAAGTTCCTCCCCATGCACACAGAATACCATGCATAACATTTTGGTTTCAAGCCTAGGGTCAGAAGATGGCTCAGAGTGTAAAGTACAAATCATACAATGTGTGAGGTTACAGCACAGAACCACGCATCCCCCTCACACATGGACACACAGCAGCCTCTCTGACAAGAAGCCTCAAGATTTCAGGAGCAGTTGATATTGTCTTGTTACTCTCTTACCGCCCTCCTTCCCACTTCACTGTCACACACCTCTGTAAAATAAAGACAATCCAGAAGGGGCATTTAGAATCATGTATTCACAGGGCCAGTGTGGTTACCCTGATGAATTATTTAAATGACACAAGCTAGCACAGGCAATGTAGGTATTAGAAATGAAAGCACAAGTTCTGTCATTCAATCCTTGGAATCGTATTCACGTGGAATGTGCTTGAATGATGCTCTGGCTCTCTCCTGCCCATAGTCACTTAGTAAATAAACACACCTTACAAAATAAGAAAATCCTCCTGCTCTTCTGTATGTGCTCTGCCTTTTATCTGTCTCTCTCTCTCTCTCTCTCTCTCTCGTAACTTTTCTAGTATCCTCACTCTCTCTTCCCATATATGTATGTGTGTGCTCTGTTGTCTCTCCCCCCTATATGTATGTGTCACATAAACACTAAAATAAGAAAGTCTCAAACAAGAAATTCATGTGAAAGATAAACCTTGCTGCAATGAAATGCCTGTCAGTGTAGTTTCCTATGATGTGTGAAGGTAGCAACAGGTCATACTCCAAGATATGGCTCACAGCATAAGGAGTATAAGCTACAGACCATTTTTATTGTGCTTTGCCTGGTAATGCTTCATAACTGGCTACCCAAACCCCAGCAAGCTCCTCCCATTTGCTACAAGCTTCATTTAGGTGATTTCTTAGGAGCTTATGAATGTAACTCATTGAAGAAGCTCATAATTTTTCAAGTGCTTGGTATTTGGCTCCTACCCTGTTGTTAAAATTTTCGGAGGCTCTTGCCGGGCGGGTCTAGCTTCACGGGCGGCTAACAGAGACGCGGAGACAACGGCTGGGCAGGGAAGCTGTATTTCTTTATTCAGGAACAACGATTCATAAACTAAGACAAACTAATCACCAAACAGAACTCTGCTGTCTCTTTCCGGCGGCGCAAGCACTCTTTCTTTTACTCTCGAACTCAGGAACCCAGGAACTCTGTCTCTCTGGCACTATCTCTTACTCTGTAACCCTGAAACTCTCGAACTCAGGAACTCCGGAACTCTGGCACTCTCGAACTCAGGAACCCTCTCCCGGGGTTCCTTGGGGTGGGGCCAAGCAGGCCTGCGAAATTAATAGGACTGATCCAATTCTCTTGGCGGGGGAGGGCTAGAACAAACCAATGTAAAGCATACGACAATTCCCCCTTTTCTTTTTAACTAAATGACTATAGTATCAAGTGTGGGGTGAACAGAAACATATATAACAAAAACCAGCATGTTGCCAAGGGAAGGCCTGAGGGGGCCATATCTGAAAAAAAAAACATTTCTTGCCTCTGGGGGGCTACTTGCCTCACGGGCAATTGCATGGGGGTGGGGAACGGCCTAGAGTCCCACAGGCAGCTGGCTGCAACTTACTTACTATGAAACAAAACTTGTTATTAGCATATCTACTACACGATCCAACGTTTCTAATAGAGAAGGAATTTGAGACTTTTACATATCAACAACGTCTTTTAACCTTTTGTTACACCCATTCAAGATGGAGACACACCCTAGGTGTGGGCCGGAGAGGAAACCTCAGGCATGAGAATAATTAGCATAGCCATTGTGCGATCTACCATTTCTAATAGAGAAGGTAGTGTTTTACATATCAACAAGTCTATTTAACCTTTTGTTTAGACCAACTTAGTTAAAATATATTGATTGTTAACTAATTTTTACCTCAGACTTTAAATGTAAGTTAATTTTTATCTTTATGAGAATTACGTTGAAAACCTTTTTCATTTAACTTTGACTAGTAAGAATTTAGCCTTAAAGCTACTGTTTACCAAACTTTAAACATACACATAAACATGGTCATTAATACACGAGGAGAGAAACCTTTGTTACGAAGACATGTCATTTTAAACACGAATTTAAATCTGTACTGTCTTAGTTGTTGGGGGGTGGTTCACCATCCGGAGGTGGCTTCCCACGCAGCTTTACTTCTAGGAATTGCAGGTTGCGATCTCTGCACAAATCTCTGTGTACTCCGGCTTGTCTGCCTTCAGACTGGACCGGCGGCTGGAGATCTCATGTGCCCAGTTTCAGCAGGGAGCCCGGGGGTCCGGGAGGCCCGGGATGGTTCCAGAATTCATAGAAAGAGGGCAGGCAGGCCAGTTTTGCAGAAGGCGTGGGCCTAGGTGCCCAGGGGTGGCGGCCATGATAGGCCTCCGCGGCCCTGCCCCATGGCCCTGCCATGTCTGCTGCCCTGCTCGCAGTGGCCGAGCAGCGTTGAGGGATCACATGTCCAGTGCCCTGCGCCACGCGGTGGAGAGCTGGCTCCTGTGGGCTGGCCTGCGTGCTGGCATCGGGCTCCTGCGTGGTGGAATCGGGCTCCAGCGTGTTGGCATCGGGCTCCAGCGTGTTGGCACCGGGCTCCAGCATGCTGGCATCGGGCTCCTGAGTGCTGGCATTGGGCTCCTGTGTGCTGGCGTCAGCCTCCTGCGTGCTGGCGTCGGGCTCTTGGGGCTCTTGTGTGCTGGCATCGGCCTCCTGCGGGCTGCGGGGCTGCGGGCGCGGTGCGCGGGGTTGTCTGGGCACAGCCGGCTGGCTGGCTGTTTAACCAGGTGGAAACAGCAGCTCCGTGCCTTGCCTCCCGCCCACTGGCTCTTCCCGCTGGCTGTTCTGAGTTCGCCCGAGCGAGTGGAAACCACAGAGTGGTCCAGAGATAAATGTTCCAGAAACAGCAAAACAGTCTCGTGAAGAAAGAGCAGAGGCCTTTGGAGATCTCTTCACAAGCAGAAGAGAAGGCCATAGTGCATAGGTAGCTAGATTGTCTTTACTTATCTGAGAGATGCGCAGGTCAGGTCCACGTGGGCGCCATTTGTTGTTAAAATTTCTGAGGCTCTTGCCGGGCTGGCTTGCTTCACGGCTGGTAACAGAGACGCGGAGACAACGGCTGGGCAGGGAAGCTGTATTTCTTTATTCAGGAACAACGATTCATAAACTAAGACAAACTAATCACCAAACAGAACTCTGCTGTCTCTTTGCGGCGGCTCAAGCACTCTCTCTTTTTCTCTGGAACTCAGGAACCCAGGAACTCTGTCTCTCTGGCACTCTCTCTTACTCTGTAACCCTGAAACTCTCGAACTCAGGAACTCTCTTTTCTCTCAAACTCAGGAACTCAGGAACTCTGTCTCTCTGGCACTCTCTCTTACTCTGTAACCCTGAAACTCTCGAACTCAGGAACTCAGGAACTCTGGCACTCTCGAACTCAGGAACCCTCTCTCTTACTCTCGAACTCTGAAACTCTCGCACTCTCCCACTCTCGAACTATGGAACTCTCTTTTCTCTCGAACTCAGGAACTCAAGAACTCTCGGACTCAGGAACCCTCTCTTACTCTCGAACTCAGAAACTCTGCCGGTCCGGTCTGAAGGCAGACAAGCTGGAGTACGCAGAGATTCGTGCAGAGATCGCAACCTGCAATTCCTAGAAGTGGAGCTACACGGGAAGCCACCTCCAGATGGTGAACCCCCCCCCCCAACAACTAAGACAGTACAGATTTAAATTCGTGTTTAAAATGACATGTCTTCGTAACAAAGGTTTCTCTCCTCGTGTATTAATGACTATGTTTATGTGTATGTTTAAAGTTTGGTAAACAGTAGCTTTAAGGCTAAATTCTTACTAGTCAAAGATAAATGAAAAAGGTTTTCAACGTAATTCTCATAAAGATAAAAATTAACTTACATTTAAAGTCTGAGGTAAAAATTAGTTAACAATCAATATATTTCAACTAAGTTGGTCTAAACAAAAGGTTAAATAGACTTGTTGATATGTAAAACACTACCTTCTCTATTAGAAATGGTAGATCGCACAATGGCTATGCTAATTATTCTCATGCCTGAGGTTTCCTCTCCGGCCCACACCTAGGGTGTGTCTCCATCTTGAATGGGTGTAACAAAAGGTTAAAAGACGTTGTTGATATGTAAAAGTCTCAAATTCCTTCTCTATTAGAAATGTTAGATCGTGCAGTAGATATGCTAATAACAAGTTTTGTTTCATAGTAAGTAAGTTGCAGCCAGCTGCCTTTGGGACCCTAGGCCGTTCCCCGCCCCCATGCAAATGCCCGTCGAGGCAAGTAGCCCCCCAGAGGCAAGAAATGTTTTTTTTTTTCAGATATGGCCCCCTCAGGCCTTCCCTTGGCAACATGCTGGTTTTGGTTATATATGTTTCTGTTCACCCCACACCCTTGATACTATAGTCATTTAGTTAAAAAGAAAAGGGGGAATTGTCGTATGCTTTACATTGGCTTGTTCTAGCCCTCCCCCTCCAAGAGAATTGGATGAGTCCTGTTAATTTCGCGGGCCTGCTTGGCCCCGCCCCAAGGGACCCTGGGAGAGGGTTCCAGAGTCCGAGAGTTCCTGAGTTCCCCAGTGACAGAGTTCCTGAGTTCCGGAGTTCGAGAGTGCGAGGGTGCGAGAGTTTCTGAGTTCGAGAGTAAGGGAGAGGGTTCCTGAGTTCGAGAGTGCCAGAGTTAGCCAGAGTTCGAGAGTAACAGAGTTCCTGAGTTCGAGAGTTTCAGGGTTACAGAGTAAGAGAGAGTGCCAGAGAGACAGAGTTCCTGAGTTCCTGAGTTTGAGAGAAAAGAGAGTTCCTGAGTTCGAGAGTTTCAGGGTTACAGAGTAAGAGAGAGTGCCAGAGAGACAGAGTTCCTGGGTTCCTGAGTTCCAGAGAAAAAGAGAGAGTGCTTGCGCCGCCGCAAAGAGACAGCAGAGTTCTGTTTGGTGATTAGTTTGTGAATCGTTGTTCCTGAATAAAGAAATACAGCTTCCCTGCTCAGCCGTTGTCTCCGCGTCTCTGTTACCTGCCCATGAAGCTAGCCAGCCCGGCAAGAGCCCACAAAATTTTAACAACAAATGGCGCCCACGTGGACCTGACCTGCGCATCTCTCAGATAAGTAAAGACAATTTGGCTACCTATGCACGATGGCCTTCTCTTCTGCTTGTGAAGAGATCTCCAAAGGCCTCTGCTCTTTCTTCACGAGACTGTTTTGCTGTTTCTGGAACATTTATCTCTGGACCACTCTGTGGTTTCTACTCGCTCGGGCGGACTCAGAACAGCCAGCGGGAAGAGCCAGCGGGCGGGAGGCAAGGCGCGGAGCTGCCGTTTCCACCTGGTTAAACAGTCAGCCAGCCGGCTGCGCCCAGACAACCCCGCGAACCGCGCCTGCAGCCCCGCAGCCCCACAGCCCACAGGAGGCCTACGCCACCATGCAAGAGCCTGATGCCAGCTCGCTAGAGCCCGATGCCAACATGCTGGAGCCCGATGCCAACATGCTGGAGCTCTATGCCAACACGCAAGAGCCCGAGGCCAGCCCACAGGAGCCGGCTCTCCACCGCGTGGCGCAGGGCACTGGACGCGTGATCCCTCCACGCTGCTTGGCCACTGCGAGCAGGGCAGCAGACATGGCAGGGCCATGGGGCAGGGCCGCGGCGGCCTATCATGGCCGCCACCCCTGGGCACCTAGGCTCACGACTTCTACAAAGATGGCCTGCCTGCTCTCTTTCTATGAATTCTGGAACCATCCCGGGCCTCCCGGACCCCCGGGCTCCCTGCCGAAACTGGGCACACGAGATCTCCAGCCGCCGGTCCGGTCTGAAGGCAGACAAGCTGGAGTACGCAGAGATTCGTGCAGAGATCGCAACCTGCAATTCCTAGAAGTGGAGCTACACGGGAAGCCACCTCCGGATGGTGAACCCCCCCCCAACAACTAAGACAGTACAGATTTAAATTCGTGTTTAAAATGACATGTCTTCGTAACAAAGGTTTCTCTCCTCGTGTATTAATGACTATGTTTATGTGTATGTTTAAAGTTTGGTAAACAGTAGCTTTAAGGCTAAATTCTTACTAGTCAAAGATAAATGAAAAAGGTTTTCAACGTAATTCTCATAAAGATAAAAATTAACTTACATTTAAAGTCTGAGGTAAAAATTAGTTAACAATCAATATATTTCAACTAAGTTGGTCTAAACAAAAGGTTAAATAGACTTGTTGATATGTAAAACACTACCTTCTCTATTAGAAATGGTAGATCGCACAATGGCTATGCTAATTATTCTCATGCCTGAGGTTTCCTCTCCGGCCCACACCTAGGGTGTGTCTCCATCTTGAATGGGTGTAACAAAAGGTTAAAAGACGTTGTTGATATGTAAAAGTCTCAAATTCCTTCTCTATTAGAAATGTTAGATCGTGCAGTAGATATGCTAATAACAAGTTTTGTTTCATAGTAAGTAAGTTGCAGCCAGCTGCCTTTGGGACCCTAGGCCGTTCCCCGCCCCCATGCAAATGCCCGTCGAGGCAAGTAGCCCCCCAGAGGCAAGAAATGTTTTTTTTTTTCAGATATGGCCCCCTCAGGCCTTCCCTTGGCAACATGCTGGTTTTGGTTATATATGTTTCTGTTCACCCCACACCCTTGATACTATAGTCATTTAGTTAAAAAGAAAAGGGGGAATTGTCGTATGCTTTACATTGGCTTGTTCTAGCCCTCCCCCTCCAAGAGAATTGGATGAGTCCTGTTAATTTCGCGGGCCTGCTTGGCCCCGCCCCAAGGGACCCTGGGAGAGGGTTCCAGAGTCCGAGAGTTCCTGAGTTCCCCAGTGACAGAGTTCCTGAGTTCCGGAGTTCGAGAGTGCGAGGGTGCGAGAGTTTCTGAGTTCGAGAGTAAGGGAGAGGGTTCCTGAGTTCGAGAGTGCCAGAGTTAGCCAGAGTTCGAGAGTAACAGAGTTCCTGAGTTCGAGAGTTTCAGGGTTACAGAGTAAGAGAGAGTGCCAGAGAGACAGAGTTCCTGAGTTCCTGAGTTTGAGAGAAAAGAGAGTTCCTGAGTTCGAGAGTTTCAGGGTTACAGAGTAAGAGAGAGTGCCAGAGAGACAGAGTTCCTGGGTTCCTGAGTTCCAGAGAAAAAGAGAGAGTGCTTGCGCCGCCGCAAAGAGACAGCAGAGTTCTGTTTGGTGATTAGTTTGTGAATCGTTGTTCCTGAATAAAGAAATACAGCTTCCCTGCTCAGCCGTTGTCTCCGCGTCTCTGTTACCTGCCCATGAAGCTAGCCAGCCCGGCAAGAGCCCACAAAATTTTAACAACAAATGGCGCCCACGTGGACCTGACCTGCGCATCTCTCAGATAAGTAAAGACAATTTGGCTACCTATGCACGATGGCCTTCTCTTCTGCTTGTGAAGAGATCTCCAAAGGCCTCTGCTCTTTCTTCACGAGACTGTTTTGCTGTTTCTGGAACATTTATCTCTGGACCACTCTGTGGTTTCTACTCGCTCGGGCGGACTCAGAACAGCCAGCGGGAAGAGCCAGCGGGCGGGAGGCAAGGCGCGGAGCTGCCGTTTCCACCTGGTTAAACAGTCAGCCAGCCGGCTGCGCCCAGACAACCCCGCGAACCGCGCCTGCAGCCCCGCAGCCCCACAGCCCACAGGAGGCCTACGCCACCATGCAAGAGCCTGATGCCAGCTCGCTAGAGCCCGATGCCAACATGCTGGAGCCCGATGCCAACATGCTGGAGCTCTATGCCAACACGCAAGAGCCCGAGGCCAGCCCACAGGAGCCGGCTCTCCACCGCGTGGCGCAGGGCACTGGACGCGTGATCCCTCCACGCTGCTTGGCCACTGCGAGCAGGGCAGCAGACATGGCAGGGCCATGGGGCAGGGCCGCGGCGGCCTATCATGGCCGCCACCCCTGGGCACCTAGGCTCACGACTTCTACAAAGATGGCCTGCCTGCTCTCTTTCTATGAATTCTGGAACCATCCCGGGCCTCCCGGACCCCCGGGCTCCCTGCCGAAACTGGGCACACGAGATCTCCAGCCGCCGGTCCGGTCTGAAGGCAGACAAGCTGGAGTACGCAGAGATTCGTGCAGAGATCGCAACCTGCAATTCCTAGAAGTGGAGCTACACGGGAAGCCACCTCCGGATGGTGAACCCCCCCCCAACAACTAAGACAGTACAGATTTAAATTCGTGTTTAAAATGACATGTCTTCGTAACAAAGGTTTCTCTCCTCGTGTATTAATGACTATGTTTATGTGTATGTTTAAAGTTTGGTAAACAGTAGCTTTAAGGCTAAATTCTTACTAGTCAAAGATAAATGAAAAAGGTTTTCAACGTAATTCTCATAAAGATAAAAATTAACTTACATTTAAAGTCTGAGGTAAAAATTAGTTAACAATCAATATATTTCAACTAAGTTGGTCTAAACAAAAGGTTAAATAGACTTGTTGATATGTAAAACACTACCTTCTCTATTAGAAATGGTAGATCGCACAATGGCTATGCTAATTATTCTCATGCCTGAGGTTTCCTCTCCGGCCCACACCTAGGGTGTGTCTCCATCTTGAATGGGTGTAACAAAAGGTTAAAAGACGTTGTTGATATGTAAAAGTCTCAAATTCCTTCTCTATTAGAAATGTTAGATCGTGCAGTAGATATGCTAATAACAAGTTTTGTTTCATAGTAAGTAAGTTGCAGCCAGCTGCCTTTGGGACCCTAGGCCGTTCCCCGCCCCCATGCAAATGCCCGTCGAGGCAAGTAGCCCCCCAGAGGCAAGAAATGTTTTTTTTTTCAGATATGGCCCCCTCAGGCCTTCCCTTGGCAACATGCTGGTTTTGGTTATATATGTTTCTGTTCACCCCACACCCTTGATACTATAGTCATTTAGTTAAAAAGAAAAGGGGGAATTGTCGTATGCTTTACATTGGCTTGTTCTAGCCCTCCCCCTCCAAGAGAATTGGATGAGTCCTGTTAATTTCGCGGGCCTGCTTGGCCCCGCCCCAAGGGACCCTGGGAGAGGGTTCCGGAGTCCGAGAGTTCCTGAGTTCCCCAGTGACAGAGTTCCTGCGTTCCGGAGTTCGAGAGTGCGAGAGTGCGAGAGTTTCTGAGTTCGAGAGTAAGGGAGAGGGTTCCTGAGTTCCAGAGTAAAAGAGAGAGTGCTTGCGCCGCCGCAAAGAGACAGCAGAGTTCTGTTTGGTGATTAGTTTGTCTTAGTTTGTGAATCGTTGTTCCTGAATAAAGAAATACAGCTGCCCTGCCCAGCCGTTGTCTCCGCGTCTCTGTTCACCACCGTGAAGCTAGCCGGCCCGGCAAGAGCCTCAGAAATTTTAACAACACTACTATGATTGTGTTACTGTTAATATATTGCTGTAGCTCTTTTAGTAGACGTTTGATGTATTTAGATGGCTTCTCATTGGGTGTATAGATGTTAATAATTGTTAAGTCCTCTTGATTGACTGATCCTCTGAGCATTAAGTAGTGTCCATTCCTATCTTTTTAAATCTTATCTATTTTAAAGTCTATCATGTCAGATATGAGAATAGTTGTTCCTGCCCTTTTTTGTGGGCCATTGGCTTGTATGATAGTTTTCCATCCTTTCACTTTAAGTCTGTGTTTGTCTTGTTGAGTCAGGTGGGTTTCCTGTAGACAGCATATTGTTGGATTGTGTTTTCTGATCCATCTTCCTACTCTGTGTCTTTAAATAGGTGAATTCAGGCCATTGACATTTATTGATATCAAAGATTGAAGATATTTTAACGCCATTCCTGTAGAGTTTTAGAGTGTTTTGCTATATGGCCTATTTGTGGTGGTCTGATTGTTTATAGGAGACCTTTCAGAACTTCTTTCAAGGCAGGCTTGGTGATGGTTGATTCCTTCAACTGTTGCTTGTCTGAGAAGGTTTTGATGCCTCCATCTAGTCTGAATGACAGTCTAGCAGGATATAGTATTCTTGGCTGAAAGCCTTTCTCATTGAGCAGTCGATAGACATCTTGCCATTCTCTTCTGGCCTGTAGTGTTTGTATGGAGAAGTCTGCTGCTAATCTCTTTTTTTTTTAATTTTTTTTATTTAAGAAAGGATTAATTAACAAAACCACAGGGTAGGAGGGGTACAACTCCACACAATTCCCACCACCCAATCTCCATATCCCACCTCCTCCCCTGATAGCTTTCCCATTCTCTATCCCTTTGGGAGCATGGGGGTCATTGAGGGTTGCAGAAGGTAGAAGGTCTGGCTTCTGTAATTGCTTCCCCACTGAACATGGGCGTTGACTGGTCGGTCCATACTCCCAGTCTGCCTCTCTCTTTCCCTAGTAGGGTGTGTCTCTGGGGAAGCGGAGCTCCAGGACACATTGGTGGGGTCTTCAATCCAGGGAAGCCTGGCCAGCATCCTGGTGGCATCTGGAACCTGGTGATTGAAAAGAGAGTTAACATACAAAGCCAAACAAATTGTTGAGCAATCATGGACCCAAATCTTGGAATAGTGGAGAGGAAGTGTTAGGGAGGTACTCACTGCAAACTCTAGTGTACTTCTGCTTTCAGGTATATATTTTGCAGTAGTTTATGGATACGTGTGAACATAAGCTCTCTCTCACAGAAACTGGTGTATATCTAGGTTTTGGCACTTTGTTAGAAAGTGAACCACCTGAGATGAAATTAGAGTGTACTATGAAAGGAAAGGTCTCACCCGAGTAATGAAGCTGAAGGGTTGTCATTCCACATGTAAAGTCTCTGGACACAGTCTGAAGTGAAGCATGTTGAGGTGGCAATCATTGCATTGTCTGCTGCTAATCTTATGGGTTTTCCTTTGTAGGTGACTCTTTGTTTTTTCTCTTGCAGCCTTCAGGATCCTTTCTTTATCCTTATTCCTTTCCATTCTAAGTATGATATGTCTTGGTGTCTTTAGGTCTGGGTTAATTCTGTTTGGGACCCTCTGGGCTTCTTGAATCTTTATTTCTTTGATGTTGTCTAGACTAGGGAAGTTTTCAGCTATTATGGCCTGGAAAATGCTTTCTTCCTCTCCTTCTCTTTCTTCCTCTAGTATGCCAATAATGCGTATATTGTTTCTTTTGAAGTCATCCCATAGGACTCTGTTGTTGTTTTCAGCATCTCTTAATCTCTTTTTGAGATCTCTTACTTCTTTTTTAGTTGTCTCTAATTCATCCTCAGTCTTGCCAATTCTGTCTTCAGCCTCATTTATTCTAGTCTCTCTGCCCTCTACTGTTTTCTGGAGTTCATCTATTTTGTTGCCCTGTTCTGATACTGTTTTAGCTTGTTCAGCTAGTTGCATCCTTAGCTCAGCGATTTCAGCTTTCAGCTCTCTAATGACCATGAGATTAGTATTTTCTTCCATATTCTCATATGTTGTTCCTGTATTTCTGATTATAATTTTTTCAAATTCTTTACTCACTCCTGTTATTATTTCCTTAGCTAATGTTTGGATGTTGAACTCGTTATTTTGTGCTTCACCCTCTGGAGGACTCTTAGCTGGACTCTTGTCCTGGTTCAATTCTCCAATATATTTTCTTGTTGTTTTAACCATTTTATATATTATGTTATGAGTTCCCTTTATCAGTACTTTTCAAATTATTGATCACTATTGCCTGGATTGACTTGTGTCCAAGTAAGTTAATTAAAGGGTTTACAGTGGTGGAAATTAACAGTTGTTTCAATCCCTGAGTTGGAGCTCAGTGGTTTAAAAGCCTCTTTTTTTTTCTCTTCCCTGTAGGCTATGGGAGCCTGAGGGCTTTTAAATTATCAATAGGCTTCTTAGCTTAATCACTGACTCCTGACCAAGAGATAAAGCAGGGTGTGGCAGAGATAATCCAGTGGTTATGCAAAGAGACTTTCACAGGCCCTCAGCTATGCCACCGAGGTCTAGGTCTTCTGAGTTTCCTGGTTAGATCTCTGTCCCCTGGTGTTCCTCCCTGTTGCTGCTCCAGATTCTGAGGGTAGTAGCAATGGAGACTCAGAGTTGCACTTGGTGAGTCTCTGGGGAGTCCTCTCCTCCCTTAAGCTGTCCCCTTGTTGGTGGAGCAGACTGGAGGTGGTGTCTCAACTGATAAACTGCTGAACTGTTAATTTTTATTGTAGTTATTATTGTTGTTGTTATTTATGTTAGATAGGACAGAGAGAGAGAAAAATGGAGAGAGGAGGGGAAGACAGAGGGGGAGAGAAAGAGACACCTGTAGACCTGATTCACTACTTGTGAAGTGACTCTCCTGCAGGTGGGGAGCCCAGACTTGAACCGGGATCCTTACTCTGGTCCTTGCACTTTGCGCCACATGTGCTTAACCCTCTGCATTGCCACCCAACTCCCTATTTTTTAATTTTTTTTAACCAGAGCACTGCTCAGCTCTGGCTTGAGGTGGTGCAGGGGACTGAACCCGGGACTTTGGAGCCTCAGGCATGAGAGTCTCTTTGCATAACCATTATGTTATCTACACCTGCCCAAAATATGCATTTCTGATAACTGTCATGAGAGAGAGAATGAGGTGACACCACAGCACTAGGTGCTTGAAAGCAGGTGTGTAGTTATGTGCGCTCAACCAGGTGGACTTTCTGCTTTTTATTATTTTTATTTTGAGCAGAATACTTTGTAATTTTTGTCAAGTTTTTGATATCTTGCTTAAGAAGAAAATATCTGAAATCAGTTCCTTGTGATACACTGCTTTGATAAATATAAATATATATATATATATATATATATATATATATATATATATATGAAGAAATTGTGCCCTCGCACACAATAATGTAGTCTGGAATGGGAGAGAAGCATATTTTCCTAAAAAGAATATTCTTCAAAAGGAATAGCCTTTAAAGTAATTGTGGGTGTATTTCTTTGATGCTCTGCCAAAAGCAGACACACTTCTAAAGGGAAATTTACAAAGTAGGGGGTGAAATCATATCAATGAACTTCTTATTCTCTGTGAGATTTAAATCCTTTGGTCTGTGCTGTGAATAGATTTTTTCCCCTCATGCATGATTTTATAGCATCCCACATGGGTTACCTGAAAAATATTGATTCAGGGAGTTGGGTGGTAGCGCAGCAGGTTAAGCGCAGGTGGCACAAAGCACAAGGACCTGCGTAAAGATCCCAGTTTGAGCCCCCAGCTCCCCACCTGTAGGGGAGTCATACCAAATGGTACTTGATACATAGGCTGGGGTCTCATGTGTATAAAGCATGTGGTCTAAGGTAACTGCTAAGGTAACTCTTTAATCCCCAAATTTTAATTTTTGTTTGAAAACCCTAACCTTAACTCTTTTTCCCCTGCAAGCTGGGGCCTCAGGCATGTGTAATTACTCTTGACACTTTTTTTCACACAGAGAAGTGAGACACAACAGTACCAAAACTTTCTCCAGTGTCATTCCACCTCCCATGTGGTGCTGGAGTTCAAACCTGGGCCACTCTTTTCTTTAAAAAAAATTATTTATTGGATAGAGACATCCAGAAATCAAGAGGGATGGGGGAGATTGAGAGGGAGAGGGACAGAGAGACACCTGCAGAACTGCTTCACCGCTCATGAAGCTTCCCCCTGCAGGTAGGGACTGGGAACCTGGGTCTTTGTGCATTGTAACATGTGTGCTCAACTAGGTATGCCACCATCCGCCCCCCCCCCCCGCCACTCTTACAGCAAGACAGGTACCCTACTTGGTGAGCTATCTCTTAGAACCCTGAAAATGGGACTTTCTTAACCCCCCCCCCCCTCTGTCTTTGGTCATGGCTGGAACTCCACAGCTTTAAACCAAAAAGAAATTTTCCCCTCCAGATAGGAAAAGCTGAAACAGAGGAAAAGACACCACAGCACCAAAGATTCCTTATTTGTAATAGTGGCTGAGCTTGAACCTGGTTTGCAGGTATGGCAAAACAGGGGCACTGTTCAAGTGAGCTACTCTGGCGTCTTTGTAACCAGTTTTCACAAGTGAGCTACTCTGGCATCTTTGTAACCAGTTTTCAGAAGTGAGCTACTCTGGCGTCTTTGTAACCAGTTTTCACAAGTGAGCTACTCTGGCGTCTTTGTAACCAGTTTTCACAAGTCATCTTGCTATCACCACACATTTGTGATGATACATTGTGATGATTTCTCTCATTGTATATATAATGTAACAAGCCCAGAGAGGTTAGATACTTGCAACTTAATTTTTTTTTTTTTAGGTGGGGGTAGATAGCATAACAGTTAAACAAAGAGACTTTCATGCCTGAGGCTGCAAAATCCCAGGTTCAAGCTCCACACCACCATAAGCCAGAGCTGAGCAGTACTCTGGTAAAAAAAAAAAAAAATTATCTTTATTTATTTATTGGATAGAGACAGCCAGAAATCAAGAGGAAAGGGGGAGATAGAAAAGGAGAGAAACAGAGAGACACCTGCAGCATTGCTTCACCATTACAAAGCTTTAACTCAGCAGGTGGGGACCTAGGGTTCTAACCTGGGTCCTTGCACATTGTAACATGTGCGCTCAACCAGATGTGCCACCACTTAGCCCTGATACTTGCTCAAGACCATACACCTATATCTGGAAAATAATTTCCCAGGTAGGAATGACCTAGTTGAAATAATCTGCACCCTGGGCCCAGGAGTTAGCTTCTGCTTCCCAGATGTGTGTCTATTGTTTTTTTTTTTTTTTGGGGGGGGGGCTATGTAAGGTAGGTGGTATTAACCACTATGTTAAACTGATAACATTGCTGTTGCAGACCACATTCACTAACTTAAGCTAACACATGTATTTATTTCACAATTGTGTAGATCAGAAAGAAGGTACACTGAGGTAAAGAAGTCAAGGAACTTGACAGAGGGGAATGTATAATGGCCCTGCAAAAGATATTCATGCCTGAGGCTCTGAGGTCCCAGGTTTAGTCCCCTGCACCAACTAAGCCAGAGCTGAGTAATGTTCCAGTATCTCTCTGTGTGTCTGTATCTTTCCCTTTGTTTCTCTCGTTAAAATAAAATAACAAAAATAACAAAACATATGTGATTAAGGAGGCAGGTGGTGGTTCATCCAGTTAAGCTCACATAGTAAGTTCTAAGAGCCAGGTTACTCAAGGACCTGAGTTGGAGCCCCTGGCTTCCCACCTGCCAAGTGGCAGCTTCATGAGCAGTAAAGTAGATCTGCAGGTGTCTAGTTCTTTTTCTCTCTCCCCTCCTCTCTCAATTTCTCTTTGCCCTATCCAATAAAATGGAAAAAAAAATAGCCACCAGGAGCAGAGGATTCATAGTGCTGGCACTGAGCCACAGCAACTGGAGGCAAAATAAAAATAAATAAATAAATAAATAAATAAATAAAGGGATTAAAAAAAATAAAGTCAAGGCACAGGAAAGGCTGTGTTTCTTCTGGAGCCTCCAGGAGAAAGTCTCTTTCCTTCCTTTTCCAGCTTCTAGAAATCTTCTGCATTCCTGGGCTCAGGATCCCACTCTACTTTCAAAGGCAGCATATCAGCATATCATCTTAGAACCTTTTTTTTTTTTTTTTTGCCTCCAGGGTGATTGCTGGGGCTCAGTGCCTGCACTACAAATCCACTGCTCCTGGAGGCCACTTTTTCCACTTTTGTTGCCCTTATTGGTTATCGTTGTTGTTGTTACTATTATTGTTGTCATTATTGTTGGATAAGACAGAGAGTAATTGAGAGAGGAGGGGAAGACTGAGAGGGGGAGAGAAAGATAGACACTGCAGACCTGCTTCACCACCTGTGAAGTGACTCCTCTGCAGGTGGGGAGCTGGGAGCTCGAACCGGGATCCTTTCGCCTGTCCTTGAGCTTTGTGCCATGTGCGCTTAACACGCTGCGCTACCACCTGGTCCCCAGAACCTTTATTTTATTGTTATTATTATTTCTTTCTCTCCTGATACCTGTTCTGGACTCGTCCCCCTTTCCCTTATAAAAACTTCAGTGATGCAACCTGGGAGGTGGTGCAGTGAATAAGGTGTTGGATTCTCAAGCATGAAATATTGAGTTTGATGATCCCCAGCATCACATATGCAGAATGATATTATGGTTCTTCTCTCTCTCCATCTCTCTCTCTCTTTCTCCTACTAATAAGAAAATATATAAATAAATCTTAAGAACCCTGGTGATATAAAAAAAAAAAAAACTACAACTATTCCTAGGGATTATGTTGGGTCCAACTACATATCCAGGACCATTGCTCCATTTCAATATAATTAATTAGTTAATTTTGCCAGAGTACTGATCAACTACTTTATTGGTGGTCCAAGAGATTGAGTCTGGGACTTATGGTGTCTCAGGCATGAAAGCCTTTTTGCATAACCATTATGCTTTCTCTCCAGTCCACAAAATCATTACCTTAATTCATCTGCAAAGTGCCTTTGTCCAGTTCAAGTCACAGATTCAAAAGCCCCTGTGGAATTAGGATGTTGATATTTTTTGTGTGCAGGGAATGATGGCATTACTCTGCTCATCACACCTACTTTTTTAAAAAATATATTTATTTATTTCCTTTTTGTTGCCCTTGTTGTTCTTATTGTTGTAGTTATTATTGTTGATGTTGTCGTTGTTGGATAGGACAGAGAGAAATAGAGAGGGGAGAGGAAGACAGAGAGGAGGAGAGAAAGATAGACACCTGCAGACCTGCTTCACCACTTGTGAGGTGACCCCCTGCAGGTGGGGAGCCAGGGCTCGAACCGGTTTCCTCATGTCAGTCCTTGCGCTTTACACCACGTGTGCTTAACTCGCTGCGCTACCGCCTGACTCCCCACCTACTTTTATAGAGATCCACAGAAAGGCTCAGTAAACTGCTGAAGTTCATGTAGTGAGTAGGGAGATTCAGATTCTTTATATTGGACAGAGACAGCCAGAACTCTCAAGAGGGAAGATGGTGATAGTGAAGAAGAAAGACAGAGATATCTGCAGCCCTGCTTCACCACTCACAAAGATTTCCTCCTGCAGGTCCTTGTGCATTGTAACATGTGCGCTCAACCAGGAGCCACCGCTCAGCCCCTGGGAATTCAGATTCTAACTCAGGCCATTGCAAATACTACTGTCTGCAAAGCACCACAGCCTCCATAGACTTGCTAATTTCTACCTTTTTCTTCTCCTTTTTCCTTTTCCAGAGGACTGTTCACTTCTGGCTTATGGTGGTGCAGGGTCTTGAACCTGGGACTTTGGAGCCTCAGGCATGAAAGCCTCTTTGCATACCCAATTTCTTTGAAGAAATTGTGTGCTAGTTTCTCTGAGTGGTTTTAAATTTTGAATCTTAGTTGGTATAATTTTTTCCCCCAGTGACAGGAAAATAAACAACAGACATCAGAGGCTCAGCTAGAGCTTGCCTCATAGAGCAGGTGCCTTGCCATACACTGGCCCTGAGTTTGAGTCCTGGCACTATGTGGAGGCACCACTACATCAAAGGATGCTCTGGTGCAGTGGTGTCTCTGTGAAAATTTTTACAAAATGATGAAATAGTTGGCCTGGAAGCAATGAAATCATATGTGTGATGCCCTGGCATCGGAAAAAAAAATATTAGACATCATCTCTGATGAGTGTATTTTTAATTTTTATTAGCAATTTAATAATGATTAACAAGATTGTAGGATAACAGGAGTACAATTCCATACAGTTACCACCACCAGAGTACTCTCCATTGGAAACTTCCCTGTTTTTTTTTCTTTTCTTTCTCTCTCTCTCTCTCTCTTTCTTTTCTTTTTTTTTTTTTTTTTTAATCAGAGCATTGCTCAGCTCTGGTTTATGGTGGTGGTGGTGGTAGGTATTGAACTTAGGACTTCTGAGCCTCAAGCAGGAGAGTCTCTTTGCATAACCAGTATGTTATTTACCCCCACACAACTTACTATTTTTTTTCCTTCCCCAGAGCATCAATCAGCTGTGGCTTCTGGTGGCTGGGGGTGGGGGTGGGGGTTGAACCTACAATCTCAGAGCTTCAAGCATTAAAGTCTTTTTGCATAAACATCTAACTCCTTAATTCTCTTTTCTTTACTTCTTGTTATTAAAATTTGCAAAAACAAACAAACAAAATGCAGAAAAGTTGACAGTATCATGTAGATCTTACAACTGTGAACATACTTTTTTTTTTTTTTTATCTTTAATGGGAGAGAAAGACATATACACACCAAGGTACTGCTCAGATCTGGTTTATGGTGGTACTGGGGATTGAACCTGGTACCTTGGAGCCTCAGGCATAAGAGTCTTTTGCAAAACTATTATGCTATATCCCCAGCCCAACATTTAACTTTTTTCCTGTGTGGTGGACCAGGAGGTGAGACAGCTCTGCAAATGATTACACTCAAATGTAAGTAAAAAGTACATGACCCTGCCACCTCTTGTAACTTTTCTTTGCAACAGTAACACCAAGCTGCTCCTGGCTTACCTGAGTCTAAATGCAAACAATCAGAAAGCCCTCCCTCCATAGCCAGTGGTCCAGCAAGCTTACATCACTTTTGAGGGGACTGGGAGAACAAGAGCACTCTTCTAAACTATGGGAATGGATCTTATTGTTGGTCTCCACGTCTGGCAATTAGAGTAGGTGCAGTGGATCAAGTGTTGGACTTGCAAGTACAAGGTCCTGAGTTCTATCCACCCCCCACTCACCCTGCATGTGCCAGAGTGATGCTCTGGTTCACTTTTGTTTTTTTTTGCCTCTCGGGTTATCGGTGGGGCTCAGTTCCTGCACTACAAATCCACCGCCCTTGGCAGCCATCTTTGTTTCATTGTTGTTACTGTTATTACTAATTATTGCTAATTGTTATTACTGCTGTTGTTGTTGGATAGGACACAGAGAAAGGGAAGACAGAGACGGGGAGAGAAAGACATGTGCAAACCTGCTCCACAACTTGCGAAGCGACTCCCCTGAGGTGGGGAGCCGGGGGCTCGAACCAGGATTCTTGCTGGAGTACTAGCGCTTTGCACTATGTGGCTTAACCCGGTGCGCCACAGCCTAAGCCTCCTCTGGTTCACTCTAATAAACAAAGCTTTTAATTTTTTATTAAAAGATTATCTTTATTTATTGGATAGAGATAATCAGAAATACTGAGGGTAGGGCAAGATAGAGGGAGAGAGACAGAGAGTCACCTGCAGCACTGCTTCACCATTCGCAAAGCTTTCCCCTTGCAGGTGGGGACCAGGAGCTTGAAACCTGGTCCTTGCGCCTTCTTACACGGGCGCTCAATCAGGTGCACCACCACCCAGCCCCGCTCATAAACAAATCTTTAAAAAATAGGCTGACAGTATACGTTGAGAGAATAAAACCAGCAGTGATAGTTACAAGTAATCACAGTGACTAAGTTTTGTTGAGAGGACTCTCTTGTCCATTGTACTCCTAGTCATTTAATTTGATCCTTACAGAGATCTTCCTCAAAAGCAGGAAAAGAAAGGCTTAGGAAAGGGAAGTAACTTACTTGAAATCACTCAGCAAGAAAAGAGAGCCTAACCAGATGGTGAATTGCATGATTAGGTGGGTGGGTGACTGGGAAGATCTCCCTAATGTTCTGAAGGAAGAAGCCTGTAGTTAGGTGGGTAACAGATAATAGAGGGTCCGGTCCCAATACAGATAACAGAGACATATCCCAATACCAAGCACTTAACATGCGTACCTACTGTATTAATTTGATTTAAAAGAAATTCTGGGCAGGGAAGACAGCATACAGAATAATGCTTATGCAAACGACTTGAGACTCTTAGTTTCCAGGTTCAATCCCCAGCACCACTATAAACCAGAGCAGAGAGAAAGTGTTCTGGTAACAACAAAAACAACAAAATAAACAAAGAAATCAATCAATCTACAATGCTTAGCTAGTGGTGTGGTACAAAGTAGACACCCAGCACTGTTTGTGGAATGAATGCTGACAGAATAAATTCAAGCATGGGATCTGCAGAACCAAAGACTCCTTAGGGAGGCCCAGACCCAGGAAGCCTTCAGGATTCTTTCTGGACGCCCCGAGACCCGCCCAGTTCCCAGGTGGCCTCTGATTGGGGAGCAGTTCGGGTCACTAGGTTTGCGGGCTTGCCTTTTCCGCACCGGGGCCCCGCAGCCAGCAGGCCTGGTGTCCTCCTGGCTGCCGGCTCCCAGTCCACCCTGCCCTCTCCAGCCACACACGCCCACCTGTCGGCCGCGCATGCGCATCGCGCTCCCGGCGCCCCCGGCCTCCCCGCGGCCCGCGGCGCGACGCTAGTGCGCAGGCGCGGCGGCCGATGCGAGTGTGGATGTGCGGGTGAGAAGATGGCGGCGGCGGGGGAAGCCGCGTGAGGATCCCAGGAGCGCCCAGTCCCATTGAAACGGGCCGCCATGGCCCTCCGCAAACCGCAGGTATTGGGCGGCCGGCGCTCGCGGTAGACAGAGGTCCCGGGTGGCGGGGCGGGCGGGCGGGCTACGGGGTAGCGGGCGGGCGGGCGCCGCCTGCCCCGAGCGAGCGTGTGGGAGTGGGGGAGGGCGCCGGGACACGCTGCCCGGGACTAGGCCCCGAGCCGCCGCCACCCCGCCCGCCCCGGCCTCCCGGATCCCCGGCCGCGCGCCGGCAGGCAGCGCCGACCCCCCACCCCACCCCGGGCCCGGGCTGGAGAGGGAGCGAAGGGGTTAACTCCCCGGGCCGGACCGGGCGAGCCGGCTGGCAGCCGGGGTGTCCAGGCCGCCCAGCACCAGCCTCCCAGGCGGGGGGCGGGCGTGCTGCCCAGCTTTCCCGGGCTCCTAGGAGGCGGCCTGGGGCTTGCAGGACCGCACGGGGGGCTGGCTGCGCGTCGGGCTTGGAGACTCGAGTCACCCCGGGGTGCTGCCGGGGCTTAGTTACTGTTGCAATAGGCAGGGCGGCCAGGTTCCGTACTTGTCTGCTCGCTTCCGTGAGTCCGGGCTCCCTGTGCACCGGCCCGGCGCAGCTTTGGGGAGAACCCCCCCTCCCCAAGTCAGGACCGTGGCTGAAGCTCAGGGGTCGCTCGCTCTCGCACTAAACCCCGCGGTGGTGGTGGTGGTGGTGGTGGGTAAAATGCGCTCACTCACTCCCTGCTCGCAGGCTTTCTACGGGGGTGGGGTGGGGAGAGGGGTCGAGTGGAGCATCAGTTCCCCCCCTACCCACTCCCCCTATTAGCTGCTCTGGAAAAAGTCATGTGGCAGTAGCTTGCTTTAGGACATTGGTTTGTTTGACATCCAGTCTGAAGCATTAATCTCATGCTTCATGACATGCAATGGTTTTTTTTTTTTTTTTTTTTGGTATTAAATAGAGGGGAAATGAAACATGCTAGCTAGCTACTATTCGGGGGGAAAAACACTAATATTAAGTGCATCTAACTTTTAATAGACAACTCGTTTTTGTGACCCTTTTGGGCATGGTGTGATTTTTCAGTTTGTGATGATGGTCTATCGTGGAATTTAATACATGAAAACTCCCCACCCTATTAAACTGTTTTTTTACAAGAATAGATTTTTTTTTTTTTTTAAACCAGAGCACCGCTCAGCTCTGGCTTATGGTCGTGTGGGGGATTGAACCTGGGATGTCAGAGCCTCAGGCATGAGTCTCTTTGTATAACCATTATGCTATATCCCCACCTGGTTTTATTAAAATTTTAATAGTTTGCATTAGAATGTCTCCCTTCCAAATTTCTTTTCTTTCTTTTTCTTTTTTTTTTTTTTTAAGATTTTATTTATTAATGAGAAAGATAGGAGGAGAGAGAAAGAACCAGACGCTACTCTGGCACATGTGCTGCGGGGGATCGAACTTGGGACCTTATGCTTGAGAGTCCAAGGCTTTATCACTGGGCCACCTCTGGGATCACTGCTTTTCTTAAAAAAATTTTTTTGGGGGGCAGAGGATAGATAGCATAATGATTATGCAAACAGACTCATGCCTGAGGCTCCAGAGTCCCAGGTTCAATCCCGTGCACCACCATAAGCCAGAGCTGAACAGTGCTCTGGTTAAAAAAAGAAAAAAAGGGGGGATTTTTTTTTATTGGGGGACTGTTTTACAGAAGACAGTAAATACAGTAGTTTGTATATGCATAACATTTTTCAGTTTTCCACATAACAATACAACTCCCACTAGGTCCTCTCATCCTTTTTGGACCTGTGTTCTACCCCCCCCCCCACCCCAGAGTCTTTTACTTTGGTGCAGTAGACCAGCTCCAGTTCAGATTCTACTTGTGTTTTCTCTTCTGATCTTGTTTTTCAACTTCTGCTTGAGAGTGAGACCATCCAATATTCATCCTTCTGTTTCTGACTTATTTCGCTTAACATGATTTCTTCAAGATGCATTCAAGATGGGCTGAAATCACTATTTGTAATAGCTGAGTAGTATTCCATTGTGTATATATACCAGAACTTGCTCAGCCACTCATCTTTTGTTTTGGCTATTACAAGTTGTGCTGCTATAAACATAGGTATATAAATTATTTTGGATGAGTGTGTTGGGTTCCTTAGGATATATCCCCAGGAGAGGAATTGCAGGATGATACGGTAGGTCCATTTCTAGCCTTCTGAGAGTTCTCCAGACTGCTCTCCACAGAGGTTGGACCAATTGACATTCCCACCAGCAGTGCAGGAGGGTTCCTTTGACCCCACACCCTCTCCAGCATTTGCTGCTGTTACCTTTTCTGATGTATGACATTCTCACAGGAGTGAAGTGGTATCTCATTGTTGTCTGTATTTGCATTTCTCTGAAAATCAAAGACTTGGAGGATTTTTCATGTGTTTCTCAGCCTTTTGGGTCTCTTCTGTGGTGAATAGTCTGTCCATGTCTTTTCCCCATTTTTGGATGGGGTTATTTGTTTTCTTGTTATTGAATTTGGCTAGCTCTTTATATATTTTGGTTATTAAACTCTTGTCTGATGTGTGGCATGTGAAGATCTCCCATTCTGTGAGAGGTCTCCTTGTTTGGGTATTGGTTTCTTTTGCTGTGCAGAAGCTTTTTTGTTTTTTGTTTTTATTTTTTAACCAGAGCACTGTTCAGCTCTGGCTTATGGTGATGCCGGGGGGGGGGGGGGGGGGGGGGGGGGGGGGATTGAACCTGGGACTTTGGAGCCTCAGGCATGAGAGTCTGTTTGCACAGCCATTATGCTATCTACTCTCTGCCCATGTGCAGAGGCTTTTTAATTTAATGTAGTCCCATAGGTTTATACTTGCCTTAGTCTTCTTTGTAATTGGATACATTTCATTGAAGGTGTCTTTAAAATTTATGCGGAAAAGACTTCTGCCAATATTTTCCTCTAAGTATCTGATAGTTTCTGGTCTAACATCCAGGTCCTTGATCCACTTGGAATTTTGTATTTGGTGAAATACAGTTGTTCAGTTTCATTCTTCTGCATGTTTCAACCCATTGTTTCCAACACCATTTGTTGAAGAGACTCTGCTTTCCCCATTGAATAGTCTGGGCACCTTTGTCAAAGATTAGATGTCCATAGGTATGGGGGCTCACTTCTGGGCTCTCAATTCTATTCCATTGGGCAGTGTGTCTATTCATGTTCCAGTACCAAGCAGTTTTGATGACAACGGCCCTATAATACAGTTTGAGATCTGGGAGTGTGATGCCTCCCGTTCTGTTCTTTCTTCTCAAGATTGTTTTGGCAATTCTAGGTCTTTTCTGGTTCCAGATAAACATTTGTAGCATTTGTTCTATTCTCCTAAGAAATATGGTTGAGATCTTGATGGGGATAACATTAAATTTGTAGATGGCGGGAGTCGGGCTGTAGCGCAGCGGGTTAAGCGCAGGTGGCGCAAAGCACAAGGACTGGCATAAGGATCCCGGTTCGAACCCCGGCTCCCCATCTGCAGGGGAGTCACTTCACAGGCGGTGAAGCAGGTCTGCAGGTCTTTCTCTCCTCCTCTCTGTCTTCCCCTCCTCTCTCCATTTCTCTCAGTCCTATCCAACAACGACAACAACAATAACAACTACAACAATAAAACAACAAGGGCAACAAAAGGGAATAAATAAATAAAATAAATATTAAAAAAATTTGTAGATGGCTCTGGGTAATATATTCATTTTAATGATGTTAATTCTTCCAACCCATGAACATGGAATATCTTTCCACTTCTTTCTGTCTTTTTCAATTTGCTTGAGTAGTGACTCATAATTTTCAGTATACAAATCTTTCACTTCTTTTGTTATGTTTATTCCTAGATATTTTAATTGTTTTTGAGAGTTGGGCGATAGCGCTGTGGGTTAAGTGCACATGGTGCGAATCACAAGGGCTGGAATAAGGATATTTTATTGTTTTTGTAAAAGGAATTAATTTCTGGATTTCATTTTCTAACTTAGTGCTTTCATAGAGGAATACCACTGACTTTTGAATGTTAATTTTGTAGCCTGATATGTTACTGTATTGCCTGATGATTTCCAAAAGCTTCTTGCTGGATTCCTTAGATTTTTCTATGTATACTATCATGTCATCTGCAAATAGGGAGAGTTTGACTTCTTCTCTTCCAGTCTGTATGCCTTTAATTACTTGTTCCTGCCTGATTTCTACGGCAAGAATTTCCAACACTACATTGATAATGGTGATAGTGGGCAGCCCTGTCTAGTACCTGATCTGAGGGGAAATGTTTCCAATTTTTCACCATTGAATATGATGTTGGCTGTAGGTTTGCTACATGTAGACTCCACTATCTATTTTAGATAATTTTCCATCTATTCTTATTTTTTGTAGTGTTTTCATCATAAAGGGACATTGGATTTTGTCAAAGGCTTTCTCTGCATCTATTGCTATAACCATGTGTTTTTTGCTCTTATTGATGTGGTGGATCACGTTGATTGATTTACTTATATTAAACCAACCTTGCATCCCTGGTATAAACCCCACTTAGTCATGCTGAACAATTAAAAAAAAATTTTTTTTATGGATTTTTTTTTTTTTCCACAAGTGATCGGTAGATTGAGAGAGGGAGAGAACAGCAGCATATTGTTCTGGTACATGGATATGCTGGGCTTGAACTCAGGATTTTTTTTTTTAATATTTATTCTCTTTTGTTACCCTTATTGTTTTATTGTTGTCCTTGTTGTTGGATAGGACAGAGAGAAATGGAGAGAGGAGGGGAAGACCAAGAGGGGGAGAGAAAGACACCTGCAGACCTACTTCACTGCCTGTGAAGTGACTTCCCTGCAGGTGGGGAGCCGGGGGCTCGAACCAGGATCCTTATGCAGGATCCTTATGCAGGTCGTTGCGCTTTGCGCCACCTGTGCTTAACCCACTGTGCTACTGCCTGACTCCCGAACAATCTTTTTAAAATACTGCTGTATCTGGTTGGCTAGAATTTTGTTCAATATTAGCATCTGTGTTCATCAGAGATATTGGTCTGTAGTTCTCTTTTTTGGTTGTGTCCCTGTCTGCTTTTGGTATCAGAGTGATGTGGGCTTCATAGAAGGTTGGAAGGGAGTAAGTGTCTTCAATCTTCTGAAAGACTTTTAAAAGTAGAGGAATTCTTTGAAGGTTTCATAGAGTTCATTTGTAAAACCATGATGGGCCTGTTCATGTTATCTAGTTCCTCTTAGTTTTGGAAGTTTGTGAGTATCTAGGAAATCGTCCATTTCTTCCAGGTTCTCTAGCTTGGTGGTATATAGTTGTTCATAGAAGCCTCGCATGATATGTTGAATTTCTGCAGCTTCTGTTGTGATATCTCCTCTTTCATTTAGTATCTGATTTATTTGGGTCTTCTCCCTTTTTTGTTTTGTGAGTCTGGCTAAAGGTTTGTCGATTTTGTTCACTCTTTTGAAGAACCAACATTTACTTTCGTTGATCTTTTGTATGATTTTCTTATTTTCAATGTTATTTATTTCTGTCCTAATTTTAGTTATGTCTGTCCTTCTGGTTGCTTTAGGGTTCCTTTGTTCTTCTTCTAGGTCTTTAAGGTGTGCAATCAGGTTGTTTATTTGTGCTTTTTCTTGTTTCCTAATACATGTTTATATGGCTATGAACTTCCCTCTCAGAACTGCCTTAGCTGTGTCCAAAATATATATATTTTAAAAATTTTATTTATTTATTCATGAGAAATGATAGGAGAGAGAAAGAACTAGACATCAGTCTGGTACATGTGCTGCCGGGGATTGAACTCAGGACCTCATGCTTGAGAGTCCAGTGCCCTATCCACTGTGCCACCTCCCAGATCATGTGTCCAGAATATTTTGATATCTTGTGTCATCATTTTCATTGAACTCTTGAAACATTTTATTTCTTCTTTGACCGAGTAGTTGTTATGTAGTATACTGTTGAGGTTCCACATTTTGGGACTACTACTAATCTTTTGTTTATTGTTAAGTGTTATTGTTAATTCCACTGTGGTCTGAGAAGATGCTTGGGATGATTTCAATGCTCTTGAATTTGTTGATGCTGTCTTTGTGGCCTAACATATGATCTGTCCTTGAGAATGACCTATGTGGATTTGAGTAGAACGTGTATTCCAGTTTCTTGGGGTGAATGACTCTGGAAATGTCCAATAATCCTAGTTTATCTGTCTCCTTATTTAGCTCCCTCATTTCTTTATTGATTTTCTGCCTGGATGGTCTGTCAAGTGGAGAAAGTGGAGTGTTGAAGTTCTCTACTATGACTGTGTAGCTGTTAATATATTGCTGTGGCTCAGTAGGTGCTTGTATTTAGATGGCTTCTCATTGGGTGCATAGATGTTAATAATTGTTAAGTCCTCTTGATTGACTGATCCTTTGAACATTAAGTAATGTCCATACCTATCTTTTTAAATTTTATTTATTTTAAAGTCTGTCATGTCAGATATGAGAATAGCTGTTTCTGCCCTTTTTGTGGGCCATTGGCTTGTATGATAGTTTTCCATTGTTTCACTTTGAGTCTATGTTTGTCTTGTTGAGTTAGGTGGATTTCCTGCTGACAGCACATTATTGGGTCATATTTTCTGATCCATATTCCTACTCTGTGCCTTTTAATAGGTGAATTCAGGTCATTGACATTTATTAATATAATAGATTGAAAATATTTTAATGCCATTATTGTAGATTTTTAGATGTTCTGATATGGTATATTCATGGTGATCTGACTATTTATAGGAGACCTTTCAGAACTTCTTTCAGGGTAGGCTTGGCGATAGTTGATTCTTGCAACTGTTGCTTGTCTAAGAAGGTTTTTATGCCTCCATCTAGTCTGAATGACAGTCTAGCAGGATATAGTAGTCTTGGTTGAAAGCCTTTCTCATTGAGCACATGATAGATATCTTGCCATTCTCTTCTGACCTGTAGTGTTTGTGTGGAGAAGTCTGCTGCTAATCTTATGGGTTTTCCACTGTAGGTGACTCTTTGTTTTTCTTTTGCAGCCTTCAGGATCCTTTCTTTATCCTTATTCATTTCCATTCTAAATAGGATGTGTCTTGATGTCTTTAAGTCTGAGTCTGGGTTAATTCTGTTTGGGACCCTCTGGGCTTCTTGAACCCAGGTCTTTTATGTCTTTTATGTTGTCTATATTAGAGAAGATCTCAGCTATTATATCCTGTAGAATGCTTTCTTCCTCTCCCTGTCTTTCTTCCTCTGGTAAGCCAATAATGAGTATATTCTTTTTTAAATATTTATTTATTTATTCCTTTTTGTTGCCCTTGTTTTATTGTTGTAGTTATTATTGTTGTCATCGTTGTTGAATAGTACAGAGAGAAATGGAGAGAGGAGGGGAAGACAGAAAGGGGAGATAAAGAAAGACACCTGCAGACCTGCTTCACTGCTTATGAAGTGATTCCCCTGCAGGTGGAATCCTCTGGCTAGAGGCTTGAACCAGGATCCTTATGCCAGTTCTGCGCTTTCTGCCACCTGCGTTTAACTGGCTGCACTACCACCTGACTCCCAAGTGTGTTATTTCTTTTGAAGTCATCCCATATATCTCTGTTGTTTTCAGTATCTCTTAATCTCTTTGAGATCTCTTCTTTTTTAGTTGTCTCTAATTTGTCCTTGATCTTGCTAATTCTGTTTTCAGCCTCATTTATTCTATTCTCTCTCCTCTCTACTGTTTTCTGGACTTCATCTATTTTGTTACCCTTTTCTGATACTGTTTTAGCTTGTTCAGCTATTTGTGTTCTTAGCTCCGCTATTTCAGCTTTCAGTTCTCTAATAATCTTGAGATAATTAGTGTTTTCTTCCAGAGTCTCATTTGTGTTTCTGCATTTATGATGACAATTCTTTCAAACTCTTTACCCCATGACTGTTTCCTTAACTAGCGTTTGGATGTTGACTTCATTATTCTGTGTGTCAACTTTTGGGGGGCTTTTAGCTGGTCTCTTGTCCTAGTTCATTTCTCCAGTATTTCTTCTTGTTGGTTTAACCATTCTGTATAGTATGTTATGAGGCTCCTCTGCCAGTACTTTTCAAATTACTGATCACTCTTGCTTGGATTAACTTGTGTCTAAGTAAGGTACTTAAAGTTGTGGAAATTAACAATTGTTTCAATATTTCTTTTTTTAAAAGATAATTTATTTATTTACTCATGAGAAAGATAGGAGGAGAGAAAGAACCAGCCATCACTTTGGTACATGTGCTGCTGGGATCGAACTCTGGACCTCATGCTTGAGAGTCTAGTGCCTTAGCCACTGCGCCACCTCCCAGACCACTCAATATTATTTCAATCCCTGAGTTGGTGCATAGTAGCCGTTAAAGCCTCTTTTGTTCTTTTTCTTCCCTGTTGACTATTGGATCCTGAGGGCTTTTAAACTACAAGTAGGTTTTTAATCACTCTCCTGACCATGAGATAAATCAAGATGGGGGAGAGATAATACAGTGGTTATGCAAAGAGACTCTCAAACCCCAAGGATCCAAAGGTCCAGGCTCAATTCAGCTTCTCTGCCAAGCCTGGCAGCACTGCTGGGGCCCGTGAGTGTCTAAACAAGCCCTGTTGATAGTGTGTAGGTTCTGAGACAATTATTCAGCATGTTCTCATCAGGAGAACAATGTGGAAAGGCTCCCACTATACAACCCCACTGCTAGGTTACCGGGGTGTAGATTGTCTCCTGAGTTTCCTGGGCAGTTCTCTGTCCCCCAGTGTTAGCACAGGGCCTCCCCCCTGCTGCTCCAGCCTCTGAGGGCAGTAGCAATGGAGACTTACAGTTGTATTTGATGAGTCTTAGGGGAGTCCTCTCCTCCCTTCAGCTGTCTTTTTGTTGGTAAAACAGACTGGAGGTGGTTCCTCAACTGATAAACTGCAGGACTGTTACCAGCCACTCAGTCTCTCCTTAAGCTCCTCTTTGTCCACAAGCCACATGTGTTTGCACTCACCAGTGATTTGGTGGCTTCCCGAAGTAGTTCTAGTCCTGTCTTGTGGTCCCAGGTGATCGATCTCCTTTGGTATTCCTAGTTGACCCACACTTTTCTAAGTACTTTCATATAGCTTTGGGACAAAAAAAAATTTTTTTTTAGAGTTTTTGATTTTTTTTTTTTTTTAAAGTTATTTTGGATAGAAACAAATTGAAGGGAGAGAGGTATACACACACACACAACCACTGTTTTACCACTAGTGAAACCCTTTAGGTGCGGGCTGGGCACTTCAACCCTGGTCCTTGCACAGTGTAAAGTGTTCACTCAACCAGGTGTGACACTACCAGCCCTTTATATATATATTTAAAAATAATTTATTTTGAGAGAGAACAAATAAGAGAGGGTAGGGAGAGGGAATGAGAGACCAGACTCTGTCACAAGGTGGTGCTGGGAATTGAATTTGCAGTTTCTGGTGTCACAGGCTTGCAGGTTCTGTGCTGTGATAGGCTGAACTCTCTTTGGTTTTTGACTGGTAATTGAATAAATATTATAAATATGTAATTAAAAAACTCATTAAGTGACTTGGTATTTGTCTGTTTCTCAATTTAAATATTAATGCTTAATAGCTATTAAAATAAGTGAGCAGGTGCAAAGTTCAGTGTGATATTATAATAATATAGACATAATATTCATAGTGATTTTGAAATGAAAGCATGCATAGGTAAAATTCACTTCCACTATAAACACCTATCTCAATGCATAGTTGTTTGAAATGAAATGTTAGTGGTGATAACATGTAAATATAGCCATTTAATTTTTAGTATTTGTTCTCTCCCCATCTCTGTCTTCCCCTTCTCTCTCCATTTCTCTGTCCTATCCAACGACGACAACATCAATAACTACAATAATAAAACAAGGGCGACAAAAGGGATTAAATATTAAACAAATAATAAAAGAAATAAAACAGTGCTATTACAGTTGACCAATACAAGCAGGATCTAATCACAAAATCCTGTCACATACTATTTCATTACTTATTTTGATTAGTAGTCTTTTTTTTCATGCTTCTGGTTAAGTGCACATATTATAGTGTACAAGGACTTAGAATCAAGCCCTTAGTCCCCACCTGCAGGTGGAAAGCTTCATAAGTGGTAAAGCAGGGTTGCAGGTGTCTGTCTCTTTCCCTCTCTTATCTCTCCCTCCTCGAATTGCTTTCTGTCTCTATCCAACAGTAAATAATAAATAAATAAATAAGAGAGAAAGAGAGAGAGAGAGAGGGAGAGAGAGAGAGAGGAGAAAACCAAAGTATCTGGCATGTAAGATGCTAGAAATCAAATGCAGGACCTCATGTTTGTTAAGGCCCTTTCCACTGTACCACTTCCTATGCAGCATGTTGCGTGTATTCTGTTGGGATTAACAATTAACAGTAAGGGTCTAGTTGGACTTTTAATACATTCATATAAATTATATCCCATTTCCATATAGAAGATGATTCAGTCCTCCCTAACTTGTAAAACTGCAAAATGTTGAAACATTTTTTTTTCTTTGTCATCACTGAGACTTTGTCACTCCAGGCTGATTTTTAGAGAGACCAAAATAGAGAAAAATAAATTACAGCATTGAAATTGAAGTTTCTTTCAGTTTGATGATGGCTGGGGTGGAGCTTTACCTTCCTTTAACTGGGGTGGAGCTTATGACAAAGCAAGTGCACTATCCAAGTGAACTGTCTTGCTTGGAAACATTTCTGATACAAGTAGCTCTCAATATTTTAACAAATACAAATGATGAACGTTGACAATTGAAGTGTAGGTACATCTCTAACTTAATGAATGTTGTCATGTCATGAGGGAACTGCTTAAATGATTTGGGGCAATTAATTTGGTCAGTTCTGCCTTATAGTAGAAGTTTTATGATCATTGGAGTTGTTTATAGTGAAATCCTTCCAATGCCTATACCTAATTTGGGAATCCTGTTCTGGTCCCTTTGCAGCAGTCCCCTTCCCACCTCACCCACCATTTTAACTAGAGCACTATTCAGCTCTGATTTATGGTGGTGCTAGAGATTGAACCTGGGACATTGGAGCCTCTGGCATGAAAGTCATTTTCGTAGGAATTATTCTATCAGCTGGGGCCCTGTAGCAGTCTTACTATGCTGTAAGTGGGAATTTTCCACTTTACACTTTGGTGGTCCAGGAGGTGGCGCAGTGGATAAAGCATTGGACTCTCAACCATTTTACACTTTGGAATTTTCTTGGATCCAGTTTATAGCATATGGCAGAGTGTTACTGTCTCAGTGAATATCTGCTTAAAACTGGCAGCTGATTTAGTAATTTTTTGGCAGAGTACATTTTTATTGGATTCTCACGTAGTGAGCAGCTGGAGTAAATAAAATTATTTGAAATACTAGCAGAATTTTTGACCGTATCAGTTCTCCTTTGTGTCATTGCAGGGAAAGAAAATGTGTATGTAAGATTTATTTTATTTTTAGATAAAGACGGGGAGAGAGTAAAAGACACCAACACCAGAGTTTCCTTCAGTGCTGTGGGGGGCTGGGCTTGAGCTTAGATTATGCACTTGGTAAAGCAGCACAGTCTCCAAGTGAGCTATTTCATCAGTCCCTCAGCAAAATTTTGACATTTGTCTTAGAACTAGATAAGCTTAAGTTTTTGGGTGACTGGCTATCCTGGTGGTTTCTGCAGTTTCTTCACTGATGAGTAGCATCTGGGTCCTTGTCCTGTGCCATCTAGTTGGGGCTAGAGTGTATAAGAACGCACCTACCTGCCTCTTTCTAAATTCCTCTCTAGAGCAAAGGTTAGGACTTATTCTCCAGGGCACTTTTATGTGAAAGTGGAGTGATTTAGAGTGGTTCACAGATGATAAGGTATAAAAGAAAAGGTTTACAAAGCTTAATTATTATTTAATGCTTACCCTAGTGAAACATTTACCCACTTTACTTAGACTGTAATACTCAAGTAATTAAGGAAAGATATATTATTTTTTACTTCCATTAGTTATATCAAGACTATTTTTTTTCTTTTGAGTTTTATAAATTTCAGACATGAGTACATCTTAATGGAGCTATTTTTTCAAGTGCATGTTAAAGGTCGTTAACTGTTAACATTATTTTACTAATATACAGAAGTATGAGAAATAGCTGGAAGAGTTTACTTGAATTTGCACATAGATTGTAGTATTTCTATTCACTGCTACACATGCAAGAATCACTGTAGCACAAGCTAGATAAACTCTTTAGCAATGGAATTTACTGGCTTTGGGCCATTGGATTACTGTCATTTGTCACTTTAGTGCTACTTCAGCAGTGTAGATGCTGATTTCCAGACTTACATGTGCTTGGACTGCAGTTTTCCTGTCCATTGAAGTCATCTCCCAAAAGTTCTCTCTGTGACCATTTCTGTCAATACAGTAATACAGACTGGATTGAGAACTAGGGTAAACAGATTAGGGTAGCTCATGGAATAGATTCATAGTGTTTGTTTCAGGGATCAAAAAATTTTAATAGTTGTGATTCTGGAGTTGGTGTAGTGGGTAAAGCATTGGATTCTCAAGCATCAGGTCCTGGGTTCAGTCCCCAGCAGCAGAGTGATGTCTCTGGTTCTTTCCTCCTCACCATACACTCCCCCCCTCCCCCGGAGCATTGCTCAGCTTTGGCTTATAGTGGTGCAGGGGAGTGAACCTGGGACTTCAGAGCCTCAGGCATGAGAGTCTCTTTGCAGAACCACTATGCTATCTACCCCACCCTCCTATCTTTCTCACTAATAAAATCTTTTAAAACAACTTTAGAATTTATCATAATTCTGGAAGTAGAATCTTTAGAATGTAGACTTTTCACAAGCTGACTTATTTTCTGACTATTAGAAAGCTTTTTAGTCCTGATCCCATTTTTCAGTAGAAGACCTGAGAAACTGGAAACTGTCAACTGGCAATTCCATTCTGCCTACTGTCTTAAAACCTAGATATACTCGGTGTGCCCTCTTGGATGGTGGGATAAATGAGGTAGACAGAAATATGATTTTGGGGTGGAGGGGCAATGGTTATGCAAAGAGACTCTCATGCTTGAGGCTCTGAAGTCCCAGGCTCAATCCCCCACACCACCATAAGCCAGAGCTGAGCAGTGCTCTGGTTAAAAACAAAAAAAAAAGTGTGATTTGGGACCTGGAGCCATGCAAAGAGAATGATGAGAGCAGATCGTCCTAGACTTTTACCTTTTTGCTTACTTGTGAACTGAATATGTAGGTAGACTTGGTGACCATAACTACCACCCCTGACTTGCTCAATCTAATTGTAGAATTTAAGTACAATTGTACCTGGCTAGTGATTTATTTATTTATTTTACCAAAGCACTGCTCAGCTCTGGTTTATGGTGGTATGGGGATTGAATCTGAGACTTTTGAGACATGAGAGTCTTTGCATAACCATTATGCTATCTACCCCCTCCCCCCACCTGGTTAGTGCTTCATGGGGGAATTTGCAGGTAGAGTATTAATCAGTGTCTAGGCACAAATGGTAGCTACTCTTAATATGACCCTTTCCCATTTGTTTTTTCTGAAACAATATTGATTGGTCTTCTTTAGATGAGTGTATGTGTGTTTTCCTATATATTTTTAAATGTTTTATTTATTTATACCCTTTGTTGCCTTTGTTTTATTATTGTAGTTATTGTCATTGTTGGATAGGACGGGGGGGGGAGAGAAAGACACTTCAGACCTGCTTCACCACTTGTGCATGTGGGGAGCTGAGGGCTCAAACCGGGATCCTTATGCCAGTCCTTGTGCTTAGTGCCACCTGTGCTTAACCCACTGCGCTACCACCCGACTTGTGTGTGTGTGTGTTTTAATGGCAGTACTAGGGTTTATTAAACTGATTTAGTACAGACACTAGGGCTTTCCCATGGTGCTCTTGTATAAAGCCCAGATATTCTGCCAACTCTTCTTGAGCTTTGACACCAGGAAATTAACAGCTAAGTGGATTCTGTACACAAGCTCATCATCTATCATTTTCATGTGCCCAACTGCCCCTGTCATAGACACAGCACCTTCTTTATTTGGAACTTGACTGTAGACTTTGCTTCATCAACTTTGGCCACCATATTTTCATTGTGGGTCAGCAAGGATGGAAACTCACCAGCCTTATTCATTCAGACCTGGGCCCAGGATTCTGAGGATCTGCTTGATCAGAGACTCTGGGAACCAAAAAGGCAACATAGATTCTTGACCAATTTCTTATTATTGTTGAGTTTCTTCAGTGCTTTGATGTCCATGTGAGGAATGTCCACGGCCTTGGCCTCTTTGCAGTGCTACTGGACTCTCAGGATACACAGGGAGAACTTGGGGAGGGGTGTGGACTTAAGCCTCATGGTGCCCAAGAAGTGCTTGATCTTCTGGGGGTCATAGTTCTTCCAGCTAATCTTTAGCTCCACCATCACCAAGAACTTCCACTTCCAGTACTTGCACTGGTTCCTTTGCAGGATTTCCCACACCAGCTCATACAGGATGTCCCAAGACACTGTTGCTCATGGTGCTTAGCCCTGCTGTTACCAGAAAGGAGCAAGCCCTATATTTTTTCTACTTACCATTTGAATTTTTTTCACAAGGCAGTGCATGGGGAATAAAAGTGTGCCCTAACAGGAGGCTGGTTTCCTAGTCTTGTATCTTCTTCGGTACCCCTGATTTTTTTTTTTTTTTTTTTACCTCTGACTCCTTTATTTCCTCCCTCATATCTAATAGTATAGGTTTGGTTTTCCCATTTGTCCTTGTTTTATGAAGAAATGCTCCTTTTCATCTGTGTTTATTGCATATAGACAAATTAGTATGCCTTTGATCTTTTACTTGGCAAAACAATCTTAAACTTATGAAAAGATGCACTAAGACATCTTCAAACTTACATGCCTGTTGGCACTATGAAAAAATGCTTAAAGATTAATTGAATACTAGGCTTATCAGAGATGCTTGCTGTAAAAAAACTGAAAATAGAAAAGTATTTAAGAAAGGTGCAGACCTTGAGAGCTTGTTTGGAGGTTCTAGCAGGGAAGCGCAGCTACTCGTATACCCTCGACCGAAGACCGGTCCATCTCTATTCGGGGAAGGCCGTCCTCTTCGACCGAGCGCGCAGCTTCGGGAGGGACGCACATGGAGCGGTGAGGGAGGAAGGGGACACCTGCCTAGCCAGCCAGATCAGCCGAATCAACCCTGGCGATCAATGGGGTGACAGATGTCGCAGCCAGATCGCCCTCACATCCATTTGGAGTATTACACCAAAGTAAAAGACTCTGGGGTGGGTGGGTGGTTGGTTGGGGAGAATACAGGTCCATGAAAGATGATGAATGAAATAGTGGGGGTTGTATTGTTAAATGGGAATCTGGGGAATGTTATGCATTAAAAAAAAAAAAGAAGTAGAAACGCAAAGCAGAAATTGACTGAGTTTGGAGTATGGCACCAAAGTAAGAAAGCAGAAGTACACTAGAGTTTGCATCACCAGGTTCCAGGTGTCATCAGGATGCTGGCCAGACTTCCCTGGATTGAAGACCACACCAGTATGTCCTGGAGCTCAGCTTCCCCAGAGACCCACCCTACTAGGGAAAGAGAGAGACAGACTGGGAGTATGGACCGACCAGTCAACGCCCATGTTCAGCGGGGAAGCAATTACAGAAGCCAGACCTTCTACCTTCTGCAACCCACAATGACCCTGGGTCCATGCTCCCAGAGGGATAGAGAATGGGAAAGCTATCGGGGGGAGGGGGTGGGATATGGAGATTGGGCGGTGGGAATTGTGTGGAGTTGTACCCCTCCTACCCTATAGTTTTGTTAATTAATCCTTTCTTAAATAAAAAAAAATTAATAAAAAAAAGACTTAAAAAAATAATACAAAAAAAAAAAAAGAAAGGTGCAGAAAACAGACTCGAGGTATAGACCTGATGTGCGGGCCACTCTGCTGGGCTGGGAAGAGGGCTGTCCCATGAAGTGTCCCCTCCTCCCCTAGTTGTAGTCCTGAAATGAAATTCTTTGACTGCAGGAAATGGAAAGGATGGCTCTTCAGATCCATTTCTTCACATTCTATAGAAATAGAAGTTTACCATGATTAGTTTACTGTTATTTACCATTATGAGCACATGTCAAAAATATTCATTTTAATGTCTTAAAATATACTGACTAAAGCTGGATTTTTGTATAAACTAAAAAAAAAATGTCTAGGTTAGAACTGCCCAGGAGTGTATAATATATGGTTATAGAAAATTTTGATTTGCTTTCCACTTACAGTCTGTATTAATTGTTCTCACATGAACACAATAGTATCCTTTGCTATGGATGTAGGTAGTTAATTTAAAATTATATTGTATTCATTTAAATTCAGTCAGGGCCAATTAACTTGTGAATTTATTTGCTATTCTAATAACTGTCAAGAGGCTTTTTAGTGTTCTTTTGTGTTTCTTCTACTTTAGACAGTTCTCTTCATGAAGGAAAGCAGTGTCTCTCTTGAGGTTTTCATCTTATTAAAATACGTTCTCTATTTCTGAAAGTATCAATCTTTTTCCTTTCGATAGGACATGTTGAAGCTTTGGAGGAAAAGAAAAGATTCTGAAAATAAAGTTTAATTCTAGAGTTTTTGCCCTATGTTGTAAAATTCTTCTTTTAATATGTAAAGTAATAAAGTCCTTCAGGTGACTGCCAAGGGCATGTATATTTATTTGGGATGTGAAGCAAGCTTTCTGGGTAGCAGAGAAGGAAAAGCATACTATAAAATAGTAAGCATTACAGTAGCAAACATTCA
The DNA here is from genome assembly GCF_950295315.1 of Erinaceus europaeus. Classification (NCBI taxonomy): domain Eukaryota; kingdom Metazoa; phylum Chordata; class Mammalia; order Eulipotyphla; family Erinaceidae; genus Erinaceus; species Erinaceus europaeus. Next base: position 121,798,606 of record NC_080163.1, on the reverse strand, counting down.
AAGAATGGTGTATAGTGTGTTTAACATTTAATTTTAACTTCTTTGATCGTTACAGCAACACTGTATTATGTTGCTATTATCACTGTCTGCAGATGAATCAAATGACCTAGAGAGGCTGTGACTTGAAGCTGTCAAATGACTGGTTACTGAGTGATCAAAGACTTGTAAATAGTCTTAGGATGGGAGTCGGGCGGTAGCGCAGCGGGTAAAGCGCACGTTGCGCAAAGCGCAAGGACCGGCCTAAGGATCCTGGTTGGAGCCCCCGGCTCCCCACCTGCAGGGGAGTCGCTTCACAGGCGGTGAAGCAGGTCTGCAGGTGTCTATCTTTCTCTCCCCCTCTCTGTCTTCCCCTCCTCTCTCCATTTCTCTCTGTCCTATCCAACAATGATGACAACAAGAATATCTACAACAATAAAACAACAAGGGCAACAAAAGGGAATAAATAAATAAATTAAAAAAAATAGTCTTAGGACTTGTAAACTTTTTTTTTCTTTAACTTTGTCAAACCACTTTTTTGAAAGAGACTGATGAAAATATGCTGTTTCACCTTTTAACTTTCTCATTAGTTTCACCGAGAGAGGTGGACAGTATGGAATGGACAAATGAATGAAAAAATAATTTAAATGTTTATTTCGGGGTAGATAGCATGATGGTTATGCAAAGAGACTCTAATGCCTGAGGCTTCAAAGCTTTAGGTTAATTTCCCCCACCCCCAACACCATAAGCGAGAGTAGAGCAGTGCTCTGGTGAAAAAAAATGTTTTAGAGACAGGGCCAGAGAGATAGTTTATCACTTAGGATGTATTCCTTGCCCTCAATGTAGTGAAGGTTAAAAGCCAGAGGAGGCTCCAGTGTTGCGGTTTCCCTGCCTCTTTTTATAAGTGAATGAAAAGAGTATTTAAAGATAATAATCTATGCTGCTAAGTGTTATTGATAATTAAATTGCACAGGCAAAATTGAGTAGTGTGCTGCTTTGATTTTCTGTCTTCTATGTAAAAATAAGTAAATACATAAATAATATTAATTAAATTTTGTGGTGTTTTGATAAAAATCCTTATCGGTTTTATTTTATGTATTTTATTTTTTATTTATAAAAATGAAACATTAACTAAACCATAGGTTAAGAGGGGTACAACTTCACACAATTCCCACCACCAGAACTCTGTATCCCATCCCCTCCCCTGATAGCTTTCTTCTTCTTTTTTTAATATTTATTTATTTATTTACTCCGTTTTGTTGCCTTTGTTTTATGGTTGTAGTCATTGTTGGATAGGACAGAGAGAAATGGAGAGAGGAGGGGAAGACAGGGGGAGAGAAAGATAGACACCTGCAGACCTGCTTCACCACTTGTGAAGCAACTCCCCTCCAGGTGGGGATCTGGGGGCTCAAACCAGGATCCTTAAGCTGGTCCTTGAGCTTTGTGCCATGTGTGCTTAACCCGCTGCACTACCACCCTACTCCCAGCTTTCTTATTCTTAGCCCTCTGGGAGTTATGGACCCAAGGTCATTGTGGGATGCAGAAGGTGGAAGGTCTGGCTTCTGTAATTGCTTCCCTGCTGAACATGGGTGTTGACAGGTTGATCCATACTCCCAGCCTGTCTCTTTCTTTCCCTAGTGGAGAAGGTCTCTGGGGAAACGGAGCTCTAGGACACATTGGTGGGATTGTGTGTCCAGGGAAGTCTGGTCAGCATCATACTAGCATCTGAAACCCGAGTAATGAGGCTGAAGGGATAAAATTCCATGTCTGACATCTCTGGACACAGTCTGAAGTGAAGCATGCTGAGGTGGTACTCATTGTGTTGATTTTATTTTTAACTACAACACCAGATTTTTTTTTGCTAGCTAAGTATAGGCTTTCAGACTGCATGAGTCTGCTGCTTTTGGTGGACTCTTTCTCTTCCTCCCTCTAGAATAGAAGGTGAAAGATGGGGAGATAGAGAAGGAGGAGACTACCCAAAGCACTGCTTCACCATTTGTGAAATTTGTGGTCAGGTTGGCTCCCAGGTCCTCAGACATGGTCAAGTATGAGCACTACGGGTGAAATATTTCCCAGTCCTGATTTCATTTTTTAAACACACATATGTATATTAAATATTTTTATTTATTTATTTTATATTTATTTGTTTTCCCTCTTGTTGCCCTTGTTTTTCATTGTTGTTGTAGTTATTGTTGTTGATGTCATTGTTGTTGGATAGGACAGAGAGAAATGGAGAGAGGAGGGAAAGACAGGGGGAGAGAAAGACGAACACCTGCAGACCTGCTTCACTGACTGTGAATTGACTCCTCTGCAGGTGGGGGTCCTGGGGCTCTAACTTGGATCATTATACTGGTCTTTTCGCTTTGTGCCACGTGCGCTTAGCCCACTGCGCTACCGCCTCACCCCCTTTCCTATGTATTTATTTTTGCCTCCAGGGTTATTGCTGGGGCTTGGCACTACAAATCCACTTCTCTTGAAGGCTATTTTTTTCCCTTTTGTTGCCCTTGTTTATCGTTGTTGTTATTGCTGTCGTTGGATAGAACAGAGAGAAATCCAGAGAGGAGGGGAAGACAGAAGGGGAGAGAAAGATAGTCACCTGCAGACCTGCTTCACCGCTTGTGAAACAAACCCCCTGCAGGTGGGGAGCCTGGGGCTGGAACCAGGATCTTTATACCAGTCCTTGTGCTTTGTGCCATGTGCGCTTAATCTACTGTGCTACCACCCAGCCCCCCTTATTTCATTTTTTAAAATGTAACTTTAAAAAAGGTGTGGGGGCGGGGAGGGCAGAGGTGCACTAAGAATCATATCATCACTCTGGTGCATGTGATACTGGGGACAGAACCTGGGACCTCATCTTTCAGGGTTTCCTTTTTTTTGTTTGTTTGTTTCTTTTTTTTTATTATTCTTTTTTTTAAAACATAATTTATTCATTTATTTATGAGAAATGAGAAAGATAGGAGAGAGAGAAAGAACCAGACATCACTCTGGTACATGTGCTGCTGGGTATTAAACTCAAGACCTCATGCTTGAGAGTCCGATGCTTTATTCACTGTGCCACCTCCCGGGCCACTATTTGCTTGTTTCTGTTTCACCAGAGCACAGCTCAGCTCTGGCTTATAATGGTGGTGATATTGAACCTGGGATTTTGGAGCCTCAGGCACGAGAGTCTCCTTGCATAACCATTATGCTATCTACTCCCCCTTCTCCCCTCAGGGTCTACTATTCCATTCACTGTGCCACCTTCACCTTCTGGGTTGCCTCTGGTTCCACCCACCCTGGCCCTTCCACAGAAAGGCACACAACTCCTTAGAGTAAAAAGAAAAAGTCCCCTTACTCTTTAAAAGTCCTCTCAGTTCAATGTGTGTATATATACTATCCCCCCCTCATTAGACATTGGGGTGTATGTACCATTGTATCTGACATGTGATGCTGGGGATCAAATTTGGAACCTCATGCTTTTAAGCTGAGCACTGTCCGTGGCACCACTTCCAAGTTCTGGTCCCATCATCCCTTCATTGTTTTGAGTTAATAAAAAAAAAATTTTTTTTTTAATTATTGAAGGTATTATTCAATAGTTAGCTTATAGTTAGTATAGTTTGCTTGTTTTTACCTAACTTTGTTGGGAAACGAAGCTTGTTCTTTGTAGGTTAAAAGTGAATCTGAGGGGCAGGGGTAGATAGCCTAATGGTTATGCAAAGAGACTCTCATACCTGAGACTTTGAAGTCCCAGGTTCAATTCCCCACACCACCATAAACCAGAGATGAACAGTGCTCTGGTTAAAAGAAAAAAAGTGACTCTGAGATACAGAAGACTAGAAAGTGCTGTGGGAATTTCTGCATTTAAAAAATGTCCAACTAACTTTCTTTCCTTTTGTTCTTTACCGGGGTCTCACTCCAGGGCTGCCCTTTTCAGATAGAGGAGAGATAACAACACTGAAGCTTCCTTCAGTGCCATAATACTGTGTGACCTCTAGGAGCTTGAACCTGGTTGCTCACATGGCAAACCAGGTGAGCTATCTTGCCATTCCACTTTTTTTTTTTTTTTTTAAAACTTTATTAGTTAATGGGGCTGGGGAGAGAATCAGAGCATCAATCTGGCACATGCAAGTCGGGGGTCAAACTTGGGACCGCATGCTTTCGAGTTCAGTGCTTTATCCACTGTGCTACTTTCTGGGCCACCCCACTATTTTGAGTGAAGGTGGCTTAGTAGAGCTTGTGCTTTGTAATTGTGAGGCCCTGGATTTGAGCACTGGTCCCACTAGCAAAATATAGGTATCTTTAATTTAATTTTCATTTTTATTGGCTACCAGGATTATCTGCAGGGGTCAACTCACTGAATGCATGATGAAGACTCCACTGCTTCTGATGGCTTTTCCCCTGTTTTGATGGGGTATTAGAGATAACACCCAGCTCCAATAGTTAAATCTATATATATATATTAAAAAAGGCAGGGGAGATAGCCTAAAGGTTATGCAAAGAGATTATCATGCTTGAGGCTCCAAAGTCCCAGATTCAATCTTCTGCACCACCATAAACCAGAGCTGAGCAGTGCTCTGGTAAAAAAAAAAAAAAATACACACACACACACACACACACACACACACACACACACACACACACACACACACACACACGTATATATAAAGTATTTGAAGACATTTGACTCCTTGCTTACAATTGCTGTGCTGTCCAGGCTTTGTATAGTAAATAGAGATCTGGTTTAAATTTGAGTTCTTGCTTATTAGTCACCTGTTAGAGATTACTAAGTGGAGGAGAAATCTTTTTGTTGTTGCTGGATTTGTGCCACACCTAGCCAACTTTTCCAGGTAGAAATAGAACTAAGGATTTGCTCTGGAGATGGCATACTGGACAGAACTTTAGGTTTTCAAGCATGGGGTTCTGAGTTAAGTACTCAGCATTGCTTATGCTACAGATCACTATGCTATCTGGGTCACTCTGGGTCTGTCTCTGCTCATCCTCATAAATAAATAACTAAACCTTTAAAGGAAGGAAGGAGGGAGCTGGGTGGTGGCACAGCCAGTTAAGCGCACGTGGCACAGCCATTAAGCGCACATGGCACAATGTGCATGGGCTAGCATCAGGATCCTGGTTTGAACTCCTGATTTCCCACCTGCAGGTCTGCAGGTGTCTACATTTATTTATTTATTTATTTATTTATTTATTTGCCTCCAGGGTTATCACTAGGGCTCGGTGCCTGCACTGTAAGTCCACTGCTCCTGGAGGATCATTTTTCCCCTTTTGTTGCCCTTGTTTATCATTTGTTGTTGTAGCTGTTGTTGGACAGGACAGAGAGAAATCGAGAGAGTAAGGGAAGACAGGGGAAGAGAAAGACAGACACCAGCAGACCTGCTTCACTGCCTATAAAGCGACTCCCCTGTAGGTGGGGAGCTGGGGGCTCCATGTGTGCTTAACCCAATGCACCACCACCTGATCCCCAGGTGTCTTATCTTTCTCTCCGCGTCTTCCCCTCCTCTCTCGATTTCTTTCTGACCTATCTAACAACAACAGCAATAACAACAATGATGATAAACAATGGCAACAAAAGGGTAAAGATTATATATATGGGGAAGGCAGGAAGGAGACAGTAGGAATGAGACAGACAGATACACACCATACCACCACAGCTTTCTTTCAGTGTAGTGGGGGCAGGGTTCAAAACTGGGTTGCTTGTATGACAGATGCAGGGGAGATAGTATAAGGGTATTCTTTGGCTTTTCCCTGTAAGCCAAAGCTGGGCAGTGTTTTGCTGGCTCATAAATCTTTATTTAGTTGGAGAGATTGGTAGGTCACCAGCGAGTGAATAGTGGAGAATTGGTAATTAACTAGTGGTTTTCCCTATTTTCACCAAAAACAAGCTTCTTCTCTTTCCATGTTGTATTCCTAAGGGAACTATAATCCAGAGACAGCCATATACCACCACTTTGACTAATAAAACACAAACTCAGGTCTTCCAAGGGTAGCATTCTGTTTAATATTTTGACCTTTCAGTCAGGTTGTTTGGAGTTCTCTACATATTCTGAATGGTAATTCCTTGTCAGGTATATGATTTGTAAATATTTACTCTTATAGGGGGCAAGGTGGTGGTGTACTGGATTAAGTGCACTTGTTACCATGCACAAGGAGTGTTTGAGCCATTGCTCCCAACCTATGGCAGGGGGATAGGCAGGGGAGACATTTCACAAGTGGTTAAGTAGTTCTGTAGGTATCTCTTTCCTCTCTCTTTTGTAAATTTATTATTATTATTATTATTGCCTCCAGGGTTATTGCTGGGGCTCAGTGCCTGCACCACGAATCCACTGCTCCTGGAGTCTGTTTTTTTCCCCTTTTGTTGCCCTTGTTTTATCGTTGTTGTGGTTATTACTATTTTTGTTATTGATGTCATTGTTGTTGGATAGGACAGAGAGAAATGGAGAGAGGAGGGAAAGACAGAGGGGGAGAGAAAGACACCTGCAGACCTGCTTCACTGTTGGTGAAGAAACTCCCCTGCAGGTGGGGAAATGGGTGCTCAAACCAGGATTCTTGGGCCGGTCCTTGTGCTTCACACTATGTGCGCTTAATCTGCTGCACTACCGCCCAACTCCCCTATTATTATTATTTTTATCTTTATTGCATAGAGATAGCCAGAAATTGAGATAAGGAGGGAGAGAGAGACACCTGAAGGGGTGGGGGCACATAGCATAATCAGCATTCTGTTTAATTTGTAGACTATTAGACGCTTATCTAAAATCACATATAAAGGACCTTATTTCTGCTGTGATCCCTCAAAGACTTGTGCATTGCAAATGCAGAATTTTGGAGAGTTTTGTGCTTTCATGATCTCACCAAAGTAGTGGGGAAAACAGGTTAATTGTGACTCCTGGGTGGTCATTCCTAAAAGGGAGATAGATGGGGAGAATGGAGGGGTGAGGGGGGGTGAGGTAGAAGGAGAAAATACACCAGGGCACTGCTCAGCTCTGGTGCAGTGTGGTGCCAGGCAGTTTGAACCTGAGACCTTTGGGACCACAGGCATGTACATTGTTGCTAGAACAGACAGAGTTATCTCTGACTTTTAACTCATGGATTGGTGAGATAGCTTGCTTGGATAGTTTGTTGCTTTGCAGTGACTGGAAGCTTGGATAGTTTGTTGCTTTGCAATGAACTGGAAGCTTTAGTGATGTGGTTTCTTTCACTCTCTCAGCCTGTTTCTTTGTTTCTATTTAAAAAAATAACTTTAGTTCATTCATTGATTTCTTCTACTTAGTGAGTGACTACTGTGTACAAGGCACTGAGGGTGGAGTGATGGGCAGAATCAGACTTTGTTCAACACTTACCAGGTTGCTCAAGGGTGGGGGAGGAGAGCAGTTAATCATATTATCACAGTAATTCACTTCTGTACAAACTCTGAGACGAATCCTGAAGGAACAGAGCACAGCCCTCTTAGCATGGCACTGGGAATAACCTGAGACAATGGGAACAGTCTATGTAGTGACCTGGGGGGGGGGTTTAAAGCAGTTAATAGAACTCAGAATAGTCTGAGTCTTGAGCTTAGTGCTGGAGGGAAGAGTTAAAGAGAGTGCATTCATCCTGGCATACTTTCTTAGATGTTACCCACTCTTTTTTGTTTTTATTTATTTATTTAAAAGATTTTAGAGAAGAGAACCAGACATCACTGTGGTACATGTACTAGACCCCTAGATATTAATGTCTTTACTCTGAGAAAACTGGTTGTGGATTGATGTGTGGTACATTACTTGACCTTGAATCTTTGCACTTTGAACCCTGACCACTCCACACAGAGCAGGTTATTATTATTATTATTATTATTATTATAATAAGAGGGGTACAATTCCCACCACCAGAGTTCCATATCCTATTCCCCGCCATTGGAAACTTCTTTGTTCTTTATCCCTCTGGGAGTATGGACCAAAATTCTTTTTTAAATTAATGAGAGGGGTGGGAGGGAGGGAGGGAGGAGGAGAATAGAGAGAGAGAGACACAGAGAGAGAGATATTGAGAATGAACCAGACATCACTGTGGTACATGTGCTGCCGGGGATAGAATTCAGGACCTCATGCTTGAGATCCAGCGCTTTATCCACTGCACCACCTCTGGGATCACTGGACCAAAATTCTTTATGGGTTGTAGAAGGTAGAAAGTCTGGTTTCTGTAATTGCTTTTCTGCTGGACATGGATATTGGCAGGTTGATCCATACCCCCAATCTGTTTCTGTCTTTCACTAGTGGGGCAGGGCTCCAGTAGGTGAAACTTTAGGACACATTGGTGAGGCAGAACAAGCTCTTAACAGTGACCAAAGGAAAACCAGGTAGGAACTTTATGGAATTGACTAGGAAGGGTGGAGAGAAGTGGCATGAGCGGGTATCTCTTTGTCTCTCTCCCTCTCTTATTATCTTCCCCTTCTCATTATCTCTGCCTCTATTAAAAGGGAGGGAGGGAGGAGATACTGACCATCAAAGTCTCTAAACCTGCAGCATGTTTGGAAACCCAGGATATGCTTGTGACTGAATTGATGGGTAGGGTGCTGTGGTGCTGGTGCAGAGGAGCCGTGAGGGTGTTGGTTAGTCCACATCAAGACTGCTTTGGTTTTAGAGTGGACAACTGTATAGGGGCTGGTTGCTTTTCTTTGTAGGTTCTTAAACTCTTCATTCTTTGGTCTCTCTTCCAGATGTGGGAATTTATTCAGCACATTAAAGCATATTAAACCCAAAAATCATGAGAGGGAAAATTAAGGCCATTCATTGGGGACATCTAATGTAGATGGATGCAAGTCAGATAGCCTTTGAATGTTCTTAGTGAAAACTGGATAGAATTGTTAAGAAAGAATGTTCAGGGACATTATTCTCATATTTCTCTCTCTCTCTCTCTCTCCTCTCTCTCTCTCTCTCTCTCTCTCTCTCTCTCTCTCACACACACACACACACACACACACACACACACACACACACACACACTCTATTTCACAGCTCAACTCTAGCTTATGGTAGTGCAAGGAATTGAACTTTGAAGCCTCAAGCATGAGAGTTTCTTTGCATAATCATTTGGCTATCCTCCCAACCAAAAAGTCATTCTCTCTCAGGAGGTGATCTTATTTATTTATTTATTTATTTATTTATTGTTTAGACCAGAGCACTGCTCAGCTCTGGCTTATGGTGGTACAGAGGATTGAACCTAGGACTCTGGAGTCTCAGGCATGAGAGTCTCTTTGCATAACCATTATGCTATCTACCCCCACCCTGGTTGTATTTATTTTTGAAAGACTTGTTTGTTTTAACATTAGAGAAATCAATCTAGGAGGTGGCAAAGTGGATCAAGTGCGGAACTCTAAAAACTTGAGGTTTTGAGTTCTGATAGTATATCATGTGCCTGAATAATGCTTTAAATTTTTTTTTTTTTTCTGTAGAGTCCAAAGCTTTATCATTGTGCCACCTCCTAGACCACAGCACTGGACTCTTTTATTTTTTATTTTGCTCCCCCCCCCCCCCCAGGGTTATTGCTGGGGCTCGGTGCCTGCACTACGAACCCACTGCTCCTGGACGCTATTTTCCCCCCTTTGTTGCCCTTATTTATTGTCATTGTTATTATTGTTGTTGCTGCAGTTGCTGCTGTCGTTGTTGGATAGGACAGAGAGAAATTGAGAGGAGGGGAAGACAGGGAGAGAAAGACACCTACAGACCTGCTTTTTTTTTTTTTTTTTTCCAAGAGAGATAGGAAGAGAGAGAAAAAGAACTAGATATCACTCTGGTACATGTGCTGCCAAAGATTAAACTCGGGACCTCATGGTTGAGACTCCAGTGCTTTATCCACTGCGCCACCTCCCGGACCACAACTTTATTTTTAATTTATTTAACCAGAGCACTGGTCAGCTCTGGTGTTCAGTGGTGCTGGGGATTAAACCTGGGACCTCAGAGCCTTAGGCATGAAAGTCATTTGCATAACTTATTACACACTTTATTATTCTTTTTCAAAATTAGTATAGCTATTTGGGGTCTTTAGTAATTCATTACAAATACTAGGTGTATGTGTACACATATGTTTACCTTGTACCTTGCACATGTGTGATTTCACTGCTATGGGCTGCTTTTCTTCATTCAGGTAGATGCCATAGCACCTCCCATGTTGTGCCAAGCCTTGAACCTGGATCACATACACAGCAATGCAGATACCTTACCCTCGGTTTCTATAAATAATGCTACTGGAATTGCTCTGGCTTATGGTGGTATAGGGTTCAGCTTCTCCGCTGAACATGGGCATTGACAGGTTGATCCATACTCCCAGCCTGCCCCTCTTTTTGGGCCCCAGATCACATCAGATTGATGGGGTTTACAGTCAACAATATGTATAAACCTTTCCCGTATTTGGGAGCTACTCTCTTCCCTGATCCAGCTTTCTGGTCCTTTTTCCAGCTGTGACATCATCTCCCTAGACAATAAATTGGATCCACCTGCATATCAGACTTCGGGCTCGGGGGGAAAAAGGTCTTTTTGTATAACCTCTCCCCAACCCAGTTGTGTGGACATTTTAACAGTAATCATGTGATCCATGGCTATGGTGTTTTTCCATTTATTTGTGAATTAGATTTTTTTCAGCACTTATCTAGTTCCTGTGTACTGGAAATGCACAAGGGTTCTTAAGTTGCAAACTTTATTTTGAAAAATGATGTAAGTACACATATAAAACTCAAAACTATGAAATAATAGCTGTCATGATAACTGCAGTGCTCATTTGTGAAGTAGACTTAGTGGATGGTGTGGGGCAGCTCAGACTCCACAACACTGCATAATAGCTGGAATTATCTCCTCTCTTAGAGTTCACTTTCAAATTCATCCTGCACTCTGTTTGTGATTACAGGATGGGGGCTTGGCAGTGGCACACCCAGTGGGGCACATTTGGTTCAATCCCTGGGTCCCTATCTTTGGGGGAGAGTCTCCTCGTGGTGGAGCAGTGTGCTGCAGGGGGTCTCTTTCTCTCCACCTCTCTGGTTCTGTTATTCTCTATCTTTATTAAAAAAGCTTTGAGGATGTATGCATGCTACTAAGCCACACTGCCATCAGGAATGCTTGCTGCCACCTCTGTTGCTGGTCCTGCAAATTTTTCAGACCAGTACTATAATAATTCCTTTTTGGTTTTTAGAGCTGTTAGCTTTTTCTTTTAAAATTTTTAAAAAATATTTATTTTCCCTTTTGTTGCCTTTGTTTAACATTGTTGTGGTTGTTGATCTAGGACAGGAGAGGACAGAGAGAGAGGGAGAGAGACAGACACCTGCAGACCTGCTTCACTCTATGTGAAGCGACTCCCATTGCAGGTGGGGATCCTTACGCCTGCTGGTCCTTGTGCTTTGCGCCACATGCGCTTAACCTGCTGCGCCACCGCCCAACTCCCGAGCTGTTAGCTTTTTTCTGTTTGTATGGAGAAGTCTGCTGCTAATCTTATGGGTTTTCCTTTGTAGGTGACTCTTTGTTTTTCTCTTGCAGCCTTGAGGATCCTTTCTTTATCCTTATTCCTTTCCAATCTAAGTATGACATGTCTTGGTGTCTTTAGGTCTGGGTTAATTCTGTTTGGGACCCTCTGGGCTTCTTGAATCTTTATGTCTTTGGTGTTGTCTAGACTAGAGAAATTTTCAGCTATTATGGCCTGGAGAACGCTTTCTTCCTCCCCTTCTCTTTCTTCCTCTGGTAAGCCAATAATGCGTATATTGTTTCTTTTGAAGTCATCCCATAGGACTCTGTTGTTGTTTTCAGCATCTCTTAATCTCTTTTTGAGATCTCTTACTTCTTTTTTTGTTGTCTCTAATTCATCCTCAATTTTGCTAATTCTGTCTTCAGCCTCATTGATTCTATTCTCTCTGCCCTCTACTGCTTTCTGGAGTTCATCTATTTTGTTGCCCTGCTGTGATACTGTTTTAGCTTGTTCAGCTAGTTGCCTTCTTAGCTCAGAGATTTCAGCTTTCAGCTCTCTAATAACCATGAGATAATTAGAATTTTCTTCCATATTCTCATTTGTTGTTCCTGCATTTCTGATTACAATTTTTTCAAATTCTTTACTCACTCCTGTTATTATTTCCTTAGCTAATGTTTGGATGTTGAACTCGTTGTTTTGTGCTTCACCCTCTGGAGGACTTTTAGCTGGACTCTTGTCCTGGTTCGAGTCTCCAATATTTTTTCTTGTTGTTTTAACCATTTTAAATAAGTTAACAGTTTTTTCAATCCCTGAGTTGGAGTTCAGTGGTGTAAAAGCCTTTTTTTTTTCCCCTGTAGGCTATGGGAGCCTGAGGGCTTTTAAACTATCAATAGGCTTCTTAGCTTAATCACTGACTCCTGACCAAGAGATAAAGCAGGGTGTGGCAGAGATAATCCAGTGGTTATGCAAAGAGACTTTCACAGCCCCTCAGCTATGCCACCGAGGTATAGGTCTTCTGAGTTTCCCGGTTAGATCTCTGTACCCTGGTGTCCCTCCCTGTTGCTGCTCCAGATTCTGAGGGTAGTAGCAATGGAGACTCAGAGTTGCACTTGGTGAGTCTCTGGGGAGTCCTTTCCTCCCTTCAGCTGTCCCCTTGTTGGTGGAGCAGACTGAAGGTGGTGTCTCCACTGACAAACTGTCGAACTATTAGCAGTCACTTAATCTCTCCTTAGGTCCCTCTCTCCTCTCTGTCACCAGCCACGCGTGTTTGTACTCACGGGTGATTTACTGGGTTTCTGTGGTCATTCTAGTCCTGTCTTGTTTCGGTCCGGGTGGTCTCCTTTGGTATTCCTAGTTGATCCGGGAGAGGAGAGGAGAGGAGAGAAAGCGATCTGCTGCTCGTAGCTCCGCCTCCGGAAGTCGAATCTTGGGGGGGTCTCTGTTTTGTAGATAGGTAGTAGGCATGTTTTAGTTATATTCCAAAGGGCCTGTGGCTATGCTAGTGTTTTTTTTTTTTAACTGCCTTTGAAGTGACTCCCCTGCAGGTGGGGAGCCGGAGCCTCGAATGAGCTTAACCCTCTGAGCTACCGCTCGACTCCCCTAATTCACCATTTTTAATAGCTGAGTAGTATTCATTGTGTATATAGACCACAACTTACCTCTATTGTTGGACTCTTGGGTTGCTTCCAGGTTTTGACTATTACAAATTGTGCTGCTTTGAACATGGGTGGGTATACACAAATTTTTTTGGATGGGTGTGTTTGATATCCTTAGGATATATCCCCAGGAGAGGACCTGCAGGGTCATAGAGCAGGTCCACTTCTAACTTTCCTAGAGTTCTCCAGACTGCTCTTCACAGGGGTTGGACCACTTGACATTCCCACCAGCAGTGCAGGAAGGTTCCTTTGTCCCCACAGCCTCTCCAGCATTTGTTGCTGCCACCTTTTCTGATGTATGACATTCTCACAGGAAGATACCATTTCTTTTTTTTTTTTTTTGAATTATCTTTATTTGTGGTCCAGGAGGTGGCGCAGTGATAAAGCTTTGGACTCTCAAGCATGAGGTCGGTCCCAATCCCCGGCAGCACAGGTGCCAGAGTGATGTCTGGTTCTTTCTCTCTCCTATCTCATAAATTAATAAAATCTTTTTAAAAACTATCTTTATATTTATTGGATAGAGACAGCCAGAAATCAAGTGGGAAGGGGGAGATAGAGAGACACACCTATAGTTCTGCTTTACCACTTGCAAAGCTTCCCCCCTGCAGATAGGGACTGGGGACTCTAACTTGGGTCCTTGTGCATTTTAACAAGTGTGTTCAACCAGGTGTGCCACCACCCAGCCCCGAAGATACCATTTCTATATCTCCTGAAGTTTCCCTTGGTGACCTCTTGGAACCCATCTGCTCATTCACATCTAGTTCCAGCAGACAGGCTTCTGTTACTTTGTTTTTTATTAGTGTTTTCCTGCCTCCTTTTTTTTTTTTCTTTAAAAAAGATTTTTTTGGTAGGCCAAAGAGAAATTGAGAAGGGGGGGGATAGGAAGAGAGAAAGAAAGGCTTCACCACTTGTGAAGTGTCCCCGTTGTAGATGAGGAGTGAGCAGCTTGAACCTGTGTCCTTGTGCCCAGTACTATATGCAAATAACTAGGTGTGTCATTGCCCGCTCCTCCCTTTCCTTTTTTCCTTCTCCATCCTCATGCTTTTCTCTTTCTCCCATTTTAAGATTAGCACCATATAATTGTAACAAATATAAAATAAATGGAATCTTGAACTTCCACTGGGGTTATCCCAGATAAATGCTCTAAACGTATTCCTTATCGGTCTGGTTCCATGAGATAAAATTCATTATAGTCCATCATCCTATAATGAAGACTATCTCAGTTGCTGTGCAGCTTAGTTACTCTGTTAGAGCTAATCAAGTTACAATTTAACTGCCATTGTGCAATAACTTATGTATATGTAGAACTGAAATGTTGACAGTAAAAGATTTCTGTTAAAGGAGTCTTATCTTCTCTAATTTCTAGCTGTGCCCAAAATGGTCACTGGAAGGGAAATTTAACTCATGTTTTTTTTTTTAACTCATGATTTTTAAAAAAATTTATTCCCTTTTGTTGCCCTTTTAAAAATTATAGTTATTATTGTGGTAATCAGTGATGTTGTTGTTGGATAGGACAGAGAGAAATGGAGAGAGATGGGGAAGACAGAGGGGAAAGATAGACATCTGCAGACCTGCTTCACCGCCTGTGAAGTGACTCCCCTGCAGGTGGGGAGCCAGGGGCTCAAACCACCTGACTACCGCCTGACTCCCTAGCTCATGATCTTTTTTTTTTTAAGTTTTTTATTTATTTATTTATTCCCTTTTGTTGCCCTTGTTGTTTTATTGTTGTAGTTATTATTGATGTCATTGTTGTTGGATAGGACAGAGAGAAATGGAGAGAGGAGGGGAAGACAGAGAGGGGGAGAGAAAGACAGACACCTGCAGACCTGCTTCACTGCCTGTGAAGGGACCTGCCTGCAGGTGGGGAGCCGGGGGCTCGAACCGGGATCCTGACGCCGGTCCTTGAGCTTAGCGCTAGCTCATGATCTTAATGAATGTGCTTCAAAAGTATATAATCAACCCATTATAAAATTTTTTTTTAAAATAATTTATTTCTTTATTGGGGAAATAATGTTTTACATTCAACAGTAAATACAATAGTTTGTACATGCATAACATTCCCCAGATTCCCATTTAACAATACAACCCCCACTATGTCATTCATCATCTTTCATGGACCTGTATTCTCCCCATCCACCCACTCACCCCAGAGTCTTTTACTTTGGTGTAATACTCCAATTTCATTTCAGGTTCGACTTGTGTTTTCTTTTCTAATCTTGTTTTTCAACTTCGGCCTGAGAGTGAGATCATCCCATATTCATCCTTCTGTTTCTGACTTATTTCACTCAACATGATTTTTTCAAGGTCCATCCAAGATTGGCTGAAAACGGTGAAGTTACCATTTTTTACAGCTGAGTTGTATTCCATTGTGTATATATACCACAACTTGCTCAGCCACTCATCTGTTGTTGGACACCTAGGTTGCTTCCAGGTTTTGGCTATTACAAATTGTGCTGCCAAGAACATATGTGTACACAGATCTTTTTGGATGGATGTGTTGGGTTCCTTAGGATCTATCCCCAGGAGGGGCATTGCAGGATCATAGGGTAGGCCCATTTCTAGCCTTCTGAGAGTTCTCCAGACTGTTCTCCACAGAGGTTGGACCAATTGACATTCCCACCAGCAGTGCAGGAGGGTTCCTTTGACCCCACACCCTCTCCAGCATTTGCTGCTGTTACCTTTTCTGATGTATGACATTCTCACAGGAGTGAAGTGATATCTCATTGTTGTCTTTATTTGCATTTCTCTGACAATCAGAGACTTGGAGCATTTTTTCATGTGTTTCTCCACCTTTTGGATCTCTTCTGTGGTGAATATTCTGTCCAAGTCATCCCCCCATTTTTGGATGGGGTTATTTGTTGTCTTGTTGTTGAGTCTGGCAAGCTCTTTATATATGTTGGTTATTAAACTCTTATCTGATGTATGGCATGTAAAGATCTTCTCCCATTCTGTGAGGGGTCTCTTGGTTTCTATAGTGGTTTCTTTTGCTGTGAAGAAGCTTTTTAATCCATTATAAAATTTTATTTATTATTATTTTTTTTTGCAGATTTTTTTTTAAAACCAGAACACTGCTCAGCTCTGGCTTATGCTGGGACAGGGAATTGAACCTGGGACTTTGGAGCCTCAGGCATGAGAGTCTCTGTTATTTTCTATCATTATGTTATCTATCCCTGTCCTTATTATTACTTTTTATTATCTTTATTTCTTTATTGGATAGAGACAGCTAGAAATTAAGAGGGAAGGGGGTGATAGAGAAGGAGAGAGACAGTGAGAAACCCACAACACTGCTTTACCACTTGCAAAGCTTTTCCCCTGCAGGTGGGGACGAGGGGCTCGAACCCAGGACCTTGCACACTGTAATGTGTGCGCTCAACCAGGTGCACCACCATCTGGCCCCCCCATTATAAAATTCTACATTGAAAGTTGAGAGGGGATCTTGCTAGGACTTTAATAGAACGAAATAAATAATGAAACTAGGCACTAAATTTCAATACCTTATTTTTTTTTAATTTTTATTATCTTTATTAGATAGAGACAGCCAGAAATCTAGAGGATGGGGGAGAGAGAGACAGACACCTGCAGAACTGCCTCACCACCTCTAAACTTTCCCCTGCAGGTGGGGACCGGGAGCGTGAACCTTGGTCCTTGCACATTGTATGTGTGCACTCAACCAGGTGCACCACCACTGGCCCCTGAAATTCAATACTTTGTTGCTTTGATGTTTAAGTCCTAAGATTGTCCTCTTCTGGGCATTTTGTTTAAATTGAACCTTACATTAAGTGGCCTTACATTATATTAACCTTACGTTAATTTGGAATATGACTTATTTTACTCAGCATCATGTTTTTTGGTCTTTGTTAGACCTAGGTCATTCTTGGGGAGCTGGGAAGAACTTTGGAGGCTGTCCAGAATACCCTCACTTTACAAATAAAGTGAAATAAACATCACTGGGTTGTTTGTTTTGCTACCAGGGTTATTGCTGGCGCTTGGTACAACTGATACTTGTCCAGTGCCACAGAACCTGGAAAGTGTGATTAACACACACAACCAAGTGTTCATTGCTTGCTGCCTTTATTTATTACACCAGAGAACTGCTTAGCGCTGGTTTATGATGGTGCGGGGGATTGAACCTGAAACTTTGGAGCCTCGGGCATGAGAGTCTTTTTGCATAACCATTATGCTGTCCCCACCATCACCACTGATCTCTTTTCATGGATTCCTTTGAAGGAAGAGAGCTTTTTAGTGGTACCTACATGGGTTTCTAGAGTTGCAGTTTGACTGAAAGTGCAGCAAACTGTGCTCTGGCGTCCCCTAGTGTCGTACAGTGTGATAGTCCTCAGTTTCTCCCATTTCTTCAGAAAGCGTATTGCCATCATGCTATCTCCCCCACCCTATCCCTACCTTTCTTAAACTTTTTTTTTCATTTGAAGGTGTCTTCTCCTTTTGCTGCTTATTATGTCTGAGTGATCTGAATGTCAGCCTTCCTCATGTTTTTAAGCTCAGGGTGAAAGCATTCCAGGCTGGGGACAGCATAGTGGTTATGCAAACAACTTTTATGCCTGAGACTCAGAGCTCCCAGATTCAACCCCCCAGCACCACCATAAGCCAGAGCTGAGCAATGCTCTGCCCCACAAAGGGAAGAGAGAGACAGGGTAGGAGTATGAATCGACCACCCATGTTCAGCAGGGAAGCAATTTACAGAAGCCAAACCTTCCACCTTCTGTACCCATAATCACCCTGGGTCTATACTCCCAGAGGGTTAAAGAATAGGAAAGCTATTAGGGGAGGGGATGGGATACGGAATTCTCATGGTTGGAATTGTACTCCTCTTATCCTATGGTTTTTGTCAGTGTTTCCATTTTATCAATAAAAATTAAAACTTCAGGTCATTTCTAAATATTTTCGAGATTTTATTTTCAA
Source organism: Erinaceus europaeus (assembly GCF_950295315.1). Lineage (NCBI taxonomy): Eukaryota > Metazoa > Chordata > Mammalia > Eulipotyphla > Erinaceidae > Erinaceus > Erinaceus europaeus. The sequence goes on along the minus strand of NC_080163.1, from coordinate 121,780,640 downwards.
CATTACTGTCAGTGCACACTTTGCATTTTGGAATATATATATTTTATGAAGATAGTTTTGTTTTTAGTGTATATGCATATATGCATATATATTACTAGAGCACTGGTCATATGACTTATGCAGGAGATTGAACCTGGAACATCCAACCCTCAGGCAAGAAATTCTTTCATATACCATTTTGCTATCCCCTCAGTACATTGTTACTGGTTACTTTTGAGTTGTTTGTAAGATTTCCTTGCAAGTCACTAAATTGTCAGCTCCATTAGAATAGTGGACCTGGGAGTCCAGTGGTAGTGCAGTGGGTTAAGGGCAGTAGTGCAGCAGGTCTCACAAGGACAGGCGTAAGGATCCCGGTTCGAGTCCCCGGCTTCCCACCTGCAGGGGAGTTGCTTCACAGTAGTGAAGCAGGTCTGCAGATGTCTATCTTTCCTCTCTGTCTCCCCTCCTCTCTCCATTTCTCTCTGTCCTATCCAACAACAACAACAATAAAACAACAAGGGCAACAAAAGGGAATAAATAAATATTAAAAAGATTTAAAAAACACTTCTCTTTAAAAAAAAATAGAGGACCTACCAATCATGAAGATGAACTCTTAGCAGGCCCGCATAATTATTGAATGAATGAATGAATGAATGAATGAGTGAAGAATTTGTGAATGATTCTCTATTGTAGAAGTCTGATCACATTGCTTTTTGTCAGCTTAATTCTTGTCTATCAGGTGTTGCTCCATTGGAGGCTTTGGTGGTATAGTGGTGAGCATAGCTGCATTCCAAATGCTGCTCCATGTGTCATGTTCTAATATCTTTTTTCAAGGGATCATTCCTTGGGATCATTACATTTCCCCTTTTTTGGGTTTCCTTATGTCCCATCCTATGCTTTCCTTTAATATATCTAACAGATGACAATGGAAGTAATGTTTGGTGCATGAGTCAGCAAAAAAGGGAATGGACCAGCTAAACCAAAGTGTTTGTCCCCTTGTAGCAGTTTTGCTTTTAAGTTTGGCGTACAACATCACCTGTTTCAAGAAGGTTTTGCCAAATTCACAGCATTCTTTGACAATTGATAGAAAAGGATATAAGTATTGTTTTTTCTGTTTGTAATTAAGAAATATGTTTACAGGTTCATAATTTATTTTGAGAAAAGAGTTTGGGATTCTGGCCCAGATATTTCATAGAACTGTAGTGGCAGCACTTTCTGGAAATATATAATTTGTATATTTTATGTGACCAGTGGCTCTTTTTTTTTTTTTAAATTTTTTTCCAGTACATTTTTGGAGATTTTAGCCCCGATGAATTCAATCAGTTTTTTGTGACTCCTCGCTCTTCTGTTGAGGTAAGACAGTACTTTGTTTTACTGGATAAATGTGTAGGTATAATTAATAGTTATGTTTACTTTTTTATTAACTATGTTGTTTTAAGATAATTGCAATATGCAGGAAAGTTCAGAGACAAATAAGAGAAATGCGTGACCCCACCAACAAGATTTAACATATCTTTATAGATAGCAAAAAATTTGCAGATAACTCTCGAGGCCATCACTGCATACTCCCCCCCCCCGCCCCCAAGGGTGAACCACTGGCTTCTGGTAAGAACAAGGTTTGAACCTGATGCTCAGTCTACCTCAGAGTTCATGTGCAGAGCCACTATACCATCTCAGTACTCTCCACTGTATATACTTCTTTCATCTCATTCTCCGTTCTCCCCAAAAATAATTGCTGAAAATTTTAAGTATTCTTTCCTGACTGGCTCCCCCCCCCCCCCCCATTTGTGTTCCACAAATGATTTCATGTGTATTCAGTAAGCTAACATCTAATTTTTTCTATGCTTGTTCTTAACTTTTAATGACCAAATATTATATCATTGCATAATTGACTGTATCACAACTTTTTAAAAACCATTTTGTCCTATTGAGGGATATTTAGGTCTTTAGTTCTCCCAGTATTTACAAAAAAGCTGCACTGAACACTAAAAAAAATGTTTCCTGGTACTCTGGTTCTCTCCAGCATATATTCCTTTCCTTTTTAAGATTTTATTTATTAATGAGAAAGATAGGGGAGAGAGAGAGAATGAACGAGAACCAGCATATGGTACATGTGCTGCTGGTGATGGAACTCAGGATCTCATGCTTGAGAGTCCAATGCTTTCTCCACTGCGACACCTCCTGAACCACTCCAGGACATATTTCTAGCAATGGACTTGCTAGCTTCTGCAAGCATCTTTATTTGCAGAAGTGGCTTTAGTATTTTTAAGCATCTTTAGTTTTTTGGTTTTTTTTACCTTTAGTTTCTTTTTTTAAACATCTTTAGTTTTACTAGTGAATGCTAATCTGCTTTCTAAGTGGTTCAAACAGTCTACATTCCTGTCACAAATTGTTTGATGTTAAAATTTCTATTTTGTTAATTATCATTGTAGGCCTGCTTAAACTTTTGTTAGTCTGATGGGTAAATACATTGTTTTAGCTCACATTACAAACTACCAAGTGTTATTTCATTGCTTTTTGTCTGGACAGTATAGATTTCTGTTTCAATGATTCATGCCTCATGGTTGTGTGTGTAATACATTTACTGTTTTTCTCATGGTTTCCACAGACCACTTTTTAAATGTATCTGTAAGAAGTACTTCCCTTTCTTGAAGTAATAAAGATAAACATTTATTTATTTAGCATTCAGGGTTATCGCTGGGGCTTGGTGCTTGCACTGCTCCTGGAGGCTGTTTTCTCCCTTTTGTTACCTTTGTTGTTTATTGTTGTTATTGCTATTATTGTTGTTGGATAGGACAGAGAGAAATGGAGAGAGGATGGGAAGACAGAGAGGGGGAGAGAAAGACACCTGCAGACCTGCTTCACCGCTTCTGAAGCGACCCCCCTGCAGGTAGGGAGTTGGGGACTCAAACCAGGATCTTTACACTGGTCATTGTGCTTTGTGCCACGTGTGCAAGTTTTAAGCTTTTGAAAAATTTCCACTTCAGTACATAACAGCAGAAATTGAGATGCTGATTTTTGTGTATGTGTGAGAGAATCTATGTGCCCACATCTCCATCTCTACCCTCCAATAGTGAGCTATTCTGGAACCACTTAGAGAGCTGGATTGTCCTGATTTTGTGTCCTCTGTACTGCCGGACCTTTTGCTTTATAAACTCTGCTTAATACCACATACTTTAATGACCACAGCTTTGTATTTGGACTGGTAGGGCCCACACCCCTTTCTTGTATTTATCCACAAATATTTTGTCAATTTTCCACCCCTAATTTCTGACCTGCATGTCATGAAAGCTCTATGAAAAATCTTACTGAATTTTCTGTTGGAATTGCATTCAATAATAAGTTTTTCTTATCATGACTGTGGTCTGTCTCCAGTTAGGTCTTTCATGTTTATTATTTGATTGATGGTTTTATTTAGTTTAAACTAAAAAACTTATCTGGACATTTAAAAATTTATATATCAAATATAAAAATTGTTGAAATTGTATAGAATGAAGCAGAAGTGTTACCAAGTAAAATCACAATTAACTTTTAATAAAGCTAACTTGCCATTTCGATTCCTTAATTTTAAATCCCTTAATACACTTAGTTCATTTTCTTAACTAAAATTGTTTGATAGGATTAAAACATGTAAGAAAGATTTATTGTTCTTTTCTCTTTCACTTTAGGACAAAAGAAAAAAATCAAAGAAACTAAAGCTTATATCAGGTTTCATTAAAAAAAAAATGAACAAAATCAGTTCAGTACCATCTTCTTGTCTTGTGCTCATTGATGTTAACAATTATGATTTTAAGTAATCTAAGGATCCAAACCAGGAAAAAGTGAAAGTTAAGTTTTAAATAATTTGCCTTTGAATCACAATCAAACAGGGTGGTACTTACTAGTAACACCATAGCTAATTGTGCTTTGTGACTAAGGTTTTTGTTACATGTTAAAAAAAACCAAAAACATTATGAGAGAGAAACCAGACAATGCTCTGGCATTTGTGGTGCCAGAGCTCAAACCCAGGGCTCCCATGCATACAGATGTCCTGCCCTCTACATGCCGAACTACTTTCTAGGCTAGTACTATTAAGATGTTGTGTTTACACACCAGACCACTGCTCAACTCTGGTTTATGTGGTGTGTGGGGGATGAGCCTGGAACCTTGGAGCCTCAAGCCAGAGAGTCTCTTTGCATAACCATTATGCTGTCTCCTCTGCCTGACTGTCAAGGTTTTAAGAATCAATAAAAGCTCAGCTTCTGTGTTTCCTAGCTTTCTGCATGTGTGTATGTCTTTTTGTAAGTGACAGAATGAAAACTCAAGTTTTCCGGTGATAGGAGAGTGGAAAGTGCACCATTTCCCACACTAGGCTCTTCACCTTGCTATTTAAATTAACCTGCCCCAAGACCACTTGGGGCAGTTACTTTCATTCCATTTTCCCCACTTTGCCCTGACCCTTATTTATTCACCATGCGAAATGTTAACAGCATAATTTTCAGGACACACATTCTTCACACATACATGATTGCGGGTTCATGCATTGCTGAATTTGCATCTCTGAGTGAAATTATATGTTTAGAACAGTTCTTGCATTGTTATTCTGTAGTATGTTCCTTTGTACAGACTAAGGGACATTTTACTAATGGCAGAGGTTTGTTGGTTATCCCACCAGTTGTTTTTTACAAGGTTAGTAAATGGGAATTAGTGTTTATAACATACTAATAGGAAGTGGTAGTCTGCTGTGTGGTCTGTTTCCAAATTATTCCACAATTATTTACTTGATTTTTGTAAGTTAGAAAACAAACCTATCAATATTTCTAGTTCCTTAAACTTAACAGATTTCCAACACTAGGGGGACACCCTTGTATCTTTGATAGATAAAGAGCAAGACTTCTGTGTCAGCAGTTTGCTTAACCTACTGTATAGTCAGAGTTGAAGAGAGACCAGATGAGGGCTCCCTCAGACTTGCCTGTCTGTTGTGTGTATCCTCCTGTGGAAGTGTGGCAGCTTTTGGTATTGCAGTCTTGAGGGGCACAGAGAGTGGTTTTCCACTCAGGGTGTAGGGCTTGGGTAGCCTTTCTCTGCACCCCAGAACTAACACACGTACCTGCTTGTGTCCACTCCACCAAAACTTCCTGAGCACAGGGGTGTCCGTCCCTACAAGGTGAAAATGAGTGCGACTCTCCAATCCTGACAGCAAAACATTTAATTCCCTTGGCATCACCTGCCTTTTCTGAGCTGTCCTTTGTTATTAACTAAGCAGGAAAGTGTGCTGAGTTAGTTGAAGTGCTAAACTTTTATCTCTGCTATGAGTGAATTAACTAAGTTAATTGGAGAAAATAGTCAAGGTAGCCAATAGTAAGAGACTCTCTGGGTGTCTCTGAACACACTTGGTTTCTGTTTGCCACCCTGACACTGGGAGTGATTCTGTTATGCTACATACCGTGAGCAGTATGTCAAAGTTAAAGCAGGAACCAAGCTTTAACTTCCTTATGGACCTTCTCTGTTGTCTGCAATAGGCTTGGTGTCAGTCTGTGCTGATGATACTGACATTAGTGATTTATTTTATTCATTCACTGGATAGAAAGAGAGAAATTGAGAAGGACAGGGGAGATAGAGATGGAGGGAGGGGAGATAGAGATAGAGAGAGAGAGACACTTGCAGTACTTGGGAAGCTTACTCCTGCTGCAGGTGAGGGCCTAGGGCTTGAACCTGGGTCTTTGCACACTGTAACGTATGTGTTGAACTGAATACACCCCCTTTGTAGTGACTTAAAAGATTTATTCTTGCTTGTTAATAAGAAACTGAGAAAGAGCTAGAACATCACTTGTGTGTGATGCTGGGGATTTAACTTTATGCTGTCAACCCATTGCTTTACCACCCTCTGTGCCACCCTTTGGTCCTGGGCTACTGACTTAGTAATTTGAACAAAAAAGACTGATAGTCATTGAGAGTCATTTACTAGTGGACAAAGTCACATGGCCATGGTGTTTGTGTGCAGTAACTAACATCCTAAAACTGTCACAGTTTTAGGAGTGCAAAACTATCACAGCATTTATTGTAATCTATAAGAGTTTTCTCACCTCACTTGTAGTAACAAAAGATAATTTGATCTGTAGGATATGTTTAATAATAAGTATTTAAAAGTGCTTTCATCTAGATTGTTTTCTTAAGTCAAGATAATTTAATTTTATTGGCTATTTGTAAAAATAAGGAGAAGAAGCATGAATAAAGAGTTTTAGTAAAGTATTACAATAATAAAATCACGCAGGATGTTAACATTATTTTGAATTAAAGTTTACTTTCTGATTCCCATGCAGCTTCCTCCATACAATGGGACAATTCTGTGTGGTGCACAGGCTGCCGATGAACTACTTGATGGTAAGCTAGTTTTCTCAGCGGCTTTCTGAAGTGAGTGCTCCTTTTGCTGACTGGGCAGGCTACCTGGAAGTGTCTGTTAACACTTTTAAGTTAACCTTTCCAAATTACTTGTGTTTTTTTTGTTTGTTTGTTTGTTTTTGTAAGCTATATTATATTTCATCTCAACATCTTGGCTTTATGTGCTTTTATTCTTTGGAGCAGGAGAGGGTGAAGGTGACTGGGACCTCTCAAGTATGATTTCATGAAAGATTGATTATTTATTTTAATTAGAGAGAAACACAGAAAGGCATACAGAGAGAGACCAGAGCACTGCTCAGCTTTGGCTTATGTTGGTGCTGGGAACTGAACCTGGAATTTCAGAGCTTCAGGCATGAAAGTCTTTTTTGCAGAACTATTATGCTGTCTCTCCGGTCCTTCATGAGGGTTTTTAGATTAACAAAATATTATTTGCTTTTTAATCTTTTGTTTTAATTCCTACCTCTGGAAATCTCCCATAGCTACCCAAAGAGTAGAAAATAAGTGTGAACATCTGTTTTTTCATGTCCCAAAATTAAATGTAAATTTATAGTTATTGTTTTAGCAAGTCACTTATTCAACCCAGTAGAGTGGCATAGCTTAAGCTTTCAGTGTTCAGGGAGAAAATAATGGCTGATATTTTAAATAATATCTGTAACTATGATTTTTTTTTCTTGGGGGGAGGTGTTATTTTTTAAAGTATGGGATACTTACAGTTTTCTCTTTCTACAGGACCAGAATACCAGAGGATTGAATTTGGTGTTAATGAAGTGATAGAAACCAATGATACTTTGCCGAGAACTCATAACTACAGTATTTCAAGCACATTGAATCCTCAGGCCCCAGAATTTATTCTTAGCTGCACAACTTCCAAAAAGACCCCTGATGACCTAGATAAAGATGTGAACTACAGCTCCATTGACTGCCAGTACCCAGACTCCAGCCTTGCTTTGGATAGCAGTTCTAATGTGGAGGTAGAAGTGTCGGAAAATGATGGCGTCTCGGGTGGTTTAGGACAAAGGGAGCGGAAAAAGAAGAAAAAACGGCCACCTGGATATTACAGTTACTTGAAAGATGGCAGTGAGGGTAGTGTTTCCACAGAAACCCTGGTCAATGGCCACGCCAATTCAGCAGTCCCGAACAGCATAGGCACAGAGGATGCTGAGTTGATGGGTGACATGCCTCCGTCAGTGTCACCCAGGACTTGTAGTAGCCCTCAGGACTCCATGGACTTTGTCAGTGACACTGTACCAGGAGGTTCTTTCTCTGAATCCATAGACAGCAATGGAAGGACTGCAGGGCAGCCTGAGGGCTGCCCAGGGGCTGCCTCTGAACAACCCTGCCTTCCTGCAGAGACTGGCAGGGACAGCCTGCTGAGGACAGCTGTGGCTCAGCCTTTCCTTGGGACCGATACTACTGAAAACCTTGGAGTTGCTAATGGACAAATACTTGAATCCTCAGAGGAGGACTCAGCTACTAATGGGGTAGAGTTCCACCCAGTGGAGAGTACTGACTTGGACCCAGCCAAAGCTGAGAGTGCTTCCCCTTCTGCTGAGGCTCAGGCCTTTGCAGTAGGGGCCGTGTCTGGCAGTCAACCTGCCAAATCCTGGGCCAGTCTGTTTCACGATTCTAAGCCCTCTTCCTCCTTACCTGTGGCCTCTGTGGAAACTAAGTGTTCTCCTCCTGCCACATCTCCCATTGTCTCTGAAAAGCAGGTTGAAGTCAAAGAAGGGCTTGTTCCAGTTTCAGAGGATCCTGTAGCCATAAAGATTGCAGGTATAGTTCAAAAGGTCCAGGTCGAATGTGAAGATGGGAATAAGCCTCATCACCTGAGGGATGAGAAGTTTGAGACAATTGAGGCTTTACAGATTGGTGGCATATTGTTACCTAGAGCAGTAGTAGTAGACTACCTGGGTGTTAATAGGAATTTCTGAAGAATGCTTGTGCCTTAGTTGTTACCTAGGAAAACAATACATGTGTACAACAGCAGGGAGAGTTTTGTCTTTTCATGTTAAGTGAGAAAAAAAAAAACTGTCTATTTCCATTCCTTTTATATTGATAAGTTTCTACTACCTGCCTTTTAGAGGAAATTTTGCTCAATTTTTGTTACAATAATGGCTTTTTCCTATCTGTTGCAGAGCTTTTGTTCACTCTGGTATAACAATCTTTAATATATATTCATTTCATACTGTTTCTTCACTCACTAATTTGGTTTGAGTGATATTTTAAATTACTATTTTTTAAGTTCTACTAAAGTTAGCTCTGGATATGAAAAGAAAATTGGTAATAGTTTGATGCAATAGTTTGTTATCAAGTGCTAAAGCTCAAAAACAGTCCTAATTCACAGTGGTAATATAAAGGAACATAATCAGCAGCAGCTTTAAAGTGGGAGTCAGAAAGGCCAGGGGTGTATATAGGTCAGTATATATCTAAGAAGCCAAAGCTGTTTCTATAAGTTTTGTTATACCAAGAAGTTGAGTTAAAAATATTTTTAGGGTAGTAGCGCAGCGGGTTAAGCATATGTGGTGCTAAACGCAAGGACGGGCGTAAGGATCCCGATTCGAGCCCCTGGCTCCCCACCTGCAGGGGAGTCGCTTCACAAGCAGTGAAGCAGGTCTTCAGATGTCTGTCTTTCTTTCCCCCTCTCTGTCTTCCCCATCTCTCTCCATTTCTCTCTGTCCTATCCAACAATGATGACATCAGTAACAACAATAGTAACTACAACAGTAAAACAAGGGCAACAAAAGAGAATAAATAAATATTTTAAAAAGAAAAGAAACCTTTAAAAAACATTTAAAATATTTAAAACATTCTAGTGACTGGGGCTGGGCAGAGGCTCCCCTGGTTGAGCACACACATTGCCATGTGCAAGGACCCAGGCTCAATCCACCTGTCACACAGGTATAAGCTACATAGGGCTAAAAGGGTGGTCTGGCAAGATTTGTAGAACCTGACTATCCTGTTAGATTTTTTTTTTTTTAAATTTATTTCTTTATTGGGGAATTAATGTTTTACATTCAATAGTAAATACAATAGTTTGTACATGCATAACATTCCCCAGTTTCCCATTTAACTGTTAGATGTTTTTTACACATGAATTATACTACCACTCACCCTCCCCATGCCTGTGCCCTGCGTAGCTTATACCTGTGTGATAAGTGGATGTAGAACCTGAGGAGTAGTACAGGTCACCTGGTGTGTGTTCCCTGGTCTTTGCTCTTAATTGGCTTTCCTAGGGGAGCCTCCTGCTAGTTTTTTCACTACATGATAAAAATAAAACCCCAGCTGTTTTCTAACAAGCCTAAATAGAAATATTTGCCATAACCATCAGTGCTAACCTCCACATATTTAATTGATCCCACATTCCTGTTTCCTAGGTCTTTAGCGTATGTCACCACTATCTAAGGAATAAGATCAGAAAGGAACAGGGCAGCTCTTACCAGAAAGATATTTGCACAGGAATGTGGTGAGCAAGTGATGAGAATGTTGGCATAGCCAATCATTTCAAGATTTGTTTGTTGGTTGATTGGGGCAGAGGGTGGGTTGAGAGAACCAGTGCTTCACTCTGGCATGTATGCTGCCAGGGGTCAACTCGGGACCTCATGCTTGTGAGTCCAATAATTTATCCACTGTGTTACATCCTGGGATGCAGTGAGGTATTTTAATTTATGAAATCATTAAGGGAGACCAGAATTGACCAGTGTCTCTTTTATTTTCCAATTCTGTGAACTTACTAGTTTACTTACATGAATATTGTACCAGAAAACTATTTTCAAGAATATTAGACTTTAAAAGGGAGCTATTTCTTTGTCTAATAAGTATCTAGAGTATCCTTTAGTCCATGTTTTTGCCTCTTAACACATGGCTACATCTCTTAGTGCTTTAATGTTTTGTTACTTGCAGTTATCAAGCAAACCACTAGGTGGTGCTAAGTACTGTCTTAAGTCCCTGAAAGCTTAACTTCATGCTTCTTAAAGTAAGCAAATCAGGAATCATGACCAGAGCTGCCATGATTCAAGGGCAGGGTGTATGTAGAGGCCAAGGGCTTATATTTAGCCTGTATGCATTGTCTCCTACATAATAGTGGCTTTTCATTTGGATGTATTCTTATCCAGAGGGTTCAGTGTTAAAATCTCAGGGTTTGCCAAACAGGTAGCTTAGTTATGAACACAGAAGGAGATGTGTTTTCTAGTGGAGCTTTATGCAGTTGGCTCTTGATATTTTTCATGGTTGCCATTTGAGAATTAGAAATGATTGTAAAAGAATTAACAAGATATAAATTCAGAGTACTTTTGATCACATAAAATCAAGTTTTCGCATCTAAAAATGTTGATGTGGAAAGGAAATTTCAAACTTGTATGTCTTTGGATATGTGCTTTATTGAAGTAATTTTTAGTCCTTGAGTAGCACATAAATTTGTTTCATTATTATTCATTAGATGCCATTCTTTGTTTTATCAGGGAAAAATCATAATTTATGAGATAGTTGCTTTCACATGGTCATGTCACTAACTTCTTGTATGTTTCTTCACTTTTTCAGAGTTATTGGAGAATGTAACCCTAGTACATAAACCAGTATCGTTGCAACCACGTGGGCTGATCAATAAAGGAAACTGGTGCTACATTAATGCTGTATCCTCCTCAGATGTGGGCCCCAGGGCTGACTGTCAGCAGTTTTCTCTTCTCTGGGTGTAGTTAGTTTAGTGCAGCTTCTACATTTTGAATAAAAAAAATGTGGCTGCTAAACTGTAGTCTCTTCTTATACATAGGATTTTTTTCTTGGTATCCTTCAACCCCAGATAACTTACTGATCTGTAAATGACAGACTCAGGCAAATTTTATTCTTAAAGCAGTCGAGAGTAACCATTTACAACAGCAAATTGTATTGTAGTTGATTTGCTGCTCTTGGTTGACTCAATTTCTTATAGGTGAACTGCTAATTTACTACCAGTAAACCCATACTTCTATATTGTCAACAGTATCCTCAAGATTATTTATCTTTTTGCGTGTTTACATATCCTAAGTCTTCTAGTATCTTTATTTGGTTTTACATGCTCTTGTTTTTAATATGATTTTTGGAATTGGGAGTGTGTTTTATTTCCTTTACACTTCTTTACTGCCAATGATTAGACACTGCAGGCATTGGTTGCTTGCCCTCCAATGTATCACCTGATGAAGTTCATCCCTCTCTATTCAAAAGTGCAGAGACCTTGTACTTCAACACCTATGATAGATAGCTTGTAAGTAAGATGCTCCAAATGTATTAAATAAGTTTTAAAAAATATAGCAAAGTTCTCGATTTCCTGCAAATGTATACTATGATTTAAAAATTTTATTGTTTATGACTTTATATAAAAGTTTACCAGAAATGGAATTTGAGTCTGTTTATGTGTTCTTTAGATTCAATTAACTCTTAACATTTTCTAGATTTTATCACTTCAAGTATACTAAATATTTACATAGAAAATATTTAAGAACTGACTAGCTGTTATAGGACTGGTTACCTAAAATTTACTTCTTTATATAAATTACTGTGCTACTCAGCTATTCAGGTTCTTTAGTAAATTGTGCCTTTTTTTTTTTAATGTGCCACTTAACATTTTTCCCCCCCTCTGTGTTTAGTGTTCGACTAATGAATGAGTTTACTAATATGCCGGTACCTCCAAAATCCAGGCAAGGTGAGTACAAATGAGGGCTACTGGCATGCTATTACATGCTGGGAACTATAAAATCAGGCTAATTGTCTTGGGGTGGAAAAGTGTGTGTGTGTATTTTTAGGTACTGTACTTAAATTGTTCTGTTTGGGGTGTTCTGATAATTTTACTTTCCATCATTTAAGACTTTAATTGTGAAAGTTCATGTTATGCTTATATTGCAGCTCTTGGAGACAAAATCATGAGGGATATTCGCCCTGGAGCTGCCTTTGAGCCCACTTACATTTATAGACTCCTGACTGTTATCAAGTCAAGCCTGTCTGAAAAGGTTTGGGACAACTCTAATGTGGTTAAAGTGTTGCCTTTGCTGTGATTTGTAGGTTTAGTTCATTGTTTGGATGAAGTTAAGAATGTGATATAATCAAGAGTCATTCAAGTCCTTAACTGTACACTAATTACTTTGGCAGGTCTGTCTGAGTGTTAGTTACTTAACCCTCTGAGTTAAGTTTGACTCTTACATCCTTGTTACAGTTGAGAAAAGTAGAAGCACTAGACAAGGCTTCATAGCTAAGAAATGGCAGAGTCTGGTGTCAGGGCCAGCTGCCTAACCATATTCGATACTGCCTTTCAGGTAGATTAGGAGAGATAGGTCTGAAAAAGTGGCAGCTTTCAGAATAGCTGCTGTCTTCATCATACATACACTCACCTCATGTCCATACCTTTCTGATCTCCCACTTTTTCTCTTATGATTTATTGCTAAAGGCATGGACCAAAGACCAAGACTTCTGACTACTGTTGAGTGAAGCAGGAATGCTTTACATAGTTCAGGTTATTCCCAAACTGCCTTACAGAGTTAGTGATGAATCAGTGCGACCATTTGAAATGATACGTAGGGGAATTATTTTTTAAAGATTTTATTTATTTATGAGAAAGATAGGAGAGAGAGAGCCAGACATCACTGGTACATGTGCTGCTGGGGATCGAACTCAGGACCTCATGCTTAGAGTCCAGTGCCTTAGCCACTGTGCCACCTCCCGGACCACCATAGGGAAACTATTTAGAGAAAAGAATTGAGAAGATTCCATTACAAGTGAGTAAAGTAATATTCAAGCCATTGTGTTTTGAAGAAGGATGAATTCCCAGAACAGTGCTGGCAGGACTCCTTCAGCAGCTTTTTAACTATTTATGATGTTGCATTTGGTGTTAGCTTGAAAGTAATGTGTTAAGGAGGCAGAAATGAAATAAAATGGGCCCTTTGCCCTCAAAGAACTCACTATCAGGAGGAAAATAGGCTACAGAATTCAGGAAAAAGATAAAAGAAATGCTAAGATAAATTCATTTCAACAGTGTTGGATGCCAGGGGAGGGCAACCCAGCTAAGTTGGAAACAGATAAAAGTGGTAAGACTTGGATTTTCCTTACTACAGTCTCTATAGGAATCTAATCAGGTTGGTTCATGGACCTAAATTCTTTTGAATTTACCTTAACATTGGTTGTGTGGTAATCTCCACAGACACACTCAGGCTAGATAATTTTCTTGGAAAGCTCACTGTTTTCCTTATGGTGCTACTGTGTAAGAAAGTGCAAGGAACGATACAGCAAGTTAGCATAGGAAAACACAGGGAACCTGGGAGATTTCTAACATTTTTACGTGGTTGCACTTACTCTTCCAGCAGGAAATTATGTCAGTGAAGAGTGCCTGTTATCTACTTGGTAGCCAAAGGTTTCATTAAGTGCTTATCGTGTTATATAGATATTTAACATAAAATAACTGTTTGTATACTTTAGGCACAGTTCCTTATCTATTCTGAAAATTGTTTTATCCCTCCTCAAATCCAAATTCCCAGGGACCAGCCAAGGAACAGCCCAGCAATCAGATCCAGCAACTTAGGCCTGTTGTCTTAACTGTTGTCGTAACTCTTTTCTGCACCAACAAGCTTGTAACACACCCAACACTAGACAGCTGTTCACTGCTACAGTTCCATTTGAAGCTAACAAGAATTTCCATTCCCTTCAATATGTGATACTGTTCCAGAAAATTAAAATATGAACTAACCCGGATTAGTTATTTTTAAAAATCGGTGTCCAGTTATAAAGCATATAGGTGGCCATATAACTTCTCTCTGATTTTGCTGATATGTGTATAAAACAATGATAACAATCGCTTTCATATATAATTTGTGTCTTTCCCCCTCTAGTTCCCCATCAACAATAAAAGAGTCTTTGTGAATGACTACTAGGGTCATGTGCAGTGAGGTGGCCCAGAAATTCTAATGCTTCTTCTATTTCATCTAAAGAGAATAAATGCAACTAACATATATATTTGTAGGAAATTCTCACTAGATGGAGTGTTTAGTTCCATCTTCCACCCAGCTATCTGAAAGAAAACACCATTTTTCTGAGAACTACTGAGTCTTGCTGAAAATTGACAAGGATGGGGGTAGGGCTGTAGCACAGCAGGTTAAGCGCACATGACGTGAAACTCGAGGACGGCTCTAGGATCCCGGTTCGAGCCCCCGGCTCCCCACCTGCAGAGGAGTCACTTCATAGGCAGTGAAGCGGTTCTGCAGGTGTCTTTCTCTCCCCTTCTCTGTCTTCCCCTCCTTTCTCCGTTTCTCTCTGTCCTATCCAGCAACAACATCAATAACAACAATAATAGTAACCACAACAATGACCAAAAAAAGGGGCAACAAAAGAAAATTGACAAGGATGCATAGTTTGAATATGCAGATTTTGCTTCCTGCAGGTCTTGGATAGTAATGTGGTCATGTTCACTATTCAGGGTCGACAAGAGGATGCTGAGGAATACTTGGGTTTCATTCTAAATGGACTTCATGAAGAAATGTTAAACCTAAAGAAACTTCTCTCACCAAATAATGAAAGTAGGTTACAACACATGTACTTATCAGAATGTATGAGAACATTTTCTTAAGAGTTAAAATATTTTAAATTATTTTTTTTTAACGAAAGAGATGAAAACAGACTAGAGCACTGCTCCAGCTTTGGTTTATATTAATGTTGGAGATTATACCTAGGACTTCAGAGCCCCAGACAGTTCTTCTCATTACCATTAAATAAGAGCTGGCAGAACAGCACATTGCTTTGCCATGTATGTAACTTAGGTTAAACCCAACCCCCGCCACAATGAAGGACGCTTCAGTACTGTGGTTTCCTTTCCTTTCTGTCTCGTGTGTGTGTGTGTGTGTGTGTGTGTGTGTGTGTGAGAGAGAGAGAGAGAGAGAGAGATGGAGAAAGAGAGAGTGAGTGAGTGAAGGGGAGGAAATAAGATAAAACAAGCAAGTCAACAAAACAGCAAATTATTTTTAAGCAGATATTGCTTTACCCCACCTCCTCACATTCCCAATCTGTATAATGGCTGGATTTTCTGACAATTGTTAACATGTTGTCAGTGTTTTTTCTTTCTACACAAATGTGCACAGGCATGTATTGTTTTCTCGAATGACTCAAAACTGCAGATGTCATTGCATTCACAGATGCTGAAGCATGCGTCTCCTGAGGACAATGATAATCCTCTGTATAAACAAAGCACCTTATCAGATGAAGAAAACTGACTGTAACTGCACAGTAATACATACTTCCTGAGCTGTCATCATAGTTCTTCAATGTCTCCAAAATGTCTTTAGCAACTTATGCAAGCAGGAGTTGGGATCACTCCTGTTGTGTTTGATTGCTATTTCTCTTACTGTAGAACACACCCTAATTTTATTTTTGCGCATAATTACAAATCTGTGTAGCTGCTGGTTCGTTGTAAATAGTAGCCTAAATAGACCATCTCCTTTTCAGAATTTACTATTTCCAATGGACCCCAAAGCCACTCAGTAAATGAAGAAGAGCCAGAAGAACAAGGCGAAGGAAGTGAGGACGAATGGGAGCAAGTGGGCCCCAGAAATAAAACTTCAGTCACTCGCCAGGCGGATTTTGTCCAGACCCCAATCACTGGCATTTTTGGTGGACACATAAGGTTTATGCTTTTCTGGAATAATTTAGTGTTTGTCTTTTTTAGGGGTTTGATAAGGGAAGGGTGGACAGGTATGAGACTTGTCCCAAGGAAGTTTGAAGTTTGCCTTCATACTCTGTGCTCCTATTACATATCTCTCTCCCTCCCCGCCCCCCTCCTCCCTCCCTCCCCCTCCAGCGCACTGCTCAGCTCTGGCTTTTGGTGGTACAGGAGATTGAACCTGGGACTTCAGAGCCTCAGGGATGAGAGTCTCTTTGTATAACCATTATGCTGTCTACCCCCTCCCCTTTTGTACTTCTTGATGCCTTTTTCCCTGATCTTCTCCCTGATCCCCAAACAGTCACCTCCCTGTCATGGGTCTCCAAACATCCTGTGAACACTACAGTGAGCTCCTTGCTTCCTTCACCCACACTACATTCCCTTACTCTGATGCACATAGCTAGGCAAAAGGAGAAAAACTAATGGAAAAGCATATTTGGTTAGAAGAAGAAATTCAGGTATCTGGGAAGAACCAGTTGAACTCTAACATTAAGGGAACATAGCAGGAGGTTCTTAGAGGGACAGAGGACGTGTGGCCAAGGCTAGGATCCTTGAGAACTACTTCTGCCACCGTTAAGCCAGCAGCTTTTGTTCATCCACAGGATCCTTCTGAAAGGTTTCTATTTACTTATATAACTGCCTTTCTGATCTGCTGGGATATGGTTGTGAGTAAAGCTTGTACAGTCTCTGGAGTCAGAGAGGAGCTCAGTAGAGTTCCACTTCTCCCTGAAGGCCTCAAAGCTTAACCAGCAAGGCTGGTTTCAGTGAGATTGTAGCCTTCATTCTTATAGAGAAGCAGCCCTGGTTACTATGTAACTGTAAGAAGTAACACTGTTCAGGACATTGAGAGTTGGCTCCATTATTCTTAAACTGAGCTACTTTGACAGGCAGCTAATCTCAGAAATTCTGCTAGCTGCCTCACAAGCTCATCACTGATGCCATACAGCTCTTGATTTTGAAACTAGTTGTACCACACCATGTGACCTTGAACAAATCATTTTTGTGCTATAGACTTTTAGCTAGCTCCTACATGCTCCACTTCTATTACGAAATCTCAGCATTATGCACATGTTCCAGGAATGCCCAGGCCAGGCCTCAACCACTACTGCTTAATTTGTTTTCACCTGATTGGATTTTTCAGAATGAGTTGTGCCGGGAGAGCAGACTATAATGCTCTCAGCTGCTCCTTAGTCCAGCAGCTGGGTGTTAGCAATTGTAGATTGCTCTCTTAGAGATGTGACTACGGTTGAAGGACTAGCTCAGATGAAAGTGCCATTAAGAAACAAACAAAAACAGGTAGAATGCCAGAAAGGCATGGCCTCTGATAGCCACCAACCCAAAGATCCCAACTTTACCTAAGAATAACCAGGTAAAAACCAGATATACTTTGTTTTTTGTTTAATATTTTATTTTTGAGAGAGAGAGAGAAACAACAGAGCACTGCTGAGCTCTAGCTTATGATGGTGCAGGGGCTTGAACCTGGGACTTTGGAGCCTCAGGTATGAGAGTCTATTTGTATAATCATTATGCTATTTCACCTGCCCAAAATCAGATATACTGTGGATAAATTGCTAGATTGACTCATGACCCTGTCATGGTCCCAAACCTTTGTGGGTTCTTTGTGTTAAAGTTAGTTATAGGTATTTTGTTTTGAATGATGATAAATTATTTTATCATGAACTATACTGTATGTACAAATGACTATACTATAAACTATTAATCCCCCAATAAAGTTAAGATAAATCAAAGATAAGGTATTCTTTGAATGTAGAAATTATTCCTATGGGTAGCAGCCATCTCTTTTATTAATTTTCTTAGCAATTTGATATTGATTTACAAATTTGCATGTTCAACAGGGGTATAATTCCACACCATTCCCACCACCAGAGTTTCGAATCTGAAGTCGCTCCATTGCAAACCACCACAGTTCTCACAGGGTTGCAGATAGGGGTTAACTGTCATCTCTACAACTACCTGTCTATATGTGTACATATTTGCTCCCCTTTTCTTCCAGGTCCAATCCTCTCTTCCCCTCCAGGCCACACATAACCCTATTACTACATTCAAATATTTCTCTCTTTTTCACCCCCTCTGTCTGGGACCTGATAGAGCTGGAATTCAGAGCCCTCTTGTCCTCTTCCTCCTATTACTTCTCCCCCACTGGGAGTATGGATCAAAGCTGTCTTGGGGGTGCAGAAGGTAGGAGTTCTGGCTTCTGTAATTGATTCTCTGCTGAAATTGGGTGTTAGCAGGTCAATCCATACCCCCAGCCTGTTTCTGTCTTTCCTTAATGAGGTAGGGCTCTGGAGAGGTGAGGTTCCAGGACTCATTGGTGAGGTTGTCTGCAACTTAGTGTCTGGAAGGTGGCAGGACATAAAATGAGACAAAATGGTTAATGAATAGGAACCAAAAAGTAGGAACAGGGCAGATGAGATTGGGACTCTTAGGGCAGAAGAAAGCTCAGATCCATTTTAGGCTGTTTCTAGGGGTCTACAACCATGGTAGTTTTTACTTGACTGATAGCTTAGCATAAAGTTGGATAAAATCATTGTCTGAGAAGATTGTGTCAGAATAGAGAAAAGGACTAGAGTTGGATTAGGGCAGAGAGTAGCTCCCATTCTTGAAAAAATTCTGTGGATAGAATTAACTTATCTCCATCCACCCGATCCAGGGCATGCATATATATATATATATATATATATATATATATATATATATATTTAGTACCAGAGCCTGTGTAACCTCTAAGCCCCTATTGGTTTGAGTTCATCCGTAGCTCATGATCACAACTGGGAACATTGCAGGCAGTAGCAGCCATCTTTAAGCATAGTTCTTTATTTAGATCAGTTAAAATATTTTTTCTTAAACTTGTTTCTTTTTCCCCAGCTTCCCCCTCCAAAAAAAAAAAAAAAAAAAAAAAAAAGGCCAACATCTTCCTCTTCCAAGACCTTTCCTGCCTTATCTTTGCTTATCTTTGGTCTAATCCAAGCCCTCTTGAGTCAAATGATCACTTCTTGATCTCGATATCTATCTATCTATCTATCTCCCCCTTCTCTCTCTCTCTCTCTGTTTAGTGACTTGATCCCCACTGTTCTGCTCTGGAGCCATGGAAATGGTTATGATTATCACTGCTAAATCTTTGCACCTTAAAAGTGTGAAGAGCTACTTTTTTAGATTGTGCTGGGCTCACAACTAATGGAAACTGTAACCTGGGCAGAATAGCATCAGCTTTGAAAGTTTTCACTTTTGACTCCTTTTGTAAATGAATCGCTCAGACTGCAGAAATAGAATCACTGCTGAACTAGAATGTTTCCCAGTTGAGGCTAAAAGAGATGGTCCAGTCTTCACTCAGAAAAACTTAGAAAAAGAAAAATGAAATGAAAAAAACAGCTAAACAAGGTTAAGCTGGCTCCCTCCTTTCTTGGGGTGGTAGCTTTGCTTCCTGGAATGTTAACTGTTTTTTATTACACACACCCTATTTCTCTTCTTTTGTAAGTTTTTATAGGGGAAAATGCCATAAAAATTCTGTTTACCTTGGGGCTTCCTCTGTTTTACTAGAGTAGGCCTAGATACTTGGAGAAAATGAATAGTCAGCATTTTGAGGCTGTGGCAAGATAGTCACACTCACTGTGTATTGAGAACTTGTGGAGTTGAAGGATTTGAAAGATGAGATGTATTTTCTTCTAGAACACTTGAGCTGAGAAAATGATTTAGTTGCTAGAAATACTTAGTATGCAGCATTCAGCTGAGTTATTTTTATTTTTATTTATTTATTTATTTTTTAATTTTTTTTTTATTTAAGAAAGGATTAATTAACAAAACCATAGGGTAGGAGGGGTACAACTCCACACAATTCCCACCGCCCAATCTCCATATCCCACCCCCTCCCCAGTAGCTTTCCCATTCTCTATCCCTCTGGGAGCATGGACCCAGGGTCATTGAGGGTTTCAGAAGGTAGAAGGTCTGGCTTCTGTAATTGCTTCCCCGCTGAACATGGGTGTTGACTGGTCGGTCCATACTCCCAGTCTGCCTCTCTCTTTCCCTAGTAGGGTGGGTCTCTGGGGAAGCTGAGCTCCAGGACACATTGATGGGGTCTTCAATCCAGGGAAGTCTGGCTAGCTGAGTTATTTTTAAATTTAGTATATTTTTGGCTTTTCTGTTTTCTGGTTTTCTGAAAGTAATACTGAATAATTTTCTTTTTGGTGTTTATTCTTCTGTTGAATAATATTGGGGAAAGTGGAAAAGAGTGGTCTCTTCAGTTTTTTGTTTTTATTTTCAATTCTCAGGTCTGTGGTTTACCAGCAGAGTTCAAAAGAATCTGCCACTTTGCAGCCATTTTTCACATTGCAGCTGGATATCCAGTCTGACAAGATTCGCACAGTCCAGGATGCATTGGAAAGCTTGGTGGCAAGAGAATCTGTCCAAGGTTACACCACAAAAACCAGACAAGAGGTATATTCACAGTTGATCTTGAAAAGCCAAGGCACTCTGGTGTGAGAAGGACACAGGATTAGGAGGAGAAATGGATTTGAGCTCTGCCTCTTAAATCAGTGACTTAGCTTTTCTATACGGAACATTTTCCCACTTTCAGAACGCAGTAGTTGAAAGGGATGATCCCAATAACTTCCTTTAACTTAAATCAGCGTAACACAAGGTGCAACACAACATGCAGTCTTTGGGGTTATTTATCCTGTGTTATATTAAATCTTCTGGCAGTCTGATCACAACTCACTACCACTTCTAAATGAGCTGAATAGCTTATTTGCATCACTGATACAACACAGCACAATTGCATGAAGTTAGTATAAATAGAGGTTCTATTATTTGCTTATGGAGGGGGGGCACACACCAAAGCATTGCTCTCGCACATGTGATGCTAGGGATCAAACTTGGGACCTCATGCTTGAGAGACTAATGCTTTATCCACTGCACCACCTCCCTTGTTGCTTAAAGAGATTCTAAACATACCTTTTTTATTTGGTTATAGATCTTCAAGGACATTGAAAAACATAAAGTAATTGTTCTGATGGCTATTACCCTTTAGCTTGGTCTGGAAAAGACAGTCTTTCAGTACTTACAAGTCAAGCGAAGCACATTATTGCTCAGTGGGGTGCTTATCAGCCTAGCCAGGAGATATGGATAACGTTCCACTCTTTGGGGGCTCATCAGCTCGTATTACCCAGATGTGCCCTTTTATGCCTGTTTGATATTGGGCTGTTAGAAAAGTCATGATGCATTTTTGCATAGAAAAGTTCGTTATGACATTCCCAATAACCCAGTATATTTTATAGTAGAAGATGCTTTCTCTGTTGTATACCCTTGATTATGGCAGCAAGAATAGACTCTGCTCTGAGGGATGGGTGAGGAGAGGCTTCAACTTGTCTTTGGACTACCAAGGAAGGAAAGCTTCCATTATGAAGTGTCTGTTCCTCCTTCTTTTTTGTTCCTGTTGCAATGAAATGTAGATGTTGGGGAGGAAATAAGGTGGAACTTTGATTTGGGTTGACCTAGAGGAGTTGCTGGTCTATTGTTTGAGAATGTTGGAAGGGGGGGGGGGAGATATATTGGGTCATTGGAAAAGCCATGGTGTATTTTTTCCTGTTTTTCTATACAAAAAAAAAAAAGCATCAGGACTTTCCCAGCAATCCAGTATTACAAATAACAGTTGAGGAAATGACTCAAAGAAGTGGCATTAGTGGAGCCTCAAAGATGAAAAAGAACGATGCTCACTGTTCTAGTTCTGTGATTGTGGACAGTACATAATTAGATAAGACAGAATAGTCAGAAAAGCAGATGTTTAAGGATTAGTCAGGGATATCTGTAAAGAGCAAATAGCACATTTTTGGAATGTGTTTTTTTTTTTTTAATTTATTTTTATTAGCAATTGCTCAGCTCAAGCTATTGGTGATGCCAGGGAACAAACCTAGAACTCTTACATGCAGGCTGTGTAATTCTATGTTACCATCCCAGCCTTTAGATGTGATTTTTTTTTTTTAAAGTTTACTTTTAAAAAATCAATTATATTGTGATTTTGGGCCAGATGCCCTTTTCCCCCTTCCCAGTGGGAATACACAAATTCCATGGGAAAATAGGACTATATAGGAAATGTTCTAATCTTGTTAAATGATTAGAAAGTACCTTGATTTGTCTGGAAATTAAAAATACACATTTAAGAATTTCAGACTAGCTACTGAAGGACTGCTAGAAAGTTTGGACAGAAGCTCATAGAAATCTCCCAAGGGCAGTCTGGCAGTAGCACAGTGGGTTAAGCACTGGTGGCATAAAGCACAAGGACAGGAGTAAGGGTCCTTGCTCGAGCCCCTGGCTCCCCACCTGCAGGGGAGTCGCTTCACAGGCGGTGAAGCAGGTCTGCAGGTGTCTGTCTTTCTCTCCCCCTCTCTGTTTTCCCCATCTCTCTCCATTTCTCTCTGTCCTATCCAATAACAATGGTATAAATAACAACAATAAAAACTACAACAATAAAACAAGGGAAATAAATAAAAAGAAATCTCCCAGAGACCCTTGAGCATAGGTCTCTCAAATTGCAAGTGAGGGTTCTGGGATCTTTAGGCATTATCTCTGGGTTTGATTGTTGAGTTTTCATACTTTGCACTCAACTCACAAGTTCTAGGGGCACTGAAAAGACACATAGAGAACTACTGGTGGCTTCCATTCCTGGGCTCCTAATCCAGGACATAGAAGGCTCCATAGGTTTAATAAACCCAGACTATGGCCACTCCTGTGATACCTTCCCAAAGTTCCTTAAATATCCCTAATCATATCCATATATACATCTGCAAAGGATCCCTTAGTCTTCTCTATATAAATCAAGGAAGAGCAGAAGTTTACTAATACAGAGAACAGTCAAAGAAATTTAGAGTTGTTTGTAAAGTTACTTTTTTGTTTGTTTTTTAACTAGAGCACTGGTCAACTCTAGCTTATGGTGGTGTTGGAGATTGAATCTGGGAGCCTCAGGCATGAAAATCTTTTTGCATAACCCTTATGCTACCTCAGCAGTTCCTTGAAGTTTCATTTTAATGAAAAGCAATGTTAATTATCTGTGAAAGCAATGAAGGGCATATTAAGTTGCTAAACCTGAAACTTATTAAGCTAATAATTAGAGTGAATAGCTTTAGGGACATTTAAAATACTTAATTCAAAGCTTATTGGTCTCCATTTTATCAATGCTAGGAAGTTATTTTAAAAACAAATGAACACACATATAACAAAAGGCATTATGAAGCTAACTTTTGCCCTTTTTTTTTATTATCTTTATTCATTGGATAGAGACAGCCAGAAATCAAGAGGGAGGGGAATAATAGGGAGAGAGACAAAGAGACACCTGCAGCCCTCCTTCACCACTCATAAAGCTTCCCCCCTGCAGGTAGGGACCAGGGGTTTGAACCTGGGTCCTTGCTCGTTGTAATACATGCGCTCAACCAGGTGTGCCACCACCCGACCCCCAGCTTTTGCCTTTTTATGTATATTAATATGACAAAACAGTGTCAACTGGAATTAACAGATGGGCTGACCCAATTTATAGGAAACACTTCTCTAAAAAGAATTTAGCTTTCTAAAAATGAGAACATTCTAAGAACCACTGTCAGAGATTGTAAGGAGTGGAAATTAGAGGAGGTCACTAGGAGAAAGTGGTGATGGCATTTGCTCCTTGAGTGAGATGAACTGTATGTCCTGCTGTTTTGTGTCTTAGGTTGAGATAAGTCGGAGAGTGACTCTGGAAAAACTCCCTCCTGTTCTTGTGCTGCACCTAAAACGATTTGTTTATGAGAAGGCTGGCGGATGCCAGAAGCTTATCAAAAACATTGAGTATCCTGTAGACTTGGAAATTAGTAAAGGTAAGAAGTTGGGGCCGGGCACTGGCATTCCTGGTTAAGTGCACATAGTATGAAGAGCGAGACCCTGCTTGAGGATCCTGGTTCAAACCTCCAGCTCCCTACCTGCAGGGGGGTCATTTCACAACCAGTGAAGCAGGTGTACAGATGTCTATCTCTCCCCCTCTCTCGATTTCTCTCTGTCCTATCCAATAAATCGAAAAAATGACATCAATAACTACAACAATAAAAAACAAGGACAACAAAAGGGGAAATAAATAAATATAAATAAAAAAGGAACAAAAAAAGAAGACACCTACAGCACTGCTTCACCACTCACAAGGCTTCCCCCCTGCAGGTGGGGAGTGGGAGTTTGAATCCGGGTCCTCAAACATTGTAACGTGTGCTCAACCCAGTGAGCCACCAACCAGCTCCCGTTTGCTTTTCTTAATCATTTTATGGGATGGGGTAATGATTTATGTTGTTGACACTTTGGGATGGGGGGTGCAGTCAGCTGTTATTTTACACCGTGACACTTATGTCTTCAGTTTGTTCTCAGGAGCTGCCACTTCTAGGTGGGTGGGTTTATCGTTTCCCCCTCCTTTTCAACCTCTCTTTCACATGCACTATTTTTCTAGTCCTAGGAAAGAAATACAGCTAAGAATCATATACTGTAGCATCCCTCCCATTTTGCTTTGGCTATCCCCAGACATAGTCCAACATGGTGGCCATTGATCCTCTCAGTTTTTCCATCACTTCTCCAAAACCATCTGTACTGGCCATGTATTTCTCTCCACAAAATTTTTATGTGCATGCACTTTCTTATGTGCATTTCTTTATCAACTGCAACTCACATGCATTATAGAAAGAGAATGTTATTGGAGACAGGAGGACCCTGTTATGTCATGGTAGGCTCAGAGAAGGGGCTAGTATTGGCTGCCCTGAGACTCCTGTCTTGGGATGTAGGTTCATCTGCAGAGGGGGACCTGCACACATTGAGAATAGGACTTTCAGATGGAGTAGCTGCCATACCTTCTCCTTGGAGAAGCCATTATTCTTGCGAAGTGAAGTTTGTTGTCTGTCTCACATGTTTAATAAAAATATTTTAATACTTAGGTTTCTGGGCCTGTTTACATCATTAAGTGGGAAGCCTTTCCCATTCGTTGTTTATGAATATCAGCTTTTATGGGGTTTCTGGCGTGAGCTTATTAATGGGCTCAGTATATCGGTTGCTCTCTTATTTTGGTCATGTTTAGAACCTCTTATAGGTCTGCTGTCCCTAGGCAGACTCTGCCACTGTGGACCCACCTATTCCAATCTGTGTGTGTGTGTGTGTGTGTGTGTGTGTGTGTACGTGTGTGTGTGTGTGTGTACGTGTGTGTGTGTGTGTGTGTACGTGTGTGTGTACACACGTACACAGAGGGAACTTCAGCACTTCTCCATTTGTGGAGCCCCCTTAGTGCTCTGTTACTCCTGTGTGCTGTTGAAGTTTGAGTCTGAGGCTTTGCACAGGTAAGATGCACCTCCCGTTGGCTGTGTATGTCAGCAGGTTGAACAGCTCATTTTCCTCAGGGCTTATTATCATGAATATAGGGTAGCTTACTTGTGGGACTGTGCTATTCGTGATCTTTCTGTAAGTGCCTTTAGAGATAGGAACTGTTGTTTTGTTTTTCAGAACTGCTTTCTCCAGGGGTTAAAAATAAGAATTTTAAATGCCACAGAACCTATAGGCTATTTGCAGGTAAGTAATTTAGCACATTGTTTTCTTATTAAAGCCATGATAAGAAGGTTCATACTCAGGCATGGTTTGTTTCATTTATTTATTTTCTGTTTTATTGGCTAAGACAGAGAGAAATTGAGAGGGGAGGGGATGATAGACACCTTCAGATCTGCTTCACTGCTTGTGAAGTGATCTCCCTGTAGGTGGGGAGCTAGGGGCTTGAACCGCATGTCCTTGTGTTTTGTACCATGCACGATCAACCCAGTGCACCACCACCACCACCCGGCAGTTTTATTGTAATGTTACCTACCTATAGAAAATAGATCATGCTGACATGCCATGATTCAGGAGATCATTTGGAAATGTGTTTCACCTGAAACTTGATGTTTGGAATTGGAAGAATACATCTTGGCTGTAAGTTGAGTCAACATTGAGACCTTATTTGTTAAACTAAAGAGTTCTGGCAGTTTGCGAATATCTCCTTCCTCTGTATGGTGATGGCACCTGTGAGTGATGGGACTGCAAAATGATCCTGGCATATAGGTGCCCAGCCAGGCTGGTAGCCCACTGCATGTACTTCCACTTTGGGCTCTGTCTGGTGTGTGGAGAGGTAGCATACCTCTTGCAAGGGGGGCAGTGCCACAGAACATTCTCGAAACTGGGGATTCAGAACCTGTCTAATAAACTTGAGTCCTCTGTTCTTTCTCTTTTAGAACGTGAAAAAAGTCTCTTATGTCTTTGACCTTTAATTTCTTTTGATAGATGCTATTTGCTTTTCCGGTTGTTTTTTGTAGCCATTTTTAGTTTTTCTCATTTCTTCTGTGATAGCGTTTGGTGGGAGTGTTTGTGATTTAAATTTAAAGTAGCATTGCTGTTATTTGCCTTCACATCTTTCTGTCTCCAAGATTTTTTTTTTTTTTTGGTCTTACCCCCCCCCCCCGACCCCCCCAGTTTATCGCTAGGGCTTGGTGCCTGCACTACAAATCCACTAAGCTAGTATCTCTGAAAGAGATACTATCCTCATTTAAAAACTATATCAGAAAGGGACTAGCACTGAGCTCAGCATTTGACGTGCCAGAATTTGAACCCATACTCAAGTTTTCACCCCTCTTATTGAGTCACCTCTAGCTGCACCATCCACATTTTTATGAAAGAATATGCTGAGACTCAGGAGAAACATGACCACTTTGACCTAAGTAGTTGAGCAGGGATTTTATTTCCTCTCTCCTCAGGACTGTCCTGACCTTGAGTTTAGGTTATTGAATTCTGGATGTGAGTCAGGTTCCTGTGCCAGAAGGTGCTTTTAAAATTAATTAATTAATTGGCGAGACGACCAGTTGAGAGGGAAGGGGGTGATAGAGAGAGACAAACTGCAGCACTGCTTCACTGCTTACAAAGCTTTTCCCCCCTGCAACTGGGGGGACCAGAGGCTTGAATCCCCGTCCTTCTGCATTGTAACATGTATGCTCAACCAGGTGTACCACCACTTGGATCCTGACAGTCTTTTCTTCAACCTGATGAAAAATGTCCTTTGTGTCCTCTCCATTAAGTCAGTCAATACCAGTTCTTCCTAACCTACGCAAAATAAGACACAATGGCACTACCCCCCGCCACCCCCAAGCATCTCCAGATCTTTCCTTGCACTGCTTGGGATGGAAACCCATCTGCAACCTGCCCCCTCTAGACTACAGGGGGGCTTGGGCTCTTCAGAGGGGAAGGCTGAAGGCCAGTGTCTGGGAATTCCTAGTCTTGGAGGAGCTCCAGGGTGAGGGCATGCTTTGCCACCCATCATCCTCACCCACCTGCCACACACAGCCCAGGGCTCACACTTGAGTCACTGTTAACCTGCACTCCTGAACTCTATTCTGGAGCTGTCTCCTGCTGCTGCTCTTCATCCGCTTTTTTTTAATAAATGCAAATTTGTTCATTTATTTGGATATAGACAAATTGAGAGGAATGGGGAGGTGGAGAAATAGAAATAGAAAAGGAGAGACACCCGTAACACTGTTTCACCACTTGTGAAGCTTTCTTCCTGCAGTTGAGGACTAGGGGCTTGAACTCAGGTCCTTGCACACTACAGTGCAAGGTATGGGGTGGCTCACCCCACCCCCTCACTAGGTGTAATGTTGCACTGCTGCTCTTCCTGCAGTCTCCTTCCTAGAATTGAGATTCTGGAGGGGGCAGGCTTCTTCTTGGACTGCCTTGTAATCTCTCCACTGCATCTTCCAACAGGTTGTTCACATCTTTCTTTGACTTCTCGTTTGGTTTATATCATTTAAAAAAAGTAAATAGAGGGAGTCAGGCAGTAGCTCAGAGGATTAAGCACACACGGAGTGAAGCGCAAGGATCCTGGTTTGAGCCCCCAGCTTCCCACCTGTGTGTGTATGTGTGTGGGGGGGTCACTTTTACAAGCAATGAAGCAGGTCTGCAGGTGTCTATCTTTCGCTCCCCCCCTCTCTTCCCCTCCTCTCTACATTTCTCTCTGTCCTATCCAACAGTGATGACATCAGTAACAACAATAATAATAACTTTAACAGTAAACAACAAGGGCAACAAAAGGGAAAAAACAGCCTCCAGGAGCAGTGGATTTGTTGTGTAGGCACTGAGCCCCAGCAATAACCCTGGAGGCAAAAACAAATAAATAAAATTAAAAAAAAAAGTAAATACAAGTGGACTCTGAGAAAAATGACTCTTTTGTAAAACAACATTTCTCCAGATAAAAAAAAAAAAGCGTGGTTGGTGGCCTAGTGAATATAGTATTGGCGTCTCAAACATGAGGTCTTTAGCTTGATCCCTGGTACCACATATACCAGAGTGCTCCACTTCTTTCGTAAATGTTTTTTTTTTAAATAGTAAATGCAGATGGTACTTGACAGTGCACGCACCCCCACCCCACCCCCCGTTAAAGCATTGTGGTAAAGGAATAGTGACTGTTCTGACATCTGCTTATGTGGGTGCTGTCGCATGTTCAAATGGTTATCCACAGGGACTGGGGAAATCCTTGATTGGTCATGTAACATAAGCATACTTCTGCATAGCAAAGCAAATTTATCTATCCTAAGAAAGATTTATTGAAATAAGTAATTGTGCATGTGTATTTCCATTTCCCACTGTTAAAAAATATTTGTCTAAGATTCAGTTCAGTTCACCTTTTTAGCCTCCAAATGGAATTGTCCAGGTCAAAGGCATGAGTGTTTTAGGTCTCATGTCCTTGGCTGACTCTGGAAAAGAGTTTCTTAGTGTATTTTTCCATGTCCTCACTCCCAATTAAGTGTTAAAATGACTGCCAGTTCTTGCCTAAAGGTCTCAAAGATAGGACATTCCCATTTGATCTGTTGTGACATACTAAACATTTTAAAATATTTAAGGTGTGTGTGTGTAGCTTCCTCTTGTAAATTGTTGTAATTTACAACATATGATTATGTGTCTCCCGCTGATGTGTTCTATTAAGAAGTACACTGGGAGGGAGTGAGGTGGGGCCTGCCATCTAGCATACACTGCTTCTTACCGGGCACCTGTGGCCTCTCTTCCAGTGGTCTACCATCATGGCAGCAGTGCCACCGGGGGCCACTATACCACAGACGTCTTCCAAATCGGTCTCAACGGCTGGCTGCGCATCGATGACCAGACAGTCAAGGTGATTAACCAGTACCAGGTGGTGAAGCCCACTGCTGACCGCACAGCCTACCTCCTGTATTACCGCCGAGTGGACCTGCTGTAATCACCGTCTCCTGTGCGACACCCGCTGCTTCTTCTCACTGACTTCCTTCCTCTCTTTAGTGGCTCTTCAGAGAGAAAAATCTTTCTCCTTTTTGCAAAACTGGGCTAGAATGGAGACGCCTTGGGGTCTGTGTACAACATAGTTTGTGTTGACTTCTAACTTCCAAATCAAAATCATTTGGCTGAAACAAGACTGTGTCACTTGATTTAAGAAAATACACCGAAACCCACATTACTGAAATAATGCTGATTTCTGAGTAAGGAAGGGGAACTTGCATTTGATTCCCAAATATGATTGCTTAGTAGAATAAATCCCACACCAGCAACACTTGTAAATTTGTGAAAATGAATTTTATCTTTCCTTAAAAAATAATTTTTTAATTCATCACACTTTCTTCCCCACCCTTTAGTTTTTGATAAATGATAGAAGTGAGCCAGTTATCCATGAAGAAATAATTCTTAACTTCAAAAGGAAAATAAACATGAAAACAAAGTTGCTGGTTCCTAACAGGAAGAATCCATTTTAATGATTGTGCAATGAGATACTGCTTGCCTACATGTTGCAGAGCAAATCTTTGGAGTGAAGATGTCAGTCCACGTGGATGGGTGATTGTAACCTTATTGCCATTAAAAGATTTCAAAATTGCATTCATGCTTCTGTGTACACATAATGAAAGAAATGGGCAAGATAATGAAGATTGAACTTTCCTTAAGTCTGTTCTGTTTACTTCTGCTGTCTGCTCTCTTCTCTAATGCTGCGTCTCTTAATTGTACACAGTTTAGTGATACCTAGAAGTATAAGTGGTCGCCCATCAATAAAAATCACAATGTTGGTTTAGCGATGTACGTGGTGTTTCTTTGACTCTGACTGCCTGCTGTGAGACCAGATTGCAGGCGGCGTAACACCTCTCCACCTCCAGAATTATGATCAGCCAGCCTGGCAGGGGTGTGAATGCTGAAACAGACCCAAGTAGCAGGTCAAATGTTGATAGAGCTAATGATCTGGAGAAATGGGACAGACAGGCTATAAACTCAGTAACGCCTGTGTTTCTGTGCCAGTATTTTCAGTATCACCAAAGTGGTGACCTTTTTTTTTTTCTTTCAATTTCTTTATTGGGGAATTTATGTTTTACATTCAACAGTAAATACAATAGTTTGTACATGCATAACATTTCCCAGTTTTCCATATAACAATACAACCCCCACTAGGTCCTCTATCCTTCTTGGATCTGTATTCTCCCTGCCCACCCACCCCAGAGTCTTTTACTTTGGTGCAATACACCAACTCCATTTCAGGTTCTTCTTGTGTTTTCTTTTCTGATCTTGTTTTTCAACTTCTGCCTGTGAATGAGATCATCCCATATTCATCCTTCTGTTTCTGACTTATTTCACTTAACATGATTTTTTCAAGGTCCATCCAAGATCAGCTGAAAACAGTGATATCACCATTTTTAATAGCTGAGTAGTATTCCGTTGTGTATATACACCACAACTTGCTCAGCCACTCATCTGTTGTTGGACACCTGGGTTGCTTCCAGGTTTTGGCTATTACAAATTGTGCTGCCAAGAACATATGTGTACACAGATCTTTTTGGATGGATGTGTTGGGTTCCTTAGGATCTGTCCCCAGGAGAGGAATTGCAGGATCATAGGGTAGGTCCATTTCTAGCCTTCTGAGAGTTCTCCAGACTGTTCTCTACAGGGGTTGGACCAATTGACATTCCCACCAGCAATGCAGGAGGGTTCCTTTGACCCCACAGCCTCTCCAGCATTTGCTGCTGTTACCTTTTCTGATGTCTGACATTCTCAAAGGAGTGAAGTAGTATCTCATTGTTGTCTTTATTTGCAGTTCTCTGACAGTCAAGAGACTGGGAGCATTTTTTCATGTGTTTCTCAGCGTTTTGGATCTCTTCTGTGGTGAATATTCTGTCTTAAGTCCTCCCCCAATTTTTGGATGGGGTTATTTGTTGTCTTGTTGTTGAGATAGTGGTGACTTTCTGACTGGAGCATCCTTTGGGTTGTGTGCCAATGGAGTTGTGGAAAGGAAGTCTTTCCATACAAGAGCTGTCACCCATATGATCAGACGCACATTGGCACTGGTCCCTGATGTCCCAGTTTCTAGCCCTGTATGGACAATTTATAGCCATATCCCAGAATCCCCAGAAATTTTATGTGGTTGAAGCCTTTGCTGTACGTTCACTGTCTTACCATTGGAGATTTTTTTTTTTTTTTTTTTTTTTTTTTTTTTTGCCTCTAGAGTTATCACACCACGAATCCACTGTTCCTGGAGGCTGTTTTTTTTTTTTTTTTTTCCCTTTTGTTGCCCTTGTTCTTTTTGTTGTGGTGGTCTTATTATTATTGGTGCTGTTGTTGGATATAGTACAGAGAAATTGAGAGAGATGGGAAGAGAAAAATAGACACCTGCAGACCCACTTCACCACTTGAAGTGGAGCCGGGGGCTCAAACCAGGATTTTTTTTTTTAAACCAGAGCACTGCTCAGCTCTAGCTTATGGTGGTGTGGGGAATTGAACCTGGGACTTGAGAGCCTCAGGCACGAAAGTCTCTTTGCATAACCATTATGCTATACCCCCACCCTCAAACCAGGATCCTTACACCGGTCCTTGCACTTTGTGCCATGTGCTATTTATTTTCCCTTATGTTGCCCTTGCTTTTGATTGTTGAAGTTATTACTATTGATGTCATCATTGTTAGGACAGAGAGAAATAGGGGAGGGGAAGAGAAAGACACCTGTAGACCTGCCTTCACCGCCTGTGAAGGGACACCCCTGCAGGTGGGGAGCCCTGGGATCCTTACGCCGGTCCTTGTACTTCACGCCACATGCACTTAACCTGCTGCACTACCACCCGACTCCCCATCAGGGATTCTGTATCAGAGCTTTGGTCACTTGAGGTTCAGAGCTTGACATTTAAAAGACACATAGTGGTTGTCCACTTCAGGTCAGTTTATATTAAAGTACAGTTGTTAGGGGGTTGGGTGGTGGCACATTCAAGGAATGCCTCTGTCATTGTCAGCATATTTAGAAACTGGATAAACTGTAAACCCTGTGTTTTGGTTTTGCCTTTAAAAAACACTAGGATTTGTCTCCCCCCCCCCCCATGTTTTAATGCATTCCTTAGTTTTTTGATCCTGACCATGGGACTCCCATGTGTTCTTCAAGGAAAGCCTATTTCTTTACGCAGTTTCTGAATATTTGAGAAGTTCCTGTATTAGTTAATACTAATACTTAAAACCAGATTTTTGAAAAGCCCAAAAAGCTTTTGTTTGAGCTCTGGACTCCCTAATCTGAAGGTCTGATCTCAGTGACTGTGTTTTCAGTATGAGACCTGGGCACTCAGCAGGCAGCATGAATGTATTTGTCCTTGTGTAGTTTGATTTCTACACAAGGTAGAAAACGATGTGTCCTTGTGCTTAGTGAAGAGCTTCTCACCCTTAGCTTCCCAGCCAGCACCCCCACACCACATCTAGGCCACCCTGTAGGTCTTCCTCAGGGTAACACAGTAACATATAAAGTGTATCCTGTTTTGGAAAAGGTGTGAGTAACTTTGCAGTGAGGAGATTTCACTTTCTAGGAGATCCTGTGTCCCGATGATACTTGAGAGAGAGGCCACCCTATAACCACCCTAAATAGGGTACATATTAAGGTTTCTTTTCAAACAAATGGGGAAAAAAGTCTTCATCTCTTGATCCAGGAGGCTGCACACTTTCTAGGAGGAGATCCTGTGTCCTGTGGCTTCAACTGTACGTCTGAGCTCACATTCCATAGAGACAGGAACATTCCAGGCTGCACTCATTTCAGGACCAGTCTTCCTCAAATAGCAGAATAGGCTGACCCAGCCTTACTTTGGAAAGTGGGACAATTTCTTTTTTTTTATACTTATTTAATTTGTTTCCTTTTGTTGCCCTTGTTTTATTGTTGTGGTGGTTATTGTTGTCGTTGTTGAATAGGACAGAGAGAAATGGAGAGAGCAGGGGGAAGACAGAGGGAGAGAAAGACACCTACAGACCTGCTTCACCGCTTGTGAAGTGACTCCCCTGCAGGTGGGGAGCCAGGGCTTGAACCGGGATCCTTAGATCAGTCCTTGTGCTTTGCGCCACCTGCGCTTAACCCGCTGCACTACAGCCTGACTCCCATGGGACAATTTCTATTGTTATTCTGCATTGAGGGCAAGGTTCTGTAGAGGCGTGCAGGAGGGTCTATGATGTTGTTCCTTATGAAAATGACCAGTGATGGTGGAGAGAGGGATCTGTTAAAGGTCTAAGCCCATCATACCTGTGTGGGAATTCCAGGATTCCTTGACTAGGGCCCCGGATGACGGGGTGGCCTGGTAGTGACCAAAATCATTAGTGTGTGTTGGTCTCTTGCCCTTACCCAACTTTTGTAGTCCTTTATCTGACAAGGTTAGCCTTAGAGTGATTGAGGAAACTGAAATAGAAAGTAGGTGAGGAGGGTATCTAGGTCTAAATAGAGAATATTTGACTTTAAGTACTTTATAGTATCCTTTTTAGGTCTTTCTACTTGTTGGCTGTACTTACTGAGTCACTGTAGACTATCGTGCACTTTTTTTTTCTTTATTGGGGGATTAATGATTTACAGTCAATAGCAAAATACTATAGTTTGTACATGTATAACATTTCCACATAACAGTACAACCCTCCCCCCTCAACTAGGTCCTCCTCTGCCGTCATGTTCCAGGGCCTGAATCCTCTCCCCCATCCCTGCCCCAGAGCCTTCTACTTTGGTGCTGTGCACTTTTACATTGTTCTATATTTTCCCATAGCTTTCTCCTAGCATGTGCCCTATCTCATGGGCCCTGTTCTATATCTAGGTTTTGTAACTTTGTTAGGAGGTGCACCATCTGAAATGGAACTTAGGAATCCTGTGAGCTAGGAAAGGTCTCACCAGAGTATTGGAGCTGGAGGGTTGACATCTCAGGCCTGGCGAGGTCTCTGGACACAGTCCGAAGTGGAATATGTTGAGGGTGCACTGGTTGCACTGATTTGGTTGAGATCAGCATATGCAGCGTCAAATGGTATGGATCAAGAGAAGCATGAAGGGGGAGTCGGGTGGTGGTGCACCTGGTTGAGGGCACATTACAATGTGCAAGGATCCAGGTTCAAGCCTCCGGTCCCCAACTGCAGGGGGAAAGCTTCACAAGTGGTGAAGCTCTGTATCTCTCCCTCACTGTCAATCCCTTTCCTCTCAATTTCTGGCTGTCTCTATCCAATAAACAAATAAGACAATAAAAAAATTGTAGAAAAAGAAGCATGAAGGAAAACGAGCAAAGCCCCAGAGGTTCCATATAAGACCTTACCATGATTTATGTCATTTAGTGCTATTTACAAATAACTAACTATATCTTATATACTGACTGACAAAAGCTGCTTCTGCTCTCCCTGGTCTAAGGTTGTAGGTGACTTAATATTTCAAAAGAAAAAGTTATTAATGGGGCCAGGTGGTGGCATACCTGATTGAGTGCACATGTTACAGTGCACAAGGATCCAGATTCAAGCCCCTAGTCCCCACTTGCAGGGGGGAATCTTTATGAGTGGTAAAGTAGGGCTGCAGGCATCTCTGTCTCTCTCCATCTCTATCTCCTCCTCCCATCTCAATTTCTCTCTATCCAATAATAAAATATAAATATATTTTTTCTTTTAAAACATTTATTTACATATTCCCTTTTGTTGCCCTTGTTGTTTTCTTGTTGTAGTTATGATAGTTGTTGTTGTTGGATACGACAGAGAGAAATGGAGAGAGGACGGGAAGACAGGGGGAGAGAAAGATAGACACCTGCAGACCTGCTTCACCGCCTGTGAATCGACTCCCCTGCAGGTGGGGAGCCAGGGGCTCGAACCGGGATCCTTACGCAGGTCCTTGCGCTTCATGTCACGTGCACTTAGCCCACTGCACTACCACCCGACTCCCAATAAAAGTGTTTTTTAAAAGTTACTATTAGAAATGCATTAACAACTTAAGCCCGTGTTGAAATTCAATCAGTTTACTGATTTGAAACCTTAAGTGCTTAAATTAAAGGAATATATACTCAGAACTGAAGTCTATGCATTAAAAAGCTTGAGGCATTCGATCTATTTTTCTCCTCGTATTGATTAAATAATGATTTATAAAACTATAAGTTAAGGCCCTTTTAGTCAATAGCACACCACCTCATCATCTGGGACCCATAGGGAATCCTTGGACTCCCACACAAATATAATGGGTCTAGACCTCTAATGGATCCCTCTCTACACCACCACTGGTCACTTAAATCAGGAACATCACCATAAGCCCTCTTGTGGGTCTTCCCAGGACCTTGGCCTCACTATAAAGCAGCGATGGTGGGGAGATTGGGTATCCTGCCCTGCCACTTGAGGAAGACTGGTTCTGAAATGAGTGCAGCCTGCAGTGTTCCCAGATTTGACCATGAGATGTGAGCTCAGACCAATAGGGACTCAGAGGTTACACAGGCTCTGGTGCTAAATTTATATACATATATATGCATGCCCTGGGTCAGGGGGATAGAGGTAAATAGTTAATTGTATCCACAGATTTTTGTTGTATGTTTTACATTGGGTTCTAGTTCTCCCCCACCAAGAGAATTAGATCAGTCCAGTTAATTTTGCGGGCCTGCTTGGCCCCGCCCCTAGGGACCCAGCCAGAGTTTCAGAGTTCGAGAGTTGGAGAGGGTTCCTGAGTTGGAGAGTAAGAGAGAGTGCTTGCGCCGCCGCAAAGAGACAGCAGAGTTCTGTTTGGTGATTAGTCTGTCTTAGTTTATGAATCGTTGTTCCTGAATAAAGAAATACAGCTTCCCTGCCCAGCCGTTGTCTCCGCGTCTCTGTTACCCGCCCGTGAAGCTAGCCCGGCCAGCTAGAGCCACCGAAATTTTAACAACAGATTTTTTTTTTCTTTTTCAAAAATGGGAGCTACTCACTGCTCTAATCCAACTTTCTAGCCTATTATCTCTACTCTGACACCATTTTTTCAGACAATATTTTTATCCAACTTCAGGCTAGCTATCAAACTCAAGCAAAACTATCATAATCGTGTGCCCTCAGGAACATGACTAAGATGGACTTTCTAGCTTTCTTCCACCCTAAAATCCCTATTCTCATCTGCTCTATTCCTACTTTTTGGTTCCTGTTCATTAACCATTTTGTCTCAATTTATGTCATGCCACCTTCCAGACACCAAGTTACAGATGCTACTATGATTCCATCCTGACTTCTCTGGGCACATGACCTCACCAGTGTGTCCTGGAATCTTGCCTCTCCAGAGCTCTGGCCCACTGGGTTATAGAAACAGGTTGGGGGTATGGATCGACCTACCAGTGCCCATGTGCAGTGGAGAAGCAATTACAGAAGCCAGAGCTCCTAACTTCTGTACCACAAAAACAACCCTGATCCATACTCCCAGTGGGGGAGAAGTGATAGGAATAAAATAAGAGGGCTTTGAACTCCAACTTCATCAGCATTCAGAGAGAGAGGAAGAAAAAAAAGAGGGGCATATGGAGGTGGTAGTGTTGTCATGAGTGGCTTGGAGGGGAAGAGAAGACTGGATCAGGAAGAAAAATGGGGCAATTATGTATAAATGTAGACAGATAGTTGTAGAGATGATGGCTGGCCCATGTGGTGGCTTGCAGTTGAGAGACTCAGGATTCAGAACCCTGGTGGTGGGAATGGAGTGGATTTATGCCCCTGTTGACATGTAATTTTGTAAATCAATATTAAATCCCCAATAAAATTAAAAAAGTAAAACTATAAGTTAATAGGAATATATATTATCATCATTCCTACCACCAAAGGTCTGTGTCCCTATTCCCACCCCCCCTATAGTAGAGCTGAAAATCTACCCTCCACTCCCCCCAGAGTTTTTTTTTTTTTACTTTGGTGCAATACTCTAAACTCAGTCAAATTCTGCTTTGTGTTTCCCTTTCTGTTCTTTCTTAGCTTTTTTAAAAAAAATTTTATTTATAAAAAGGAAACACTGACAAAAACCATAGGATAAGAGGGGTACAGCTCCACACCTTTCTCAGCTTCTGTTTATGAGTGAGATCATCCCATACACATCTTTCTCTTTGCGGCTTATCTCACTTAACATATTTCCTTTTAGCTCCATCCAAGATGGGTTGGAGAAGGTGGGTTCATTATTCTTCATAGTTGAGTAGTATTCCATTGTGTATATAGACCACAACTTTCTCAGCCATTCTGCTGTTGTTGGGCACCTAGCTTGTTTCCAGGTTTCCATTTTAGATATTCATTCTGGAACTCCAAGGCACCAAAGCCCAATCCATGTTCACAAGCCAGTTAGTTGTCTTATTTCTGGGGACACTGGATAGTTTGAGGTCTTGGTGACTGAAGGTTGTCCTCAATAGCCCCTGTTTGCATTGACTTTGGAGTTTTTTTCTTGTAAGACCAAATCCCTTTCATTGCTTTGGTCTCATTTATCTTAGTGGTAAAAGATGTTATTTGAATCAGAGGGGCCTGAAATGTACTGAAACAGACTTGGAATAAATGGACAGACAGCTATTTTCCTTTCTGGATCAAAACCTACCAGTTTATATCCTAGAGCTTCAGCCTCAGAAGATGTCTTGCAACTTGGCCCTGGGCTGAATGAATGTAGATTGGGGCTCAGGACTGGCTCACACATCAGTAGTCACAGCTCCTCAGGACAAACCAACCAGCCCTGAAAAGATGCCCACTGGGTTTTTGAACACCCCCAGTGCTGACTCCCACCCCTACCCCCCCACTCCAGAGGTTTGTGGCTGATTGAGGCAGGCGGGTGGGTGGGCCTGGCCCGGTTCTTTCAGGGAAAATGCTGGCGTTCTACATCGCGGTGAGAGGACTAAGAAACAGGCCCCAGACACGACCCTGTGTGCCCTGATGCCTGTGAGCCATGGTGGTTTGGAAAATAATGGGGGAGACGGTAAAGTGGCAACTGTGAGTCTGATGTTCATGTGGTTCCTATTTGACTTGGAACAAGCGAGAACCAAACCCTCTCATTTCACTGCAGTCAAAGTGATCCACTGACTAAGCTGGCCTACTTCTCAGGAGCAGCAGAGAGAGCGGTCATGTCCTGTTCAGCCTGAGCTCTCACGGCTAGGGCCTGATCGAGTGGCTCCAGAGATCCCTGCCCTGCCTGCCCTCTGGCCTGAGTAAGTCTTCATGACACAGTGTGCACTAAAAGCCATCCACTGTGCTTTTTTCACTTTAAGGCCCTTGGGAATGTGGCCCCTTTGATACTGTGCTTGCTCTCAAGTGTGTGACTGGGAAAGAAGCAGGGAAGGTTTGAGACCAGAAGGCTTCAGTCCCATTTCTTCATATTGGCTTTCTGGAATGCCCAGATCAGCTCTGAGACTCTCTACATCTGATTTTTCTGGCTAGCCTTGGTTGACAAATGGCTTCAAACTTATATTATTCAAACTTATATTATTAAGGTGAGTGGGTGAGGGACCCCTGGGAAGAGAGCTTTCAGTACTGTTTGCATGGCTTATCTGGACAAAAACCAGAGAAAAATAGTGGAGCACACATTTCAGCAACTTGGAGCCAGTGGTTTTTAAGGTGCTACCAACTGCAGAAGCACGCAGCCAGAACTTCATCAGTGTGACCACAAAGACTGGCTGGATGACACGGGTAGGGAGCTGACAGGGTGCGGTGGTTCCTTAGACACTGCCAGCAGGGACTGGAAGTCTGATCTGGGCTCTGCTTGCTGCTGGCTCCAAGGGTTCATTCTGCCAGTCAGACGTTAGTGATTTTTTTCCCCTTCACTGGGTCCTGCTCCAGGCTGACTTCTTCAGACAGAAAATGAGAGACAGGGTTGGGGCAATAGCTTAAAGGTTATGCGAAAGATTTCCATGTCCAAGGCTCTGAGGTCTCAGGTTCGATCTCCAGCACCACCATAAACCAGAGTTAAGCAGTGCTCTGGTCGTCTCCCTCCCCCCCTCCCTCTCTCATCTTTGTGTCTATCATTAAAAATAAAAAATAAAATGAGAGACAGAGGTAGAGAGGGAAAAAAACACCACAGCACAGAACCTTCCCCCATTGTGGCAGAGACCAGGCTCAAATTATTAGGGGTTTTTATACAGTTAAAGCAAAAGGAAATTTGAGAAGGGGATCATTTCCCTTTTAGTTAAGAGTTCTGAGACCATTTGCAGCAAAAAACAATAGCACCCCTGTCAATCTGAGCCTACTGACTGTGGGGTCAGGATCACTGATACATTGTTAATTGTGACTATCAGGAAAGGGCTGTTTGAGGACCTGGGACATGATAGCTGCTGACTGCCTGTGCACCTGCACGTGTGGGCTCACAGTGTTACCTGTGGCTGCCTGTGGTTGAGTGGACAATCTTAGCAGATTGTCATTCACTGCATGTCAGTACATGTACCCATCACCTTCCGGGCATGACTGTTATACCCGCTTTCCATTCTGACACGTGTCTTTGTGTGTCCCGTCTTGCCTGCTCCCTCATCTTTTCTAGTAATCCACAAGTCTCTTCTGCTCCCAGGGACTGTCTGATTGGTTTCTTGGCATCTGTGTCTACTGCAACTACCATGTATGTTGCAGAACCTGATTCTACAAGCATTTACGTCCCAAATCCCAGCAGATTTAGTTTGCAGACATGCCAGAGACCTGCTCCTTGCTTTGGGGTTGGGCCACCTCCTTAGTGGTGTCCTATCAATTGAGATGAAGCTTCCAGCAGAGTCTTCCATATGCAAGAAGCTTTGGAAACTGGAGAAGTCCTGGAGAATTCTTAGAAAGTTTAATATCGGGAGTCAGGCAGTAGCACAGCGGGTTAAGTGCACATTGTGCGAAGCGCAAGGACTGGTGTAAGAATCCCGGTTCGAGCCCCGGCTCCCCACCTGCAGGGGAGTCACTTCACAGGTGGTGAAGCAGGTCTGCAGATGTCTGTCTTTCTCTCCTCCTCTCTGTCTTCTCCTCCTCTCTCCATTTCTCTGTCCTATCTAACAATGACAACATCAATAAAGGCAACAATAATAACTACAACAACAATAAAAAACAAGGGCAACACAAGGGAAAATAAATAAATAAATATTAAAACATTAAAAAAAAAAGAAAGTGTAATATCTTGGTGATCCAAGAGGTGGTGTAGTGGATAAATCATTGGACTCTCAAGCATGAGGTCCCGAGTTCAGTCCCTGGCAGCACATGTACCTGAGTGATGTCTAGTGTGCGCACGCTCTCTCTCTCCTGTCTTTCTCACTAATAAGTAAAATCTTTAAAAAAAAAACTTGAAAATAAAGTGTAATATCTTGCATTACTGCACCGTCTTAGAGGCATGAAGGATATTTTTTGTTCCTTATTCTAGTCATGCTTGAGAGAGCCCAGAGTTCAGTGAAGGGCAAAGACAGTGTTGTTCTCCTTTTATGGAGAAGGCATCTAACAAAATCCTGCCTGGGGTCACTAGTGGGGTGTTGCTAGAATTCCAGCTCCCAGCATGGGTTCACTATATTGTAACCTGGAGTGAAGAAAGGCTTCTGCAAGAACACTACTGATCTTATAAATCTGAAGAATTATGCAATGCAAAGGGCCCCATCTTTCTCCAGACTTCCATTTCTTGCTCCCACTGCTGGTTACACAGGACCCATCCTAAGGGCTTGTAGGTAGGGAATAAACAGGGCAGAGCTTTCAGGGGAAGGGATGCAATCTGCATTTAGTAATAAAGACTTTCAATCATGTTTGTGCTTGAGCTCAGATAGTTAAGTCTTCCCCCAGACTCTGCCTTCTCTACCTGGTCCTATATAGTTTGCAGTTGGAAAAAAGGACCACAGAAGCATGCCTCCCCATCTCTCCATCTAGCCTTCTATGTGGATGACAAATCCTAGTAAAAAGTTACAATTTGGATTTTAAAAAAAAATCAAATCTTTTTTTTTTTTTGGTGTTTGAGTTTTTTAAACATATATATATATATATATATATTCCCTTTTGTTGCCCTTGTTGTTTTTCTTTATTGTAGTAGTTCTTATTGTTGTTGTTAACTGATGTCATCGTTGCTAGATAGGACAGAGAAAAATGGAGAGAGGAGGGGAAAGACAGAGAGGGGGAGAGAAAGACACCTGCAGTCCTGCTTCACCGCATGTGAAGCGACTCCCCTGCAGGTAGGGAGCTGGGGGCTCGAAACAGGATCCTTACTCTGGTCCTTGCACTTTGCGCCACGTTCACTTAACCTGCTGCGCTACCCACTGACTCCCAAAAAAATCAAATCTTAACTCTTAATGCTCCCTAACTCCACACCCTTAATCTTTGAAAAGTGGATGCCCCTGGCCACTGGGACCTGACCCTGATGCTGATTCACCAGGTGGGGAACTTTAGGCTGGGGGAAATGTATAGTGTTGAGTGTTTTGATTTGTTGTTGTTGAGGATCTTTGGCACGTGCAACTTCACTTCTCCCTGCCAACTTTTTTTTTGTTATTGTTCAGAAAGAAACAGAGACAGCACAGTGCCAGACCATCTTGTGGTGCTGGAACTCAAAGCTTGGCTGCGTACCACATACATGACAAGTCCTGTGCCCTACCCAGTGAGCTATATTTTGCCTCTGGTGTTGGATATGAAGAGTTGGGATCAGATTTACAAGCAGTCTTGTGGTCTGGGAGGTGGTGCAGTGGATAAAGCATTGGACTCTCAACCATGAGGTCCTGAGTTCAATCCCTGGCAGCACATGCATCAGAGTGATATATCTCTCTTCCTATCTTTCTCACTAATGAATAATAATAATAATAATAATAATAATAATAATACAGCAGTATCACTTACCTTGGTTATTATGCTGGATGATCCAGTGGTCAGGATTTCTGATAGGTAGAACCTGCAGGAATTTAGACAGAAAAAAAGAAGTCTGGATGAACCCTAGGCTGCAAAGCCTGACACTTGAGCAATCCTGTACCTGCTGAGAATACACTCTATAGCTGTGCAGCTGACTTAGCTGTCTTTGCTTGGGTTTTACTAGCCCTGCTCTATGTGGAGCTTAGTCCTTCTTTTTTTAAAAAATATATTTTATTTATTTTCCCTTTTGTTGCCCCTTTTTAAAACAAAACAAAAAAAGACTGATATTTTATCCACTGTGCCACTTCCTGCACCTCCCATTTTATTTCTTGAGTCCTTTCTTCTATGACTTGTGTGTTCCATTCTCTCTCAAGGGCTGTTTCTGTCTCTGATCCTTCAGCCAAAAAGCACTCCTGCTTTTGCCCTCTTGGCTCCAGTCTGGTTGCCAGGCAGCAAAAGAAGCTTTGGCTCATCCTGAGAAGAGGGGACTGGGAGCTAAAGGGTCACTGAACTGTGTCTCAAGCCCTCCCTCTACATGTTCTCTAGAGAGTCTTTGGGGCAGTTGATGTGTAGAGAAACCCAGACTGGCCATTTGTCAGAACTATCTTTTACTATGGAGATGCTAATAGGAGAACTTTGCCCTTCTGGAATAGGTTGCTTCTAGAGACTGTTAGAGATATTCTGTTGAGTGTTGTTCTAGTTGTTTTACATTTTTATTAGTGCTTTAATAGTAGTTGACAAAACCATAATACCATATGAGTACAGCAGTCCAGGGGGTGGCTCAGTGATTGGGGCACTGAACTCTTAAGAATGAGATCCCAAGTTCAATTCTCAGTATCATGTGTGCCAGAGTGATACACTGGTTCTGTCCTTCTCTCTCTCTCATACAAATAAATAGATAAATATTAAAAAATAATACGAGTCTTCGGGAATTGGGCGGTAGTGCAGAGGGTTAAGCGCATGTGGCGCAAAGCACAAGGACCGGGTCTTAAGGATCCCGGTTCCAGCGCCCGGCTCCCCACCTGCAGGGGAGTCGCTTCATAGGCGGTGAAGCAGGTCTGCAAGTGTCTTATCTTTCTCTCCCCCTCTCTGTATTCCCCATCTTTCTCCATTTCTCTCTGTCCTATTCAACAATGATGACATCAATAACAATAATAACTGTAACAATAAAACAACAAGGCCAACAAAAAGGAATAAATATTTTTAAAAAATATTAAAAGAGTCTTGGGCCTAATATGGGTCTAATAAATGAGAATGAAGTAACTACAGTTTCTGTATAGGATATATACAAGTTGTAGTCCCACACTGTGCCCAACAAAGTTCTGTTTCCTTTTCCTTCAAATAATGACCATAGTTCTCATAAAGTTTCAGAGGCAGTTTGGTTATTACTCCCC
The DNA here is from genome assembly GCF_950295315.1 of Erinaceus europaeus. Lineage (NCBI taxonomy): Eukaryota > Metazoa > Chordata > Mammalia > Eulipotyphla > Erinaceidae > Erinaceus > Erinaceus europaeus. The sequence goes on along the minus strand of NC_080163.1, from coordinate 121,737,154 downwards.
CCCCCCCAAATTTATGTGTTTCAATGCTCTATTCCACATATGAGTACAACCATCTGGTAGATAGTTGTCTTTCACCTCCTTACTTCACTAACCATAATCACCCCTAGTTCTATCCATTTTGTCCCACAGGATACGATGTTATATATTTTAATTGCAGAGTAGTATTGCATTCAACATATATCTCATAACTTCTTTATCTGGCTGTCTGTTAACGGGCAGAGAGAAAGATTGACACCTGAAGCCCTACTTTACTTTTTTTGTTTGTTTTAAATTTAATCTTTTAATGAGAAATAGACATACAGAGAGAAAGACTGCTCAGCTCAGGCTTATGGTGGCACTGGGATTGAACCTGGGACTTTGGAGCCTCAGGTATGAGAGTCTTCCCTAGCCCCCTACTTCTGCAGGTGGAGAAAGGGGAATTGAACTTGGGTAATGTGTATGTTCAACTGGGTGCATCACTACTGAGTTCCTTTTCTTTCTCTCTTTCTTTCTTTCTTTCTTTCTTTCTTTCTTTCTTTCTTTCTTTCTTTTTTTCTTTCTTATTTTTACCAGAGCACTGTTCAGCTCTGACTTATGGTGGTGCAGGGGGATTGAACCTGGGACTTCGGTGCCTCAGGCATGAGAGTCTCTTTGCATAACCATTATGCTATCTATCCCTGCCCCCTTAATTTCTTCACTCAGGTCATCCAGCCAGCTAGAAAAAGCTGCATTCTTGCCTTAAAGGACACAAACTCTCTCTCCCCCCTTTTTATTGTGTTTCCAACCAGAAACATTCTAGGTGTTCTCTCATGTTGTAGGGGTAGAAGTGGGGCACACATACTAGAAAGATCCTACCAGCTTGTGATCACTGTGGGGAGAATAAGGGAGGCCACAGATGCTTAGGGCACAAAGGAGGACTTGGGGAATGTCCAGTTTGATAGTGGTAGCACAATCACACATCCAGGTCAACATGTAGAGCTTTGAGGGGATGGTGGAGGTGCTGAGCTCCCTCCCTGTCACTCTATCCATCCTTAAGGGTGACCAGTGCCTGGTATCAATGATATACCAGCATCTCACTTTTGACACTTGACACTGGTGGCAAAAATTCCATTTTTTAAAATTGTAAATGGATGTTTCTTTCTTTTATTTACTATTGAATAGAGACAGAGAGAAATTGAGAGGGGAAAGGAGATAGAGAGGGAGAGACAGAGACATCTGCAACACTGCTTCACCACGTGTGAGGCTTTCCCCCTGCAGGTAGGAACCTGGGGCCTTGTGCACTGTAATGTGTGTGCTTAACCAGATGTGCCACTGTCTCACCCTGTGGCAAAAATTCTGTATGGTGAGACCATCCCAAATAGTGTAGGGTGTTCAGCATCATCCTGCTCTTTAGCATCTGGATTCTAGTAGCACTCTTTCCAGTTGTGACAACCAGCATGTCTCCAAACATTATCAAAAATCACCTTGATAGAGAATCACTGCCCTAGACAACTTCAGTGGCTTTTGAACATCATGTGAAATGGCATAATCCCCCCCTTTGTTGCCCTTGTTGTTTATCATCATTGTTGTTATTGTTGTTGTTATTGCTGTCATTGTAGTTTGATAGGTCAGAGAGAAATTGAGAGAGGAGGGGAAGATAGAGAAGGGAGAGAAAGATAGATACCTGCAGACATGCTTCACCGCCTGTAAAGTGAACATCCTGCAGGTAGGGAGCTGGAGGCTCGAACCAGGATCCTTATGAGGGTCCTTGTGCTTTGTGCCATGTGTGCTTAACCCGCTGTGCCACTGCCCAACTCCCTGGCATATGGCTTGTATTCTGCCTTTTGTTTACATTATTTCTCTGAAATTCAACCATATTGCGGTTGGTCTGTAGTGTGGCTTTCTTTATCTCTCTCTTTCTTCTTTGATTCTTCCTTTCTTTTTGAATTTGCATTATGTGAACAGAGCACAGTGCATGTATATATTCTGTTGAGGTTGGACAATCTGGTTTCTGGTCAAGGTTGCTGTGAATATAACTTGGGAATTCTGGCACTTGTATTCTGGTACAAATGTGAGCTTGTTTCTAGGACACACACTCAAGACTGGGGTTTCAGGTTCCACTTCAAAGCCTATGTTTAGGGTTGGTCGACACATGCAGTTTTTCAGAGTAGTGGCACCAGTTTCCACCCCCACCCCATGAACCCCAAAGCATGCATGCCAGTTGCAGGATTTTGGTCAATGTTTTAAATGTGTTACAAGGTCAGTGTAGTGGAGTGGATATGTTCAAAATCACTTTGTGGTGAAACTCGCAATAGGGTGTTGACATTTACAATGGGGGGGGCTTAAGCTTACAGAAAAATAACCAACGTACTCCAGGTTTTCTAAAGTGTATCTACTAATAAATTATTCTCAGAAAGATAAATGTTTGTAGTTCAGAATCATCTAAAACTCTTTTCTTCCTGATGATCATTCATTGAACACTTATCAAATGCTGGAATACACAGGTAACAATGAGTGTTTGCACAGTATCTTCCGAATCTGCACCCAAATTTTGGTATGGGTAGGTCTAGTTAATGGTTATTTGCAAAGTCCTCAAAGTTATATCTTCCATGGCATACTTGCCACATTGTTTAGTTTGCTGCTCTCAGTTTCTGCAGCCTCTAGACCTGGAGTGAAGTTGGTGCCCCTTTTCTGGTTGTAGTTTGCATGAGTGACAGGCACAGTCCTCCGGCAGGGCACCGCTCCACTCCACTGACCCCTGGGAGAGCTACCCAGTGTGGAACTTTATGCTAGGGGCCCAAGTCAGATGAATTACACTACTCCACCTATCATCTGGTCCACATATTTGCCGCCTTGAAAGCTAATTCCCTAAAGCATCACCTGTGCTGGCAGGCTATCCCTCCCTCCTCACCCCAGTCTTGTATGTCATGTTTTATAAGCCAGAGCTGAGCAGTGCTCTGTTAAAAAGAACGAAGAGGAGGAGGAGGAGGAGGAGGAGGAGGAGGAGGGGGAGGGGGAGGGGGAGGGGAGGGGGAGGAGGAGGAGGAGGAGGAGGAGGAGAAGAAGAGGAGGAGGAGGAGGAGAAGGAGAAGGAGAAGGAGGAGAAGGAGAAGAAGAAGGAGAAGGAGAAGGAGAAGGAGAAGGAGAAGGAGAAGGAGAAGGAGAAGGAGAAGGAGAAGGAGAAGAAGAAGAAGAAGAAGAAGAAGAAGAAGAAGAAGAAGAAGAAAAGAAAAAGTTGTCTTCATACCTGAGTGGCCAGTGAAGGTCTTGCACGCCTCTATTAGAAGTCCAGGAGTCCCAGGTGGTCCAAGGCCCTGCATTCATTGCAATTCAAGTTCCCGTAGCTGGGAAGCACAGCTGCCAAGTCTATACCCTTTTGAATTCAAGTACTGGTTAGAGAATTAGCATGAGATTCGGTTGCAGGCACACAAAACACAAGAGTATAATTCCATGTTTAAAATACAGGGGAGCACGAGTCTCCTGGGCGTCGGATACCATTCCAAGGGAATGAGTTCAGCATAAACCAACCCTAAAGCTAAGGATTAAATTCTCCTTTAAATACGTATGGGTTTCCAACTTCTAGGGGGAAAATATGCCTGGGAAATATGTCTTTGGGGTTTCATCAAACACTTGGAAAACAATCTGAAAACATTTTTCCCAAACCCTGGCTGTTTCCAGCCTGAATCCTGATGGCTGCTTAATAACCATGTCTATAGGGGCGTCCCTCATCGGTTCTTATTACTGGAAATGACTGAGTTCTCTGTGCTTTGACTGTTGCAAGCAGGGCTGGGGAAAACAGCTCTGATAAGTAACATAAAAAAGACATAAAAACGGAGCCATCCAGAGTCTGGGTGAAAAAGCAACAGTGTAGGGGCGGCTGAAGGGTTCAGGCTCAATCAGGGCTCGCCAGCAGTTGCAGACATGCGCACAAACCTTCACCTGGGAGAAGAAACCCACCAGTTCACCAAGGACCGCCTACTATTGAAGTTCGACCAATCATTCGCTCAATAAACTTTTCCCCAATCAAAACTGCGCTAGCTGAAGTTTCATTTGCATAGACTCGCTTTTTGTGCCAGAACCTCCTCTCACCAGGGACAGCTCAGGGGTAAAGTCCTGTGCTCTTTGGGCTTGTGGTCTCAGCGTCCCAGTCAACGTTTTCCCGCGTATTTCCTTTGCTATTAGTCAGCCAGGCTTGTTTCTCCATGTATAGTCCTTTGTTAAATTTTTAAAAATATTTATTTATTTATTTTCCCTTTTGTTGCCCTTTTTTTTATTGTTGTACTTATTATTGTTGTTGTTACTGATGTCGTCATTGCTAGATAGGACGGAGAGAAATGGAGAGAGGAGGGGAAAACAGAGAGGAGGAGAGAAAGAGAGGCCTGCAGACCTGCTTCACCGCCTATGAAGCGACTCCCCTGCAGGTGGGGAGCCGGGGGATCGAACCAGGATCCTTGAGCTTTGCACCATGTGCCCTCAACCCGCTGCACTACCGCAAGACTCCCAGTATAGTCCTTTTTATTTATCCCCTCGCCTCCCCAAAAGCTACCTCAGGTTCACTGTCACTCATCATCCAAGTCACATCTTGGGTCAATTCATCAAATGATTGTTGAACATAATCAGTGCCATGCTTAGTTATTGCTGCAGAGAGATTAAAAAAAAATGAAAGGAAGAGTTGAGAAAATAGCTCATGGGATGAAGTGCATGCCTTGGCGCCATAGGAGGAAGCTCCAGTGCTGAAGGCTCTCTCTCTTTTTAATTATTTATTTATTGAGTAGAGATAGCCAGAAATCGAGAAGGAAGGGGGAGATAGAGAGGGAGAGAGGAGAGACACCTGCAGCCCTGCTTCACCACTCTCAAAGCTTTCCCCCTGCAAGTAGGAACTGGGGGCTTGAACCCAGGTCCTTGCATATTGTAATATGTGCGCTCAACCAGGTGCACCACCACCCAGTCCCCTCCCCCTCGTTAATTGCCACCAGGGTTATTGCTGGGACTCGATGCCTGTACAATGAATCCACCTCTCTTGATAGCCACTTTTTTTCCTTTTTTTTTTTTTTTTTTAAGGTACAGAGAGAAATAGAGAAATGGGAGATACTCAGAAAACAGTAAAGAATGGTTTTGTTAATTAATCCTTTCTTAAATAAAAAAAAAAAGAAAACAGTAAAGAGAAACATCTGCAGCACTACTTCACTGCTCATGAAGCTTATCCCCTGCAGGTGGGCAAGGGGGTGTTGAACCCAGATCCTGGCACATGTTACATGTCTGCTTTACCGAGTGCTCCATTGCCAGGTCCTTTCTTTTTCTCACCCTCTGAATGAAAAAAATTGGCTCTGAAAACAAAAACAAGTGAACAAAGAGGTGAGAATCTTGACAACTCATCTTGGATTCATTGTCAGGGTCAGGACCATGGTAGTGAAAAGTGATTAGAGAACATATACAAAGAAATATGCAAATCCTGCACAGCTTGGTTAGATTTATACCAAATATTTCATTTGGCAGGAACTTTTCTGTCTGCTATTTTTAATTTTTCAGTTATTGTGTATTTTGTGCACATACACACTATGGTTGATTGTAATTATGCAGGAATATGATGTATGTTGACTTTGTATCCTGACACTTTGCTAAACTCATTTTTTAAAAAAATATTTATTTTCCTTTTTGTTGCCCTTGTTTTTATTGTTGTTGTAGTTATTATTGTTGTTGTTGATGTCGTCGTTGTTGGGTAGGACACAGAGAAATGGAGAGAGGAGGGGAAGACAGAGAGGGGGAGAGAAAGCTAGGCACCTGCATACCTGCTTCACTGCCTGTGAAATGATTCCCCTGCAGATGGGGAGCCAGGGCTCGAACCAGGATCCTTGCGCCGGTCCTTGCGCTTTGCGCCACGTGCGCTTAACCCACTGCGCTACCTCTGGACTCCCAGCTAAACTCATTTCTGTAAATTCTTTATAGAATCTTTAAGATTTTCTACATAGGAGAAATGCAAATAAAGACAACAGTGAGATACCACTTCACTCCTGTGAGAATGTCATACATCAGAAAAAGTAACAAAGTAACAGCTGGAGAGGCTGTGGGGTCAAAGGAACCCTCCTGCACTGCTGGTGGGAATGTCAATTGGTCCAACCCCTGTAGAGAGCAGTCTGGAGAACTCTCAGAAGGCTAGAAATGGACCTACCCTATGATCCTGCAATTCCTCTCCTGGGGATAGATACTAAGGAACCCAACACACCCATCCAAAAAGATCTGTGTACACATATGTTCTTGGCAGCACAATTTGTAATAGCCAAAACCTGGAAGCAACCCAGGTGTCCAACAACAGATGAGTGGCTGAGCAAGTTGTGGTATATATACACAATGGAATACTACTCAGCTGTAAAAAATGGTGACTTCACTGTTTTCAGCCAATCTTGGATGGAGCTTGAAGAAATCATGTTAAGTGAAATAAGTCAGAAACAGAAGGATGAATATGGGATGATCTCATTCACAGGCAGAAGTTGAAAAACAAGATCAGAAAAGAAAACATAAGTAGAACCTGAACTGGAGTTGGTGTATTCCACCAAAGTAAAAGACTTTGGGGTGGGTAGGGGGAAGAGTACAGGTTCTGGAGAAGGATGACAGAATGACAGAGGACCTAGTGGGGGTTGTATTGATATGTGGAAAACTGATAAATGTTATGCACGTACAAACTATTGTAGTTACTGTTGAATGTAGAACAGTCCCCAATAAAAGGGGGGAAAATCATCTCCTCTGGGATGATTTCCTGGGGGAACTCACAGGAGTTGTCTGCAACCAGGAACCAGGACTGAGAGTGAGGAGCCAGTGTCAAAAAAAAAAAATATATATATATATATTTCCTTTTACTTTCTTTTTTCTTTCTTTTTTTGTCATCTTTTTTTAATTAATTTTTTATTTAAGAAAGGATTAATGAACAAAAACATAAGGTAGGAGGGGTACAACTCCACACAATTCCCACCACCCAATCCCCATAACCCACCCCCTCCCATGATAGCTTTCCCATTCTCTATCCCTCTGGGAGCATGGACCCAGGGTCATTGTGGGTTGCAGAAGGTAGAAGGTCTGGCTTCTGTAATTGCTTCCCCGCTGAACATGGGCGTTGACTGGTCGGTCCATACTCCCAGTCTGCCTCTCTCTTTCCCTAGTAAGGTGTGTCTCTGGGGAAGCTGAGCTCCAGGACCCATTGGTGGGGTCTTCAATCCAGGGAAGCCTGGCCAGCATCCTGGTGGCATCTGGAACCTGGTGATTGAAAAGAGAGTTAACATACGAAGCCAAACAATTTGTTGAGCATCTTTTTTTTTTTTTTTTTTTTTTTTTTTACCAGAACACTGCTCAGTTCTGACTTGTGGTGGTGCTGGGGATTGAACCTCAGACCTCAGAGCCTCACGCTTGAAAGGCTTTTGCATAACCTTTATGCTGTCTCCCCAGCCCCTTTTCTTCCTTTCTTTCTTTCTTTCTTTCTCTCTCTCTCTCTCTCTCTCTCTCTCTCTCTCTCTTTCTTTCTTTCTTTCTTTCTTTCTTTCTTTCTTTTTTTGCCTCCAGGGTTATTGCTGGAGCTTGGTGCCTGCACCACGTATCCACTGTTCCTGGAGGCCTTTTTTTTTTTTCTTTTTCCTGAAATAGAGAGAGGACAGAAAGACAGAGAGGAAAGATATACACCTACAGACCTGCTTCACCACTTGTGAAGTGACCCCCTGCAAGTGGGGAGCCGGGATCCTTACACTGGTCCTTGCACTTTGCACCATGTGGGCTTAACCTGTTGTGCTACTGCCCAACCCCCCCCCAAAAAAAAAAAAAAAGATACATAGATAATGATGTATGGAGAGGGGGACATTCTTATTTCAGTCTATGTCTATGATTTTTTTAATTTGACATATGCATAACCAAGAATATGTTTATGTTTTCTCCTTCACCTTCTTCTCCAATTCCTGCTCTTCCTCCTCCTCCTCTTCCCTCTCTCATTCCTCTTCTTTCTCTCTGGTTTGTTTTTCATCTGAAGCACTGCTCAGCTCTAGGTTATGGTGGTGTGCTGAGGGCTGAACGTGGGACCCCAGAATATGCAATTTTGCATAACCACTCTGTCATCTCCCTGGCCCAAAGATCTATATTTTAAATACAGAAAATAAAAACTTCCATTTAGGACCTGGTACACAGTATAGCAAGTAAAAACACCTTCCTTGCATGGACAAGGCCCTGGGTTCAAGCCCTGGCCTATGTGGAAGCACCATGCAGAGTATCAAGGGAGCTCCACGGATAGTGAAATTCTGCTTTAGTGGGTTCCCCTTTCTTTTCTCTCTGTCTCCTCTCTTTCTCTCTCTAAGTATATTGAAGCTTGAAAGAAAGAAAGAAAACAAGAGAGAGAGTGAGAGAGAGAGAAAGAAAGGAAAGAAGGAAGGAAGGAAAGAAGAAAGGAAGGAAGGAAGGACGGAAGGAAGGAAGGAAGGAAGGAAGGAAGGAAGGAAGGAAGGAAGGAAGGGAGAAAATCGGGTTGAAGAGGTCACATGGCAGTATGATGCATCACAAGGCCCTTGGTTCATTCCTTGGTACCACACTGAAAAAAAGAAAGGAGGGTGGGGCAAATAGCATAGTGGTGAATTAAAAATACTCTCATGTGGGAGCCGGGCAGTAACACAGCGGGTTAAGTGCAGGTGGTGCAAAGCACAAGGATCAGAGTAAGGATCCCTGTTTGAGCCCCCGGCTCTCCATCTGCAGGGGAGTCGATTCTCAAGTAGTGAAGCAGGTCTGCAGGTGTCTCTCTTTCTCTCCCCCTCTCTGTCTTCCCCTCCTCTCTCCATTTCTCTTTGTCCTATCCAACAATGATGACATCAATAACAACAACAATAATAACTAAAACAATAAAACAACAAGCGCAATAAAAGGGAATAAATAAATAAATATTAAAAAAATACTCTCATGCCTGAAGCTCTGAGGTCCCAAGTTCATACCAATATATGCCAGAACTGAGCAGTGCTCTGGTAAAACAAACAAACAAAAACCCTTTTATTCAACACATTCTTGTACACTGACAAATACTCACACTTATGAAGCACTTTGAAGTCATCTGTTTATCTCCAAGCAGTCTTATGAACACATGCTTCCCACCTCCACTTAGGGGGGTTAGGGGTGGCAGGGAGTGGCAGGACAGTGAGATTCAGAGAAAGGAAGCAGCTGTTCCAAGGAAGTGTAGTGGCCAGGATTCAAACCTGAGTTTACTTTATTATTCCTTATACCCGGATTAAGTTTAAAAGAAAATTCTGAAGACACATCTTCCAAAACGGGCTGACTTGACTCTGTCAAATGACGTACTTTCAGAATACCAGCTTTTGGCTAAAGACAACTTTTTAGTAAATAGCCAGCAGATCAGCAAGTGCTCTTCCCAGAGGGCTCCTAGAGAGGCCCAGAAGTTAGTGTTCTTGCAGATGACTTTAATTGCTGGTGGGAAATGAGAGCAAAGAACAGTCACCCTGGACGTGTGTGCTTTCAGGGTGCTTTGATTTAGAATTCTGGGAAGTCTTCCTCAGGTCAGATTAATCACTGGATTGACTGCTTCATCTTTCCATTTTTAATGAAGACTACACTGCATTTGTAAAGCAGTAAGATCTGAAATGAACCCTGTGGAAATTTTGCTTTTTGCTAAATAGTAGCAGGTTGAGCTGTAATCAGAATATGTAAAAACCATCTTTGTTAAAAATCATTGCTTCTTTCTCTACCTGAACTTGAGTCAGTTGTCTAATCTAATACAAGTTTATATATCTATATACACATGTATAAATGTCTAAAAAATTCATGACTTTAAACTTCCATTGATGGAACAGGTAGGAGATAAAGATGGAATCTGAATTGTTACAAGTTTTTTTTTTTCTGGTCTCTCCCCAGCCCCCCATGTTCTTACATATTATCTCAGAAGAGCCAATGATCCTTTTATCCTGCTATAGTCTTTAAGGAACTTAAACAAACAAACAAAAAAGCAAACAAGGGGCTGCCAAAACAAAATCACTCTTGATTTCCTATTTCATTTTCTAATGGTTCATGTTTTAAAAAATATATATGTATTGTGTCTATTCTGCTTCTTGGGTAAAATTTTATCAAGAATCCAAAAAGAAACTAAAAACCAAACAAGACACACTTTAGATTTATTGACAAGATTGATAAATCACAGTGGATTTCTTTTCAAAACTGACAATGTTTAGGTTGTAAGAAAATAAATTACCAGTTAATGTGAAACTCAAGAAGAATTCTGGGAAGTCCAAGAGCTGCCATTTGGCCCCTTCTGTAGATGGAGCAAAACTGTGCCCCTTGTGGAACTTTCTAACCTCTTGAGCTGACCCATACTTGGTCAGCAAGACAGACTCAGAGGCCAGATCCCTGCCCCTTCCTTTAGGCTTATAAGGAGGAAGAACCAGAAATGCCCCTGACTTCCTGTCATTTTGACTAATCTCAGAAGCAGGTCATAGGGGATGCCCCAGGCCCTGAAGCACTTACTCCCCATCTTGGCCAGCCTGCTTGCCCAGTTGCTAGAGGTGGGCTGGGTTGTTGTTCTCAGTTCATAAGCAGGTAACTGCCCTCTGCCCTCAGTTTCTAAAGAGTACAGACCGTGTGTGTGTGTGTGTGTGTGTGTGTGTGTGTGTGTGTGTGTGTGTGGAGGGGGTGGGGGGGGAGAGAGAGAGAGAGAAAGAGAAACAGACTGTTCAATAGGTACATTTCCTTCTGCTCCAAGTTCACAGGATGCTGTTATTGGTGGTCCGGGTGGTGGCGTAGTGGATAAAGCATCCACTTTAAAGCATCAGACTCTCAAGCATGAGGTCCTGAGTTCAATCCCTGGCAGCACATGTACCAGAGTGATGTCTGGTTCTTTCTCTCTCTCCTCCTATCTTTCTCATCAATAAATAAATAACATCTTTTTTTTTTTTTTTTTAAAAAAGATGCTGTTATTAAAGGTAGGTTAACAGAATCTCTACATTTAGCAAAGCCTAAGAGGAGGGGGAGCCAGGGGCAGTGGGTTGGGGACTAGGGTTAGAAAAGTGAGAAGTAACAAACAGAACGCAGCTGGTAATAAACTGATGGAAGCTTGTAAGTAACAGAATGTCCTAGTCTAGTTTAAGTGTTTAGATGGTGACTGGCTACAAAGTGGAGGACAAGGGAATGAGCAATAATAATCAACACCAGGCACTTTAAAGCCTATTGGATTGGAACTTCATAGCAATCTCTCCCTCTCCCTCTCCCTCTCCCTTTCCTGTTTATGAGAAAGAGGGAGAAAGATAACCAGAGCATCACTCTGACATATGTGATACTGGGGATCAAAATTCAAGTCAAGTACCTTATCCACTCCATCACTTCCAGGGCCACTAAGTTGTTTTTCAAGCATAGAAAATAAAGGAATTGGGAGTCGGGCGGTAGCGCAGCAGGTTAAGTCACATGGCACAAAGCGCAAGGACTGGCATAAAGATCTCGGTTTGAGCCTTTGGCTCCCCACCTGCAGGGGAATCACTTTCTCTCCCCATCTCTGTCTTCCCCTCCTCTCTCCATTTCTCTCTGTCCTATCCAACAATGAAGACAGACAACAATAACTACAACAATAAAACAAGGGCAACAAAAAGGGAATAAATAAATATTTTTTAAAAAAGGAAAAAGAAAATAAAGGAATTACTATTGGGCAGGGGTAGATAGCATAATGGTTATGTAAACAGACTCTCATGCCTGAGGCTCCAAAGTCCCAGGTTCAATCCCCAACACCACCATAAGCCAGAGCTGAGCAATGCTCTGGTTAAAAAAGAAAAGAAAGAATTACTATTTATTTTAAAAATTCTTCTTCCTTGATAAAGCTTGGAAGATTTGATAAGCAGGTGTTTTGTGAAGAGATGCAACTGTGTAGGCACAGCAGCCAGGTAAAGTAACTCTTCACATGTGTAGTGATTCCATTTATGTGACACTGAAGATCAGGCAGGCTGGGGAGCAGGGAGTGGGAGGGGGTTGAGTTAGTGGAAATTGTCTGTGTTGTCACTGTGGGTGCCCGGGATGTGGACATGTGTTAGAACAGATGCATTCAGTTTGTAAATACACCTTCCATAGGTTGATTTAAAAACACCTCTGAGGCCCCCTGCTGGTGAGATTGGGTCAGTGTACCCAGAAGGGATTCATTCTTCAGAACACATGGATGGGCTTTCCTCCTTGCCTTTAGGATGTGTGATCTCTTCCTTTTAGGGCTGAAGCTCCTGTCTACTTCAGGAGAACTAGGGATGCTTGGCAGGAGCTGAACTGGAAGGATGGCATCCAAATTTATCTTTTAGAGTTTGTAGTGAGATAATAGTTATGGTGTAGGTAACAGAAGAAGGGTTTCCCAACTTATTTGTTAGTTTTTGTCTCACTAGTGCTTTTGCTGAGGCTTTGCAAAAACCTCCTGGCGGACCTTCCTGCCACTCCTCTTTTTCATCTTGTCAGTGTTTCCTTTTTATAAATAAAAATAAAAGAAAAGAAATAAGTAGTCTGGGAGGTGGTGCAGTGGAGAAAGCATTGGATTCTCAAGCATGAGGTCCTGAGTTCAATCCCCAGAAGCACATGTACCAGAGTGATGTCTGGTTCTTTCTCTCTCTCCTCCTATCTTTCTCATAAATAAATAAATAAATAAATAAATAAATAAATAAATTCTTAAAAAAAAGAAATAAACTGAGAAAGGCCATAGCACCAAAGCTTCCTCCAATGAAAGTCTGGTCTTAAACCTGGATTATGGGCATGGCAAAGCAGGCACACTATCTAGATAAAATATTTTATTGGTCCACCCCATTAAAATCCTTTTTTATTTTTCTTTCTTTTTTTCTTTTTTCAACCAGAGCACTATTGAGTTCTGACTTATGGTGATGCCAGGGATTGAGCCTGGGGTCTGGGAGCCTCAGGTATGGAAATCTTTTTGCATCTCTCTAGAGCTTTCCTTCTCCCCACTCCTTACCCCACCCCCCAATTCTTTAGCTCCCATTTATGCTTCCAGAGTCAGTCCCATGAACTTGCTATTCAAGCAAGAGGGGAAACAAAACTCAGTGCCTCGCACAGGGGACAGGATGCATGTTCTTCCCACCCATTTGCAGCCGTGTGTGTGTGTGTGTGTGTGTGTGTGTGTGTGTATGTATGTATAGAAAAAAAAAGAGGTGTGGGAACACAATATGTCCTGAACTTTCCTCTAGAACTGAGGGAAGGAGGGTAGTTAGAGGGAGAGCTGGAGCAAAGTCTGGGAGCCCTGCCCACTGTGATGTGGAAGGGATACATTGTGTATTGGGATGCAGCTCCTACTTAAGTTGCTGGTATGGGGTGGATAGAGATAGTGGCAGAGGTGAGGCTAGCTCGCTGGGGGGTAGGGATGGGGAGAGCCGAATGGTGCCCCAAGAAGTTATGTCCAAAGGCAAACCCCAGAACCTATAAATGTGACCTGGTTTGGATAGAGTCTGCAGGTGTGGCCAAGTAGAGAGTCTGTGGATGGGAGTTCTGGGTTATCCAGGTAGGTCCTGAAGACTGTGACTGTGTCCTTCATGAGAAAAGAAGGCAGAAATCTCCCAATAAAGAAATAAAGAAAAAAAATAAGGCAGAAAGTGGGGTGTTGCAATAACAAATAACACCCAGAACTCTCAGCCAGGAAGAGGTAAGAAGGATCCTCCCCCTGAGTCTTTGGAAAGAGATCCCTGCCGACACTTGGGCCCAGGCTGTGGCCCTACTGATGGTAGCAGGATCATGGGCACCAGAGGGTGAGGGTGTGGGGGCAGTACCAGCCAATGGGTCCTCAGAATTCACCTTGGGGGCTTCATGGACACCTCAGCCTATGCAGACTCTAAAGCCTGGCCACCAATGTGTGTTTGCATCTGGAAAGCGTTACTTGATTGCTAGAAAAATAATCAGGGGGAACCCAGGACATTTCTGGTAAAGAGGCTCTAAGAAGGCACCGCTGGAACTGGATGAGTCAGGGTGGTGCAGAGGGAGTGCTGTGTGGTCTGTGTAGCCGTCTTGGCCTCTGGCCTCCACCACGCAGGCTGCTGTGCCTGGAAGCTGGATCTAGCAGACTCTCCCAGAGGGCAGAGGGATGTGTGTGTGTGTGTGTGTGTGTGTGTGTGTGTGTATGTGGGGGGAGGTGGGGGGAGGCCTTTGTGGTCACTCTGGTCCACTTTTGTAGACACAACTGATCACAGGCCTATGCCCAGGTACTGTGGCTGCCATAACAAATGACCACCACCTAGTGGCTCCAAGCAATAGCAATCACTGCCCTATAACCTGAAGTTAACAGTCTGACTAGGTCTCCTGAGCTAATGTCAAGGTGTGGGTGGAACTGATTCCTTCTGGAGGCTCCAAAGAAGAGTTCCTTTCCTGAATTTTCCCAGATTTAAGAAGTGCCCACATTCAGACTGGTGAGACAGCTTAATGGTGATACAAAATTCTTTCATGCCTGAGGCTCTGAACTCCCCAGTTCAATCTCCAGCCAGAGCCAAACAGTGCTCTGGTTACCTCTCTCTTATTTCTCATTAAAAACAATAATAAATAAAATACTAAAAAAAAGAAGTGCCCACATTCCTTGACTGGTAATGCCTCAAAGGGCATCACACCCAAGATCTCCTTTTTAAAAATGATTAACAGGAGTCGGGCTGTAGCACAGTGGGTTAAGCGCAGCGGGTTAAGAGCAGGTGGCGCAAAGGACAAGGACCGGCATAAGGATCCCAGTTCGAACCCTGGCTCCCCACCTGCAGGGGAGTCGCTTCACAAGCAGTGAAGCAGGTCTGCAGGTGTCTATCTTTCTCTCCTCCTCTCTGTCTTCCCCTCCTCTCTCCATTTCTCTCTGTCCTATCCAACAACAATAATAACTACAACAATAAAACAACAAGGGCAACAAAAGGGAATAAATAAATAATAAAATAAAAATAAATAATTAAAAAAACTTAAAAAAAAAGATTAACATTAGAGAAAAGGACAGAGAGAAAGAACCAGAGCACATTTGCTGTCAGGGAGATTAAAAATGGGATGTGTTGCCTCTCATAAGAAAGACACACACAGAGAGAAGCAGAGCATCATTCTGGTACACACAACATCAGGGACCTAACCTAGGACTTCATGCTTCTAAGTGTGAAGTTCTAGCCAATGCACCACCTCCCAGGTTGCATTATACTGCTTTTGCAGTTAACAGTGAAGGTCAAATGAAAGACCACATAAGTTGAATGCCTTCTAAGTTCTCATTCAATACATCTTTTTTCTTTCAGATTATTTACTTTGGGAGTCGGGTGGTAGCACAGCAAGTTAAGCACAGGTGGCGCAAAGCTCAAGGACCAGTGTAAGGATCCCGGTTCGAGCCCCCAGCTCCCCACCTGCAGGGGAGTCCCTTCACAGGCGGTGAAGCAGGTCTGCAGGTGTCTATCTTTCTCTCCCCTTCTCTGTCTTCCCCTCCTCTTTCCATTTCTCTTTGTCCAATCCAACAACGACAGCATCAACAACAACAACAATAATAACTACTGTTATAAATAAAACAACAAGGGCAACAAAAGGGAATTAAAAAAAAAAAATCATTTACTTTTGGAGTCCAGCAGTGGCTCCTCAGGTAGAGCACACATGGCATCATGCTCCTCAGGTAGAGCACACATGGCATCATGCTCAAGCCTTTGGCCTCTACCTGCAGAGAGTAAGCTTCATGAATAGTGAAGCAGTGCTGCAGATATCTCTTTTTTCTTTCCCTGTCTGTCTCCTCCTCCCCTCCCCTCTTAATTTCTGTCCTATCCAATAAAGAAAAAAAAAAAGGGGGGGGGAATTGTGGCCCGAGAGGTGGCGTAGTGGATTCTCAAGCATGAGGTACTGAATTCAATCCCTGGCAGCACATGTACCAGAGTGATGTCTGGTTCTTTCTCTCCTCCTATCTTTCTCATGAATAAATCAATAAATTCTTTTTTAAAAAAGGGGGAGAGAAATTTACCACCAGAAGCAGTGAATTCATTGTACAGGTACCAAGCCCTAGCAGTACCCTTGGCGGCAGTGGAGAAACAAAAAAGATCATGTACTTTTATAAGAGAGAGAAAAACACCACTCAATCCTGGTATATATAGTATCAGGGATGGACACTGGGGCCTCACCCACACATGTCTTATGCTGTTTTAATAAGCTCTCTCCCAGACCCTAATGAATCTGGAGTGTTGGGGTCTTCCCTCCAGGCAGCTGTAAGATTGCTCCATCCTTGTTGGAGTCTGCTGCTATCTGTGACATAAGCCATAGAAGACAGTTTGACAGATTTGGGAGACATCAACCACCCAGGAGTAGGAGCAGGACAGGGCAGAGTGGGGGACAGGACACCTCAGTTGTCACCCAGGCATTCATGAACAAATGCTGGTTAAAGACCCTGGGCCTTGTAGAAAGGAACAGTTAACCTGAGCACTCCAGAGTGGTTCTGTTGTTCTTTCTGTTTCACAGAGTAAGTCAGGATGTCCCCAGTTTCAACCCAGGAAGTGATGGAGCTTGGGTTCAGGACCCAACAGGCATGTGGAAGTTCCATGTCAGGAGGAGATATGAGGGTCCCTCACAGTGAAGGAGGAGAGGCAGAGCGGACTTCCATGCTGGGGGCAGAGGAGAGCTGGCTTCCATTCTGTCCTGTTTCACCTGTTCCTCCAGCTGGCATGGAGGGGGCTAGTTGTCATAAGGACCACGTACACACTTTCTGTGGGAGGATGAGCTGCACTGAGAGGCTTGGCTTCCTCCCAAGGCTGATAGAAAGACCACACCCTGGTCATAAAACCTCAAATTCAGCCTCTTTTATGAGAGGAATAAAGTATTATTCACTGTGGTAGTATTCACTGACTTTCCTGAGCAGTTCCCAGCCAGGGGTCTTACTACTCTCTGGCTCATATGCTTGATGTTACAGAGAGGAGAGGTGGGAACCCAGCATGTACCAGGCAGAGACGTGAGCTGGTCCAGGTTAATGGTCTAGGGCAGCGTGAACAAGGAGCCTCTCATACAGTTGAGAAATAAGAGTCTCTGCCTTTAGGTAATCAGACTTACGCTTCCCCTTGAGAATGAAGACGTGCCTGATGATGATTCCAAGGAGAATAAAGGGGGGGATGGGCAGTAGAGCACTGGGTTAAGTGCACATAGTATGAAGAGCAGGGACCAACAGAAGGATTCCGTTTGAGCCCCCAGCTCCCCACCTGCAGGGGAGCCACTTCGTAAGCGGTGAAGCAGGTCTGCAGGTGTCTGTCTCTCCCCCTTTCTGTCTTCCCCTCCTCTCTCAATTTCTCTCTGTCTTATTCAACAACAGCAGCAGCAGCAGTAACAACAACAATAGCAGCAACAACAGCATTTGGAAAAAAATCACCTCCAGGAGCAGTGAATTTGTAATATAGGCACTGAGGCCCAGTGATAACACTAGAGGCAAAAACAAAACAAAAAAACAAAGGGAGTTGGGCTACGGTAGCACAGCGGGTTAAGTACACGTGGTGCAAAGTGCAAGGACCAGCTTAAGGATCCCGGTTCGAGCCCCCAGTTCCCTACCTGCAGGGGAGTCACTTCATAGGTGGTGAAGCAGGTCTGCAGGTGTCTATCTTTCTCTCCACCTCTCTGTCTTCCCCTTCTCTCTCCATTTCTCTCTGTCCTATCTAACAACAACAACATCAATAACAACAACAACAATAACTACAACAACAATAAAAAAACAAGGGCAACAAAAGAGAAACTAAGTAAGTAAATATTTAAAAAAGATTAAAAAAACAACAACCCCTGTCTGGCCAGGGACATAGCTCAGTTGGTACAGAGTGCAGGACTTGCATGCCTGCAGTTTAATCCTCAGTGCCACATATATTTCAGTGGTACTCTGGTTTCTCCCACCTTCAGCCCCATGCCAACTTTCTTTCTTTTTTTTCCCCTCCCCTCCCACCCCATGTTGGAGCTGAGGGAATGGAATAGAGGCTTGTCCAAACCAAGTGTGGCCTCTGGGCTTTTGTTTTGGAGAGAAGGAGGAAGAGGAGAAGGAGGAGTAAGAGGAAGAGGAGGAGGAGGAGAAGGAAAAGGAAGAGGAGAAGGAGGAGGAAGAAAAAGAGGAGGAGGAGATGGAGGAGAAGAAGGAGGAGGAAGAGGAGTAGAAGGAAGAGGAGGAAGAGGAAGAGGAGGAGGAGATAGAGCCCAACTTTCTTTCTCACAGGGAATAGAGTTTTAAAATTTCAAGGCAGAAAAATAAAAGAGAACAATCTAAGAACAACAAAACACCTCCCTTATTCTAACACTTGATTGTCTTTACTTTTAAGCTGAAGGTTCCAAGACTAGCTACTGTGAGTAAGGAAGACTATGCCCATTTTCCAGAAGCTAAATGTGGGTCCCTTGCAGGAAGCATCAGAAAACGTAACACTGTCACAATGCCAACACAAGAAGGGAAAGTCTTTACTGCAGTCTAAAGTGCAAGACACATAGGAACAAGGCTCACTGTCTGAGGATATTTATAGAGAGCCAGGAAGAAGAACTGGAAACTTTTATCTATTTTCTGAAAAGCAGGAGGCCTGGGCAGGGAGGTGCCTCAGTAGCAGAGGGCTTGCCTTACTTATGTGAAGTCATAGGTTCAATCCCTGATACAGCATTAAATTGCAAGACAGTGCTCTTGTTTTTCTTTCCCTTGACCATTTCAATAAGGGAAATT
Source organism: Erinaceus europaeus (assembly GCF_950295315.1). Taxonomy (NCBI): domain Eukaryota; kingdom Metazoa; phylum Chordata; class Mammalia; order Eulipotyphla; family Erinaceidae; genus Erinaceus; species Erinaceus europaeus. The sequence goes on along the minus strand of NC_080163.1, from coordinate 121,718,556 downwards.
TTTCTTTCTTTCTTTTTTTTTTGCCTCCAGGGTTATCACTGGGGCTCAGTGCCTGCATTACAAATCCTCTGTTCCTGGAGGCCATTTTTCCCATTTTGTTGCCCTTGTTGTGCTTGTTGTAGTTGTTATTGTTGTCATAGCTGTTGTTGTTTTTAGATAGAACAGAGAGATATGGAGAGAGGAGGGGAAGACAGAGATTGGGAAAGAAAGATAGACACCTGCAGACCTGCTTCACTGCTTGTAAAGAGACCCCCCTGCAGGTGGGGAGCTGGGGGTTTGAAGCGGGATTCTCACATAGGCCCTTGAGCTTTGCACCATATGCGCTTAACCCGCTACACTAAAGCCCCGGAAATTTTTTTTTTTTTAAAGGTAAAAGGGAATGTGGGCTTCAGGATAAGCAGGATGTGCTTTATGTGCATTTTCCCCATTATAACAGGCCCAGGACTCTGTTATTGGTTCTGGGGAGACAGCATAATGCTATGCTATGAAAAAGGCCTGAGTCAGGTATGCCTGAGGCTCTAGCGTTTCAGGTTCAATCCTTGGTACCACCTCAAGCCAGAGTTGAGTAGTGTTCTGGTCTGTCTCTTTGTGTCTTTGCAATAAAGGCAAACAATTCTGTTGTTTGCTTTGAAGGCAAAAAACAAACAGGAATGATTTCTGCTTGTGATTTTTAAAAAAATTATATTAAAAAATATATTGTATTTAGCAATGATGAGAAAGGAGGAGAGAGAGAAAGAACTCAGGACCTCATTCTTGAGAGTTCAATGCTTTCTCCACTGAGCCACCTCCCGGACTACCTGCTTGTGATTTTTTGCAAAATAAATTTTAACATATTCACCACCCTTCTTAAAGGCAGTTCCTGCAAATAGAGTGTAAGATAGTTATTATTTTTTTGTCTAACTCAGTTTTCAGTGCCAGGTTGCCTCGTACCTCAAGGACCAGGTCAGGTAGTTCTGTCCCTTTGGGACCATGGTTTTACTTCCTACTTTGTACTTTATACTCTTTTCTCTCCTTTACTTCTCTTTTCTTTCTTTCTTTCTTTCTTTCTTTCTTTCTTTCTTTCTTTCTTTCTTTCTTTTCATTTATTTATTTATTTAGCCTCCAGGGTTATCGCTGGGGCTCGGTGCCTGCACCATGAATCCACTGCTCCTGGAGGCTACTTTTCCTCTTTTGTTGCACTTGTGTTTTATCGTAGTTGTTATGATTGTTATTGTTGTCATTGCTGTTGTTGTTGGATAGGACAGAGAAACTGAGAGAGGAAAGGAAGACACAGGGGGGAGAGAAAGCTAGACACCTGTAGACCTGTTTCACCACTTGTCAAGAGACCCCTGGGCTGCAGGTGGGGAGCCAAGGGCTCGAACTGGGATCTTTAAGTTAGTGCTTGTGCTTTGCGCCGTGTGCGCTTAACCCACTGCACTACCGCCCGATCCTCTTTCCTTTTCTTTTCTCTTTCCTTTCCTTTCCTTTCCTTTTCTTTCCTTTCCTTTCCTTTCCTTTCCTTTCCTTTCCTTTCCTTTCCTTTCCTTTCCTTTCCTTTCCTTTCCTTTCCTCTCCTCTCCTCTCCTCTCCTCTCCTTTTCTTTCCTCTTTTCTTTTCTTTTCTCTTCTCTTCTTCTCTTTTTTTCTTTTTCCATTGTTGTTGTTGGATAGTACAGAGAGAAATTGAGAGAAGAGTGGAAAACAGAGAAGGGGAGAGAAAGATAGACACCTGCAGACCTGCTTCAATGCTTTCAAAGTGACCCCCCTGCAGGTGGGGATCTGGGGCCTCGAACCAGGATCCTTGCGCCAGTCCTAGTGCTTAGCATTATGTGAGTTTAACCTGGTGCACTACCGCTGGGCTCCCCCAGAACATTTTCTTTTCTTTTTTTTTTGTGTTATTTTTTTTAAATTTCTTTATTGGGGGATTAATGTTTTACATAACTTTTTCTTTTATGTGAAAGAAATTAGACATAGGTAACCAACTGATATAGAGACTTGTAATGTCCTGATGGGCAGAGGTGCCAAGATACCTCATAGCCCAGGATGACTACTTCATTGCAGCCATCATATTCATACTTCAGACAGGAAGATGAAAGAGATCAATGAAAGGCACTCTTCCCTTCCCTGAGGGAGACTTCCTACAAGTTGTATACATATTATTCCATTCACTGCTCTTTGGCAGAGATGTAGTTCTCTCAACAGGAGAAGGCTCAAGGGAGGCTCAATGTGCTCAGTTAGTATCAGGAATCTCTCTGTTTTTAAGGAATCTCTCTGTTTTTAAGGAAGAGAACAGATCAGGTATCAGGAGGCAACTTGAGCATTTGGTGTCCCCACTGGGGAGTTTTGTGGTGGGAGGGATCTGGCACTGAAGTGGAGGAACAGGGAGCTGGCAACATGGCCCCATCACAGCCACAAATCACGCCAGACCGGGCATCGATGGCTTGGCAGTCTAATCACTTTTCATTAACTTTTCTTGGCTATTGAGAAGGGGGCTGTGAGTGTTCCAGGATAATTGTTGATACTACAAAACTATAAAAATCATTCTCATCCAAGTCCTGTGACCAAAACCTTCCTGAAAGTTCCCTATATTCTTTTTTTTAAATGTCTTTATTGGGGAATTAATGTTTTACATTCAACAGTAAATACAATAGTTTGTACATGCATAACATTCCCCAGTTTCCCATATAACAACACAACCCCCACTAGGTCCTCTGAATCCTTCTTGGACCTGTATTCTCCCCACCCACCCACCCCAGAGTCTTTTACTTTGGTGCGATACACCAATTCCATTTCAGGTTCTACTTGTGTTTTCTTTTCTGATCTTGTTCCCTATATTCTAATGAGAGAGTTAACAAGGCTTCTCTTTCTGGCTACCTCATTGACTCAACTGGTATTCCTCACCAGTCAAAACCTCACAACTGGAACTGGACTAGAATAGAGAGTGTGTGTGTGTGTTTATGTATTGGGCCAGTTAACTAATAAGTAGCACAATACAGAATTGTTAAAATAAGGAGGTGGCCCAGCAGGAAGCTCAGTAGATCACAAACCTGTGAGGTTCTGAGCTCAGTCTTCAGCACCACACATGCCAGAGCACTGCTCTGGTCTTTGTCTCATAGGGGTTTTTGCCTCGAGACCTTTCATGCTTGTTGCCCTCTACCTGGATAACCCCTGACCCATCTCCTGCCAGTCTTCTAGATTATTTATTTAACCAGAGCACTGCTCAGCACTGGCTTATGGTGGTGCTGAAGACTGAACCTGGGACCTCATAGCCTCAGGCATGAAAATCCCTTGCATAGCCATTATGCTATCACCCATCTATCCAGTCCTCTTGAACTATTTGTCTTTTGGTCATCTCTCTGTCCAGCCTCCCCTTCCTTGGGGCAACTGCTGTCTCTCCAACTCTGACCTCAGCCTCCTGCTGCCTTGGGTGGGCCTAGGCAACCCTTAGGTGTTTTCCTGGGGTCATGGTCTGGGGGCAACAGCTGCATCCCACAGTGTGCTCTCTTCCCCAACACACTGAGGCAGAATGTGAGAGCGAGCAGTCTATTGAAGAACTGCTTCTTGGACATGTTATGAGGAGGGTGAGGAAGTCAGGCAAGAAGGGAGGGAGCTGGTACACGTGGGCTGTCTCACCAGCTACTACTATCCCACCTGCAGCCCCTGGGAGCCAGAGTTGTCCCATCTGCAAGTTGGGAAGCTGGGGTATCTATACTCCTGTTCCTGTGAAATCACTGGTGCCACCCAGGAGTCTGATTCCAAGTTGTAGTTGGACCTCCAGGATGCCATGCTCAGGGTAGGCTCTGAGCAGAAGAAAGCAGGTCCCAACAGTTAACAGTCAGGTGAGACCAGGTGGGGTCTCTGCCAGGGTGGACATTGAAGCTGAGCCAGACCCCTCCTACCTTTTCCTGCAGCTCTATTTCTCTCTTTCTCTCTTGGGGATATTACTTTATTTATCGGATACAGACAGCCAGAAATCGGGGCAGGGGTGATAGAGACAAAGAGATACCTGCAGGCTTGCTTTACCATTTGCAAAACAATCCCCCTACAGGTGGGGACTGGGGCTCAAACCCGGGTCCTTGCACATTGTAACCTGTGCACACAACTAGGATACTGCAATTGCATTTCATAACTGTGAGTTTACAGAGCTGGAGGGGCTGAATCTCCTCAGGGTCATGGAAGGGAGACAGGAATGTATCTTGTTTGAGGTCTTGGGCATAGGCTACCTGAAGCCAATCTCTCCCTTGCACTTCCCTTCCCACTGGTACATGACCTTTTTTTTTTTTTTTTTTTCTTTTTTTCTCCCTCCTTAGTCCTTTCTGGTTAAACTTTTGTAACTTACATGGGAAAAGTCCTAGTTAATGCACTGACCCTGTGTTACATCCATGCAACTTTCTCCCCACTTCTGATGCAGACATTGACCCTCTCCTGGGCTCCTTGGGTCCTTCTAGATCACTGTAGTCTTGCACTTAGCACAGAGGACTACACTGACTATTCACCCAGGATACCTTCATCAAAAGCCTGGTGTCAAGTCTGTCTGATTCATTTGCCTCCTCCACCCCCCCCACACACCTTTTCCCAGAATGTATGGTTCAAAGAATGTCCTCAGTAAATGTCATCAAAGAGAATCAAAGATGAACCCCAGTATTCACTTATTTTTAAAAAATCTGTTTACGCTTTCTGCTTATTTTATTTCTTGTGGGAAACTGGATTTGGACAAATGTGCGCTTCACTGTTGGCTGAAGAATTCCTTTAATTTGCTCTAAACTACCTCTCTCCTCTTTTAAGGGGCTGCCCACCATGTTTTGGGATTTGATGTTCACTTTTCCTAAGTGAGTCATAGTTTTAATATAGTTAAATAATACCACAGCCCAGCCTTCAGCTTCTCAAGCCCTCCTTGTGCAAAGCCCTGGCCTCTTTCTATGGCTCCTATGGCTCCTTGGTCTTCCTCAGTCCTTCCCTGTTTCTCTTTTATATCCATCAGTGCATGCTTGGATATCAGCACATATCCAGGGTGCTGTGTGACCAAATGCATAGCTGTTTGAAGAGTCTTCAACTTCAGGGCTCTCATTTGATTTTCCAGAATTTGACACTGAACTGAGGATTTGCAGGCAGATAGTTCACCTGAGAGGGACAAGGGATACAGGGAAAAGATGTCTGTGACACAAGAAGGGAACCCCACAGAGAATGTACAGCTGCCCTGTGGCCCACTAGAGAAAACTCAATGCAGACCACCCTAACTGAGAGCAATACCTGGGATATTGAAACTCCCAGCCAGTGCTCCAGGGAGTGGAATATTAAAGAGTCTGCTTCAGCCCTGTAGGTAGAGGTGTTTTTTTTTTTTTTTTTTTTTTTTCCTGAAGCTGCTGTACTCCTCCCTGGTCTTTACCTCCCTGGCTGTAAGGACTCTAGTTCTCTTTGTTTTCTACATAGGGAAACTGAGTCTCAAGTACATGAAGTCACTTGCCTAGGTCTCTTGGTTATGGAGGGCTGTGGTTGGGACTCCAGCCTAGGCAGTCCAGGGCCTAAGTCTTTGACCTTGTCCTCTAAGCCAGTAGGTGACTTGAAGGAGTCAGGATTTGCTGTACTGTGAATCCCCTTTTGCTATGACCGTTACAACTATCTGGTCTCTGGGGTGACCACCCAGCTCACAGTGCTGGCTCTCCTGTCTCCAGTACCCGGGGAGACCCTGTGCTTTCACTTGATTAAATCAGGAGTGGATATCTGTTCCCAACAGGCCAGTGAGGTTGTCTCTCTGGGAAGTGAGGACGGGGAGATGGCTGGAGATAGCCCAAGCTGTTCCCAGGAATAGGGAGATGGGAAGACCTGTGGGTGCTGTTAGGATGGTCATGGCCACAGGGTGTGGGCTAGACCTAGCTGCAGTGGGAGAAAAGGGTACCTCACAAGAGATGCCAAAATGCACAGGACCTTCAGCCAGAGCTCCGGACACCTGGGATGTCCAAGGAGACATGAGACTGTCCAGGAGGATTCAGGGGTGCACCTTGGCCCTTTCCATTCAGACCCATGTTTTATTGGACATGCCCTGTTATTCACAGACATATGCCACTTAAAAAAATTTTATCTTTGTTTATTTGATACAGATAGCCAGAAATTAAGAGAAGGGGGAGATTGAGAGGGAGAGAAACAGAGAGACACCTGTAGCCCTGCTCCACCTCTTGTGAAGCTTCCCCCTGCAGGTGAGGACTGGGGGTTCAAACCTGAGTTCTTGTTATAATGTGTGTACTCAACCAGGTGCACCACCCCAGGTGCCCCACTTTTAAAAAAATTAGATTCTAAGATTTCACCATGATAAAACAGTTGATAGGAGTTAAACTCCTATTTTTGTTGACCTTCATAATAATATTAACTAAAACTTGTTATGGGCCAGGCCCTGTTGGAATTCTCCTCCATATATTAACCATTTAATGGCTATTGATTCATAATCTCCATCATGATAGTTTCCTCATTTTATAGATTGATGCTGAACACGAGCATCATAGCTTAGAGATGGACAAGTGGAACTGGAATCTAACCCAGCCAGTTCCAAACAATGGCATGAACCAGAAATTTACAGACTCAGTCTGTCCTGTAGGGATCTACCTGAGAGCCATCTGTACCACAGAGAGGTTAAGTGACTTGAGTAAAGACCCAGAACTATGCATGGTGGACTCAGGGTTCATAATGTGCCTAGAGCAGAGATGATACTCATTCTATCAGACAACTCAGCTTAGCTCTTGAAGGAAGAATGACTGTGTTCTACTGAGATTGCTTCTGCCAGGTACTATGCTGTGTTTTCATTTATCTGGTCTGTTTTAAAAGCCTGCAAGTTCTTTGCTCTCCTTTCACTGAGAAGTGAGGTCCATAGCCTCTTTCCTTGACCTAGCATGGGTTCTGTGATGCCACCAACAACAGGGTAAAAGCGAGGCTCGGTGACTTCTAGTGCTGGGTTCTAAAAGACCATGCTATGACCTTCCACCTGGGCCTGAGGGGAGTGAAAAATCTCCTTGCCCTGAGACTGCCTTCCTTCAAAGACTAGTTGAGTCATGTCAGGCTGCAGCTCCTGCTGAGTTTGTGCCATGTGGTGAACCAGTGTTGATGCCCAGCCCCACTCAACCTTCACAGGTCAACACCTCCTGGGAGGCTGCCAAGGAAGAACCAGACAGAAATCTGTCCCAGATTCCTCACCTATCAAATTGTGAGTGACAACAGGATTGTTGTAAGCTACTGCGTTTGGGGTTAATTTGTTATATGATGATAACAGTCTTTATGTCCCACTTGAGAGATGTCAAGCACTCTGGGATAATAAGGAGAAATGCAGTAGCTCAGAAGTGTTCCAAGGGCTCAGAGTACAGTAAACTCAGCCTCTCCTCTCCTAGGCTACTTGACTTAGAGAACGTGGCCAAGAGCTCTGGCCTTGGTCTGCCTTGAGTTGGAGTTCCATCCTTACTCCTCCATAGCTAAGTGACCCTAGGCAAGTTCCTTCTATGACCAGAGTCTCTTTTTATCCCTTTAGACAACAAGACCAGGCACAGCCCCTCCTCTGTCTGCTTGGGAGAGACTCAGTGCCAGCACGTGTGATTGTCTGCTGGAAGTCAACAGTGCAGGGCAGATCAGATGCCCAGCGGTGGGGAGGCTCTCTGGGCTGAGGTAAAGCAGGGAGCAGATGAGGAGGAGACTGTAGAGGGAGAGGAGGGGGAGAGCCTGGAAGTTTCCATGCTGTGCAGGGAGCTTGGTCAGTTGGCAACTTGGCAGAGGGAAGACATTGCAGAGCGGTGGCCTCAGGCTGCAGCCTTGCCAACAGTGTCTAGGGGTTCCAGGACTGGGAAAATGAAGGCAGAGCACTTACCTTGGACTGCAGCATTTCTGCCCTAATCTGGTAACATGTCGCTGTCTGCACACAAGGCACACATTCTCTCTGTTAGTGCCAGTGAAGTTTTTTACCCACGTGTGGATCATGAGAGCAACTTTAGCTCTAGCATCTTCCTTACTATCCGGGGAGGTCGCCTCCCTGTTCCCCTTTTCCCGTTAAACCACAGAGAGCTGGGATTTGGTAAATCTGCACACTCCTGGTGGCAAGTGCTGGTAGTGAGCAATCTATTTCCAGCCGAAGGGCGCCTTTTGCCCAAGGCACCCGGTGGGCCAGCTTCTACTGGCGTCTTAGGGGCTATTCCCGCAGGGCAAGTAGGAGGCGGGGCCGCGACAAGTCGCCCAATCAGCGTTGCTGGTCAGGAGGGGGGGTGTGGCCTGGGAAGACTACAAAAGGCGAGGCGCTTGCACTCCAGATTCACTCTATCCCTCCGCACCCCTTGCACAGCCACCCTGCTCGTGGGAAACTCAGGGAGACGCCAGTGAGCTGGTGATTGGAACCCGACAGAGGTAAGTGAGATTTAGAATTTCTGTTCTCTGCTAACGGCTACAGTAATCTCCTAAATTCTAAAGTAACCAGAGTAGATGCCGTCTCTTAGGGCTGCAGTGCTTGCACTGTGCTGAGCAAGCTACCTGTACCTTAGAGCCGTGCTCAGCGGAGGGCGTGCACATTGGAAGATGAGAGAATTGAAGCTCATCGAGGACAAGTCATGCCACAAACCTGGAATCAGGGAGCTGTGTTCAGAGCTAGCCTGACTCTGATCATGCTCCTGTAGGCTGGGCTTCCTCGCCTTCTGGCACAGTTGGGTAGCCTCTGTGGTGGTCCTGTGTACAAAGTGGGCGTCATTAATGGAAAGCTCTTGGCATGGATGTGCAGGAGTTTAAAGATGTGTGGGGAACCCGGGAGATGCTAACATGTGGGTTTAACTGACAAGTTTACAGGGCCATGCCCCTTTTCAGTTTTGTTTGCAACAAACTTGCAGGGCGTCCTTCCTCTTCTCACATTTCAGATGCAGACACTTGAGGGGTGAAGTGCGTTGTCTAGGTAGAGCCAGGGCTGGAGCCCAGTTCTGTCTGCTTCCAAAACTTCAGAGGGGCGTGTCCAGGCAGGGAGCATGCCTGAAAGTCTGGACATCGCAAGTTTGGGAATAGGTCCCTGAGTCTCCTCAGCTAGTGCTATCTGTACGAATTCCTTGTTTGGGAGAATCATTCTCCGGGTTCATTTCTGCAGCCCTGCCAGGGCCAGATCTTTTGGGGGGTGTAGAGCAGAGCTCCCCTAACTGGTGAGCTGGGCCAGTGGATAATTGACAAGGCTGATCCTGTTCATAAAAGTTTAACTTCAATGCCATGTCTTTGGGCCAAATAGTGAGTCGGGGCTCTGGTTGAAAACAGCACGTTGCAATGAGAATGACACTGAGCCTTTGGGTCACTTGTCATAGGAGGAACTTACTTCTCCCCATGGGGGCTAGGGGATAGAGGATTTCAGTATACTTTCTGTGTATGACAAGTGGGGGCCAGAATCCTCCAAACTAGTCAGGAGAATACTTCCATCTCCAAGTAGAGGGGAAAAAAAAATCTGTGTCCTCTGTGTTGTGTGAATCTGGTCTTCTGGGTCTACCCTGGATCTGGCTGTTTTCCTATGAGGAATGAGCAGAAGATATGGGAGCTCTGTGAGTGCTATGGCAGCTAGGTGATCCTATGCCAAGTTCTTTACCTGCAGGATTGCACTTACCGTACTTGCTCCCCACTTCACATTTCCATTAAAAAAATTTAATATCCTAATTTATTTATTGGATCGAGACAACCAGAAATTAAGAGGAGAGAGGGAGATAGATAGGGTGAGAGACAGAGAGACACCTGCTACCCTGCTCCACCACTTGTGAAATATTCCCTCTGTAGGTAGGGACTGGGGGCTTGAACCAGTGTCCTTGAGCACTGGAACATGTGCACTCAACCAGGTGCATCACCACCCGGCTTCTCCCCATTTCACAAATGAGAGAATCAAGGCTCATAGGAGTATTACATGCCCAAGATTCCCTAGCAGGAGACCCTTGTTGTCACTCTGGATCTGTCTATCTGTAGACTTTAAGTAGCTGGGCCTCACCTCTTTTCAAATCTGCAACCACTGACTCCATCTCTGCACCTGAACTTGCCACAGATATCTTCTTGTCTGAGAAGGGCTCAGAAGAAACAGCTGAGCTCAGGGAGGTTGAACCCAATTCCCAAACCCCAGACAGTGCACTTTGGAAGAGTATAAGGAAAAGGCAGTTTTGACTTTTACAGAGTATCTTAATACAGGAACTTGGGAATAGTAAAAACATTTATTTTTACTGTGTCTGACTCTGGCATATGGTGGTGCTGGGGATTGAAACTGTGACCTCAGAGCCTCAGACATAAAAGTTGTTTGCACAGCCATTATGCTACCTCCTCAGCCCAGTAACAACACCTGTAATTCTACCAGCAGCTGACACTTGCCAGGGGCAGGCATGCTAGGGGTTTATGTGAATGATCTCACTGATTTCCCTAAGAAGTGGGTAGCCACTGCCCTTTTAAAAATAAACAGTGGTCCAGGAGGTGGCACAGTGGGTAAAGCACTGAACTCTCAAGCGTGAGGTCCCGAGTTCAATCCCTGGCAATACATGTACCAGAGTGATGTCTGGCTCTTTCTCCTCCTTTCTCATTAATAAATAAATAAATGAAATCTTTAAAATAAATAAATAAACAAACAAACCCCCCTTTTATTTATGAGAGCAATAGGAAGAGAGAGAAAAAGAACCAGAACACTGTCCTGGTGCTGCCAGCGATCAAACTTGGGATCTCATGCTTGAGAGTCCAGTATTTCCTCTTTTTTTTAAAAAAATATTTTTATTTATTTAATGTTGGATAGAGACAGAGAGAAATTGAGAGGGGAAGGTGGAGATAGAGAGGGAGAGAGACAGAGAGACCCCTGCAGCCCTGCTTCACCACTCGTGAAGCTTTCCTTCTGCAGGTGGCGAGCAGGGGCTTAAACCTGGGTCCTTGTGCACAGTAATGTGAGTGCTTAACCAGGTGTGCCACCACACGGCCCTGAGTCCAATACTTTCTGTGCCACCTCTTGGGCCTCTTTTTTTACACGGAGGAAAGGGAGGCTCAAGGTGATCAAGACATGTGGCCAACATCCAATAACCAGGGCAGCGGGAGGGGAGTGCTGCCACCCTGCTGGGCCCCTCCCAAAATTCTAGAGGAAGGTGCCTGTCTAGTCACTAGTCACATGACTGCCACAAGCAGAGCTGGAGAGCTGGTCTTCTCTTGCCTCCTGGGGTTTGGGTCCTGCACCCCAGAGAGGGGAGTGTGCCTCGCTGGAGAGGGGAGGTGCTGATATGGGGGTGTGGACACTTCTCTGGACACAGACCAGTTTTGGTCTCTACCTTGATGCTGTCACCCAGTGTTGTGCCCCCAAAGGCAGAGGAGAGCTGGCCACACTCCTCTAAAAGTTCCACACCCACGTTTCCCCAAAGACTCAGTTTGGGAGCTTTTCACTCTGTTGCTTGCATCTGAAAAGTGACTTTTAGAGACAGGACCCATGCATGCTCTTTGGTCTTGCAGGAGCTGGAATGTTTCCACTTTCTGTCACCAGTGTAATTGACTCTGTATGGGAGGTGCCTCCCAGTCTGCTTGCTCCAACATAGGAGACTCCCCCCACCCATTCTTTCTTTCTCTTTCTTCCTTTCTTTCTTTCCTTTTCTTTTTCTTTTTTTTTTAATGCAAACTCACTGTTTTTTTTTATTAGTCCCAGATGTGCAAACCCAGCATTACTCAAAAGGACTAGTGGCCTGTCAATAAAAGCATCTTTTCACTTAATCTTCAGTTCATTGAGCTGAATAGATGCACAGTCCTTCATGAAATGGGGCCCCAGGGGTTCTTATTAAGTCCTAAGTGGAGCATGTTCTTTTCTGGAACAGGAAAGGTAGACAAAGCTGGGTGGTAGTTGATAGGTTTTTCTTTTTCCCTTCAAAAAATTTTTTGTTTTTCCTTCTCCAGAGCTGCACCATCCCACTGTCCCTGGAAGATACTTTTCCTCCAGGTAGAGGTGAGAGATAGAGAGGGAGAAAGAGAGACAGTGAGAGGAGAGACATTGCATCACCACTCAACTGTTGGTGAAGCTTTCCCTTTGCCTGGTGCTCCCATGTGGTAGCTGGGGATTTGAACCCAGGTCCTCACACATGGTAATGTATGTGCTCTATTGGGGGAGCTATCTCCCGGTCCCCAGGGGGGAAAGTTTTTAAAAAAAATTTTTTTTTAATATTTATTTTTTATTTTATTTATTCCCTTTTGTTGCCCTTGCTGTTTTTTTTTATTGTTGTAGTTATTATTGTTGTTGTCGTTGTTGGATAGGACAGAGAGAAATGGAGAGAGGAGGGGAAGACAGAGAGGAGGAGAGAAAGATAGACACCTGCAGACCTGCTTCACCGCCTGTGAAGCGACTCCCCTGCAGGTGGGGAGCCGGGGCTCGAACCGGGATCCTTATGCCGTCCTTGTGCTTTGCGCCACCTGCGCTTAACCCACTGTGCTACAGCCCGACTCCCCGGAAAAGTTTTTATTGAGAACATTTAAACAGAAAGGTTGCCATTTTAACCATTTTGAAGAGATAGTCCAAGGGTGTTTAGTATGTTTACAGTTTTCAACCACTGATCTGACTTCTCTCCTTCTCTCTCTCTCTCTCTCTCTCTCTCTCTCTCTCTATATATATATATATATATATATATATATATATATATATATATATCTTCAGAGCACTGCTCAGCTCTGGCTTATGGTGGTGCAGGGGACTGAACCTGGGATTTTAGAGCCTCAGGCATGAGAGTCCTCTTGCATAACCATTATGCTATTTACCCCTGTCCTGACTCCCCTCTCTTAATTCTAGAACATTTTCATCTTTCCAAAAGGAGACCCCTGTCCCATGATTAGCAGTCGCTCCCCTGCCCCTGGCAGCCCCCAACTTCTTTTTCTTTCTAGGGATTTGATTATCCTGCATACTTCCTGTAAATGGAATCATACAGTGTGGTCTGTCCTGCCTGGCTTCTTTCACCAAGTGTGATGCCTTTAAGTTCCATCTATGCAGGAGCTTGTTACGGTGCTTCAGTTCTTTTAATGATTGAGTTATATTCCCTTGTCTGGGTATAAACTCTTTCTTTTCTCCATTCTTCCACCGATGGAAGTTTGGGTTGTTTCCACCATTTGGCTTTTATGAAAATTCTGCTAGACACATTTATGCATTTGTTTTTGTCCAGCACCTGTTTTCACTTGTCTTGGGTCTGCACTGAAGACTGGAATTGCTGGGTCACCTACTAGCTTTCTGTTGATTTCATTGAGGACCCTGTGTTCTCTCTCTTTCTGTTTTTTAAACACTGTATATTTATTTTATTCTTTAAAAAAATTTTTATATTTATTTTCCCTTTTGTTACCCTTGTTGTTTTTTTAATTGTTGTTGTAGTTATTGTTGTTGTTATTGATGTTGTCATTGTTAGATAGGACAGAGAAATGGAGAGAGGAGGGGAAGACAGAGAGGGGGAGAGAAGGAGACACCTGCAGACCTGCTTCACTGCTTGTGAAGCGACTCCCCTGCAGGTGGGGATTTGGGGATCCTTACACTGGTCCGTGTGCTTCGCACCATGAGCGCTTAACCCACTGTGCTACTGCTTAACTCCCTTAATTTATTCTTGTAAGAGAGCTTCACGGGAGGTGTTGCAGTGGATAAAGTATTGAATTTTTAAGCACGTGGTCTTGAGTTTGATCCTGACACTAGAGCAATGCTTTGGTTCTCTCTCCTTTCTCATTAATTAATAAATAATTTGGGTGTTGGGCGGTAGCGCAGCAGTTAAGCACACGTGGCACAAAGTGCAAGGACCAGCGTTAAGGATCCTGGTTCAAAACCCCAGCTCCCCACCTGCAGGGGAGTCGCTTTACAGGTGGTGAAGCAGGTCTGCAGGTGTAAAAAAAATGCAGATGCCCTAAAAAAATAAATAAATTACTTAAAATGGGGGGCAGGCACAAGGAAGACCTTAGCTCTGGCATATGTGGTACAAGAGATTAAACCTGGGGCCTTAGGCATACTAGGCCTGTGCTCTTCTGCTAAGCTATCTTCCATCCCATTTCTTGGTTTCCTTTCAAAGACACATCGGCACAGACCACCTCATTCCAAATGTGTCAAAAGTACACTATCATGGTACAGTGACATTGTGGCATCTGGCTGTTTGGGGGCAGGTGTGTACATTTTACTCTAAGTCACAGCTGCAACTAGCAGAAGCACTGCCTTTGCGGAGCCCCTGCTCTGTATCTCAGGCTGTGCAACTGAGGGTACACACCCCTTCAAGACTGTGTCCAGGGAGATTTGTCTTTTCTGATTGTCTCAAGTGCTGTGTCAGCTTAGACAAAAACCACAGGTTCCGGGACAAAAAGAAAAAGCATAATGAAGATTGTGTAATATTTGGGCCACCACTTACAACATATTAGAAATTATGAAACTTCACATTTTCTATCCAGACTTTTGGCACATGTCTCATTGAATGCAAAGTGACTGCATCCCGGGGAGGGGGGGGAGGAAGACTCTGGCTTCCATCTTGCTTGTTGCCAGTGGTTCTGGAATGAACCTCCCTATGTTCTTTGGGATTGGAAACCACACCTGGATCTCTCTGAGTTTGGGAGCTGGCCTTCAGCTACCCCCACTGGGATGGAATGGGAATATGAGCAGTCCCTCTAGAGCAGAAAAGGAGGCTTTTATGGCAGGGAAAGAAAGTCTTTACTGGGTGCGCAAGACTTGGTAAGGGTGTGCCCAGTGGGGGAGCCATGTGTGAGGAGTGAGCTGCAGCAGGGCCTGACAGCCTTAGAGACTGACAGCCAGTTCCTGTGGTCAGGGTCCTGGCACCAGGTCACAAGGTCAGCTCTGCAGGTGTGGAGAGCAGGTCAGAGTTCAGAGTTCCTGTGATAGGTTATAGAGGAACAGGAGGTGACTTTGGAATAAGCCATGTCCCCAAAATGTGGTGATCCCATCCTAGCTGGTCCCTAAGGGGACCAATATGTTCTTTCAATTCCTTGCTTTCCTTCTGCTTCAGACTAGGTCATTGTCTCAGGGGATACCAATGCCTTCTCACACCCCATCCCCCTGTACAGCAAAGACAGAGCACTCTCCACAACAAAGCCTTTAGGAGGTTCTTTTTTCCCTCATGCTTAATGTATTCCTGCTGGCCATCCACAGCAGAAGTTGCAAGACTCTCTGAGCACAGAGGTGCTAGATAATTACCTTCTTATTCATTTTTATGAGAAAGAGAGACACAGAGAAACAGCAGAGGGAGGGAGGGGGAGAGAGAGAGAGACAGAGAGACAGAGAGAGAGATATAAAGCGAGAGAGAACAGGAGACTGGAGCTCTGATATATGTGGTGCCAAGGATTGAACCTGGGGCCTTAGGCATGCAAGTCCTGCACTCTACCAGGGAGAGATCTCTCTAGCCAGAGAGTTACTTTGTTAAAGTAAATTGTTTTGCATCTGAAACTATGAAGTATGTTCTAGGACAGATAGGGTGTGTGGCAATGGATGGAATTCGGGGAAAGGCTAGATTAGGGCAGGGCACGAGGAGCTATGAGAGGCTGCTTGGAGCCAGAGCAACAGTTCCTAAAATGGGGTCCCTGGACCAGCAGCAGCAGCACCTGGGGCCTCACTAAAAATGCAGAACCTCAAGACCAACTTCAGAGCTCCTGAATCAGAAACTATAAGGTTGGAAATTTGTATATTCCACAGGCTTCTAGCATTTTCTTTCTTTAAAAAATATTTATTGAGTGGGGGTAGATAGCATAATGGTTGTGCAAAGAGACCCTCATAGATGCAGTTCCAAACTCTCAGGTTCAAGCCCCCATACCACTATAAGCCAGAGCTGGGCATCAGTGGTTTTCTTTCTTTTTTTTTTTTTTAAAACTTATTTATTTGAGGAAGAGGAGAGAGAGAACCAGAGCATCACTCTGGCACTTGTAATGCTTGGGATCAAACTTGGGACCTCAAGCTTGATGGACCAATCATCCACTGTGTCACCTCTTGGGCTCTGAGGCCTCTAGCACAGCTCAGGTGTGGCGCCCATTGCCCTAGGAAGAGGGAGATTTACCTTTGGTCCCTGGTACAAAGATGGAGGCAGGGTGGGGGACTCGATAGTGGGGTGGAATAAGCCATGTGGAAGGTTCTGCTTACCAGGCTGGTGTGACTAGAGGAAATCATAATTCAAGAAGGGAGTCAGTGGCTGAGGAGCTAACCTGAGCCCCTCTGTCCAGAGTCCAGAGTTCCCTTGAGAAGAAGTGTTGTTGGGAGAACTTTCTTCTGGGGAAATGTTCAGCTTATCAGCATTTCTTCCAAGGACTCAGGCAATCATTCTGGTGACCCCAGCATCTTCTGTGTGCTGTCGAACTCATTCAGTACATCTATCAAAGTCCCTCAAGCACCCCCTCTGAGTGATGTGTGTTTCCTCCACAACATTTGCTATATATTTGTCTCTGTTAGTATCTGTTCCTTCAGCTCCAACAGACACAGCCGTTCTGTTCTCAGCTAGGGAAAACCAGCTGCTGAACACACTGTTTATTCCTGGAACCTCCAAGGCCCAGGCTTCAGGGGGTTGGGGAAGATATTTTCAGCGTTGGCATCAGTGTACAAAGGCAGTCTCAGATAGGGGATAAACTGGGTCCTGTTTGGGAGGTGCAGTGTGATTAGGCTCCCACACATCTGTGCAAGGCCCCTGAGTGGTGTCAGCAGGGCCTGGAGTTTGTTGCTTGCAGAATGGGTTCCTCCTGTCAGCCCTGCATGCTTCTCTTCATTCATTTTCTAACAGAAGCCAGACTGGTGGAAAATACTTTTTTTTCCTTTTGTTTTCTTGTTGCTGAGTTTCATGAGCTCTTTATTTTAGTTATTACCCTCTTGTCTAATGTATGGCATGTAAATATCTTCTCCCGTTCTGGAAAGGGTCTCTTTGTTTGGATGGTGGTATTTTTTGCTGTGCTTTTTTTTTTTTTTTTTCTGTCTCTCTCTCTCTTTTGAGGGAGGGAGGGTGGGAGGGAGAGAAGAGGGAGGGAGGGAGGGAGAGAGAGAGAGAGAGAGACTGACCCCACAGCACTGAAGTTTCTTTTAATGTGGTGGGAACTGGTCTTGAATCTGGGTGATGCACATGGCAAAGCAGTACACTATCTCACGGAGCTAGTTTGCTGAGCCCACTTTTTGCTTTTTTAATGAAATTTTCACAGATGAGAGGAGTGTGTATACATGTGTTCATGTGCCGGTAAGGCCCCAGAGCAAGCTGCAGTCTGCTCAGCTCCCCTCACCCCCAGGCCCTCAGGGGCCTCCCCCCCATGGTAACCATTTCCGGACTTCTAGTGCCTAGTCTTGCCTAGTTTTGAACTTTACATAAACAGAACCATGCATGTTTAATCACTGGAGTCTGGTTTCTTTTGTTCAACATCATGTCTGGGAGCTTTGTCTGCACCAGTACGGGTGGAGGGGCTTTCAAAACATAAATCAGAGCCTGTCACTGTGGGTTTAATTCCTCCATGGTGCTCTTCTTTGCTTTTTGAGCAAGAGTTTTCATCACTGACGCCCTGGGCACTGGATCTTTGCCTGCCCCCAGACTTGCTGAGCTGTGACCACCTTTGTCCTGCTGCTGGGGCCACCTTCCTTCTGACCTCAGAGGACCTTCAAGGTCCAGCCCAGCCTGAGTGGTCCCTGCTCTCCCTCTGCCTGCCTTTCCTATCTGTTCAGGGGCTGTTTGCCTTTTTAAAAAAAATTTCCCATCTGTTTGGGATGTGAGGGACTTCTGGTCCATTAGACATGGCAGTTTCCTGCCATGCATGTCTGGTTCTTGTGCACATGTCCCAAGGGCACCATGGCCTCTGGCACGTTTGCCCTGCAACTTCTCATCTGCAAAGCGTTGTGGAGAGCCTGTGCCTGGTGCTATAGAATTCCTGAGCTGAGCCTTTGAACTTGACTGTGGCCATGACTCATTCTTGCAGTTACCACCCAATCCTGGTGAATCATGCATTTGAGGCAGAAGGCTGGTGCAGAGCTGCCAGCCCTGTAGCCTGGAGCTGAGAGGATCTGGAACAGCGGGATTCATCCAGGAGGAGAAGGGAAAGAAACTGTCACTAGCTACCAGTAAGCTCCCAGACTGTGCTACAGGGCAGGACCTGATTTTATGAAATCTTATTTCCTCCTTCTATCCCAGCCCTGGCGGAGACTCGGGACCTTTTTGTGCTTGGAGCAGTGAAAGTATCCAAGAGGTTGTGGGACCCACTGGGCAGCATAGCTCTAGCACCAGAGTCAGAGTTTGAACCCATGTCTGACCCATGTCTGACCCATGTCCCTGCTCTCCACACTGGCATCTGGGAGTCTGATTGCCAGTTCTTGGAGGTGGTGGCTTCCTGCCATTTATCTCAAGCTATACTGGGAACATTGTCTCCAAGGAAATATCTGCACATCTTCGAGAAGGGAAAGAGGGGCCCAGGGGTTGGTGCTGGGTATTTGAAGAACATTTGCTTAATGGGGTTGTGCTCTAGCCACTTTAGAGTAGTTTTCTTATATATTTTGTGGGCTTGAGTAGAATACCCTTGGCTTCTCTTTCCTTCATTCTTTTTGCACAAAGTAGATTGTTGAATTTTTTTTCTTCTCTTTTTGTCCAGACTTTTGTACACTCCCTAGATGGAGTTAAGAGCACCGGATGGGCTTTGTCTATTGTTTGTGTTTGATTAAGTTCCCAGACTTCTTATCCTATAGATGCCCCCTTACTGAAGGCATAGGAGGGAAGAAGGTACTTGTGGCTTGGTGGGTCAAGCCAGCTAGATGGTTGGCCATCTGTCCTGGGCTGTAGGGTGTCTGGGGCAAAGCACCCTCAAGGGAAGAAGGCCCTATTTCTTCCCTAGTCCAGCCCAAAGCCTCTAAGAGGAAGAAAGGAGTACTGACTGGATGCAGTGGGCAGGGCCTCCAGCCCAGGTGCCTCCCCCATCCTGGCTGTCTGGTACTAATCCAGACATTCTGCTCTCCACAGCGGTTCTGCCTGAGACATTCAGGGGTGTCCTCCCTGCTCCCAACACAAGCCACCACTTCATTCCTGGGATTTCTGGTGGTTTGCGGATACTCTGCTCTGCCTGGGGTCCAATTCACATTGTGAGTTCTCTGAACTTCCAAGGATGCACAGAGCCTGGGGCATCTTAACCCTTGGGGACAATCACTGCCTTGCTTCCAGGATGTGAGGACATCAGGTCATACTGCCTCACTTGTTTGGACAGTCACCACCTCCAGTACCAGTAGAGGGATGGGACAGTGACACAAATATCAGCACACTCCCCAAGTGTCTGCATGGCCCTGATCAAGCCTCAGTTTCTCCATCTGTAAAATGAGAGTAGCGTTGTCAACAACCTATTTGGTAAGGAGAATGAATTGTGGGATTTAGTTGCAGAGGACCTAGCAGATGTTGGCAGCCTTGGCCACTTACACCCGGAATTGGTGGGTTTTGGTGAGGACTATTTGCTGAGCAGTTACTAAGACCCAGTCAGGAAGCTAGACCAAGTCTGCACCTGAGAGCTCAGACAGCTGTAAGCCTGTTAACCTGACAATCATCATTAGACATGGAATAACAATACCTTATAACCAAGCCAGTTATATTTACTTTTTATTTGTGATTAACAGTGGTTTACAAGATTGTACGGTTACAGGGTATAGTTCCACATCACACCCACAACCAAAGTACTGTGTCTCTACCTTCTCAATGATAACAGTCATATTGATTTATTTACTGCTTCATTCACTCATTCTTCATCCATCCATCCATCCATCCATCCATCCATCCATCCATCCATGCATCCATCCGTCTATCCATCCATCCATCCATCCATCTGTACATCCATCAATGGGGTGTCACAGCTCCAGGCTGACTGTTTCAGACAGAAAGAGAAGTGGAGGGAAGATACCATAGTTTCCTTTAGTGTAGGAGAGGCTGGGTTTGAACCTGGGTTGTGTGCATGGCAAAGCAGGTACACTGTCAAGGTGAGCTCTTTCCCTGGTTATTTCTTTAAAACAAAGGTAATAGACAAGGACTGCACTTTACCATGCTAGAGGTCCTGGGTCTGAATGCCAGCACCATGTGAGAGCAGCATGGATGACACAGATTGCTGTATAGCACCACGTTGAATGTCCTCTCTCTCTCTCTCTCTCTCTCTCTCTCTCTCAGGGCTGGGGGAGAACTCATCTAGTAGAGCACAGAGCTTACCATACATGAAGACCTGGGTTCACCTGCACAGGGGAAACTTCAGCATTGGTGAAGCAGTGCTGTGGTATCTCTCCTCTCTTTCTCTCTCTTCTCCTGTTATTTTTTTTTCTAAAGAGTTCATTGAGAGCAGAGAAAACAAACTGAGGACATAGCTTAATGGCTATGCAAACAACTTTCATGTCTGAGTCTGAGTCTCTGAGGTCCCAGTTCAGTCCCTAGCATAACCATAAGCCAGAGAAAAGTGGAGAGAGAGAGTGAGAGATCAAGAGAGAGAGAATGAGAAAGAAGATATAATGCAAGTACAAAGCCTCAGCAATAACCCTGGTGACGAAGATAAGGAAAAATAAAGAATAACTGGGGAAATAATAAAGTAGTTTATGAAACAGACTTTCCTGCCCAAGGCACTAGAGTTTCTAGGTTCAGTCCCTTGTACTACCATAAGTCAGAGCTTAGCAGTGCTCTAGTGAAAGGAAGAAGCGTAGGAGGGAGAGAAGAAGGAAGGAAGGAAGGAAGGAAGGAAGGAAGGAAGGAAGGAAGGAAGGAAGGAAGGGCAAATAAGAAAGTAGCAGTGCACTGGAAAAATGCATTTTGTCTTTAAGCAGAGGTGGGGCTTTTGAAATAATTTTTTTGTGTCATCACCAGGGCTTCACCGCTCTGGGCTGACTTTTTCAGATAGAAAGAGACAGATAGAGAAGAAAAGACACCATAGCACCAAAACTTTCTTCAATGTGATGGGGCCCGACTTGAACCTGGGTCAAGTGCATGGCACAGCACCCCACTATCCAGGTGAGCTATTTTGTTAGCCAGAGAAAGGATTTCTTTTTAATTTACTATTATTTTTAAAACTTCTATTTATTTATTTATTTATTTATTTATTTATTTATTATTGGATAGAGACAGAGAGAAATTGAAAGGGGAGGGGGAAGATAGGGAGGGAGAGAGACAGAGAGATACCTGCAGCCCTGCTTCACCTCTTGTGAAGCTTTCCCCCTGCAGGTGGGGACCAAGGGCTTGAACCTGGGTCCTTGTGCACTGTAATGTGAGCACTTAACCAGGTGTGCCACCACCTGGCTCCCTACTATTATTTTATTAGTTGAATAGTGACAGAGAGAAATCCAGAGGGAAGGGGAAGTAGAGAGGGAGAGAGACACACAGAGAGAGAGATATTTGCATTCCTGCTTCACCACTTTCCCTGGCAGGTGGGGCAAGGGCCTGAACCTGGGTCCTTATGCAGTACAACATATGTGCTCAACCAAGTGCACCACCACTTGGCCCCAAGAAAGGACTTCTTTACTGCATTTCTCATGATCAGTCCCAGCCTTCTAAAACTCCTTGCACATAGTGCTTCTGGGGGCCATTGAGATCCCTGTCCTCATGATAATGCTAACATTAAGTGCTATCCTCTTGACCTCACTCCTCTATCACTTGGCTCATACTTGGCTCCCAGCTGCCCCCCCCCCCCCATCTAGTCTAGCAGACTCTGCTGAAGGATCCCTAGGCTTAATCCCATCTGTAGTCCTGCAAGTGTCAGTGGGTGCCGACCTGCCCACCTCTGACAGATTCTATAGTCTCTTCCACCTTGGAGATGCAGGAACCTGGGACCCAGAGAAACTGCACCTCTGGTGAGGGGTGGGGCCAACCTGCTGTCTGTCCCTCAGGCCTCTTCTGTAGCTGATCTCATCTGAGTCTTACCCGGCTCCTCTGAACAGTCACTGTACCCCAGCTCATCAGACATGGTGATTCAGAGTTGAACAAGCCCATCAGGTCCCTGGGCTAGTGAACCTGATTAAATGGTGACCCAAAGCAGGATGAGTCTGTGAGGTGCGTGGGGGAGGCCAGGTCTGGGTCTGGGCTCCGGGAACAGCATGTGCAAAGCAGAGCGCTTGGCATCAGTTCCCAGCTGACAGGCCCATCCCGGGATTTATCTTCCTGGCAGACTTTCCTAAACACAGAGGCAGCCCAGCAGATGACGCATTGAGTTTGACCTGCATTCCCTCTCCCCCTCACTCCTGATGGGTGAAATTGGTACTGGAATGGTCCAGGAGGTCACCCCCAAGGACACTGCTGACTGTATTGGGAACACTATGACATTCTTGTTTCCTAAAATGTGCACAGAGCCTCACCATGGTGTGAGGGATGGTTTTGGCAACGGCACACAGAAAGTTCTCTAAATTTCTAGAAAGTTCTACTCCAAGATAGCAGTGTAACCTCACAGATACCAGGCTACATCTCCTGGATGCTATTTTATTTTCTGTGAAATAAGCTTGAAAGATGAATCCAAATATCCCTGAAATCCCAGGACATGAAGCAGAAATGCAGCTCCTGGGACCCAAGACTGGAACATGAAGGCTTAGTGGACCCTCCCCCCACCCCCTAGGGGCCTGATGTCTAGGATATTCTCATGAGACTTTGGTGCTGTGGTCTTGAGGGCTGTTTTGAAATTGCTGCAGTGGAGAACCTTATCTGTAATAGAGAACTTCTTCATATTGTACAGCCGACTGTGTGGGTAGCTCAGGCTCTTGCTGAGAGGTCAGGCATGATAGAACATTGGGGAGGTTTCTCTAAAAGCTTGTCTTTGGCAGCCCCTGGGGAACTGAGGGCTGGGAGAGTGCAAAGCTGGCCTGTGCACCCAAGTGTGAGATCTTCCAGGATGTTAGGGCAGCAGCTACCCAGGCCAGGAGCCAGTAGTCAGCTCAGCACACTCTAGTCATAGGTACATCAGCAGATGAGCCTGCATGGGCACTAAGCTTGATGAACCAGAGTGTTTGGGTGAAATGTCACCATGATGTGCAGGCAATATATCCCCTGGGGTGACATACTGGTGCCTTCTCATCAATAGAATTGCTGTCTGGCCTGGGGTCCACCTATGTAGAAAAGGGAAGGAAGTTCACACATGCACATCATGTACAGATATGTACACATGCATAAAAATGTATGTAAGTGTGTACAGAAGTGCACACACAAACATGCATATGCATACAAGTATATGCCTATAGATATGTATATGACTGTGCATGTAGGCATACATCTATAAACTATTCAGAATGTGAGACTGTGGCTTTATGTTATAAACTTTACATAAAAATATCATTAGTGGGGGTCAGGTGGTAGCGCCGCAGGTTAAGTGCAGGTGGCACAAAGCACAAGGACAAGCTTAAGGATCCTGGTTGGAGCCCTTGGATCCCCACCTGCAGGGGGGGGTCACTTCACAAGTGGTGAAGCAGGTCTGCAGGTGTCTATCTTTCTATCACCCTCTCTGTCTCCCCCTCCTCTCTCCATTTCTCTCTGTCCTATCCAACAGCAATGACAACAGTAATAATAATAACAACAATAAAAAACAAGGGCAACAAAGGGAAAATATTATTAGTATACTGTTCTATAACCTACTTTTTTATTTTTTAAGATAAAGATGGGGAGAGCAAATAAAAGAGCCCACACTGCTGAAGCTTCTTTCAATGTGTTGGAGGATGGGCTCAAACCTGGGTGCTGCATCTGGCAAAGTGGCATACTATTCAGGTCAGCTATTTCATCAGCCCACAACTTGCCTTAAAATTTTTTTTTTTTTTTACTGCCACTAGGGTTACTGATGGATCTTAGAGGCCATTTTTTCCTTTCTATTTTTTTGTTTTATAGGACAGAGAGAAATTGAGAGAGGAGGGAGAGATTGAAAGGAAGAAAGACACCCGCAGATCTGCTTCATAGCTTGTGAAGTTTCCCCCTTGCAGGAGAGGAGTGGAGGCTCAAACCTGGGTGCTTATGCATAGTAACATGCAAAAATCAATGGAATAGAGGTTCACAAGCAAGTTCCTTGACCGTTGTAATGGACAATAGGTGACAGCTTCAGGGATTGAACCTTGATTGTAAAACCTCAAGGGATACATCACCACCCAGCCCTACACCACAACTTGCTTTTTTTAATTTAATGTCTTGTGGGCTGAATGAACCCAGCACTTCCCCAGCCTATATATATATATATCTTAGAGAGTGAGGGAAATGTACAGACATACACAGAGAGATGAAGCCACTACAGCACCACTCTACTATTCATGGAGCTGTCCATGGTGCTGTCATATAGTCTTCGGGCTTGAACTCAGGACCTCACTCGCAGCAAGGCATGTGCTCTACTGGATGACCTATCTTTCAGCCCTTCTACAACTTGCCTTTAAAACCCAGCATCACATATCAAATTTATGCCAAGATATAGCTCACGTTCATTCCTTTTGCCTATTGTGTAGTAGCATGCCCCATGTTTTATTTGATTTGTGCCTATTAGTGAATTATTTATATTTTGAGAGCAAGCAAGAGACCAAGGCACCAGTCTGGCATATATGGTGTTGGGATCTAACCCAGGGCTTTACTCATATACGTCCTGCACTCTATCTAGTGATTTAAATCAAACCCAATACTGAAACTGATTGAGGTACATATGCAATTCCTGTGCCAGGCTTTGTGGGTTCTCTACCCTTTCCAAACTACTTCAGCACAGAGTGAAAAAGATGGAGAGTTGTTATGACACCAGAGTGGACACTTGGTAATATCAGCTCCTCTCTTGAGCCATCTCGGGTCTAAACCTGGCATGGGTGGTGGACCTCTTGTCTTTCTGGCTTTGGAAACTGGGGGGGATGCTCATATATGGTCATGTTAACTTGGAGAACATAACATTGGTGAATTTCTCTGTGTGATCCCGCATCACTGCTGGGTTCCAGCGGGACCAGTGAGCGCACATAAGCCCCCCCTGGGGCTCTGACCCTTAAACACAGCCAGGCCTCCCCTCCCAAAAGGAGGCTATTTTCATCTGGATCACTGGTTTGGTCAGGACCCTGGAGAGTTTCCAGGGCTATGGATGGGAACAGCCTGGTTCCCAGCGCTCAGAGCTCTGCCTGCTGGGATGCCTGTAGGGCTGTCCCCTCCCTGCCCATCTGCCAGTGCCAACTAACCCGCTGGTGAGAAAGTAGTTGAAAGCCAGAGGGAGCTTGTCAACAGGACTGGATCTCTTGGGTTTCAGGATGGGTGGGGTTGTGGGTTGCCTTGCCTGTACCTCCTTCATCTACCCCCATCCAACTGGGAGCTGTTCCAAGTTGGAGACAGTGTCCCAGGTTCCTGCACAAAAATGGTGTCCCATAAAGGCCTCTAGGTACCTGATGCCCCACTGGAAACAAAGCAGAAGGAAAAAATGTGAATGAGGTCATCCACTTGAGTCCTGCTTTTTTTTTTTTTTTTTTTTTAATTGCCACCAGCGTTATCACAGGGGCTTTGTGCCTGTACTATGATGCCACTGTTTCTGGTGGTCAGTTTTATTTTATTTTTGTTAATAGAGACAGAGAGAAATTGAGAGGGAATGGGTGATAGAGAGGGAGTGAGAGACAACGACAGATGGAGACTTGGGGGCTTGAAACCAGGACCTTGTCCATGGTAATGTGTATGCTCTACTGGGTATACCACTGCCCAGCCCTTTTGCTTTGTTGTTCTTAAGTCAGACAACCTCCCTGAGGAGGATTATGGCTTGTGGTCCTTCTGTGTGGGTGAGATCCCTGCCCCTGCCCTCTCCCCCTGCCCCTCAGGAAAAAGACACAGGGCAGGGTGTGGTGGAGAATTCCAGACCCTGAGTCTCAGCATCTCTGCTTTCCCATAGTGGTCTTGGGATCACTAAGTCACTGCTCTGTACCTCAGCTTCCTCAACTGGAAAACAAGGACAGCAGTGGACCTCCCAGAGTTTAATGAGGAGTGGAAATGACGTCAGTGAAGTGTCTGGCCCATTCGGATGCTCAGGATGGGCTTTCGCAAGGCACAGCGGAAAGTCACCTCATAAAACCTGATGTTGGAATTGAACAGTTTGCAAGTGTTCTAAGGTTAAGTTGGCTTTTTGTAAGCTGCATGCTAGGAAAAGAAACTTAGCATGTGGCCTTATATGAGACAAAGCTGTACCCCAAAGGGAAGAGTCCCTCTGGATCCTCAGTGTGTCCTTAAATGAAGGGCTCTCTCTATATAAGTTGGCACCACAGGTCCTAATGTGAGCACAGGTCGTGCTCCATCCCCAGTCTCCACAACTATCAGGGTTGGAATTCCAGGAAGAATTTCCAAGCAGTGCAGCTGCCATCCTCTTTGGTACTGGTCACCTGGGAGCAGCTGACCCAGCAGGCAAAAGGGATACTTATCCAGGGCTGTGACAGGCTTACTGCCACATAGAAGCTAACTGAGGTTCAGTTGTCACACTTTGGGCTGTTGAGTGGATGTGCCAGACAGGATTGGGGTGCATAGGCACCTGTGGGAGTTCCTCCCCTCTTTCTAATTTCTCAGAAGAACAAATCACTTGGTGACTATTGCTCCCTGAGCACATGTTGGGGCTGAGGCTGTGTGATCATCACTGTGGGAGATGCAGGTGATGCATGGAGCCTTTTGGGAAAAAGGAGTCTTAGAGGGATGAGGATGTTTGGTGCTACTGTTGGCTGCAATCCTTTGGGGTGAAACATGATTTTGTCACTCTCCATTGGGGGTGAAGACAGAAAGTCATTGAGGGGTTGGGAGACAGCATAATGGTTATGCATAAGTTCACTGAAGCCATCGAGTCACCTGAGTCTGGAGTTAGTAGGACTACTAACTCAACCTGGGGAAATCTGGTAATGGGAGAAGCTGAGCAGGGCAGAGGCTAGTCCAGCCTGCCTTGCCAGAAGCCCTTGCCTCCCAGCCCCTCCACTTCCTGCCTGGGAGACCTGGCTCCTTACCTCCTGGGGGCCTCAGTGTCCACATTTGCAAGTCAGGAAAAGAAATGCCCACTCCTTGGTCACTCAAGCTATTTCCATGACTGATTCTTCACTAATCCTCTTGGCTTCCCTTCTAGGTCTCCAGTGCCCCCATCTGCCTAGGGAACCCTGCTGCCCCATTTCCCCACACTTGCTATCAGTGTGAACCATGCATTGTGTCCTGAGTGGTCTCATTACCCTGGGGCTGGCCCTGCTGGCATGCGGGGCCCATGGCTTTTTCTTGCCCAATGTCACACACCTGGAGAAGCTGCTCAGCAAGTACCAGCAGGATGGGCCACATATCCGCACACGCCGGGCCATTGCCAAGTCCGACCGGGAAGAGATTGTTATGCTGCACAATAAGCTTCGGGGCCAGGTGTACCCACCAGCCTCCAACATGGAGCACATGGTGAGTCCCATGCCCCCCTGCCGCATCCATTCAGTCATGCATGCATGCTTTCATCTGTGCACGCATGCATTGCTCACTCACTCATGTATTTATTCACTCATCTTAGCAGTCACACCTCATTCATTCATGCATGTACTTATGCATTTATTCAGTCATCTACACATTCATGAATCACTCCTCCACTCACCCATTTATTTATACATTCATTTAGTCATCCATCCACCCATCCAACCATTTATTCAGGTATGGCTTGCACCCATGCATCACTCATTCACCGGCACATACTTTTTTCTGGGGTGAAGTGAAAGTATTGGACACTGCAATGGAAAAGGGCACTGAGTTTGCCAGCTACACACAGCTCCCCACAGGGCAAGCCCATGATGGTGAGCCCTGCAACCGTTTTGTTTGGGGAACACTGTCCTACTACAAGCTAGGCATGATACTGATGTCACAGTGATGAGAAAAGGGTGACCATTTCTACTCTTGGGGCCCCCAGGATGAGTGGAGTGTAGCTGAAGGGGGGAGGGGTGGGGAGGAGTAGTGGAGGGTGTTTAGTCTCAAAAAGGAGGGGACATTCTTGGTGGTTTAGCCCTTTTTACATACCTGATGTCAAGTTAGTCCACTACCAACAGGATTTTGAAAGCCTTCCACAAGCCCCAGAGAATCTGCCAGGCATGTCTATTCCTCCTCCTGTTGACCTTCTCTCTCCCATGGAGCTGTAGGGAATGTTGGACTCAGATCAATGGAGAGCATGGTTCACACAGACTGTGACCTGGGAGGCATGAAATGAGGAGTGAGCTTCTGAGAAGTCATTGAGCCTCAGGCTGAAACCATCTGTAGCCTCCCTGGACTCCAGGGTCCCCCTCAGCCAGTCACTTCTGGAAGGACTTGGTGTGCCATGCCTGGTCCCCACTGCCTGGCTGTCAGGACACAGTTGCCTGTCCCTGAGTGAGCATCAGGGTTCATCCCCTGCTTGGAGATGGATTAACCTACTCAGTGGTTTCCTTGAGGTGATCTGAAATCATGGTGTACCACAGGAATCTCCTGATAGCATTGGTATCTCAAACCTGCATTATCTCCCGAGTAAAGAGATCACCCTGGGACCTGGTGGTGCTGCACCTGGTTGAGCACACAGGTTACAGTATACAGGATACAAGTTCAAGCCCCCAGTCCTCACCTGCAGGGGGAAAGCTTTGCAAGTGGTGAAGTAGGTCTTCAGGTGTCTCTTTGTCCCTTTCTCCTTTTCTATCTCCCCCTTCTTTTCAATTTCTGGCTATCTCTACCCAATAAATAAATTAATTAATTGAATAAAATTTTTCTTTAAAAAAGAAAGAGATTACCACTCTCTCCCAAAGGCAAAGGCTGGGAACTTTTTAAAAATAATGTAAGTTAAATTATATATATATTATTGATTTAATTATGATCGACAAGTCCATTGGGTAAGAAGGGTACAATGCCACACAATTCCCACCACCAGAGTTCTGCATCCATTCCTTCCATTGGAGGCTTTCCTATTTAAAAAAAAAATTTTTAAATAAATTTTATTTCTAAAGTGAAAATACTGACAAGACCATAGGATAAGAGGGGTACAATTCCACATAATTCCCACCAACAGAACATCCCCTCCCCTGATAGCTTTCCTATTCTTTGTCCCTCTGGGAGTATGGACCCAGGGTCATTATGAGGTGTGGAAGGTGGAAGATCTGGCTTCTGTAATTGCTTCCCGCCTGAACATGGATGTTGACAGGTCAATCCATTCTTCACTGGGAACTTATATCCACAGGCTTGTCCCATTGATGAGAACGTCCTCCCTTAATTCTAGACCCCAGGTAGACATAGCATGTGCTTTGGAGGCACTGAAGCTGGGGTGCTGTCATTCAAGATGAGTTTGAATGTACCTAGAATGTCCACTGAGCTGAGATAGTAGGAGAATATAGGGCTGTGACCTGGGTGGCCTGGGGCAGACACCTCTGGGCAACACTGGCCCCAAATGCTGGGTTGGTTGTCATGTAAACCCTGACAGCCCAACTTCCAGAGATCCAGCTGTAAGTAGAATAAATTTCCTATTCTTACACTCTGCCCGAAACTCTTACAATGAGTACCTATTGTGTATAGGACTGGGGTTTTCCAGAGCAAGGGGACAACCCCTGTGCCCCCTGCCCACCCGTGAGCCAGAGCATCTGCTGGGGGCTCTGGAAGGAGGTGTGGCAGCAGCAGCTGGCCAGCATTGAGCTGGGTGGCCGCTTGGCGCCTGTCCCTATTCTGTGTCTGCAGAAGAGAAAGGAGACTGTTCGCTTTGTTCTCTGTGGACTTCCCTGAGGAGTTGCATCTGTTCCCTGGGCCAGCTGGGGAGCAGGCAACTGCAGAGCCAGCCTGCAGAGTCTCTAGGTCAAGTCCCTGCCCGTAACCCCTGCTCGGGTTGTCTCTGGTGGAGGGGAGCAGGATGGGGGAGCTAAAGGCATCATGGCTACTTTTCCTTCTCTTTTATGTCCCCCCTCTCTTTCTCTTCCTTCCTTCTTTCTCTGAGCCTTAACAGGTCCAAACTGACTTTTTAAAAATTAAAATTAGTGATTTAATGTTGATTTATAAAATTATAAGATAACAGGTGCTTAATTTTATATTGTTCCTACCATGAGTTCTGTGTCCTCATCCCCTCCATTGGAAACTGCAGTAGTTTTCCCAAGGTCACAAATATAGGTTAACTTTATATTTATCACTATCTATCTATCTGTTTGCTTATTTATTTATTTTTTGCCCACTTTTTCCTATGTTATTTCCTTCACTTCCTTTCTAAGTCATTACTACTACTTCCAGGTGTCTTTCCTTTTTCCCTCTTCTTTCTCAGATCAGAGAAACAATGCTTGACTTCCTCTGGTGTTTTCCAGATGCTTCTCCTTCTCAGTGATGGCATAACAACAAGATTCTTGGTGACAGATGCTTTGGGTCCTGGTAGAATTAGGGTTCAGAGCACTGTTCATCCTCCCCTATCACTTACCCCTCTGGGAGTATGGGCCAAAATTCTTTTTTGGGGTGTAGAAGGTTGAAGTACTGACTTCTGTAATTCAAGATCACTTTTTTTTTTTCAGAAAGAAAAAGGCAGAGGACTAGGGAAATGGCAGAATGGCTATGCAAAAACAAACAAATAAACAAAAAGCCTTTCATGCCTGGGGCTCCTAGGCCCTATGGTCAATCTCTGACACCACCATAAGCTAAAGATGAGCAGTGCTATAGTGTCTCTTTCTTCCCCTATATCTATCTTCTAAAATAAAAAATGTAAGTGGAAAGAGAAAGACAAAGAAACAAAAGAAGCTTTCTCCAGTGTGATGGGAGGTTAAGCTTGAATCTGGGTCATGTGCACGACAAAACAGGCATACTATCCAGGCAAGTTATCAAGCTGGTCTTATTTATTTATTTATTTATTTTGTACAGGAGAACGAACCAAGATCATTGGCATGCATGATACTGAGTAACCACTCCAGCCCAACTTTTAAAAAAATATTTATTCATTTATTCCCTTTTGTTGTCCTTGTTGTTTTATTGTTGTAAGTTATTATTGTTGTCATTGTTGGATAGGACAGAAAGAAATGGAGAAAGGAGGGGAAGACAGAGAGGGGGAGAGAAAGATAGACACCTACAGACCTGCTTCACTGCCTGTGAAGTGACTCCCCTGCAGGTGGGGAGCCGGGGGCTCGAACTGGGATCATTACCTGGTCATTGCACTTTGCACCACGTGCGCTTAACCCGTGTGCTGGCGCCCGACTCCCTCCAGCCCAACTTTTAAATTCTGTGTACTGAGAAAGAAGAGTGAGTAAGAGAAGAGACACCATTGCACTGCTCCACTGTCTGTGGGGATCCCTTTGATGCTGCCCAAGATGCTCACATGTAGTGCTGGGGGTCAAACCCAGGAACTTACATATAAGTGTATACTTTATGTATGGAGCTATCTCTGGACCTCACAAAATCACTTTTTCTTGTTAAAGATTTATTTTGTAATATTTTATTTATTTATTTATTTCCTTTTTGTTGCCCTTGTTTTATTGTTGTAGTTATTATTGTTGTTACTGATGTCACTGTTGTTAAGACAGAGAAAAATGGAGAGAGGAGGGGGAGACAGAGAGGGGGAGAGAAAGATAGACACCTGCAGACCTGCTTCACAGCCTGTGAAGTGACTCCCCTGCAGGCTAAAGATTTATTTTTTAATGAGAGAGAGGAGGACAAAGGGAACAAGGGCATCAGTCTGGCACATGCATTACTGGGAATCAAACTCGTGAAACCACATGCTGGAGAGTTCATTGCCTCATCCACTGCACCACCCCTGGGGCTGTGATCTTACTTTTTAGATAATGATAAAATCAATAGAACACACATTATTGTCATGACCTTTTCTAACTCCATGGCAAGTGGCACTGTGTACATCTGCATAGCTGTGCAGACATCACCAGCAGCTTCTCTAGGGCTTACTCATCCTTCTATATCAGGTGAGGAAACTGAGGCTGGAAAGGAAGGGGACTTGCCTGGCATCCCCTGCAGATGGAGGTGGAGCAGGAGCTGAGCTCCCCTCACCCCCCCAACTCATTGTCCAGCTACTCCTTCCTGCCTACTGACTTAGGCATTGAGTGGAGATATAGAGGACCCCATGAAACAGGAGCCTAAATCTGATCCCTAGATTGGAGTCCCCCAGTGCCCATGTGAGGCATTTCTGTGTCCTAAAGTCATCCATGACTCTGATGGTCTGTTTCTCCTCCCTTGCAGACCTGGGATGAAGAGCTGGAGAGGTCAGCAGCGGCATGGGCGCACGAGTGCCTGTGGGAGCATGGCCCCACCAGCCTCTTGGTGTCCATTGGACAGAATCTGGCCGTGCACTGGGGCAGGTGAGAGCTATGGGTCCCTGTCCTTAGGAAGCCTGTGTGTGCCGGGCTCCCCACACATAGTCTCATTCCATACTGCTTCCTGTATTCACCCATGCTGCTCACATGTGGAGTAACTCCAGACAATAATTTTGGGACTGATGTTTATGGAGCTTAGGTTTCCCTTTCCTTCTTCCTCAAAGAAGCCACATGCAGGGGCCAGGGGATAACATGCACACCTTACTGTGTGTGAGGCCCTGGATTCAAGCCTCAGCACCACGTGGGAGCACCATGGATGGTGCTAGAAGAACTCTATGAGTTCTGTGGACTCTCTTTCTCTCTTTCCTTGTTTTGTCTCTTTCTGTCTCTCTCTCCCCCCTTCCCTCTAGGTATGTAGAATAGTAAAGTTGGTCCTAGGGAGGCTTCTTGGTTGTATTGTGCAAACAAGAGACCCCTCTCCCCCAGTTCATTACTTAACCCTGCAAAAAAAAAGTCATTTAGAGATAAGGAAAGGAAGGAAAGAAGGAAGGAAGGAAGAAAGAAAGGAAGGAAGGAAGGAAAGGGGGAAGGAAGGGGCTGCAGGGGCTGGGCAGGACCTGGCATGCAGGAAGGCTGTGGGAATGTTGTCTCTGTACTAGTTGGCATTGTGTCATCCTATGGGTTTCTGCTCACTCCAGTGCATAGCCAGGTGCCCCCTGTGGGCAGGTATCCCCTGTTCACCTGCCCTGGGTAGGGGATCAATCACCATGCTGAATCCCCAAGGCCTCTTGACCTGGTCCCCCACTCTCCCTTCTCTACTGGAGGTGCTGGCTAGTATTCATTACTTGTCACCCATTGGCCACCTAGCCATGCACCACCCTTAGATCTGTATCAGCAGCAACTTCCAAAATTTGGGATTCCTAGGCTGCTCAGTCTCCCAAAATACACACAAATAAACACAGGATTGTTAACATGGAAAAGCACTCCCCAGGAACCTGGTATGATCCCTGCACACATAGGCAATGTGGAGGCCACCTAGGGACACTCCTGGGACCCAGAGGGACATTCCGGTGAGCATCTTTTCTATTTAGGTTTGAAGTGTCTTTAGCAGGTTTGGCTTGGAACTTGGACGCCTCCTTCCGCTAGTGTCTATCACTATCACTGGGGGGTGTTGTCAGTGGAGTAGGGGCCCACTAGAGGAGGTAAGTGGAGAAAAGGACGTTCATGCAGTGAATACTTTTTGACCAACCAGCCAGTGTTCTGTGTGCCTCGAAGACCAGCGAGTGCTGGCCCAGCAGTAGCCAGGGCCTGGGTTTGCTTCCTGTGTCCTGCTCATTGAAGAGCTGCATGGAAGCTGGGCTTGCTCTTCAGACCTAGGCCAGGGGCTGCTTGACCTCACACCCAGAGCTCTGCTTGCCTCTGAGTTGACTTTAGCCAGGAGCTCCCTCACCCCCAGCTCAGTACCTCCTGGTCTCCAGGGCAAGGTGGCTGGCCCAGAAGCTACGCAGATAAGGATCACAGGGCAGGTTCCCCCCCCCCCCACCCAGGGAATTTTGCTTTTTATAAAGCCAATGTTACGAAAGCATTGAAAGGAAACATCTAAAGGGGGAAAA
Source organism: Erinaceus europaeus (assembly GCF_950295315.1). NCBI lineage: Eukaryota > Metazoa > Chordata > Mammalia > Eulipotyphla > Erinaceidae > Erinaceus > Erinaceus europaeus. The sequence continues at coordinate 121,684,858 of NC_080163.1, read as the reverse complement.
ATTCATCACCAGACTGCTTTCTCCACTCCCTTCATTTCCGTAGTCCTTTTGTAGTACTTGGCTAGAGGCCGACATATTTTTACGTACTTGGAACTGTGGCCAGGACTGCTTTTAACATTTTTTTTCCCCTTTCTCATATATTCACCAAACTCTTTTTATTGCACAGTTGTAGTGGTTTTCATCTCATAAAGGCTGCCGATGACCTTCAAGTCAATGGATCAAAATCTAACCTAATCACAGCTGTTTTTTTTTTTTTTCTTGGTTCAGTCAGACTGTTTCACTAGGTTCATTACCAGGAGTAGGACTGATGGTTAGGAGGGTGCAACAGTCCCTTCCTAGATGGATATAGATAACTGGCTTTTGCAAAGAACCCCTCACGCATTTATGAGGCTCCCTAACTTACTAGCCTGGTCTGGGGCTCTTGGGGGAACACCTGGGGTAGGGCTCCTGCCACTTCCCTAGCTGGCCTCAGAGAGAGAGGCCACTTCCCCGCCCAGTCACTGACCACCTATATAGTCTCTGAGCTCCTACAGTGATTTTTGGGAGCCCCCTCCCAAGTGCCCAGCTCCCCACAGTTCTGGGACAGCCAGCCCATGACTTTTCTCTCTTGATGGAGACCACTTGGCTTATATACTCACTAGGGGCTGGTCTCTGAATATTTGCATACAGTTGGCTTTCTTTTCTGGTAATACAAAACAAAAGCACTATGACCCTGACATCTGGGAACAGTGACCCCCAGGTGACCAGGTTCTCTCCTTCCTTCTGGTTTGTTAGGTGATAGCATGCCTGTGGGAAGTTTGGAAATGTTTGCCAGCCTGCCCACAGCTTTCTGTGCCTCAGATAAGTTCTCTGCATGTTTCTGAGTCCTTGGGCTCTCCATTGACTGAGAAAAAAGTCTGCTGACATACAGAAACCCAAGGCTCTGGGCTGGTGAAGTAGCTCACTTGCATAGTATGCTGCTTTGCCATGTGCAGGTCCCAGGTTCAATCCTGGCCCCCACCACATTGAAGGAAGCTTTGGTGCTGTGGTCTCTTTCACTATATCTCCGCCTTTCTGTCCGTATCTAAAAGAAAAGAGAAGAAAGGAAGGGAAAAGAAAGGAAAGGAAACTTGCAATGCTGGGATCCCTTTAGCTGGTGACAGAAACTCAGGTGCTCTGTCCTCTGTGATCTTCCATAACCCTCCAAACCACAAGGCATCCTTTCCTATTCAATGACTTACTCAGGATTTTTCTTTACTTGGATTTTATTGTTTTTATTTTTGCCACCAAGGTCATTGCTGGGACTCTTTGCCTGTAAGATCATGATTCCTCCATTCCTGATGGGCTCTCCACTTCTTTCTTTCTTTCTTTCTTTCTTTCTTTCTTTCTTTCTTCTCCTAAATAAAGGGCGAGCGACAGTTATAGAGGGAGAGGGAGAGAGAAGAGAGAGATCACTGCACTGCTCAACTGCTCATGATGCTTTTCCCCATTTGTAGTTGTTCCCACGTGCTGGCCAAGGAGCTCAAACCCAGTTCCCTACACAGAGTAAAGTGTATACTCTACTTGGAGGAGTCACCTACCAGACCTTTTACTGTGACTTTATTTTTGTCATTGCCAGGGCTTTTTGCTCCAGGCTCAGTTTTTCAGATAGAAAGAGACAGAGAGTGAAGGGGAAAGACATCACAACACAGACTCTTCTCCCATTGTGGCAGAGGCCAGACTTGACCCCAAGTCACATGCATGACAATGCAAGTGAATTACTCAAATGAGCCAGTTTGCCAGCCCTCCTTTACCTTGACTTTAGATGGACTCACATCTCCAATCAAGTTCTGTCTTGAGCAATAATATCAGGAGTGTGGGCCTCTTGGCATGTTCAGACTCACCCAAATGTACACACTAATAAATATGGAACTATTGACATTTAAAAAACAAGACTTTCTGGGGGCCAGGTGGTGGCACACCCAGTAAGCAGACATATTACCATGTGTGAGGACCCAGGTTTGAGCCCCTGCCCTCCATCTGCTGGGGGAAGCTTCATGAATGGTGAAGCTGGTCTGCAGGTGTCTACCTTTCTCTCTCCTTCTCTAAACCCCCTTTCAGTTTCCCTCGGTTCTGTATGATAAAACGGAAAGAAAAATAAATAAATAAATAAACAAATACATAAATAGGGAAAAATAACTGTTGAGAGTGGTGGATTTATAGTGCCAGCCTCAAGCCCTAGCGAAAACTCTGGTGGCCACTGGGGGAAAAAAAAAGACTTGCTGGGGGGTTCAGGAAAATGCACTGCACACAAAGGTGGCGTGTTCTAGGAACACCCATGTAGCACAGATGTTCTCACCTATTTGGGCTTTCAGCATCTTTAGCTGGTGCTGGGTTGGGCTTAGGCTATGCATGAGTGGTGGTTCAGGATGTGCTTTCTGTCTTTGGGCGTGTGGAAGTCAGGAAGTAACTAGCTGATGTGCCCTGCAGGTATCGCTCCCCTGGCTTCCACGTGCAGTCCTGGTATGATGAAGTGAAGGACTACACCTACCCCTACCCCCATGAGTGCAACCCCTGGTGCCCTGAGAGGTGCTCTGGACCCATGTGTACACACTACACACAGGTAAGACTGCAAGGTGGGCCTTCATCTCTGCCTAGCATCCCAAAACTGACCTTTCACAAATTGCTGGGTGGTTGTTACCCAACCTGGAAACGTCTATCTACAACATCACAGACTTCTTTTCTTCCTTGAATCCAGCGGGCAGAGCTGTCTGTGAGCAGTTCATGAGTCTGGCAACATATGCAAGTCATGCTAAAAAAACTTCTAAGACAGTTCAACACCAGGGCCCAGCAACACTGCTTATTTAGATAGTATTCCTGCTTTATCATGTGCACAGACCAGCTTGGAGCCTGGCCTCCAGTGCTATGGTGTCTTTTTTTCCCCTCTGTCATCTCTCTGTTTCTCTATTTCTATCTGAAAAAGTCAACCTGGAGCAGCAAAGCTCCAGCAGTCCTCCAGAAGAAGAAGGAGGAGGAGATAGAGGAAGAGGGGGAGGAGAAGGAGAAGAAGGAAGAAGAAGAAGAAGGGAGAAAAAGAAGAAGAAGAGAAGAAGAAGGAGGAGGAGGAGGAGGAGGAGAAGAGGAAAGAAAAAAGTTGCCAGGGAATTTTCCTTGTTGGTATAGTCTGTTCAATTTTTTTTTTAATTTTTTTTCAAAATTTTTTGGTCTTTATTTTGTTTAATTTTTAACATGTATGCTCAACCGTAAGCCACCACCCAGCCTCCCCACCCCGTTTTATTTTTTAAACAAAGGTATGAATTATCAGTGGGTTAGGGAAAATATTTGGCCCTTCATTCCATGTCCAGTCAGCACCAGCCAGCTGAAGTCACCTGTTCACCCAGCCAGCTGAAGTCACCCTGGTGTGCTCTGTTTCCATGTTCTGATGCCTGGCTGTCTTCATATCCCTGCAGATAGTTTGGGCCGCGACCACCAAGATTGGCTGTGCCGTCAACACCTGCCGGAGGATGAATGTCTGGGGAGATGTCTGGGAGAATGCGGTCTACCTTGTCTGCAACTACTCGCCAAAGTAAGAGCAAGACAACATGGTGGAGAGGCTGGGGAGTATTAGCCTGCCACAGTGGAGGGAGAACAGGCAAAGCTGGCTTCAGCTCTGAAGCCTCTTTATGATCTCACATGACAGCACATCTAGAAGCTGGTACTTCTGACTTAGCTGTTAGCTTGGAAGTGTCCATGAGAACTCAGGTTCTTCCTAGCTTCCTGCTGTACCATCTTTTTTCTTCATGGTGCCACGTGGCCATGCAATGCTAGGAAGTGTGAAGGAAGAAGGCAGAAAAGGGTTCTGATTCTCTTCAGACCTTCCTCACCCCCTAACCCATTCTCTGTGTTTATCATGGGCCAAAGCCAGAGCACTCATAGACAGAGAGGAGTGGGAGTGCCCCTTCTGGCTTTGATCAGTGATAGTTTGTCTTCACAAACCATCCTGGGAGCCCCTGGAACAGTCAGAAGCAGGAGTAACTAGCTGATGGTCAGGCAATCAGGAATTTTTTTCTCAAAAAACTATACACTAGATAGAAAGTAAGTATCCCTGCTAGACCTGCTTTTTCCATCTTTGTCTTTTTCCTCCCAGAAGGGATCACCTCTTCACCCATCCAGCATCTTGCAGTCATTGTGTGTCACTGGTTCCCTTGCTCACTAACCTCCATCTCTTATCAAATATGTGCTGATTCTCAGGGAATTGCTCACAGGTTCACAGTGTGCTGGCCTGGCTGGCATCTCTGTGCTGAGTCCCACACTCAGTGGGCCCTTGAGGTGTATTTGCCTGGTAACTGAGCAAAATGGGAATGACCACATGTGTTTGACTTGGCTTATGAGTGGCCATGAGGAATTGGATAAAAGGAGAATGGCTTAAATTGGGAAGAAAATGTTTCTCCTCCATCCATGAGTATGCCTGTTGTGGCCATGACCCAGAAATCCTCAGGGATCAGCGTGGGGTGGGGGTTAGGTAATTCTTGGGAAAGACTCAAACCCCAGGGGAAAGTGGAATACTAGTCCATAGCTATGGAATTCCTGATGACCTGGAAGATGGGGAGCAAGGAGTCATTCCATTTGACTTTGAATTTTATTAATATCTTTAAATTTATCATGCAGTGCTGGGCAATGAATCCCCCCACCCTTGGCCCTATGCTTGCAGAGTTGCATCCTTGACCCTGTTTTTCAGGTGTTCATTCATTTTATTTTTAAGTTATGTTATTTATTAAATAACAGAGAACCAGAACATCATGCTGGTACATGCAAATGCTGGGTATATGCAAATGAAACTCAGGACTTCATGCTTATAAATTCAGAATTTTATCCACTATGCCACCTTGTGTGCCACCATTTTTTTTAAAGAGAGAAAGGAGAGAGAAAGAGAGGGGTGGGAGAGAGAGAATGATTATCATTCTGGCTCATTTTATGCTGGAAGTCACACTTGGGATCTCATATTTCTAAGTTAACTGCTCTGACCACTGCTCCACCTCATAGACGATCAATTCTCCCCTTCTTTATCCTCTACCCTCTTTCTTGAAAGAAGAATCACACACTTACGTTAAGATACTTTAAGCTTTAGTGCACAGCTCAACAGGCATTCCTGGCATGTACGTGTTTACCTTGGTCAGCCTGGGACGCTATGGCCAAATGTGAGATTATGAAGCTTCACCACTAGCCACATGTATCCTCAGGGCCTGGAGGCTTTTCCTGGCTCACTTGGCTCACATGCCACTTGCTGTGAGCACAGAACCCCTGGCCTTCTCAGGAGAACACTAACCCCACCCATAACATCTTGTTTAACCTGGATCGCATCTTTGGACTTTACCATGAACTAGGGGAGTACATATTGCCCATTCACACAATACCTTAGCCCATGTAAGGTACCCATGTCTATAGGGGGTGTCGTCTCATGCTCCCCGGAGCAGCCACCATCCTGACATCTCTCAGTCAGTCTATGAAGGGCTGACCCTCCTGTGAGTTGCTGAGATAGACATGGAAGAACTTATTTCACAGGGCTGTTGGCAGGGTCAGCACACTCTTTGCAGGAGACTGGCACAGGGTTAGGGCCAGGACTGAGGTCCAAATTTAATTCAGTGTCAGAGTTAGGCTCAGGGTCAGAGATAGAGTCAGGGTCAGGGTAGGTTTAGGTTCAGAATCAGGGTCAGGGGTAGTGCCAGCACCCCACAAATGCCACCCCAGGTGCTATTATATTATTCCATGAATGTCATAGGGTTGCTTGTCTTTAAGAAAACATGGAACCCCAGACATGTCAATGAACTTGGCAGGAGGAGAGGGATGTTTTGGAGACCAGAACAGTCTGTGCAACAAAACAGGTTCTCTCTCAAGCACTCAACACCCACCCATTTTTGGTGGTTACACCCAGTTTCTCCCCCCTCCACCTCCCATGAAGACCCTAGCCAGTATGACGGTGTGAGCAGAGTTCAGCTGAGCGGGTTCTGCTTATCCCATGGTCCTCTGAGTGTGTATGTGTTACAGCCAGGAGCCCTGGCTTCCCAAGTCTAATGTCCACAAACCCCTGAAGAGTGCCGTCCTGCTATTTTGAGCTGTTGGTTTTAAACAGAGAGTGTGTTTTCTGCAGTCGATCTTCTGGCCAGGCTAGCAGACTCCTCCCTGGCCTCCCTGGAAAGCTGTCATCAGTGAGACCAACTAGTGTGTAGCTTCAGCAAGCAGTAGGGAATGTAGTCTTCATGCCGAGCTGGTCTGGCCACCTCCTGTGTTAACACACACAAGTACACACACACACACACACACACACACACATACACACACACACACATACACACACACACACACACACACACAGGCATACACATAAACACGCATTTGTGGAGACAGACTCAGAGCTGAGGTGAGTTACAGAGGAGGGGGCCTTACAGTTGGCAGCCTGGGGCTCCCCACTCAGAGAGCAGCTCTTCACTACTTGGCTGGAAAACACTGGGACCATGTTTGACCTGGGGAGGGGGAAGAATCTCTCTGTGATTTTTATTTTTTTAAATTGCTTATTTTTGAAAGAGAGACCAGAGTGCCAATCCTTCCTGGAATATGGATGTGGAGGATTGAACCTGGGACCTCAGACATGTAAGCCTGGTGCTTATGCACTGAGTCACCTCCCTGGTCATGGGGCTGGACCTCTTTACTGAGTGAACCAATGGATAGCTACACAATCATGAAGGAAGTTTCCAGATTAAACCCAAGAATAGTTTTTGTTGTCCATGACTCCGGACTGTGGTGTCCAAAGCTCAGGGGCTGTGAGAAGGGTATGGGGATTTTAAAAAAGATTTTATTTATTTATTTATTTGTGAGAGAGAGCAGAGAGGGAGAACCAAAACATTAGCCTGGTACACATGATGCCAAGCATTAAGCTTGGGCCCTCATGCTTGATAGTCCAACACTCTAGCCACCACTACCTCCCAAGCCTCAGGACACAGGGTTTTTGCCCACAGCAGGCTACCTGGAGAAATCCCACGGAGCAATCTCTAGATCTCCTGACCCAGGAACTTCAGAGAAAGGGAGTAATACTCTTTGACATGGAAGGACCTTGGTGACAGCCCTGAAGACAGTGAGGGCAGTGAGGGTTGCAGTTTGATCAAAGGCACTGGGCTTGAGTGCCTGAGGCTAATTCCTATCCCTTCCATTCACTACTGCACTACCTTAGACAAGTTGCTTAGCCTCTCTGAGCTTTATTTTCCTCCTTGTGAACATCCCTCCTGGGTGTTAGAAGAATGGAGTAGCTGGGGCTGCGAACTGGTATGTGTTAAGAATTCAGAGAAGACAAGCTGTTCCTTAGAACATGCCTGCTGTTACCCATTTGAGAAATGGCTTAGAAGGGGGAGGGGAGCCTGGCAACTCTCCCATGCAAGGACTTGGAGTGGAGCAGTGACTGCTCTTAGTTGCATGAGGGGAGCAGCTACATAGATATGGGGCCAGAGGAGGTATCTGAGGGCTGTTGACACACATTTGCTAACTGGAGCAGCCAAAGGAGAAAGATGTGGCATGGCTCTGCTAAGCATTTTAGCCTAGAATTGTCTCCCTCCCTGTGTGTAGTAGCCCAGGACAACAGTGTTCCCTTCACCCCTCACTCCTTCTCTCCTTGGGACCCAGTGTCAGGCCCCTCCTGACATGATTCTGGTCTGTCTTCAGAGGGAACTGGATTGGAGAAGCCCCCTACAGAACTGGCCCGCCCTGCTCTGAGTGTCCGCCCAGCTATGGAGGCAGCTGCAAGAACAACTTGTGTTACCGAGGTAGGATGCGACTTCAAAGGTATTTCCGCCCCCCCCACCCCCCCAGCCTGTGAGTCATAAACCCACATTATGTAAACCAGAAAAACTGAATGGCAAAGTCAAAAGTGCCCTCTGGCCTTCCATGTCCTCACCAGTCCCTTTCTCCTTCCCTCTGCCTGTGGGAGCTGGGGTGGTGGTGCCTCCAGGCTCTGGGTTCCATTCCCAGGGGACATACACTGACCCTGGGTTGTCCCCATGGGCATCCCTTGTGGTCAGACTTGGAGCTGAATGCCAGACACTCAGATTTGATATGAAACAGATACAAACAAGAAATCACCCACAAGCACAAAAGCCTCCTGCACCTCATCCGTCAACCTCCATACCACTCCCCCAGTCAGCTCCTCTCCCCACACAGTTCAGGCAGCCCCTGTCCCCTAGCACTTGTGCACTGTGGCCACTCAAGATGTTTCTGCTTTCCTGCTACTATGAAGAATGTGTTTTTCATGCCTCAAGCCTTTCTCACTTTTTGGCCCCTTTCCTGGGGCTCAGTCAGCCAGCCAAAGGGGCTGGTCAGGCTTTTGCTGCTGGGATATGCTTTGTGGCTTCATCAGATCCTGTGATGGCTGAGAGGGGCTTCTGAAGAAGCAGGAGGGTTGTTCAGGAATGGTCCCAGGCCCTCTCTGGGACCTGGGGACTCTGTTGTCTGGGCCAGCTCCAGCTGGTGTCTTCTAGCTCTGTCCTGGGGGAGGGCAGGGGATACTGGGATCTGATGTCATCTGACTGCAGATTGGTGGGGTGGGCGGGGGGGGGGTCTTGGGCAGTGAATTCAGGATAGGCTGTGAGTCTGCATGCCTTTAAGAGGCTATTGTAGGTTGAGTCTCAAGTGTGGAAGTGAGGCTGGCAGAAACCCTTTGTCCAAACCACTAGATCCTTCCACCCATCAGTAAACTGGATGTGATAACACAGCTTTCCCAGCACAATTCAGGCCCAAGTGAGCAAGCTGTGCCCTAGATGTGAAAGCACCGAGTCCCTCCTTCATGATGGGATGTTGCTGGATACTGGGGATCAGGCAAGGTCCTGCCCTCATGAAACTGAAGTTCAGAAGGGTCATGGCTGCTGGGACCGATGCCTGTCTTCCAAGGGTGACCCCAGCAGCAGAAAAGTGGATGGTCATCAAGGGGATTGAGGAAGACCTCCCATAGAAGCTGACCCTTGAGAGGAAACCTGGGTCTGGGGGCAGGGAAAGGTGTTACTGGCAGAGGGAACAGCCCATATGAGAAGGCCTAGTGCCACAAGGCAGTGTGGTCATGAAGCAGGGGCAGAAGAAGACCCACAGCTGTGTAGACAGAGCCTAATGGAATTTTAAATGGAATTTTCATGCTCTCTCTTGATTTCAGACCCAGATGCCTCTTCACTGTCTTGGAAACAGTTCTAAACTCCTGCCTGTAGTGGAGTGGGAGCTCCCTGATGTCCTCCCTTTGGTTTCTAGATCTTAAACAGGCATGTGTTTTAGGGTCAGGTGCACCTGCCACGAGGTCACCAATTGGCCACACACCAATGCAGGACCCTGGGCAGATGCTGCCATCTCTCTGTGCCTTAGTCGTCTCATCTGGAAGTGGCGGAGTTATTGTGTTCCCCCAGGGGGCATCAAGGGAGGAGAAGAATGTAGGGTGAGGGGGCCAGGAGATGGGTCACCCTATAGAGTGTACACTTTTTTTTTCCCACTTGGGTTATCACTGGGGCTTGGCTCCTGCATGACTACTCCATCACTCCTGGAAGGTGTGTTGTGTGTGTGTGTGTGTGTGTGTGTGTGTGTGTTTCTTTTCTGATAGAGGCAGAGAGAAAGGGAGAGAAAACCCACCTGTCTGCAGCCTTCTCCCCTACTGAAACTTCCCCTCTGCAGGTGGGGGCCAGGGGCTTGAACTCAGATCCTTTCAAATGATAATGTGTGCACTCTATTGGAGGCACCACCATCCAGCCCCAGGGCACATAGTTTACAATGAGTGAGGATCTAAGTTCAACCCCCTTGCTACCACACAGGAGTACCTGCATAGGGGAAACTTCATGAATGGTGGAGCAATGCTGTGCTTATCTCTTTCTCTTTCTGCTTATCTTTCCCTCTTTTTCTTTCCTTTGTATCTCTCACACCCTGGCTAAAAAAGAGAGAGATAACCCTGTGGCAAAAAAAAAAAAAAAAGAAAAAATCGGGAGTCGGGCGGTAGTACAGCAGGCTAAGCGCAGGTGGCACAAAGTGCAAGGAACAGCATAAAGATCCCAGTTCAAGCCCCCGGCTCCCCACCTGCAGAGGAGTCGCTTCACAGGCCGTGAAGCAGGTCTGCAGGTGTCTTTCTCTCCCCTTCTCTGTCTTCCCCGCCTCTCTCCATTTCACTATCCAACAATGATGACATCAGTAAAAACAATAGTAATAACTACAACAATAAAACAACAAGGGCAACAAAAGGAAATAAATAAATATTAAAAAAAAAGAAAAAATCTGCTTAAAAAGTTAAAAAAAATTCAGGTTAAGGTTATACTTGGTTGTGTCAAGACCTTCTCTTTTTTTTCCACCTAGGCAGGTCCTGGGGCTGCTATGGGGTTCCCTAGGGGGGACAAGTTCCTGTCATATCCTGGATTCTGACTTGGAGACCCTGAAAAATGGATGGCCATGGGAATCCTCCTTGGGACCCTATTGTTTTGGGGTTAAACCTGACCCTTCCAATGCTGTTTACAAAGCGCATCAGCCCAAATAATGCATTCATTCTTTCCCCTGTTTAAAAACTAAACAGAGTGGCTGGGAAAATAGCACAACTGGTAGAGCACAGTGACTTCATGCCTGAAGTTTCCCAGCATTCCATGGACCTGCCAGAGTAGATAGATACCAAAGCTCAGGCTTGTCTCTCTCCTCTCTGTTGCATGTGAAATGCTCTTTCGTATGCAACAAATACATCTAAACAAAACAAATCATCAGCCTTCCCTCCCCCGAGCCCCCCTCTTTTTTTTTGCCTCCAGGGTTATCACTGGGGCTCAGTAACTGCGCTATGAATCCACTGCTCCTGGAGGCTATTTTTTCTCTTTTGTTGCCCTTGTTGTTTACTGTTGCTGTTATTATTATTGTTATTATTGCTGTCCTTGTTGGATAGGACAGAGAGAAATCAAGAGAGGAGGGGAAGACAGAGAGGGGGAGAGAAAGACACCTGCAGACCTGCTTCACTGCTTGTGAAGCGACCCCCCTGCAGGTGGGGAGCCAGGCCAGGCTGGAACTGGGATCCTTATGCCACTCCTTTGCTTTGCACCATGTGCACTTAACCCACTGCACTACCTCCCAGCCCCCGGGTTCCCCTCTTGTATGTGACCCAGAGTGATCTGGTTCAAGGCCTGCTGCAGGGTCTCTGCTCTTGCTATTTTATGTGCTCAGACACACCTGTGCCTTCTTTGAGCCTCTGTTTCCCCATCTGCAACAGTACTACTAATCCTTTCATGGAGGACTTGCTGGGAGTTACAACAAACAGGACATAACATTCCCTTAGCACCTGACTCAGAGGCAGCACGTTAGAAGTGCTGGGGTGAGTGGGGGTGGGGGGACTAAAGGATGAGAGGTGCTCATCACCCTATGGGGGCCCTTCATCATTTTGGGAATCTCATCAGTTTCCAGACCCTAGCAGAGCCCTTTTCTTTCCCGGATACACAGCTCCAGTGTGACACCTCCTCCAGGGGATCTTCTCTGACTTCTCTAGCAGGCAGCACACCTGCCCCCAAGCCCTCTCTGCACCCAGGCTCTCTCCTGTTTGCCTGTTATTCCAGCTGCTTGTCCACCCTGGGCCCTCTGGGGACACAGCAGTATGCTTTGCATATCATCTGAATAAACACACTCCGAGTGTCCACAGAGGACCAGTTCCAAAGGACAGTTACACAAAGATACCTTAGATGCTGGTCTACCCACCCAGCCAGGCATCCTGTACTTGTTTCTTTGTTTTTGGTGGCGAACACCCAACTTCACTTGGCAAGTAGGCCTATCTTCTTAGCCAACCATGCAGAAAACCTCCTGTAAAGCAGCTTATCTGCATAAGCTACTTAATAAGCCTTTATTGAGGGTGCCTGGCAAGGCCTTGACCTCTAATAGAGATAGATCAGGAATAAGGAGAGATGGGAAGAGAAGTCTCCATGGCCTTGGCTTTTCCCAGGGTAGCATAACAGACTTGGGCTTCAGGAGATACATCTGGACTTTTTGCTGCATGAGCTTGGGCAGGTGGCTTGCCCTCTCTGAGCCCTGGTGTTTCAGTCTGTGAAAGGGCTGACTATACCTTCCAGGGCAGTCAGATGATGGTATGAGAGCATGCTGGGAAGGGTCAGATCTTGCTTGGGCTATCATTCAGTCCATGCACAGGAAACACTAGCTGTGAGCTTGGCCTCCACTGATGAGCTAGGCAGGACTTTGCAGAGTTCAGAAACCAAGTTTTGCTCCCTGGAAGCCTGGTCCTGAGCTTGCTTGCAGCTCAGAGAGCAACCTGGCAGTGACCTGGGGCACGGAATTTCCCCAGTCTATGCTGGGTCTTAATTAGGATGTCCCAAATACCACCGTCCTCTGGGTAAGCATCCTGCTTTCATGTGTGTGTCTGTGGGCAGAAGCTGTCTGCCCATTTTCTGAAATAGTGAGCCTTCAACGGCTTTAGACAGCCTGACCAAACTATATTCGGCTCAACAAAGCCACGATTATGAGGTATACACATCCTAAAGGCCAGTGGAAGAAACCCCAGCTGATTCCAGAGACAGCTAGGCTTTCAGCATGGGGTAGACCTGAATGGGTGCATTGATGGGGACCCGAGACTCGGCCCCATGCTCCCAACTGCCCTGCACACCCATGTCTCTGTCCAGATTTCTCCTATAGCTTCACCAACAAATGGCATTTTCAGGAGGTCCCCCCTCAAATGTCTTTAAACATCCCTAAGATGTGTGTTTTTTCCTGAAAGAATTCAAAGACAGAATCCTTGTGGGGTTTGATGATCCTTCCTTCAGAAAGATTTGTTGAGCAGTTACTATATGTTGGCAGTGGGCTAAACAGCAGGGCAAGAGCAGGCTGGCTCCTGCCCCCGGGAGCTGGTGGTGGAGGCAGGTGGCTGTGAGGTAACAGCTGAGAGCCTTCTGCCAGGAGCACTGCATACCAGATGGCAACTCAGAGAAGAAAGGACTTGGATTCAGGCTGGCCGTTTATCTCCCAGCTTAAGTACTGCTTATGTCCTCCAGGGCAGGATTGTGAAATACTAATATGAAACAGTCACGTGGTTGTCTTCTGGCCATAGAGTCCTTGGGGTGATGGCCAGTGAAGTCGCTGCCAGAAGACATCAGAGAACCACGCATTTGCCTTCCTCTGGATTTTCACCCTCTATAGACAAGAAGGACCTCTGCCCTTCTTCTGAGAATAAGAGAGAGCCATTGCTCCCCAGGAAGTGGTTCGGGAACTCAGAGAGCTTGGTGGGACTGGAAGGAGTCCTGCCACCCACATACACCCTTATCTTTTCCATTGGTAAAGTAGGCACGGTCCACAGCTTGTCTACGGGCATTGTGTGGGCTGGGCATTCTGGTTGTAAAGGTGGAAGAGGGCCCCTGCCTGGGGATATTACTTCTTTTCTCAGGTGAAAAGTGCACTTTGACCTCAGGGGGTCTTCAGTGTAGGTTTTAGATGTGTGGAGAACACCTGTCTTTCAGGAATATTAACAAGCTGATACTTAACAGCTGCAGCTTCTTCAGTTAATTGCTGTGTCCTCAAACTGGGGTCAGGGTTACAGCAGCATAAGTAGTTAAATTTGAGTGGGGGAAAGTTTGGAACTTGATGAGTTCCCTTTCTTCTCTTTCTTTCTTTTTGAACACATTTTTTGAAGCAGTGCTGCAGGAGTGTCTCTGTCTCTCTTCTCTATCTCCCCTTTCCCTCTCAATTTCTGACTATCTCTATCCAATAAATAAAGATAATAAAAAGACCTGTAAAAAAACTGATACTCCACTGATTGAGCTATTTCCCCAGTCACTTAACTCACTTAAATTATTTTTATTTGTTTACTTACTTATTACCAGAGCACTGCTCCATTTGATTTATGGTGGTGCCACTGTACAACCTCCTTGGTTCAAATATTATTCATTTTGAGACACAAACACACTGAGAGAGAGGGAGAGAGAGAGAGAAAGAGAGAATGAGAGAAAGGTACTTCTCGTCTCTGGCATATTTCATGCCAGGGATCAAACTCAGGAGCTCAGATGTGCAAGCCCTGTACTCTAATTTTGAGCTATTTCCTCTGTGAGTTCATCCCCGCCCCCTTTTAAGCCAAAGTTAGATCTTGGGTAAGTCTAGTGGCATCAGACAGCAAAACATTCATGCAGTGAAAGCAGTGTAGTTCTGTTGACAGGGTGCAGTAGGGTTCAGGGGCATTGACACAGGTCTTCATATACAATGAAAGGCAGATGAAGCAGACACACACACACCCACCTCCCAATGAGAGTCAGGAACAGAGGGACTCTGGGGGAGGGGAAGTGGCAGCTGTAGATCACAACCAGAGCAGAAGGCAGCTTCTGGAAGCTGCTTCCTTGGGCAGGTGGCTGTGTGCAGAAAGAGGGAGATAAGAGTCCTCCCTGAAGACCCAGGTGTAGGCCTGGGCCCTGCTGACCCCTGGGTGCCCCAACCACTCTTGGGGCACCAAGAGTACAGTGAGTGTCCAGCCTTCCCTTTGCCCCTTGGCTGGTAGAATTCCACCTGGCCTGCTCTGGCCTCTCTTTGCCACTTTAATGACTTTGGGAAAACAAACCTCAAACAAATTCAGCTTCCAAACTGCCTTTTTTCCCTGCTCAGAGTGCATTTTTTTTGGGGGGGTGAAACTTATTCTGTCATTTCTTCTTTCTTTCCTCTCCACGGTTAAGAAGAGACTCACCACCAAAAACCTGAAACTGATGAGATGAATGAGGTGGAGACGGCACCTGGGCCTGAGGAGAAGGAGGTCCAGGTCTGGGCCCAGTCTCGGGCCAGCAAACCTGAGAGGCCTCAGAAGACCCCAGCTGTGAGCTACATGAGTGAGTGGGCCCCAAGCTCTGCCAGTGGGTGGAGGGAGAGGCACTTTGCTTGGGGGAGGGGAGGGCAGAGGAAGGGAGCTGGTGGGTTGAGAAGACTCCAGGTTGACAAACAGTGGAGAACAGGGTGGGGTTCAGGCTGTAAAAGCACACAGTGGAAGCGTGTTTTAAAAAATGATATTTTAAGTCATTTCAAAAGCAAGCATTATAGCAGCTGTGCTTGGGCAGTTCTCTCCCCCAGCAGGTCTTTTAAGGTCAGCTTCTTCTCTGTCCTTTCCAAGGGTACCTGGGCTGAAATTGGGCTCCTTGGGAAAGGCCTGTCTCCTACTTCTTCCCCACCATTATGACAATCACCACTGGTCAACTCTTAGAAACTTGATTTGCTCTTCCCTAAGGTGGAGGCTACTTATGCCCTGATCATGGCTGCCAAGAAGGCTCTTGGAAGTGATCTAGCTTTCTTGTTTTAGCTGAGATCTCATCTCTCTGTTCTTTTCTCTCTTGATACTAGGGTTATCACTGTGGCTCAGTGCCTGCATGGCTCCATCATTTTTGGCTGCTATTTTGCCTATCTATCTATCTATCTATCTATCTATCTATCTATCTATCTATCTTTCCTCTACTTCTTCTCTTCTTCCTCTTCTTACAAGAGCGAGAAACAGTGAAATAAGGAAGGAAAGAGAAACACCTGCAGCACTGCTCCATCATTCATGAAGCTGTCCCCCTCTCCCCAGCCCCATAGTTGGGGACCAGAGGATTGAACCTGGATCCTTGTGCAATATATGATGTGAATTTACTGAATGTGCCACCACTCAGCCCCTGAGATCTCCCTGCCCCTGGGGTTGCCTCTAACATCCCTCTGTGTGGGAAGTTTAATGTTTGCCCCAGACTCCCATAAGTTTCCCACATTCACCTGGTCTCCCAACTATACCTCTCAAGGACTTTCTCCTTCCTGTTCTGCTCTGCCAGGCCACACTTTAGTGCCTCCACTCCCTTCAGTGCTACTCATAGACACTTGTGTGCAGGATGCCTTCAGCAGGTCTGGGATCCTGGAGCAGCATTTCATATAGACATAGCAGCAGGCCTCACCTAGGTGCCTTGGGTCTCCTCGGTTTAACATCAGTTTGGACTCGCCTCTGAATAGGTCTGCTCAGGCCAGCTTTATCAGGACCCTATGCTGTTTTGTCAGTGTCTCCATCCCTGCCCCTCCCTGCTCCCCTTTCTTTCTCTCTCTCTCTCTCTTTCTTTCTTTCTTTCATTTCCTTTTGTTGCCCTTGTTTTATTGTTGTAGTTATTGATGTCGTTGTTGGATAGGACAGAGAGAAATGGAGAGAGGAGAGGAAGACAGAGAGGGGGAGAGAAAGATAGACACCTGAAGGCATGCTTCACCGCTTGTGAAGTGAATCCCCTACAGGTGGGAAGCAGGGGGCTCGAACTGGGATCCTTATGGCAGTCCTTGCGCTTGGCGCGCCATGTGTGCTTAACCCGCTGCACTACTGCCCAGCTCCCCCTGTTCTTCTTTCTATCCTCCTAGACCTTTGCACATCTATCTTTTGGACTTTCTGCCTGCCCAGAATTTCTCTAATTTTCTTTGTCCAAGAAACATGCCAATGTTCCTGTCTGCCCAGAAGTTTGAAATGGTTCCATTGTCTTAAAAACGGTATAGAATTAGGACTGGGAGATGGGTCGCCAGATAGACCACATGCCTTGTGCACAGGCCTCTGAACCTCAGCACACACATAGACGCATCATGGATGGTGGAATGATGCTGTGGTGTCTTTGTCTATCTGTATGTCTTTCTCTCACTGTCTAAAATAAAGAATATCTATGGTGCTAAATTAACCTGTTTAAGAACCTTTATGGATGCCTGAAACCCCAGAGGTCACAGGTTTAGTCTCCAGTATCACCTTCTGTCAGAGCTGAACAGTGCTCTGGTCTCTTTCCCTCTCCCGTTGTCTCTCATTTCCTATCTCATAATAAACAAACAAACAAGTCTTTAAAGAGGGACCAGAGAGACAGCTCACAGGTGGGGCACCTGTAATACCATGCTTGCACCCAAGTTTAAACCCTGGTTCTACGTGGTATATGTTATGGCAACTGAGGAAACTCTGGTACCGTGGCATCTCACCCTCTTTACCACTCTTTCTTTTTCGGTTCTCAAGGGCACAATGCTACTATCCAGGGCTGGATCACAGCCAGATCCTGAAAACACTGGGTGATTTTTCTGCTCTTGTTACTGCATGAACTCCAGAAAGTTCCTCAGAGTAGGGATGGGGCCTTATTACTGAGACTCCCTACCTCCTTCCCCTTCTTGCTTTGACATGTGTGTCGAAATTTATCTCCTAGCCCAAGTTGTCAAGTGTGACACCAAGATGAAGGACAAGTGCAAAGGCTCCACTTGCAACAGGTAGGTTGGGACCACCTCCCCATACTCTAGCTGTGAACAGTGTCACATCATGGTTAGCAGTTGACCACTACCACCACTGCCACCCTAACCAACTGGGTAGAAGCAGGAGAAATGTCATTGTCCCTTTCAGCACAGAAGTTATGCCAGATGGTACTGAAAGCTGATTGAGCTCCTCTGTGCCACCAAATAGATGTGACATTCCTGTCTCTCTGAATGAGCATTTATGAAAGCTATCATGCAAAGATAGTTCACTGGACAGGGCACATGCCTTACCAGGCACATGACCCAGTTTCAGGCCCCAGCATAACATAAGAAGTTGTGGCAACAAAGGAAGTTCTAGTACTTTGGTCTCTGGATGGATGGATGGATGGATGGATGGATGGATGGATGGATGGATAGATGGATGGATGAAAGAAAAAGCAGCCCCAGGACAGGTGAAATTGTTGAGGAAGTAGAAGTAGGGAGGCTTTTCTGTGTACCATGGGCTGTGGAGAGCTCTCCAGGTCTTTCAGTGCACAGGTACCTTTCTCCTTTGTGAAACTGAAAATATCTGCAGATATTGTCCAATGTCCTGGGGACACAGCAGTCCCAGTTGAGAACCTCTGACCTGGAGAGCTAGCCCAGCCTGGGTCTCTTCCTGCCCAGACTTAGCTTCCAGCTCAGCATTTCCTTCTTAGAGCAGAAGCAGCCACACACTCTACAGGCCACTCTCAAAGACACCCCAAATACCAAGAATCCTGAAAGTCATTGAAGCCCGGGGTTCTCTCTCCTGATGGTGCCATTGTGGTAAACCAGCTCTTAACACCAATGATGAAGTGTAGCATTTGTCTGTGTCTGTTGTGTAAACTCCCTTTTTTTTCTTTCTAATTTTTATTATCTAGGACAGAGAAATTAAAAGAGGATGAGGAAATAGAGAGGGAGAGAAAGACACCTGCAGAGCTGCTTCATTGCTCAAGAAGCATCCCAGGTGCAGGTGGGGAGCAGAGACTCGAATCCCAGGTTCTTAAACTTGGTAATATGTACACTTAACCTTGTGCACCACTGCCTGCCCCCCCCCCTTTGCCATCAGGTTATTGCTGTGGCTCTGTGCCTGCAGAATTCCCCTGTTCCTGGTGGACTCTTTCTTCTCTTCTTCATCTACAGAGATAGAGGGGGAAAGAGGTAGAGAGGGAGAGAGACAAAGAAGAGAGACACTACAGCACTGCTCCACAGATCATGAAGCTTCTTCTGTGCAGGTGCTTCTATATGGTGCTGGGGGTCCTCACACATGGAAAAGTGTGCACTGTACTGGGGGAGCTATCTCCTAGCACCCTGTAAATGCTCCAGATAGGGCTGATTTTGGGTCCCTCCACTGAACGATCAGCTGGCAGTGTCTCTGATGGTTTAGCCAGCAGTCCTCAACCAGAACAAGCCACATTGGAAGTTTCTAGAAAACCTTAAAAGTACTCAACCCAGAGGGAGTCAGGCAGTAGTGCAGCGGGTTAAGTGCACGTGGTGCAAAGCACAAGGACCAGTTTAAGGATCCCGGTTTGAGCCCCTGGCTCCCCACCTGCAGGGGAGTCACTTTACAGGTGGTGAAGCAGGTCTGCAGGTGTCTTTCTCTCCCCCTCTCTCTTCCCGTCCTCTCTCCATTTCTCTCTATTCTATCTAACAATGACAACATCATTAATAACGATAATAATTACAACAATAAAACAACAAGGGCAACAAAAAAGAATAAATAAATATTTTTTAAAAAGTACTCTACCCAGAGTTCTCTGCCCTGAGACACTGGTATAGTTAGTTTGATAAGGACATTAGCATCATCTCTCTCTCTTTTTTCCTCCAGGGTTATCACTGGGGCTCAGTGCCTATACCATGAATCCACTGCTCCTGGAGGCCATTTTTTCCTATTTTGTTGCTGTTATTATTGTTATTGTTACCATTGATGTTGTTGGATAGGACAGAGAGAAATTGAGAGAGGAGGGAAGACAGAGAGGGGAAGAGAAAGACCTGCTTCACTGTTTGCGAAGCAACCCTCCTGCAGGTGAGGAACTGAGAGCTCGAACCGGGTTTCCTACACTGGTCCTTGCACTTTGCGCCATGTGTGCTTAACCCACTGTGCTACTGCCCGACCTCCCCTTTTTATTTTTCCTTTGTATTTTTAAAGAGCATGTCATTTACTTATTTACTTATTTATTAGATAGGGACAGAAAGAAATTAAGAAGGGAGGGGGAGATAGAGGAGGAAAGAGACAGAAAGACACCTGCAACACTACTTTACTACTTGTGAAGCTTTCCTTCAACAGGTGAGGACTGGGTGCTTGAACCTGGGTCCTTGCACACTATAATGTGTATGCTTAACCAGGTGTGCCACCGCCTGGCCCCCTGAATATTTTTTTAATATTTTATTTTGTTATTTAATTTGGGTATAGATAGCAATTGGGAATGAAGGGGGAGATAGGTAATCAGACAGACAGATAGATAGATAGATAGATAGATAGATAGATAGATAGATAGATAGATATATGGAGGTAGAGAGACCTGTAACACTGTTTCACTGCTTGTGAACTTTCCCTTTGCAGGTAGTGATCAGGAGATTTAACCTGGGTCCTTATAGATGGTAACGTGTGCCCTTTACCAGAAACACTGCCATCTGGTCCTCTTTTTTTTCTGTCTTGAATCTCCCCCACCCCACCCCAAGTCATGCTAACATGTAGTCAGTGTTTTGAGTGCTTAGCTGGAGAGTCTAACACATTCTCCTGAGAAGTGTGGGGAGTTGGGTATAGAGATTGTGGGGCTTCCTTCAGAGCTTCTGATACAGGTAAATGAGCCCACCTGGCATTGAGAATCCCAAGCTGGAGGCCCAGGGGAGGCCTGAGATAAGCTGGTTCCTGCCAGAGATGCCCTGTCTGGGTGTCTAGTGGGGAAGTTCTGGGGTTGGGTGTGGAGTGACAGTCTTCCTGGGTGCTGACTCACATAAGAGATTTGAGTGCTGAGGGGTGAGGAGCTAAGTAAGATGAGAAGGCATCCAGAACTTGTGCCCAACCCTAAGCGACCATCTTCTTTCTTTGTCTCCCTTTCCACACTGGAGGCCATGGAGACTCCCCTGGGTCTAGACCTGGTAAAGGCTGGGGGAACTGAGCTAGCTCCGAGCTGAAGCCTCTTGTGTGCTTCAGGCTGAGGACTTCATAGGAATCCACATCAACCAGAGCAATTACAGGACTCCCAGGTGTTGGTGTGTGCATGAACGAGGAAGGCATGTGGTGGGGAGGGTGGGGTGGTGGAGTTGCTAATTGAAGGTCTGGAAGTCTGGGCATGTGAGGTTGGTTAAGTGGCATTGCCTGTGCCAGAAGAACAGCAGAGGATAGAGATACAACACAGGTGCAGATGTCCCTGACAAACAGGGAAGGGTGAGGCAAGGGGAACAGCCTGTGCAGCCGGCTAGTACGGCAGTCCTCAGATTGTGTTCTGAGGCCTGGAATTGCCTGGGAATGCATTAAGATGCACATTTTAAGCCTGTGTCAGAGTCAGAAGACCTGGGTTGGGTGCTGAGGTTAGGGCTAAGCACTCTCTTTCTGGGGTCCTAGTCTCCCTAAAGTCTGAATATGACTTGGTAGAAATTTGGACCCAGAGTGGTTGGATCTGTTGACTTTATAAAAGAAGATGGAAAACAAAAGAGCTTAGAGAGATTTAACTATGGAAAAATTGCAAATATATGTTGTTAGGTTGGGAAGAACATGGACACTGTGTTCTCCAGGCCACCATTCTGGACATGCTAAGACCACTTTGGATCAGGATCCAGTAAACAAGGGAATTGGCAGCTAGCCTGGCTATTGCTGGATCCCCTTCTGCCCATTAAGCTAGGGCCCTGTGGGGAAGAGAGCTGTGGGCAAGGCACATGCCCTGGGCTCCAGAAAGACAAGACAGAACTTTCTGGCAATCTTAGCTGGTGGTACCTTCACCTGTGTCCTTCTGCTTGAGGTACCCCTGGGAAGTGGAGTATCCGTTCCCAGTCCCAAGGCTAGAAATAGGTTACGAGCAACTCCTGATTCAGTTGTGTCTTTAGCACTGACAGTTCCAGGAAACCCCTGAGTCTTGGGCAGAGCAGGCTGCTTGGTGAGGCGGCTGGGAAGAGGTGCTTGAGGCTCTCAGCAGTCACTGCAGGCTTTCTAATAGGATGACTCTCACAGGACCCAAAAGCAGGCAGGATGTGTCTGTCTATCAGGGTGCTCTTGTTAACAAAATTAGTTACTCCTCCCTCTGAGGCTTATCTGTCTCCTGAGGCCAGACTGTACTGGGCTATTGGCTCAAAAAGATTCCCTCAAGTGCTGGGAAATAGATTATCTAGTAAGTTCTGGGTTTTAGGAACTTTCAGATGTCTAGGGGAAACATTCGATTTCCTATGCAGTGGGCTGCTGGAGGCAACTTGGTGATGACTTAGGAGCAAGGAGGTCTCAGGGTCCAGTGGTGGTATACCCAGTAGAGTACACACATTACTATGTGCCAGGACCCAGGTTCAAGCGGTCATCCTCACCTGCAGGGGTGAAGCTTCATGAGTGGTGGAGGAATGCTAAAGGTATTTCTCCTTCTGTCTCTATCTTACTCTCTATCAAAAGAAAAAAAAAAGTCACTGGGAGCTATGGAGTCATCATGCAGGCACCAAGCCCCAACCATAACCTTGAGAGAAGAAAAAGAAAAGAGAAAGGTGAATTCAAGTGAGATTTAATTAACCTGTCTACTTTTTAAAACCATTGTGTTTCTCCTCCCTCAGGTATCAGTGCCCAGCAGGCTGTCTGAACCATAGAGCGAAAATTTTTGGAACTCTCTTCTACGAGAGCGTAAGTGTGGCCAGCAGGCCTTTCAGTAGCTTGCACAGGATCCTGGGGTGGGATTGGAAAGAAAACTGGTGGTTTTCATGTGCAAAGATTTCCTCTCCTCTTCTTACTCAATCTTTGTGCTGGTGGAACTGATCTGTGCCTGTCTGTGGCCTCACAAACTCGTGAAGCCACTTTTGGGGATGAGGACCAGCCCTCATGAAGATCAGCTCTGTTCAGACCCAGCGTAATATTCACATGCCCCACTGAATGGGGAGAAAGGACTGCTTGTCATTGTTCTGACTTTGGAAAGCAACTTGGAGGAGTTGTTTAAGATAAGCCATCCTGGGAACAAAGGCATGTTATATAGAGAGGGAAGAGTCAGAATGGGGTGAGTTTTGGCCCAACTTTTTGGCTTTTTGTGGGCTGAGGACAAGCATCTTGGGTATTTCTGGGAAAGATTTCAGACAAAGATAAATTCAGATGTACTTAAGGCTCTTCCCACCTGCTTCCAGTCCTCCAGCATCTGCCGGGCTGCCATCCACTATGGGGTCCTGGATGACAGAGGTGGCCTGGTGGACATTACCAGAAATGGAAAGGTCCCCTTCTTCGTTAAGTCGGAGAGAAATGGCGTGGAGTCTCTGAGGTAACTATTCTGTAATCAGCATTCTTTTAAAAAAAATTTATTTGTTGCATAGAAACGGTCAGAAATTGAGAGGAAGGGGGATATAGAGATGGAGAGAGACAGAGAGACATCTGAAGCACTGCTTCACCACTCTCAAAGCTTCCCCCCTGCAGGTGGGGACCAGGGGCTCGAACCCGAGTCCCTGTGCATTGTAACATGTATGCTCAACCAGGTGTGTCACCACCCATCCCCTGATCAGCATTCTTTAAATTCCTTTTTTTTACCCCTGGACTTAGGAAGTAGCTCACTTGGTAGAGTACATAGCTTGCTGTGCATGAGGCTCTAGGTTCCATTTTTTCTTTTTTTTAATTGCTAGGGGTTGTTGCTGCAGAGCACCGCTGGCACTATGAATCCACTGCTTCTGGCAGCCATTTCTTCTATTTTTTTTCTTTCTATTTGACAGGACAGAGAGAAATTGAGAGGGAAGATAGACACCTGCATACCTGCATATGGGGAGCAGGGCTTTGAGTCTGGGTAAAGTGTGCGCTCAACTAAGTATGCAAGCCCTCTGGATTCCATCATTCT
Organism: Erinaceus europaeus; assembly: GCF_950295315.1. Classification (NCBI taxonomy): domain Eukaryota; kingdom Metazoa; phylum Chordata; class Mammalia; order Eulipotyphla; family Erinaceidae; genus Erinaceus; species Erinaceus europaeus. Next base: position 121,661,651 of record NC_080163.1, on the reverse strand, counting down.
TGGTACCACATGGGAGTTCTATTGGGCTATCTCTGCTTACTTTGCTTAAGTTTCAGTTCTGCTTTTTTCTCCCTCTCTAGTCACTGAGAACTCTTCAGACACATTGTTGCTGATGATGCATAGTATCCTCTAGTTGTGGGCTAGTTCTCCATTAGCTCTTTGTCTAACTTCCTAGAGAATGAGGCTTTTCATGAAAGAAAAAAGGAAAGGAAAAGAGAGAGGGGGGAGGAGAGAGAGAGAGACATTGCTACTTTAGGGTTGGCAATATAGCTCATCTGAGAGTGATCCTGTTTTGTCATGTGTATGACCCAGGTTTGAGCCCAGCCCACACCACACTGGGATATTATGTCTTTCCTTTTTCCTCTCTCTCTCTCCTTCCCTCTTCTCTCGCTCTCTCTCTCTCTCTCTCTCAATTGGCCTCGAGCAGTGGAGCACCAGTGATGCAAAAAAAAAAAAATCCTACTTTAAAATGTATCCTGTGTGGACTGGACAGTGGCACATCCAGTTGAGCAGACATTACCATGTGTAAGGACCCAGGTTTGAGCCCCTGCTCCCACCTGCAGGGAGGAACCTTCATGAGCAGTGAAGCAGGTCTGCAGGTGTTTCTCTTTCTTTCCCTCTTTCTCTCTCCTCTTCCCCTCTCAATTTCTCCCTGTCTTATCTAAATAATAATAATAATAATAAATAGAATTTTACCCATGCTTTCAAAATTGATTTTTCTGAGAAGGGACACGTAGGTTTCCTTAGATTCCCAGGGGGGTCCTTAGTACAAAGAAGGTTAGTGAGCCCTGCTCTAGAATGTTCTAAGGACTTTCAGTGCCTGCTCTGCCATGTTGTGACTTGGGTTCAAACCCCTGGTACTCTACAGTGGAGTACTGCTACACTGTGGTATCTCTCCCTGCCTCTTTTTTTCTTTTTTCTTTTTCTTTTTTTATTTCTTTATTGGGGAATTAATGTTTTCCATTCAATAGTAAATACAATAGTTTGTACATGCATAACATTCCCCAGTTTCCCATATAACAGTACAACCCCTACTAGGTCCTCTGTCATCCTTCTTGGAGCTGCCTCTTTGTTTCTATATGAAAAAGTTGGTGTGGAGCAATGAAGTCCTAGTGATGAAAAAAAAGTTTTTAAGGAACTTGAAGACTGAGATAAGTGGAGACATGCAAAGTTGAGAGGGGTAATAAAACAAGTGCAGACATAAGCCTGTACTTTTAGAAGCAATTCTGCTTGCATTGACTTTATTGGTTTTTTTCTCTTCTCTTCTCATCTTTTTTTTTTTTTTTCCTTTGCAGCAAATTCAAGGCTTCCAGTTCATTCATGGTGTCAAAAGTAAAAGGTAAGTTGGACTATCTTTTTTCCAGTTATATGACCATAACACATGATTTATCTTGACTTTCCCTGGAAAATTCCCTCCCCATAATTTAGTACTTGTTTCCTGTTTAATTAAAATGGGAGATTTTTAGATTAAATGTTGGCCATTGCTTTTAATTGCTTGTGATGGATCTTTTATGGCAAATGGGCTCCACAGAGTGCCATTTTCTGCTGGCTGGAAGCAGTTCTTGAGAGTTGTATTAGAAGTTGGAGGCCTGGACCCAGGCTCAGGAGAAAATGGAACATGGTTAATGTCTGCCACTGATATGAGGATGGTATGGGGAGAATGTGGCACATGTTTGCTTCTCTGGTCTTGTTTTTCATGGCTTAGGATTGCTCATTAGGCAGGGTGACTGCATGCTGTTACCAGAAGTTGCTCAATATGGGACACTGACTGGAATTGGTTCAGGAAGGCCGATGCAGGGTCCCCCCACCTGGAACTTTACTGTGACCCTGCTTCTCCTTTGGAAAACAGTTCTTGTCATTTGTCCCAGATGCAAAAATATCTAGTTAAAGTACTTGACAAAATAGGACCAATACCTTTTTTTTTTTTAATTTCTTCATTGGGGAATTAATGTTTTACATTCGACAGTAAATACAATAGTTTGTACATGCATAACATTTCCCAGTTTTCCATATAACAATACAACTTCCACTAGGTCCTCTGAAAATAAGACCAATACCTATTTGGTCCTGAGACTTAAAAACTGGGGTTTAAACTTTTTTTTTTTGGCAAGGCCATTCAAACATTTATGATATTGTTTGTGAGCCATACAAAATCATCAACTTGGGACCAGGTTATGGCAATAATGTATGAGGCATCTACTTCTGTGCCTTTGAGTTGTCTTCCAAACCTAATTTTAATGATCTCCCCAGTATTCCACTGTATAACAGCCCATTAGTATACCAAACCAGTCCCTTTAAGGGAATAGCCCCAGAGATTCAGGGCCCTTTTCAAGTGAGAAATCGCCAGCTGCTACCTGGGACTAATTCCTGCCTGCATTTTTTGTTTGTTATCCCTGGGGTGTTATCACTCCAACTTTTTCAAAGAGTAAGAAAGAAAAAAAAAAAAACAGACAGGAAGAGAGGAAAAGATTCCACAGTACCAAAGCTTCCCCCAAAGCAGTAGAGGCTGGATTCAAACCTGGGTCATGTGCATAGTAAAGTAGGGTCATGTACATGGTGAAACACTCACTCTCTACATTTTCTTTTAGTGTGACATGGAGGAGTGATCTCTGAACAGTCTCCTTGGCCTACTTCTTTTCTAGGGAGAGAGAGAGAGAGAGAGATGGAGAGAGAGAGAGAGAGAGAGAGAGAGAGAGAGAGAGAGAAGAAGGAGGAGGAGAGGAGAGAGGAGAGAGAGGCAGAGATACCAACACCTTTACCGCACCATTCTGTCATTCATGTAATTCCCATAGTGCTGTCCTTGGTGTTCCCATGTCATGCCAGGGCTCAAACCCAAGGCCTCATGTGTATAAGGTATGTGCTTACCCCCTGAACTATATAAGTCCCCTGCATCTGTTTTTTTAAATAGTTTTATTGGCACACAGTCATGCTCCCCTTAATTGGTGATTCTTTATGACTTGCTGGCCCTTTAAGAAAGTATTTGCTTCAGACCATAGGTAGCCAATGTTAGAAACCAACAGGTGACATAAAAGAAAAGTGTCCCCTGTACCCTTGGCAGGGATGTACATGGTACAATGCCAAGGAAGACTGGGTGTCATCTGTCATCTGTTATTTGTCATCTGTATGCCTGTTGTGAAAGTCTAGCATCATAAAGTTCAGGCCCAAGTTCTATTTCAGCCTTCAAGGGGCCCCACATAAGAAGCCAGCCCCTACAGTCCACTCTGCTCAGGGGCAATGGAACCCACAGGAACTTCTTGTCCTGTGGCCCACTGTATGTTGCCAGTGAGCTGACCCTTTCCCAATGTGTTCTGTCCACAGTGCAGGACCTGGACTGCTACACCACGGTGGCTCAGCTCTGCCCATTTGAGAAGTCAGGGTCCCACTGCCCACGGTAAGGCTCCCTGGTATTCAGTTTGGCAAACATCAAGGCTGATAGAAAGGGGTGCTGAGCTGGGTGTGTGTGGGAGGGTGGGGTGAGGAGGTGGGATATGTTATAGATGTGAGTTTTGTATGTGCAGGGAGTCATCAGTTCCTGCTCGAGGTCAAAATGTTTCTCTGAGACCACTGGTTGCATGTCAGAATCACTTGCAGGGCTTTAAAGGAACAGACCACCAAGCCTCTGCCCAGACCACTGAATATCTGGGGTGGGGGAGGAGTGGGGGGGGTCATCCATTAGGGCATCAAAAGCTTTCAAAGCAGCAGCCCTGCTCTGGAGGGTCTAATGAGAACATAACTTTGTCCCACTTAACTATTGTGTTGACTCCCTGGAGAGAGGATTTGGCCTCATAAAAAAGACTTCCTTTGCCCTAAACTCTCCCCAAAGCCTTGAACTTGTCATCCTTGGTCTTTTTGACTAGCCACAAATTCTAGAAGCCAGGTACCACTGGTCTCCTTTGAAGTCACCTCCTTGATTCTTGTCCTGTTGTTCTATGATCACTTGAGAAGTAATTGGTTAAAAAATCCACCTTTATTGAAAGCGAATTAGGACACAACAAAAGCTGCCTCCTAAAAGTACATCACACTGAGGGTCGCAACCAATGTCCACTGTCATGCAGCCACTGATGAAGGTCTCGTCAGTCAGAGAATTCCACGCAGTCAGTCCCTCTCCCATCATACCTCCTCCACTTCACTGCTGCTAACCACCAATCTCCTTTCTGTCACTCACATTTGGCCTTCCCTACAATTTCCTAGAAATGGAGCCACCACACTCTGTGCCTGGCCTCTTTGCATAATGCTTGTGGGAGCCATCTGTGTGAGTGGCTCAGTGGTTGGCTCTTCCATTCCAGATGGTATTCCAGTCTGTGAACGTATTACAGCTTGTTGGTCTCAGGAGGTCTTTCATGTGTCTGTCCAAACTTTGTTTGGTGGATTTATAGATGTTCTAACTCCTGGGAGAATTTGTCTATCAAGTCATCTAGGGGTTTTCTGAGAAGTGGGTAATATCCCATTCATCATGAGGAGCCTTATCCTGGGCCTGGAGATTTGTGGCTTCTAGAAGGAAAGACTGACTTTATAATCAATAGTTGGAAAAGTCCAGGAGGGTGCTGGTGAGGGATGGGTGTCTGGATGGGGTCTTTGACTCTTCTCCTTTCTACCGGCCTTCCTTTTGGGGTGCTCACTGCTGCCTCCTCTACTTCCATGCTGCCCTCCTTGAACACTCAAGTGGAATTACAACCTTCTAGCAGATTTTCCCAGATATTGCAGGGGAGCAGATGGAAATGATTCTAGGAGACACAAAGTATAATTATCCACAATGCAGACTTCTGACTTTGTTCTTTTTAAAAAATATATTTATTTATTTATTCCCTTTTGTTGCCCTTGCTGTTTTATTATTGTAGTTATTATTGTTGTTATTGATGTCAATGTTGTTGGATAGGACAGAGAGAAATGGAGAGAGGAGGGGAAGAGAAAGCTAGATACCTGCAGACTTGCTTCACTGCCTGTGAAGTGACTCCCCTGCAGGTGGAGAGTCGTGGGCTCAAACCGGGATCCTTATGCCGGTCCTTGATGTGCTACCGCCCACCTCCCTGACTTTGTTCTATTGTTAGAAGGGGAGACTATTCCTCATGAGATTCTTTTATCCCTTTTTAAAAATCTCTCTCTCTCTTTCCCACTCCTCCCACACTTGCCCTCACTCCCACAGGATCTGAAATAATCCCTCTATCCTTTTGCCTGGCTTACTTCCATCCCAGAATCCTGCTTGTCTTGGGGCCAGATGGCTTCCAGCTGCCATTTTGGTTTCTTGGTCCCTGGGCTCTGGCCCATGGTGTCCCGTTCCAGATGAAGACAAAGGACCTTTTCTTAAGTAAAACCCAAACCTTTTCCTGGTTTGAATCTCTCAAACCACCTAGAGTCCACCCATTTCAAGTTTGAGGCACTCTTCTCATCTCCTGGCAGGGGTGTGGGGACTGACATACAGTCATGATCTAACCCTTCCCACCCCAGGTTATCAGTGCCCTCTGCCTGCAGTAATTGGTGACTCACTGAGGTGAGGGCCCTCCACCCTTTCCTCCTCCACGTGAGAAAGTGACTTTGAAAAAATCTATTGATTATAATCTCCACAATGTATCCACAGTGTGAATTGGCCTACACTCAGGAATGGGAGGTTCAGCCTCTTACACTCCCATACTGCTCCTATAGTCATTTCCTTTCACCTTGTCATTTGTGAATGTCTCTTTGTATGCGGGTGATAATTTTATACTATTAAGAAGAGAGAACATGGGGCTGGATTGTGTCTCAGCTGGTTGAGCACACATGTTAGCATGCTCTAGAACCTGGGTTCAAGTCTCTGTATGTGTGTGTGGGGGTGGGGAGGAGCTTCATGAGTGGTACAACAGTGCTGCAGATGTCTCTCCACCCTCTTTTTTTTCTCTCCCTTTCTATGTCTCTTTTTTTCCTCTCTCTATAAACGAATGGCTGCTGGGAGTAGTGGAGTTGTGCAGGCACTGAGCCCAGTGATAACTCTAGTAGGAAACAAAAAAGAGGGAACATGTCTCCCACTATGATGGGTGAGGTCTCTGTTTTTCTTAAACTGTATGGTGATTTTCTTGTATCAAAGCATTCAATCCTTAAATAGATAGAGGACCCCCTGCTTTTTAAAGAACTCTTGTTTCCCCTTGGCCATAATCGTTGTATGAACTCTTCTGTTCTGCAGAGTTCGTTGCCCCACGCACTGCAAAGATGAGCCATCCCATTGGGCTCCTGTGTTTGGAACCAACATCTATGCAGATGTGAGTATACTGGTGTTTTCTGTAACTGCCTCTCACCTCTCATTTGGGCCATAAAACCATGTCTCATGATCTGGACAGAAATTGGGCATCTCATACCCCATGCCAGCAGCTCAGTTGAGACCATTTGTCTCTGCAGCTCTCACCCTGGTTTCCCTGTTTTGGAGACATGAGCACTGTTGTCTGTCTGTGGGTGTACATGCAGGTGAACCTCATCTTATGCAGCTATTTCATAAGTTGGAGTCTGCTTCCCTATTGATGTGAAGGTATTCGTGCTTCTTTTCCCCAGACCTGCAGTAACTTTCCTCTCTTCTTTTGCATGGATTGGTCCACTCTACTCATTTTTTTCTTTTCTTTTCCTTCTTTCTTTTTTTTTTTTCTTTTCTTTTTCTTTTTTCTTTTTTTTTTACCAGAGCACTGCTCAGCTCTGGCTTATGGTAGTGAGGAAGACTGAACCTGGGACTTTGGAGCCTCAGGCATGAGAGTCTCTTTGCATAACCATTATGCTATCTACCTCCACCCCTCATTGCTTTTTCTCTCTCTTTTTTTTTTCTTTTCCTTTTTTGACTGTGTACATATTCAACTAAAGCACCCAGAAAGAGAAAATGCCTGTGACCCCTACTTGTTGATAACCACTTGTAGTATATTGGAGTCTGAGCTTTGGTTTTCATCTCCTGACTCTAGCAAGAACACGTTAGTGTGTGTTACCTCTGGAAAATGTTCCAGAGCCTAGTCTGTTCCCTGCACTTGCCCAGGGTCTGGGGACATGGTGACCCAGAGGCTGTGCCTGTGGTCACAGCTCTGCCCAGCAGGCTCTGTGATCTTGCCAAGTCATTTCCAAGTCTGAAGAACGAACCAGCTGGGATTTTCTAGTCCAAACAGTCTTCTGGATCTCAAACTCTAGGAACAGACCCATGCCACTCACCCCCAGCTAACGGTTTTACTCAGCTTCTTCCTATCTTTGCCATTCTGGATCTCCCCACCCACCATCACCATCTGTGCCTCTCTGTCTGCCTTCATTTGTTCTGGATTCCTGTAAATGTGAGGTCAGTGAGTTCTGTCAGGTCAAAGCAATTTTCATGGGTGAGCTTTTTCCTTCATCTTGTTTTCCTTTCCTCTTTTAATGAGTCTTTTTTTTTTCCCTTGAAAATGTTGCTCAGCCAAAATTGAGTCCTAAATGTTTAATGGAGGAGTAAAATAATGTGTATCAAGTGTTATACTAAATATCTGAACCAAAGCCTACTATTAAAAGCAGGCTCTTCGATTTTCTTCTTTAAATGCTTTAGGGGCTGAAAGATAGTTCAGTGGATAGAGCATAAGCACACATTTTACCATGTGTAAGGCCCTGGGTTCTACTCCTGGTACCACATTGGAGTACCATGGATGGCACTGGGGGAGCTCTATGAATGGTGGGGTGGTGCTTTGATGTCTCTTCACACACCACTCTCCCCATGCCTCTCTCTCCCTCCTCTCTTTAAGTATGTAGAATGAAGCAATTGTGCTAGGAGTTAGGAATAGTGTCATCATGCATGCACAAGGCCATGGGTTCATTCCCCATCACTACATTAAAAAACATTTTTAAGATAAAGATGAGTAAAATGATTCCATTCCAGATACTGCTGAGAGAGTTAAATGAAAGAATGGGACAAAACAATCCACAATGCAATGGTAAAAATGGTACAGTTTATGAATAAAATATGAATGTCATATACATACACACAATAACAGAATGCCACAGCTGAATACATGAAGCAGGAAAAAAAATTTAGAAAATCAAGAGAAACTTGATGAAATTCTGGAGTAATCTTGAGCCAACTCTATTCAACACCTACTACATCTCGGGCTTTTCAAAAAGCAAAAGAGAAATCAGAACATTCTTAGGCTCTTTATAAACACCATCTCTAGACAACTTTATTTCCACTTTCTAGAGATGGAAAATGAGACTCAGTATAACTTTCCCCAAATCACACAGCCAGGGCTTGACAAAGGTGAGGGCATGTCTCAGCTCCTCCTCTGTTCTTACCCAACTCTGTTCTACCTAGGTGGAATAATGTCCCTGCTCTTGTGATGACAAGGTGTGCAGGTGGCAGATGTGTGCAGTCTGGAACTTGCTCACCAGGGCTCTGACCTTGCTCACTAGGGAACTGCAGTACTCATGTCTGGCCTCAGCTCACAAGAATATCCAGTTCACAGTGGTTAAAAGAATGAATACATGAAGATGTAACAGTCATCTGTGCTTGAACAGCTGTTCAGAAAATTGAAGAAGGAGGAAGGATGAAAGTGAAAGAGCAGGGGTATAAGAGAGAGGGAGGGAAGCAAGGAAAAAAGGAAGTTCCCTCCCTTTCAGAGGTTCTCTCCTGGCCTTGATTTTTAGGTCACCCTGTATTCTGGGAAATGATGTCTTTTGGAAAATGTCTGTTTAGCTAAGAGATTTATTTTGGGAGCGTTGTCTCTAGGACTAAGAGGGCTGCTGTTCTTGCCCCATTCATCTATCCACCTGGTGGTGAAAGCCTGTAGTGAGTCTGGGTGTAGCCCACTGAACAGAGCCTGCCTCAGGAGACAGGAGTTGAAGGTCAGGGAAGAGGCTTAGTGGCACAGTGCCTGCCTTATATACGTGAGGTTCTGGGTTTGATCCCCAGCACTCTAGGAGAGCAATAAAGACAAAATGAAGAGAACTCTATGGATGGTGGTGCAGTGCTTTGGTTTCTTTCCCTCTCTCCCCCTCTCTCTTTCACTCTAATTGTCTCTCACAAGAGAAAAAAAATGGCAAACTTTAACAGAGAAAAAAGCAAACTAGTAGACACCTCAGAAGAGACATTTATCAGTTGTAGAGAGCTAAGCAGCCTTCCTCCAGCTCAGTTTTTTTTATCTGTCTTCCCTATCTCCCTTGGTGGGGGGACTGACTCTCATACCTGTGCATCCACTAGAGTCCTTGAAGGGCTTAGTCATATCTCCAGCAGATCACCCCAGCATTTCCAATTCAGTGGGTATAGTGGGGTCAGAGAATCATAATTCTAACAAGCTCCTGGGTGAGACTGTTCTAGAGACTTTCAGGAGTGGTGATGGTAGCCTGGGGGTGATGAAGGTGATATCACCTTTGAACTAACACCTATTGAAAGCCTACTGTGTATCAGCCTGTGTGAAGCCCTCTAGTTATTCATCTTCACCTCCTTCCTGTGAGCTCACAGCTAAGGTCCTCAGGAGAATTTGAAAATAATCATTTCAAAAGTCTCCTTGCTTCTCTCTGAGATGATTCTAAATGCATTCCTCCTTTGGGAAATGGGGGGGGGGTGGAGACACAACCAACTTCTCTGTGCAGAAGGGGTGACCTAGAGGAGTCCTGGCTTGGTGCTAAAAGCGGGAAGTTCCTGCAGCCCCTATGGCTGTCTATATCCTCACATCAGCTCACCTCATCCCTTTAGCTCAATTATTGACAAAGACAGGGCATGTAAGGGCAGCTTTAATCAAACTGGCCTAAGGTTGCTCAAGTATATCAGTTGTGGGATGTAAGAAATTCCATGTTCAAGTTTCTGCATGAATGTGAGTCTTGGATCAAAACTACCTCCACCCATCCCAGGAGACAGGCAGGTGGGGGCTCAGCTGGGAGAGAGACAGATTTCTTATGCAAATCTAGTGGAGGTAGAGGATGGGGGTGAGAAGGGTGTATATGGGGAGGCTAGAAGGACCAGATGTTAGCTGATCCAAAAGGCAGAGCTCAGGAGATGAAATACTGTTGGTTTCTAGAGTGACTGGCAGCTCTGAGCAAAGGCAAATTTCCACTTCAGATGGCCTTTCAAACTGGAATTCTCCAAGAGCTTGCTTCCATCACTCACTCATACATGACCTTGGGAACCTACTAGCTGGGTTGCTAATTCCACTTAAATGATACGTAAGAGATATTTACATCTCCCAGACACAGCAGACAGTGGAAAGGACAGAAACTCAGAACTATGCTGGGGACATAGTCTGCTGATGACACTTGAAGGTGTCCCAATGACTTCTGGGCAGTTCTCTTCCATAGATGTGGGTATAAATCTCAATACTCTTTTCCCTTCTTCTCTCTCCTCTCTCTCTATTTCTCATCTCTCACTCACTTATTCACAGTGGTAAAATATTTGCTCACATTTTTATTAGTGATTTAATATTGGTTTACAAAATTACAAGATAACAGGGGTACAATTCCATACCTGTTCCCACTATCAGAGTTCTATGTCTCCATTCCCTCCATTGGAAACTGCAGTAGTTCTCCCAGGATATGGATTGACTATTATTTCTATGAATATCTATTTATCTATCTGTTTATTTTTTCTATAGTCTTGCCTTCTCTTCCTTTCTAAGCTATACTTCCACCTACTATTACTTATGAATATCTTTCCTTTTTTCCCTCTTCTCTCTGTGGGTCCTGATGGAACTGAGTCCCAGAGCCCTCTACTCATCTTCCCCTAACATTTCTCCCCCTCTGGGGATATGGAACGAAAATTTTTGGGGGTGCAGAAGGAGGGGATTCTGGCTTCTGTAATTGCTCTCTGCAGGATATGGATGTTGGAAGGTCGAGCTATCCGCCCAATCTGTTTCTATCTTACCTGGTGGGGTAGGGCTCTGAAGAGATGAGGCTTCAGGACACTTTGGTGAGGTCATCTGTCCAGGGAAGTCAGGATAGAATCATAGTAGCATCTGTGACTTGGTGTTGCAGACCATTTTTAAGGGTGATGGTAGTGCTGAGTATATTCACATCAGTGGAGAACAGATCATCAGTTTTGCATCTTGCAAATTTGAAGCCCTACCCACTGAACAACCACTCACTCTCCCACCCCAACCCTAGGTAAACACCCTCCTATTAACTGTTTTTCTAAATCTAACTGCTTTCTCAGAAGGTCTCATAAGATCTTATATCAGAACATTTTTGTTGAAAAATGAATGATTGACACTCTGGAGAGACCACTGAGGAACCACAGTGATACTAGTTATTTCCTCAAGACTAACAAGGTTGATTTCCCACCCAGCAGGCGAAGAGGTACTGGGTGACCCCAGAAGGTTTCCCAGTGCCCATACTGATCCAGTTTTCTCTGTATGTTCAGACTTCTAGCATCTGTAAAACGGCTGTGCATGCAGGTGTCATCCAGGATGAAAGTGGGGGCTACGTGGACGTGATGCCAGTGGACAAGAAGAAGGTCTACGTGGGCTCAGTCAGGAATGGGGTTGAGTCTGAAAGGTAGGAAGCTGTTCTCTGATTACACACAAGGTCAGTCAGGGTGGCCCCGTGGGAATCTGGGCCTGGCTGAGCTAGTACCTGGGCAGGCATGTGTGTGTGTGTGTGTGTGTGTGTGTGTGTGTGTGTGTGTTTGTATGTATGTGTGTGGTTTTTTAAAAAAAATTATTTATTGGGGGATTAATGTTTTACAGTTGACAGTAAATACAATAGTTTGTACATGCATAGCATTTCTCAGTTTTCCATGTATTGGTTCTTACCAGAACACCAAGGCCAAGCCTGTTCTTTTCCTTTCTTGTGTCAAAGTAAGTACCCCTAGGGCCAGGAGATGGCTCATCTGATAAAATATAAGCCCTCTATGAGACGCCCTGGGTTTGAGCTCCCTCCACCACAGGGAGCACCATGGATAATAGCATGGGGTACTATGGATCTTTCCTCTCCTCTACTCTCTCACAAGTAAAAGGTGGAAAACTGGACTGGCTATGTGACGCAGGTCCTGGGTTCATTCCCTGGAGCCACATAAGAAACAAAAGGTGCATTCCTTTCTTTGTATTATCAACTTCCACTTTGGCAGAACACTTGGAAACATCGAGAAGTCCAAAGGAAAACAAGCATCCCTAAACCGTCAATTGGCGTGGGGGGGTACTGCTGTCAGATTTCAACTGTGCACCCCTTTGATCCCATTTCTGTATGTGTGCTCTTGTTTTTTCCTCCATCAAGAGAAAGTTTGGATTTAGTGATATATATATAGTTATATATAATTATATATAGTTATATACAGTTATATATAGTTATATATAGTTATGGTCACAAACTGTTACAGAAATAAGAGAAAGTGTCTGTGGGCCGTGTAGTCTATCTATAGGCTGGGCTCTGCTTTCCACCAGCTCTGATCTTGGGTGGCTCCTGATTTCTCTTGAGTCTCAGCTGATCTGTCTGTGGGATGGGGAGACTTGCTCTCTGCTGCTAGGGGCTCAGAGAGGATTGATGGAGGCACAGGTCTAGTGCCAACATCAGTAAGAACTCCGGGAACAGAATGGGGCTAATGTGGATTGCTCTGTGTTTTCACTGAAGGAATCACAGAGGTTCGCCCTCAGTCTAGCCCCTTCTGTCCACTAAGCATGTACAAGTTCACTTCCACCCTAGGGACTGCTCTCCACCCTGATGATGCCCTTACTGGGAAATGTCTGCTCACAGTGGGATGGTTTCCCAAATATCTCTGGATATGACATTTCTGGGTCAAAGACTGTACAGCCTTCTAAGGCTTCAGGCATGCCTTTCCAGAATGTTCTTCTGGAAGGACCCTGCCCTGTTTCAGGTTGCCAACACATTTTCTGGCATGACCTCTCCTCCTCTCATATGTGACACTGTTGCCCATGAAATCAAGTCACGAGTCCATGACCTCAAATGTGACAATCTCCTCCCACTCCCGCTCTCTGAAATGGAAATGGTTCTCATACCTACGCAGGCAGATCTGAATTGAGGAGCAGATGCTGGGGGGGATGCTTCTCAAGCTGTCGTCTTAAAGTGCCCAGACTGGGGGTTTAAACCATTGTGATTTGTGTCTCATGGTTCAGGAGGCTGGAGGATTGAGCTCTGGGTGTGAGTGGGGTTGGTTCTCCCTCAGGGCTCTCTCCTTGGTGTCCTCATATGGTGATCCCTCTGTACCTGTCTGTGTCCTCATCTCCTCTTAGAATGCCAGTCCCATTGGATTGGGGTCACCTTTGTGACCTTATTTGAACTTAATCACCCCTCTAAATGCCCTGTGTCCAGATGGAGCTGTATTCTCAGGTCCTAGGTTCAGGACTTTAGCACAGGAATTTGGGGAGTACACTGTTCAGCCCTTACCAGAAGGAAGTGCTAAAGATCCTATATTGGTGAGCATCTTTAGAAGAGGAATGTAAAATGAAACCTGGGCCTACCCTCCCAGTGCTCATTCATGCCAAGTCCAGTCCTGGATCCAAGCATTCCTTCTGAGGGGGCTCTGCAGTCACCAGGCTATCAGCCTTAGCAGCCAATGTCATAGCCCTTGCTTTTACTTCTTTGACATTTGCAATCTTTGTTTGGAAGAAGCTTAATGAAGGGGAATTCTGTTGACTTAGTGGGAGGAAGTGAAGCAGATGATGAGCTGGAATTTCTTGGCCAGACCAGACAGAAATCCCAGGACACCCACCTACCAACTCTTAGTACCATTAGTGAGAAAGCAGTCTGCCCCAGGGACTTTATCCTCAGATCCCTGCTTCAGAGGGTGACCCAAAAGGGTTTATTGTATAATCCTCACAAAAGGTTATATGTGGGGGAGAGCAGAGAATTATGAGAGGGGATCCCATGTGGCTTCTTCTTCTTTGTTACCCCTGGGAGGCCTGTCTTATCTTCTCGAGGGACATGTTTGCATTTCCACTATCATTAACCATGTCCCCCAGGGCCAATGTTTGACTGCCATCACTTTATGATTTGGAACAATATTGGTGAAGTCTGGGGGTAGCTCAGTGGGTAGAGCACATGCCTTACCATGTGCAGGGCCTTAAGTGTGCTTCCCAGCATCACATGGATGCACTGGGGGAGCTGTCCTTGGTGCTCCATGGATTATGGGGCAGTTCTGTGGTGTCTCTTCCTCCCCCCTCCTTCCTGTTTCTCTAAGGTTTAGAATGAATAATTGCCCCCAGGAGGTTGCTCACTGGTAGTATCAATCATGTATGTGTAAAGCCCTCAGTTCATTCCCTGGTGACACATTAAAAAAAAAAAAAGTTTTTGTGAGTATTGCAGGGTTTCTAGGGCCAAGTCTTTACTGCCTAGTTTTCTCCCCCAGCCCAGCAGACTGGAAGTTGTGACAATACTTCAGTGAAATCTCTGCATTTCTGTGCCTCAATTTCTCACCTGTAAGGGGGGAAATAATAGCACCTGGCCCCTGGGAAGACCGAAAGACCACAGCTCTTTCTGTGGGCTTCTATGGTTAGCAGCATCCAGACTGGCTAAGAGCTGATTAGGAAAGCAGCTCTCAGCCCACAGCCTCTCAGGCCCATGATATAGAAACCCCAGGTTGGTAGGGCAGCCTCCTGACACACTGAAGGTGACGGACAGGTGACTGTGCCAGAGGAGCGAGCACTGCACCTGGTGCTCCTGTTTACAGTTGACTCATTGATTGCACATTCACTTATATCACCCAAGCCCACTCTACACACATAGGGTGGCATGGAAGGAGCCATATTTGCAAGGCCAAGAGGGTGATGATGGGACCCTGTCTTTGGGACCCTGTCTGGTGTGAGCATCCCACAAGATGGGTGGTGTACAGCACTTACCCAGGGGCTCGTGATGTCTGATGAAACCCAAGGGTGTTTGTCAGTGTGACAGTATCTCAGGTATGTGGCAAACCTCAGGATGTTGTGGTTCTTCTCACACAGGACCAAGTAGCTCAGTCAGAAACAGTGGCCTCCATTAGTTTAGGAAAGGGGTGGGGGTGGGGTGGAGGGGGAGTGCTCTGACAGGAAAGCAGCCTTCCTTGCACACATTCCCCCACCCCCTTACATCACACTCTGCAAGGGCCTTCCCTGTATCTCAGCACAGGCCCAGCAGCAAGCACACAACCAGACACTCACCCCACCCCACCCCAGAGAGGACAGATGGTGCAGTACAGGCACACAGGCATCATTATGCTGGACAGAGACGCAGGGAATCAAGTGCACCAAGCAGGACTCTATTATACTCTCTAGAGTCACCTCCCTGGTGACATGGCCCTGGCAGAGACATCCGGGGCCATGCCTCACCCTGCTCTGTCCCCGTGGGACCTCACTGCCCAGGACTGAGAATTGTGTCAGTGTCTGTTCCCATTAAGGGTGGTGGGAACCAAACTTGCATCCTGGGGTGGCTCTTTCCCCAGTGTCTGCTGGGACCCTAGCATGCTCCTAGGCATTCCCAGAGGAGCTCTGGATGCTGGGCCTACTGCCACAATTTACAGTAAACTGCTTTCTAAATTTGGGGCTACTTCATTTCATCAAGCTAGCAAAAAAGCCTCTTGAATTACTTTCTCAGCACCTGAGCCCAAAGTCGGCTCTGCTTCTCAGTGGTTTTGGTTTAGCAATCATACTTCTTCAGAAGAGGGTTTCCTGCAAGTGTTGAAAGGTGACCACATAGAATTGGGACAGTGTAAGGGGACCAGTGCCTTCTCTCTTGTACTGATAGCCACTAAAGAGAGCAGGTGCCATAGGAGCTCTGCTACTGGGATGAGGTCTGTCTAAAGATTCTTAGGAAGAAGTCGGACCCTGGGTGAAAATCAGTTCAGGGTTTTTCCTAAACCTGGCAAACTTTCAAAGATTTTGTAAGGAGACTGGGAAATCTACCAACAGTGACAAATAATATCCTGGGCCCCGGTGCTTTCATGTGATCTATATATACAAAGGCATATATGAGTGGACTTTCATCTGAGTAGTGGAGTCACCCAGCCAGCATTTGTCTGGGGACACAGCAGAGGACAGATGTTATGACACCCCCCTCTTTGGGGGCTTCTGTCCACTGAGACATATCTAGCAAACTGTACAACAAGCCAGGTGGGAGGCAAAAGTTTCTAAAAGCCACAGTAAAAAAGAAACAGAAGGGAAAAATTACAGTTTAGAGAGCTGGATCTATTGCAAATATTATCATCAGAAGAGATATTGCTAAGAAACTTGTGTTCTTATTGTTCAAGAGCTTAGAGCTCTAGCACATATTTTCACTAGCTTTTAGCATTTTTATGAGGCACTAGGGAATAAACTGGGGGCCTTGTACATATATGGCACTGCTGAGCAGTTCCTGGCCTTGCTTTTTCTTCTTTAGAGAAAAAGAAAAGGAAAGAGGGGAGCTATCTCACAGCTCTGGCCCACCATGCACGGAGTTTTCCCAGTGCTGTGCATGGTCTAACACGTACTTCACAGTTAAAGCCCTTCTCAGTTTGGTCAAGGCACAATTTGAGTGGCTGACAGTCTCTGTAATGGTGGCTATGTATTGTCAACGCTGTTCTGGGAGTCTCAGGAATTGGGTGTCTAAATCTCTTTGAGTGTCAAAAACACTGAGGAGTAGAAACCACGGAATCATTTCCAGATCTAGTGAACCCTATACTAGAGACTGGGCTGTGAGATTCTTTTGTTCTCTACTCATTTTCTTTCTTTCCCCTTTCTTTCTTTTCTTTCTTTCTTTCTTTCTTTCTTTCTTTCTTTCTTTCTTTCTTTCTTTCTTTCCCCTTTTCTTTCTTTTTTCCCCTTCTCTTTCTTTCTTTCTTTCCCCTTCTCTTTCTTTCTTTCTTTCTTTCTTTCTTTCTTTCCCCTTCTCTTTCTCTCTTTCTTTCCCCTTCTCTTTCTTTCTTTCTTTTTTTAAAAGAATTTATTTATTTATTCATGAGAAAGATAAGTGGAGAGAGAAAGAACCAGACATCACTCTGGTACATGTACTGCCAGGGATGGAACTCAGGACCTTATGATTGAAAATCCAATGCTTTATCCACTGTGCCACCTCCTGGACCACTTCTCTACTCATTTTTCACTCAGACCTGTACATACAGGTGCTCACTTAACCCTCTAGCAATCTGAGAAGTGGTCTTTCTCTCTTCCTCTTCCCCTTTCTTCTTTTATTCCTTCCTTTCTTCTTTTTTTCTTCCCTTCCCTCCCCTTCCTTCCTTCTTTCCTTCTTTCTTTCCTTCCTTCCTTTGTCTCTTTTTATACAAAGGTCATCACTAGGGCTTGGTTCATGGTGATCAGCTTTTTTTCACAGAAGATGAGAGACAGAGAAAGAAAAAAGGAAAGAGTGACAGAGAGCAGCACTGCTCTACCACTCATGAAGCTTCCCTCCTGCAGGTGGAAGCCAAGGCTTGAATCTTGCTCATGGTAATGTATGCTCTACCTGGTGAGCACCCTTGTAAAATCCTTTCATTAGTAAGGAAGAGGAGATCCACAGGGGTTAGTTGACTTGCCCAAGGCCATACAGCTAACTAGGCTTAGAGTAGGAACCCAGCTCTGATTTTCTTATTCCCTGAGATGCTCCAGTGGAGTGGGGAGCACAGATCATACTCAGGAAGGACACGCAAGCCATACAGAGCTACTGTAACAGAACTAGAACATTTGTAAGTTTAAAAATGTTTATTGGAAAAGAAGAAGATACTTCTTAATAAAATAGGAAATCTGAGGGACAGAGAGATATCTCACAGGGTAAGGCTCCTGTCTTGGCCTGTCAGTGGCCTAGATTCAAGCCCCTGCCATATATGGAAGTGCCATGGCATCATCAGGCGCTGTGTTGTCTCTCCCTCTCTGTCTCTCTATTTGAGTAATAATATTACATAAATTTAAAAGGTGGCCTGGGAATGGTAAAATAGAGCTTGCCTGAGATCCCACCTCTGGGAATAAAAAAGTCTTGGGCATATAAAGAAAACCCTTAGGGGTCTAGGTGGTGATGCACCTAGTTGAGCACACATGTTACAATGCTCAGGGACCCAGGTTTGAGCCCCCAGTCCTCATCTGCAGGGAGAAAGCTTTGCAAGTGGTGAAGCAGGGTTGCAGGTGTCTCTCTGTCTCTTTCCCTCTTTGTCTCCCCCTTCCTCTTGACTTCTGGCTGTCTCTATCAAATAAATAAAGATAATTAAAAGATTTTTAAAAAGAAAGAAAGAAGAAAAAAAAACCCCAAGACTAGAAAGTGGTATCCTCAGTTGAGCGTACATGTTACAGTAAGCAAGGACTGGGGTTCAAGTCCCCATTCCCCATCTGCAGGGGAAAGCTTCACTAGCAGTGAAGCAGGACTGCAGGTTTCTCTCTCTCTCTCTCTTTTCTCTCTCTCCCTCCCTCCCATCAATTTCTCTTTGTCCTGTCAAGTAAAGAAGGAAGAAAAGGGAAGACCCCACCTCCTCACCAGCCACTGTTAACACCTCACTTTGAACTTTCCCCTGTGTACACATAGTCTGGAGACATCTTGCACACATTATTCTGGAACCACCTGCCTCCTGGCATATTATATGCTTCATAAAATAAGATGAGGAGTTTGGAGGGTGCCCTGAGAGTTAGGCTTTTGTGGAGCTGACCACTTATCCCTCCAAGCCTGCCACAGCTTGCCTCCCTGATGAGAGAGTGTGGTTTAAACCCCTAAGGAAGGACAATATTCATGATCCCTGTTGTGGCCCCAAGAAGTGGGCACTGGTGGATCCCACTTGCTGCTGGTGGGGAAGCAGTCAGGATGGATGGTAACTATCTCTCCCAGCCATAGCCACAGCCCCCACACTATCCCTCCAAGGGCTGCACACTGTCCTGTCATGTGAACAGACCTCCCTTCCTCATATATTCACTAGTTTCTATCTCACCTCTTCCCCCCCTTTTTAAAATTTTTAAATTTATTTTCCCTTTTTGTTACCCTTTTTAAAAAAATTGTTGCGGTAGTTATTATTGTTGTTGTTACTGATGTCATTGTTAGAACAGCGAGAAATGGAGAGAGGAAGGGAAGACAGAGAGGGGGAGAGAAAGATGGACAACTGCAGACCTGCTTCACCACTTGTGAAGCAACTCCCCTATAGATGGGGACCTGGGGGCTTGAACCAGGATCCTTACGCTGGTCCTTGTGCTTCATGCCACCTGCTCTTAACCCGCTGCGCTACCACCTGATTCTATCCTTTTACCCTTTTATAGAGATAAATAACACTATATGGAACATCTTTGTGCAAGCTCATGCATCATCTCTCAACAGCAGCACCATCTCTCTCCTGTTTAAACCCTCCCCTCTTGCCTTTCTTCTGTGACTAGAATAGCCTATGGGGAAGCACAGGTGGAAAACCTTACTCAGTTGCCTGAGATTAGATGCATCTCAGGGTGGAGAGAAAATAACCACAGCCAGTCGCCATATGATTGATCAGGAAAGGTCAGTGGGACACACATATAGGACATCCCTAGCTGGGGCAGTGTCAAGTGCATGTCCTTTCATCCCAAGCTTCCAGAATTATTTATTGGCATTATACCAAAAAGGAATGAGGAAGACTAAAGATTTTTTTTAAGTAAAACATACATCAGGAGTAACTGTTAGGATAATAGAATACAATGTTAAGGGGGAATACATCAGGTTAAAGGTGCTTAAAGCTGTCATTGTCCCAATGTCATTACATCATGCTCATTCCTTTGATGCCATAAGATACTGAGTTTATTCCATTTACTCCAGGCACAACCTCCAGACCCTCAGGGCAGCAGCCAGACATCAGAGTGATGGGTGATTCACATGTGGCAATACACCCTTCTCTCTTAACCTGTGGACCAAGAAAAAAAAAATCTCTTGACATATTAAGACTTTGCCCTAGAGTGGGATTCTTTTTTAAAAATTTTTTATTATCTTTATTTATTTGTTGGATAAAGACAGCCAGAAATCAAGAGGGGTTTTTTTTTAGAGAGGAAGAAAGAGAGACACCTGTAGCACTGCTTCACCACTCGTGAAGCTTTCCCCCTGCAGGTGGAGACTGGGCACTCAAACCTGGGCATTGTAGCATGTGCGTTCAACCTAGCACCCGGCCCCAAGTGGGATTCTTATAACAAGAGGTGGAGCCTGAAAAATAGGCTGCATAGTATCATTAGTCAAAGGAATGTACCTGGCAGACAAAACATATATTTTGCAAACATAAATGCAAATGTAACAATCCATAGTCTTCCAATAACAAGTACTAGGAAGTTTGGGGTCAGAAATTTCAACAATAGCCCCCCTGCCCACTACTGCACAGGCCACTCTTGAAGCTAGTCCTGCCTGTCTCTCTGTTCTCTTGGGGCTCTGTTCCTTCCCTGCTCAGATTTTCCCCCTCACTAGCCTTCCACCTGCTCCTCTCCTAGGATTTGCTCAAATGTTCTCACCCCAGGGCCTTTGTACCTCTCTTACCGGGTTCTGGACCTTCTCCATTCCTGTGTGCCTGTAGCTGGGTCCCCTGGCCATCGGGCAAGCATCTCCTATCACTGAGCCATTGTTCTTCCCACCCCAGCTGATCTACTTGTGCCACTAACCTCCCAGAATTCACCTCTCTCTGAAATCACTTCTTAACACCTGTTTAAAGCTCTAACTCCTGCCCCTAAAAAGTGAGCTCCACACAGACGAGAAGCCACCAGTTTTGTTCACTCCATCTCCCTAGCATGCAGCGCCATGCCTGACATATAGTAGGTGCTCAGCAAACATAGCCCAAGACCAGACAGATGGCTGAGTTCAGCAATTGGTTCAGAACCAGTGGAGTGAGTTTCACTATCCTTATAACAATGAAGGCCCTTTCTTAAAATTATTCAGCCTTTTTCATGAAAAGTGCCAAGACATTCTGGGTCAATTGACACTTCTTCTGTTTATAGGAGTCACGCTCTATTCCTAAAAGGGACTTGAGGCTAGGATTGAGAAGAGGAGGGCAGTAGGGTCACTTGGTGATCACTGGTCACAGTAATCTTTTACTCACTCACCAGTCATTTGATCAACTGTCGGCTCCCACTTGTCTTTCATTGAATATGTACAACTGGCTACGCCTTGCACACAACTATGGACAGGTGGGGAGATGCCAAAGGCTTCCCCCCCCAAAAAAGCTTTTTAGGCATCCAACCTTGGGGAGGGGTGGTGTTCTGTGCCTGTGTGTGGGGACACCTGGCATTGTCACATCACATCCTGACTTGGACAGACAGCTCCCCTGTGATGCTAGACACCCTGGTCAGCTTGTGGATGACTTTTTCAGTGATCATGTCTGGTAGGGAATCTTGAGGCATTTGTCAGAAAAACAGCTGAACCCCTTATCCTGGGGTTGTTGGAGGCCCTGTGAATAGAGGTACTACTGTCCCACCCATTGAATTTTCATCAGTAAGACAGAGGGTTTTGAAGCCTGGGACTTTGCCCCAAATGACTTACCCATCACACCAGACTGGGTGGGTTGTCCGGAATATCCATTTGGGCAGTGAATCCAGGGAGACTTTCAGCCTAGAGTCTGGAAGAGGGCCTGGAGCTTGAGCTTTGCAGGAAGCAGCAGGGCAGCTGGGGGTAACCCCAGCCCCAGGGCAGCTACTCTCACCTCTGCAGGGTCCCAGGGAGCTGCTGGCCCAGCGCCCACAGTGCTTGGCTGCATTCTCTCTCAGCTCTTGGCTTTTTATCACGGCTCACTGCCAAAACTCCCATCTAATAGAAGTCTCCAGAGTTCAGTTCCAGGGTAGCCAGGAGCAAAGCTGCCAGGGGAAAATGGGGGAACCAGCCAGGAATCCAAGGAGCCTGCTCCTGAGGGGTGCTGCCCTTTTCAGGCAGTGGTGTGTTTGGGGTGGGGGGCTGGGGGAGGGCTGTGTGGAGGAGGATGTGTCTAGCCCAGCACTCTCCAATCTACTGAATAAAGTCCTCCTCTCATCAGGAGAACCTTAAAGGAAAATGTGTTTAAATCAGACCTGAGCTGGTAATCTTGAACTTAAACTCATTCATAATGAGTGAGATTCAAATCAGGGTGATAGCTGGCTGTCTTCCTTGGTTCAATCAGTGTAAACTAGGATCTAGCTGTGAGTAGTGCTGGCAGACTCTTGAGTTAAACAGGTGGCCTGTGCTCTGCAGGAGGGAGTTGTCTGTGAAGGGTAACTGGCAAGCTGTCCAGATTACAAATGTATACATTCTTCAATTTGGCTAGATTCGGTTATTTCATTTCTGGGATCTTATCCACAGGTGCTCTCATTCATATGCATGAAGTCCTGTGGACAAAACTATCTGTTCTTAGTGGCAGTGTTTGCAAAAGCAGTAGATTAGAGACAGCTAAATATCCATTGAGAGGCACTCAAGTAGCTGTATTATAGCCCTTTTATGTAGCAGGATGCCAAGCAGTTGGGAAAAAAATAGCATGAAGTTCTTTCTGTATAGAAAGCTGCAGGGGCTTGAGGGGATGGATTGGGAGTAGAGCGCACACATTATCATGTAGAAGACCCTGGGTTCAGACCTTAATGCCATACAGGAACATCATGGGTGGCACTAGGGGAGCTTAATGGATGGTGGAATGGTGCTATGGTGTCTCTCCTCTCTATCTTCCTTTCTCTCTCAAAATGTAGAATAACAGAGAGGCTGGGAGTATGAATCAACTAGTCAATGCCCATGTTCAGTGGGGAAGCAATTACAGAAGCCAGAACCTCCACCTTCTGCATCCCACAATGACCTTGGGTCCATATTCCCAGAGGGTTAAAGAATAGGAAAGCTATCAAGGGAGGGGATGGGATACAGAGTCCTGGTGGTGGGAATTGTGTGGAGTTGTACCCCTCTTATCCTATGGTTTTGTCAATGTTTCCTTTTTATAAATAAAATTTTTAAAATGTAGAATAAAATCTAAAATCTAGGGAGCTGGTTCAGTACTACTATGCATACTCAGGGTTGTTGATCTCTGATATTCATGCAAACTCTCTCTCTCTCTCTATTTCTCTAATATGCTAAATGACAGGTGTCCCACAAAAGGTCATTTGTTTATGATTTCATGTACAGAAAATGTCCAGAAGAAGCAAATGCATAGGAACTGAAGTTGTCAGGGGCTGGGGGAGGAAATTGAGTATAAGTAGAATTTACATATAAACGGACATCAAAGATCTCTTGGGGTTATTGTAATGGACTCAAGCTGGAGAAGCTTGCTAAGCGTATGAAAACACTACAGTCATTAAATTGTATCCTCAAAAAGCAACGCAAGGGAAGGGTTGAATTTCAGGGCATGCTATAACCCAAGGAAATGGTTTTTAAAACTTTGACTAATTAAAGAACTTATGCCCTATGTCTAGAGGGCCAGACTTATGAGCTGTGAGACCACAGGTCATTCTCTTCCTTTCTCATTGCCACCACTCCCTGGCCTGAAAAATGGGGGGCATTGATGGCCCCCAGCCCAGCAAGAAGGGGAAAATGCCCCTCAATAGTGTGTGTAATTTCTGGCCTAACCCACATGCCTTGCTTTATAACCACAGCACACACGCAGCTGTCACAGCACCATCCTATTAATCTGTCATCCAGATGGCCACTATGTGGGTTGACAGGTGGTAGCAAAAAAACAGGCAGACATCTCGGAGGGTGAACACCATCCAGACAGGCTGGGCCAGCAACTCCTGGAGTGAGAAGAAAACCACATTCGCAAGCCTGACCCAGATTCTGACCCAGACCCAGACATGGGGCGGGTGGAGTTCACCAGCTGCTCTGGCGATAGTCCATACTGCTGCCAGCTGCCATAGGGAAGGGGCCTTCAGCCCAGCTCTCCTTTGCCTGAAGGAGCATCCACTCCAGGCCCTCCAGATCACTGGGTAACCTGCCTTTGCCCTTCTTTTTCAGCCTGAGGAACCCTCAAGATGGAAAGGCCTTCCGGATCTTTGCTGTGAGGCAGTGAACTCGGATGCTGGGGAGAAGGGGCATCTCCAAGAGGGTTCTGGGAGGGGGTTCGCTTTGTATTTTAATTTTGGCATTTTGGGAGGGTGGGCTGGGGGGTATGGAGAGTCAGGAAACTTCCCTGTGGTGACTGTGACTGTCACTGTCACATCCATCATGCCTTTGTCTCCATGATCCATGGAGAAACAGTGTCCTGGGAGGACCTAGGAGGCCCTGGGGCCTCTTCCCTGGTGCCTCCTTTCATGCAGTGTCAGCTTCCTATAAGTTCTTTTGTGGGTGGGAAGAGGACCCCAGATCCAAGGAGGCAAAGTACAGGGAGCCCTTACTGTATGAGAAAGGGGTGTTCTGAGCTCCTACGGGATGAATGTCAGGATGGAATAGAAGGTGGTTATTTAAAAATTAAAAGTACCACCCGTCCCAACTAATTGGGGGAAAATGGGCTTAATGTTTGCTGGTCAGACAAATAGGCCGGAACAAGGGGCTGGGGAGTGGATGGGGTGACCCCACTTCTACCCTGTGCCTGTTCTTGGAGCATCCTTCTCCGAGCAGGCAGATGATATAGACACAGCAGTGCTGGTTTATTCTGAGTTTGTCTTTGTCTTTTCCTTCCTCCACATGGCCTCATCATTTCTGCCCTGACCTTTGGTCTCATGGAGGCCAATGAACCAGCATTCTTTCTCCTGTCACTCCCTGTGATTACCTCCCACACCAGCCCAGAGTTTACTGTCATGTTTCATACCTGGGCTCTGCTTTGCAAAAAACTCTTTTCAAAGCCCACTTTTTAAAAGATCAGATTCAGTCTCTGTCGGACCCACTAAGATATCCAGGAACCACAGGAGAAGGGCTGTTCTGCTGCTGCTCTCACAAAATGACAGTGAGCACACAGCTTCCCATCCATTGGATGACCTAGTTTTCAGCAGTGGGAGGAGTGGATTCCCAAGTACATTCTCGTGGAGGTTTAGTAGATCTGGGGAGAGGAACAGTTTGTGGTTATGAAACTGTCGTGCTGCATAAGGGCAGCAAGAGCAACAGTAACATACGAGAAGGCTCCCTCTTCCTGTTTTTGTGGCACTGGCTCTGCCAATGTTCCCAAGGCCTCGAGGACGCTCTCCGGAGCCCATCACTGTGTACAAGTTCTTCCCAAGCCCAGACCAAAAACCCACAGTGAAATTCAATACCCTTTTGTAAATAGCATCTCTCACAGAAGGTAAAATTCCACCCTTCACCACCAGGCGTTTTTTGGCGAAATGTCAATTTCAAATTCCAGTTTCATTCTCCCTCAAAAATGTTTCTAAACCTGAAGAAACTAGCAGAAAAATTTAAGAACTAAGAGCAAGGAACTCAACCCAGGGGGAAAGCAAGGTGGTTTGTTATTTCAGCACATTCCTCCTGAATGCAGAAACGGAAGCTAAATTATGTCCTCCCCCATCCCCCCCAATAGGGAGTTTGTAAAAGCAATGCAACACCAAGGTTGAAACCTGGAATCAGCAGCACTATTTTTGCTCTGTGTATCCTGGGCTTGTAGTTATTTATAAGAACTGGCTGTGTTCCAGGAGGTGGTGCAGTGGTTAAAGCATTGGACTCTCAAGCATGAGGTACTGAGTTCAATCCCTGGCAGCACATGTACCAGAGTGATGTCTGGTTCTTTTTCTTTCTCCTCCTTTCTCATTAGTAAAATATTAAAAAAACAAACAAACTGGCTATTCAATCTCAAAGTCCAGAGCAAAAGAATTTGGTCAGCCTGTCTGATACTGGCTAGTGACTACTGGATACCTGAACACATGGAAACTTCTGGATATTAGCTGTGCTGTTAGACTTTTTGTTGGATTTTTGCCTCGTCACCAGCCTCCTGTAATGGTGGCTTTGTTGAGTTCTGAGAATTGAGTAAGTGTCCCAGGAAATTTCAGGGGACTTTCTTTGTAGCATCCTACACCAAGGTGATGCAAGATATTCAGTGTCAGTCCATCCATCATTTAAAAATAATGTCTCTGGGTTCCTGGAAATCTCACTGACTGTCTTGAGTCACAGGATGGAGTCCTCATCTGGGGCCACATCTTTCTCTCTTTCTCATCCTCAGTGGCTCCTCACTGGAACCATTTTTCTTCTGTATATGGAGATGAGACTACAAATGATAAACCTTTGAAAGCAGAGATTCCTCTACTTCACAATCTAACCCATATTGAGTAAGTTGATGGAGCAGACCAACCGTGCTTCTGGCCCCCCACAATAAAAAAAGTCTAGGTTTCCTTCCAATTTTGCCCCCATTATATTCTCATTTCTCATATTGTCTGTAGGCTCACTCAGCCCGCAGCTTACATGTGTGCTTTTTTCTATGAAAAATGATGTATTTTACTACTTCTTGTGTACAAAAGTTTATTGTGATGTGTGTGTGCTTTGCATGAACAGGGACTACATTGCTGATGTTTCAATAAAAACTGGTTTGATTTCTAAAATGTTCCTGCAAGTGAACTTTTATTGGACAGATATCGGAACAGTTTATGAAATAAAATGTTTACAGCCTCTTTGCTGTTTTGTTTTGTTTGTTATTATTCTGCTTTGATCTGAAACAGGACACAAGGGCATGTTGATATTAATTCTATGGGCTTTCCCGGGACCTCTGGAGACCTTCCCTACTAAGCTGGAAAAACATCACTGAAAGCCTTAGAGTCATACTAGATGATTAAAGTACATATTCTGCTTTGGTCCAGCTGCTTGGAGCATAAAAAGCAGAACTGTCTTCTACTCCCAGTTCTGGAGACTAGAAGCTTAAGATCCAAGTGTGGGCAGGGCTGGTCTCTTGTGTATTCTGTGTGTGCATCCCTGGTGTCCTCCTCCTCCTTGTCCTTCTCTTTCTCTTCTTCCTCCTCCCCCTTCCCCCTTCCCTTTCCCCTTCTTCTCCTTCCCCTCCTCCTCCCACTCCTGCCCCTCCTTCTTCTTCTATTAGTTACTTAGTAATGACTAACAAGATTGTAAGATAACAGGGGTACAGTTTCCATATAATTCCTACCACCAGAGTTTCGTGTCTCATATCCTCCATTGGAAGCTTCCCTATTCTATATCCCTCTGAGAGTATGGACCAAAATTCTTTATGGGGTGCAGAAGGTGGAAGTTCTAGCTTCTGTGATTGTTTTTCTGCTGAACATGGATGTTGACGGGTCCATCCGTACCACCAGCCTGTTTCTATCTTGCCCTAGTAGGGTAGAGCTCTGGAGAGGTGAGGTTCCAGGACACATTGGTGAGGCTGGCTGCCCAGAGAAGTCAGAATGACATCATAGTAGCATCTGCAACTTGATGACTGAAAAGCAGTAAGAAATAAAGCAGGAAAAATTGTTTAATAAACAGGAAATAGGGCCATGTGGTGACACACCTGGTTAAATGCACATGTTACAATGCACAAGAACTCAGGTTCAAGCCCCCAGTCCCCATCTGCAGGGGGAAAGCTTTGTGAGTGGTGAAGCAGGGCTGCAGGTGTTTCTCTGTCTCTCCATCTCCCATATTGATTTCTAGCTGTCTCTGTCCAGTAAATAAAGATAATTTAAAAAAACTTTAAAATTTTTAAGAAAAACAAGAAACTAAAGGCAAGAATAGAGCAGATGAAACTAGGGGTCTTCGTGTGGGAAGAAGCTAGGAAGACTATTTTTTAGGTATATTCCAAGGGGCCCATGACTTTAGTAGTTTTTGCTTGAGCTCGATAGCTAACACGTATGCAGGTGGGCTAAAAGTATTGTCTAGAAAGATGGTATAAGAGTTGAAAATAAGCCTAGACTTTGGACTATATCCAGAGATGCCAAGCCTGATATGTCAATCCTCCAGCTCCAATACTCTGGTGAGACCTTTCCTAACACATGGGACTCCCTAGTTCCATTTCAAATGGTGCATTCCCTAACAAAGTTACAGAAACTAGACAGAAATCAGAACCTAAGGGGTAGGGTCCATGTGCCCATGTATCCTAACTTAGGGAAAATATATATACCTCAGGGTGAGAGTGCTCAAAAGTCTGCAGTGAGTAGACAGACTCAAGTGCAGCAAGCAAGTAGAAAGACCTAAAAAAAAGACAGCATACAGTACTTAATCAAATATTTACTACCTAGACCTACACCTTCCTCTCCTACCCCCTACTTCACTTCTTTCAATCACTTTAAGTCTAACCTTGTCAGATAAAATAAGGACTACAGAAGCTGCATAAGGGGTCTGGGTGATGGTATACCTGGTTGAACAACATGTTACAATGCTCAAGGACTCTGGTTCGAGCCCCTGGTTCCCACCTTCAGGAGGAAAGCTTCATGAGTGGCAAAGCAGTGCTACAGGTGTCTCTCTTCCTCTCTATCACCTCCTTCCCTCTTGATTTCTGGCTGTCTCTATCCAATAAATAAAAACAAAGCTAATTTAGACTGCTTAGCCACACTACCTAAGCATAAAAAGATAATTTTAAAAAATGTTTAAAGCTGAATAAGGACAAGGGACTGGCACACTTTAATGATGACCTTTTTTGGTCACCACCAGGCCACCCCATCATCTGGGGCTCTAGTCAAGGAATCCTTGGATTCCTGCATAGATGTGATGGGCCTAGACCTCTAATAGATCCCTCTCTCCATCATCACTGGTCACTTCCATCAGGAATGTCATCATAAGCACTCTTGTGGGCCTCTCCAGGACCTTGCTTTCAATGTATAGTAGCAATGGTAGGGACTGCCCTCTCTGAAGGGTGTCTTGGTCAACCTACTCTGCCATTCAAGGAAGACTGGTCCTAAAGTGAGTGTAGCCTAAAATATGTCCAGCTGTGACCATGGAATATGAGCTCAGGCAGATAGAACACAGAGGTTACACAGGTGCCTGTGCTAAATATGAATAGAATGGTTCCTAGGTCATATTGATGGGGTTTACAGTTAATGGTATTTATATACAATGGTATTTATATCTTTCCTCATATTTGAGAGTTACTCTCTACCCTAATCCAGCTCTCTTTCTCTTCTAATAACGACAGGATCAGGGCCCCACCATTACTGTATTTCACCATAGTCATCACCTCCTTGAACTCTCCATGTCTGAGAACAGCTACATCAGGTGTTTGACTTCATCATATAAATTGGGGCAAGAGAAGGGATATGAGTCAGTCCAGAGTGGTTACCTTATTCCCAAGCAGCTTCCCCTTTTCATTGGATTGTGGCTATACAGTGGAACCCACAAACAATTTTGAGTTTGGCCCATAATGACTGACCTTTTGTATCTCACTATCAGCACCACTGCCTTTGCTTTTGTGAGTCCTCCAGTAACAACAGGTGCCACTCTTTTTCATTTGTAGCAGGGAGAACGTTCCTCCTTTATAAGCATGTCTAAGGCTTTTCAAATGCTTTCAAAAATGTTGTGTAAACAAGTATGTGGGTGGGTCTTGGAAATCACAATGGATTGGAGAGTAATGACTCATGTCCTAGAAGCACTGTTTGCTGACAAGTACATTGTCAGTTTCATAGAAATGCCCCCCCACACCGCCCCATGTGGTCTAGGAGGTAGCATAGTGGATAAAGTGTTGCACTCTCAAACATGAGGTCTTGAGTTTGATCAGCTTTTGTAGTCCTTACTTTATCTGACAAGGTTAGACTGAAAGTGATTGAAGGAAGTGAAGTAGGGGGTAGGAGAGGAAGGTGTAGGTCTAGGTAGTAAATATTTGATTAAGTACTGTATGGTGTCTTTTTTTAGGTCTTTCTACTTGCTTGCTGCACTTATTGAGTCTAAGTCTACTCACTGTAGACTTTTGAGCACTCTCACCCTGAGGTATATATATTTTTCCCTAAGTTAGGATACATGGGCACATGGACCCTACCCCTTAGGTCCTGATTTCTGTCTAGGTTCTACAACTTTGTTAGGGAATGCACCATTTGAAATGGAACTAGGGAGTCCCATGTGTTAGGAAAGGTCTCACCAGGGATTACATGTTCCAGAGTGATGCCCTGGTTCCATATCTATATCTAATCTATATCTATATCTATCTATCTCTACTCATTAATAAATCAATCTAAATAAATAAATACTGGCTTTCAACTCAGCAGCTTCCCCAAGGGCATGGGAACTTTTCCCATCTTTGAAGCTGCCATCTCTCTGGTGCTTTCTGTAAGAACTTTCTTGTATTTTTGGATATGACAGTCTCATGCTCCTGATGCCTTGTCCAGAGTCCCAAGCATGTAAAAGTTATAATGGCAATTATAACTTTTCCGTAAGGAGAGGGGAGATGATGGGACTTACTACCAGGAGAGATTGCAGCCTCCCTGTAAATGGTCTCTGAGACTAGCAAAGTCTACTAAAGTGATATTTTCCAGACTAGATGTCTCCAGGTCATAAAAAGCTGCTTAGGGACCTGCTTCCTAGGGCCCCAGTACATGTGGTGCTGGATAGAGGTGCAGGAGTTCACTTTTTCCCAGTTGTGTGTGCAAACTTATTCAAGTCCCTTTAATCCTTTGGGCCTCAGTTTGTTCATCTGTAAAATAGAGACTTATCACAGCCCCTCCCAGCCACACATACCATTCAGTCCCTTTCCTTTGTCTCTCTTTTCTAAATCACTGAAGAGGAAACCAAAGACTTGAGTTCCCTTTTATTTATGAATACTTTAATGTCTGTTTCCTAAGAACAAGGGCATTCTCTAAGGAGAAATTTTCTTACATGGCCATATATAATTATCTAAATTGGGAAATTAAGGTCAGTGCATTGTATAATCTAATGGGCAGACAGACCTTGAATCAAATTTCACTGAGACTCTCATGCCCAAGGCTCCAAAGTACCAGGTTTAGTTCCTCTCACCACCATAAGCCAGAGCTGAGCAGTGCTTTGTACAAAAAAAAAAAAAAAAAAAGATTTCATTGAATCTCATGTTTTCCTGTCTTTTTAGCACTCTTGAATCAGCTCCTCCCTTCCCCTTTCCCTTCTGTGGTACTGGCATGTTAAAAACTTGCTGGCCACATAACTCATAGACAGTCCTCACTCTGGATTTTCACAATATTTCTTTTTTTTTTAATTGTTGTAGTTGTTATTATTGATGCCATCATTGTTAGATAGGACAGAGAGAAATGGAAAAAGATGGGGAAGACAGAGAGGGGGAGAGAAAGATAGACACCTGCAGACCTGCTTTACCACCTGTGAATTGAATCCCCTGCAGGTGGGGAACAGGGGGCTTGAACCAGGATCTTTACATTGGTCCTTGTGCTTTGCGCCAGCTGCACTTAACCCACTGCACTACCACCTGACTCCTTTCCACAATATTTCTTTAGTGTTGCCTCCAGGTATGGGTCTTGGTGATAGCTCAACAGGTAGAGGACATATTTCTTGTGTGGGGAGCCTGGCTCTGATCCCTGATACCACGTGGGAGCTACATAGATAGCACTGAGGGAGCCCCATGGATGGTGGAGCAGGGCTGTGACATCTCTCCCTGTCTCCTCACTATCTGTCTCTCCTTCTCTGCCTCCCTAAGATATAGAATAAGAACAAAAATAATGAGGGTGGCCCATTAATAAGTGCTTTATTCCCCACAAATGGCATTAAGCCCCCATGGTATCAACTCTGGGTGTTTGTTGCCTATAGCCAGTTGGTCCCTTCTTCCCTCCCTCCCTCCCTTTCTTCCTTTCTTCTTTCTTTCTTTCTCTCTTCCATTCATTCTATTTATTTACTTATTTTATCAGAGCACTGTGGTCACCTCTGGCTTATGGTGGTGCTGGGAATTGAACCTGGGGTCTTTGGTGCATCAGGCATGAAAATCTTTTTGCATAACCATCATGCTGTCTCCCCAGCTCACAAGCACTTCATGATGACTGTCAAATGATAACCTTCCTGATACCATTGTGCCTCCCACATTTACTAGCTGGTGCTGTGCTATGAGAAAAGGGATCCCCCTCCCCTCTGTTCGCTTATTCACACATGCTTCATATTTTACACACATGTATATTTGCATTATATAATTTTGTATTGGTGTGTACATAATATACAATTTAGTCCTTATATATATACACATTATATACATATGCACAAACGTCAGTTGGGTCTCAGTCGTTCACTTTTGCGGTCCGCAGTGAGTTACAGTGCTGTCCCAGCTTCTTTTTTCCTTCGATGCTCAAAACATCCCAAATGGGAGCAGCCTGGCTAGCTGGCTGTGTTAGGCAAGGTCCCATTTGCTTGGCACGACAGGATGTTTCCAGCTCATCTTGTTCCTTCCCTGCCCCAGCACTGGAGTTGGCCATGCCTCCCAGGAGACCGTTCCTCTTAGTGAAGACTGAGTCTAAATCGAACTAGGAGACTCTGGCAGAGCTGATCGAAGGGAGGCCTCCAAAGCCACAACTCCTGGAACACAGGACAGATTGGGGGTGGGGATTCTATATTCTTCTCCTGCCTTAGCTCTCTGCATAATGAGAAAGCAAAAGCCTTCAACCAGGGGCTGCCGAGGGTCTTCAAGGTCCCCATCCTGGGAGGTGGAGCCCCTCTAACTACAGACACTCAGTCCCTGCCTCACGCTTTCCCAGGTTCCCTTGCAGCCAGGCCACACATGTGTGATATGTTCTATAACTTTGAATCGGTACTCTCTATGCTGGGGTCTGGAGACTTCTGGGGCATTCAGAGTGTCTACAGGGGCAGCTGGTAGTGTAGCTTTAGACAAAATGAAGCAGTAGCAATAAAATATTGCATGTGACATCATTTTACTAAAATATTTTACATATAAAATATATTTTTAAAATGTATTTATTTGATAGAAAAAAAAAAGAAATTAAGAAGGAAGAAGGAGACAGAGAAGCAGAGAAAGAGAAAGACATTTGTAACCTTGCTTTGATGCTGGTGAAACTTCTCCCCTTCAGGTGGGGACCAAGGGCTTGAACATGTATACTCTACAGGCTGTGCCACCACCAGACACCCCACCTCCTTTCTGGTTATGTGAGCACAAGGTGCTGTAAGGGCCATTACCTGCTCTTGTCCCCTGTGGAGACAAACAAGTTCAGTTCTGGGGAGTCTTCTTCCATGGTAAGATCCCTCTCTGAGCTCTAGGGGAAAGTCTACTGACCTTAGCAACTTGTCACATGACTGATGGGCACTCAAGGGATCCACCCCCAGATGGTGTGACCTCACGGATTCTCTCTCAAATCTCTGTATCTCCCAAGAAAGTCAGACTTGTCCCCACAGCTAACCCTAACCTTCCATGTAGTTGGTTCTAGTTATAGGTTACAAGAGCCCAACAGTCCTTATCTGCTGGTTTGACAGGGAAAATGTTCAATGTCTCACTGGATGGTGAGATAGCACTATCATAGTACATTCTAGCAGGCTAGATGTGCTAATAAATGTAGCACTGTAACATAGTCGAGTATGCTGCTGTGCTGCAACAGCTGTACCAGGATACATTCTAGCATACTGCATGTGCTATGGCAATAGTGCGGTGCAACTGTGGGATACTTGGAAAGAGTATGCACCTATAAAATGTTCTGCTTCCTGATCTGAATCACCTGACTGCAGTTAGAGAAAGTCCTGTTTCTCAGAAAGACACAAGAGTTTAGGGCAAAAAGGAACAGCTGTCTGCAGGTTACTCTCAAATGGTCTGGGAACACACACATACATAGTCACACTAACTGATACATTCAAATTTTATGTGTTCATAGACACATGTACAGCACACATATGCAAACACACACATACACAGAATGACATGGCAGTGGAGTACAAGCAGATAGTATACAGAAATTTTTTACATCATTTTTACAACTTTTATGTAAATTTACAAGCTCACCCAAGGAAAAAGTTATAAAACATGACAGTCCAAGAAAAAAAGCCTATTGCCAGCATCTGTGCTGTGATCCCCTCCCTGTGTGGGCAGGTGACCAGCTATACAGTCCCTCTGGGGGTATACAGCCGCCCTCAACAGCCTCACCTCCTGCTCCTGGCTCAGCAATGACAAAGCTCCTACTGTGTGTACTGGGACTGGTGGGGACCCTGCTGAATGACATGGACTTGCACCTGCCCTCAGGGAACCAGTAGGTACAGAAAAAGACACTCCAGGGTGAAGAAGTTCACAGAAGGGGCATGAATGCTAGTGGAACTATGCACTGGGGTGGGAGTAGGGAAAGCCCTGGGTGGAAATCATTCACACCAGAAGGAGGAGAAAGGGGCCCCATGGTGGTGCATCCAGTTGAGCACACATGTTACCATGTACCAGGACCTGGGTTCAAGCACCTGCTCCCCACCTGCTGGGGGAAGCTTCATGAGTGATGAAGATGTCTGCAGGTGTGTCTCTGTCTCCCTCCCTCTCTTTGGTTCCCATCCCTTTTGATTTCTCTATCTCTCTTTTTTATTATCTTTATTTATTTATTGGATAGAGACAGCCAGAAGTCAAGAGGAAGGAGGAGACAGAGATGGAAAGAGTCAGAGAGATACCTGCAGCACTGCTTCATCACTGGCAAAGCTTTTCCCCTGAAAGTGGGGACAGTGGTTTAAGCCTGGGTCCTTGAGTATTGCAACATGTGTGCTCAACCAGGTGCGCCACCACCAAGCTACTCTATCTCTATCATCTCTATCTCTATCTCTGTCTCTATCCAATAAGTAAATAAATAATTTTTTAAAGGATGAGAACAAGTGAGGAGGGAGTGAAGCTGCTGTCCTACAGATGAGGGAACTGGGCACACTAGTCCCTTGTGCAGGCTCATTTAAAAATAATAATTAATTAATTAATTTGTCAGATAGAAACAGGGGAGGGGGAGATAGAGAGGAGCAGAGGCAGAGAGACACCTGCAGCACCATTTCCCCGCTCACGAAACTCTCCTTTTGCTGGTGGGGACCAGGGTTTGAATCCAGATCCTTGCATACTATAATGTGTGCATTTAACTAGGTATGCCACTGCCTGGCCCCTCCAGGTGTGTCACTGACCTGCCCTTATCTTGTGGCTGGGAAATGGCAGCTGGGCTTCACGCTGGAACAGCTACCCCTTCTTATGAGAAGGGGTAGCTGTACACCTCCCTAGGCTGTACACTTTTGTGCCTGTGGGGAAATGGAACCTGGAGTCACCACTGCGCCTGAAACACAGGCACAGCAGTACCCAGTTCTTGGGATGGGATGCCATAGGCACTGTGGATGTTGATGGGAAAGCTGATCGCTACAAGCCTGACACACTTCATCATTCTCTCCATCCATGGCCCAGAAGCTCCGGCGCCAGGCCCAGACCTTACCCTCTGGCCAAGATTTGGCTTCCAGAACATGTGGGTGTGTTTTTTCCCCTTCTAGTTCATCCAAGAGCAAAAGAACAAACCCCACCACCTGCTGTTTGGTTAGAGGAGAATTCTTTTTTTTTTTTGCCTCCAGGGTTATCACTGGGGATCAGTGTCTACACTAAGAATCCACTGACCCTGGAGGCCATTTTTCCCATTTTTGTTGTCCTTGTTGTTACCCTTGTTGTTATTATTGCTGTCATTGTTGTTGGATAGGACAGAGAGAAATAGAGAGAGTAGGGAAGGCAGTGGGGGAGATAAAGACAGACACCTGCCGACCTGCTTCGCCGCTTGTGAAACAACCCCCTCTGCAGGTGGGGAGCCAGGTGGTGGAACTGGGATCTTTACACCTGTCCTTGCGCTTTGGGCCATGTGTGCTTAACCTGCTGCGCTTCCGCCCAACCCCTGAAGGAAAATTCTTAATTCAACCAAAATGGCCTCAATGACCACAGAAAAGCACACAAATCACAGCTTGAGGTGGATTCAAACCTACCTTGTTGTACCCCAGATAGGCCTCTTTCCATGTCATTTCTGCATTGGCCTCAGGGTCTTGGTGACCTCATCTCAAGGCCTATCAGGCTTTTATAAGACAGGAGACTGGCAGCCAGAAGAGTCAGTGTCTCTGTTTGGGCTGACTCTAGCCTCAGTTTACCTGGGCAGCTGCCTCTCAACAGGGACCCAGGTGACTGGCTTGGTGACACAGTAGTGAGTGATCACACTGTCAGATGACCATGTCCCCAAACTCAATCCTTTGTTGAAGACATCTAGAAAGAAAATCCTTGCCATTGTAAATTAAACGAATACATAATGTAATCAATAGTATGATAGGGTCTGTGTTTTAAGTGTACAGAAAAATGACTTAAAGGAAATTCAAAATGAACAGGAATTCACTCTCAACATGATATCTTCTTCCCTCCCGACCCTAGTTCTCAAAGAACATGGGATTACATACATGTTTGATCAAACCCATGCTACTAACAGAGATAATTTTTTCTTGTGTTTTCTGGAGAATAGCTTGGGGGGCGGGCAGGTGATGGCACACCCAGTTAAGCACACATAGTACTAAGCATAAGGACCCGTGCAAGGATCCCAGTTCAAGTCCCCGGTTCCCCACCTGTTGGGGGGGACACTTCACAAGCAGTGAAGTAGGTCTGCAGGTGTCTATCTTTCTCTATCCTTCTCTATCTTTTTCTCCCCTCTCAATTTTTCTGTCCTAGCCAATAAAAATGGAAAAAAATAGCTGCTAGGAATAGTGGATTTGTAGCCCCAGCAATAACCAGGAAGCAAATAAATAAATACATAAATAATTTAAAAAGAGAACAGCTTGGGGTGGTGAGAGCCAGGGGGAGTGGTCCTCCATGGCCCTTACTTTGCCTCCCTGTTTCTATGAGACTGCAGGCTCAGCCCCCACCAGAGCCTCCCTGGAGATTTTCTCCAGTTATTAGATCCAGACTTGTGGATTAGATTGTCACAGATCCTAGATGTTGATTGCATTTTTTAAAAATTAGATGTCACATTTTCTCAAGAAAAGTGCAAAGCTAACCACAGCGCTGGCCAAAGAAGATAGGGTTTGGGGAGGGGAAGACCAGTTAGAAGGAAGCACCATTAACCCACCTTTGTTTGCCTGAGCAGAGGGAGACGTTGGCTTGTCTCCCAGTGACCTGAGAGACAGGACCTGGAATTGTGCCATCCCCTAGGGAAGAAGGCAGCAAGTTGGGCACTTCGACTTGCTCTTCTGTGTTGAATGGGTGGTGCCAAGCATGCTGACAAACACCCACTGCCTCTGAACTAGGGAGATGGGGCATGATCAGGGAAGACTCCAGCCCTTGTTGCTTCTTGGTTCTATGAACTGGACAACTTTGAGTTGAGTTTTGATTCCAAGAGCCCAGAGCTCAGGTGACAAGCATATGGAGAGATTGTCCCTCTTGGAAGAAATGTGAAGGACTTGGGGGTTGGGCGGTAGCGCATGTGACACTAAGCACAAGGGCCGGCATAAGGATCCTGGTTTGAGCCCCTGGCTCCCCACCTACAGGGGGTTGCTTCGCAAGCGGTAAAACAAGTCTGCAGGTGTCTATCTTTCTCACCTCCTCTCTGTCTTCCCCTCCTCTCTTGATTTCTCTCTATCCTATCCAACAACAATAGCTATGACAACAATAACAGTAACAACTATAACAAGGGCAACAGAATGGGAAAAATAGCCTCTAGGAACAGTGGATTCATAGTGCAGGCACTGAGTCCCAGTGATAACTCTGGAGGCAAAAAAAAAAAAAAAAGAAAGAAAGAAAAAGAAAAGAAAAGAAATGTGAAGGACTCAATCTTCCACTTTGGTAAAGCAGTAGTATTGGTGGAATACTAAGAGTAATAATAATGATGATACTAGTAACAGCAATAGTCATAATTATCCTAAAGGTAGCAGTAAAACTAATAGAAATGGCAGCATTTGTAATATGATAGTAACAATAACAGTAGTATTTGTAGTAATAACAGCAGTGCTAACAGTAGTAATAACTGTAACAAACATAACCAGGATGGTAATACTATTAACAGTATCAGTAATAATGGTAGCAGTAGCAATCTTGTTAGCAACAATTCTAATTTCAGCAGTAATGATGGCAGCAGTAGTAATAGTGATGTGGTGGAGTAGTAGTGGAGGTAGGAACAATATAACTAATAGTCATAGTAGTAATAATAACAATAGTAGGCACAGCAGTAGTGGAAGTAACATTATGATGATAGTGATCGTAGCAACAAAAGATAGTAATCATAATATTGACAAAAATCAGTAGTCACAATGGTGGTGAAAACATAGTAATAATATCAACAATAGCAGTAGTAATGATGATAGCAGTGGTAGCAATGGTGGTGGTGATAGTAATAAATGGTAACAACGATCATAGTAGTAACAGTAATAGTAGTGGTAGTAATAGCAACAGCAGCAACAATAATAGTAACAGCAATGGTGGTAACAGCAGTGATAATAATAATGGCATTAAAATAGCATAATATATAATAACAGTAGCATAATAGAAGTAACAATAAAAACAACAGTAACCACAGCAATAATAGTAGCAGCAGTACCGATTATGGTAGTAATGATAGGAGTGACAGCAGTGAAGGTGTCACTAGTTACAGAGTGCTGGGGGGGGGGGCAAGTAGTAGTAATCACTGCAGCAGTACTGATGTTGGTGGCAGCCATGGCTGTAGTAACACTCACAGCAGCAATGCCAGTAGTCTCAGCGATAGTAATCCCACTAGCTCTAAGAATAGCACCTCCCACTCCTCAGGCATGGCTGGAAGTTGTTGGCAGGAACTAGCACATTCCTCCCCACTATAGCCAGAGGGAAGGTCCGGTTATTACTCTTCTGGTTCACAGAGGAAGAAACCAAGGGACGGGGCTTCCAAGTGACTTGCCCCAACTATCCCAGCTAGTAAAAGGCAAGGCT
This sequence comes from Erinaceus europaeus, assembly GCF_950295315.1. NCBI lineage: Eukaryota > Metazoa > Chordata > Mammalia > Eulipotyphla > Erinaceidae > Erinaceus > Erinaceus europaeus. Next base: position 121,623,226 of record NC_080163.1, on the reverse strand, counting down.
GGCATAAGAATCCAAGCCCATGTCCCTTCAGACACCCAGTGTCACACTCAACACACTGGTGAGAACCAGCAGGAACATCCAAGGGAAGGGTCCCAGGTGGGGGTCTAGGCTGGGTTTGTGCTCAGAGCGCCACACAGCCAAGGGAACTGTCATTGTTCTGCACAGCGCTCCCTGTCTCAGGGGCATTTGAACCTATCCCTAAAGCTAAGGGCCTGGAAAGACCCAGCTAGCCAGACCTCCCGGGTTGTGGCTCTGGGCATCTGGGCAGGGTCCCCGAATCTGCACTTTGTTGATAGCTGCTGCAACTGCTAATATGAGGGTCCCTGCTGTGAGCACCCCAGCTCTTGCAGATCCAGGCCCAGCAGAATCCTCTTCACCAAGTGACTGCAGAACACCTGCTATGTGTGCTGTGCTGTGACCACAGGTGACAAAGCAAGACACTTTTCCCTCATAGTGTGAAACTCCCTCTTCTGCTCCTCCATCCTGGAGCACTTTGGGGGAGCAGGGTGAGAAATAAGAGTGCAACCCCAGCATGACTGACCCCGTGTGTGGCCTGCTCTGCTGGCTCATGGCTCCCACATTAATCCACTCTCCAAACTCCCCTCCCTCTGAACTAGTTACATAAGTGTTCTGTGAGGTTCAGAAACTTCCAGATGGCACTGCAGTCCAATCCCACCAGCTGCTCCAGGATGTCAGCCCTGATCACTTTCCTGGGCCTTGGGGTCCCCAGAGCAGCCGACACAGAACAGCTGCTGACCGGACCTGGGGCAAGGCCGAGCGTGCTGCGGCAGAACGCGGTCTCCACAGAGAGCATCTGTGCGGAGGCGGTGCCGGGTTCTGCTGACCCAAACATCTGGGCCCATAGCACAGAGCAGGAAGGGCTGTAAGCCACCGTCCCTCTGCCAGAGCAGCCTGCCCGTGTCCTGCCTGCTCCCTCCAAGGTGATGAAATGTCCACAAGTCAGCCTTGCAGCTGTGTTCAAAGTCTGTGGGCTTGCCCACCCCAGGCTGTCAGGTCATTCTAGACACCCATTTGAGGCCCCTTCCGAGACACAAGCCCCACTACTGAGTTTTTTTAAATGTGCCTTTGCACATTTTAGAAAGCATTATTTATTAGTGATTTAATAATGGTATACAGGATTTTAAGATTACAGGGGAACATTTCTATACCACACCAAAGTTCTGTAACTCCTCCCCATCCAACAATCACCTCCAAGTTCTTTTGTTTGTTTGTTTGTTTTCTTTTTTTAAGTTAAATTTTTTTTTTTTAGTATTTATATTTATTGGATAGAAACAGTCAGAAATCGAAAGGGTAGGGAAGATAGAGAGGGAGAGAGAAAGAGAGACACCTGCTTTACCACTTGCAAAGCTTTCCTTCTGCAGGTGGGGACCAGGGGCTCAAACCAGGGGCTCCAACCCAGGTCCTTGTGCACTGTAACATGTGCGCTCAACCAGGTGCGCCACCACCCAGTCCCACCTCCAAGTTCTTATAAAAATCTTAGAGACATGTTGGCTACCTTTCCCCCCCCAAGTCTGTGTGTTTTCAACTTTCTATATTCCACACATGACTGAAACCATCTGGTAGTTGTCTTTTACCTCCTTGCTTCACTAAGCATAATCACCTCAATCCTTTTTGTCCCAAAGGACACAATATCAATTTTTTTCTGACTTCTGAGTAGTATCCCATAGAATATACATCTCCTATCTTCTTTATATTGTCATCTGTCAATGGGCATTTAAGCTGCTTCTATTCCTGGGCTACTGTGAATAATGCAGCTGTGGACATAGTGTATATAATTAGTGTTTCCCTATTCTTTGGATATTTGCCTTGGAGTGGCACATATTATCACAGGACAATAAGGGGTTTCTGTTTTCTTTTGAGAACTCTCCATACTGTTTTCCATGGGGGCTTCATCAGTTTGGAGTCCCACTAGTAGTGGAACAGAGTCCTTTTCTCTCCACATTCTCATAAACATTTGATATCTCTTGATTTGTCAATGTGATATGCTCATATTTTATACATGACACTCTTGTTTATTTTTAAAGATTTTATTTATTTATGAGAAAGATAAGAGGAAGGAGGAAGAACCAGACATCATTCTGGCACATGTGCTGCCAGGGATCAAACTCCGGACCTCATGCTTGAGAGTCCAAAGCTTTACCACTGCGACACCTCCTGGACCACTTTTTTTTATTATTATTATTTTTATTTTAACCAGAGCACTGTTCAGCTCTGGCTTATGGTGGTGTGGGGGATTACATAACCCTCTTTTTTTTTCTTTTTTTCTCCTCCAGGGTTATTGCTGGGCTCGGTGCCTGCACCATGAATCCACCGCTCCTGGAGGCCATTTTTTCCCCCTTTTTGTTGCCCTAGTTGTTGCAGCCTCGTTGCGGTTATTATTGCCATTGTTGACGTTGCTTTGTTGTTGGATAGAACAGAGAGAAATGGAGAGAGGAGGGGAAGACAGAGAGAGGGGGAGAGAAAGATAGACACCTGCAGACCTGCTTCACCGCCCGTGAAGCGACTCCCCTGCAGGTGGGGAGCCGGGGGCTCGAACCAGGATCCTTATGCCGGTCCCTGCGCTTAACCCACTGCGCCACTGCCCAACCCCCTACATAACCCTCTTAAACGTGTATGAGCTACTCTTGAAAACTGGCCCTTTAACAGAAGGGTAGGGCTTGTACCCTGAGTTCAGCTTCACCCCAGGAGAGCCCCTCAGACTGTGTCCCTGGGCACCTTCTTCAAAGCACAAGCAGCCTTCAGCTGACCTCTGCCCATCAGCAGCTGTGCACCCGCCCTCCAAGCCTGGACCCTGGAGTCTTTTTCCTAGTCAGACCCCCCCCCCTTCCTTGGAGAGTTCGACCCCTCCCTGGCCTCCAGGGTCATCAGTATATGTGACCACACAGCTCTGAAGCAAGTGCCTGTGATCTCCCTGCAAGCCCCACTCACCGGCTTTCAGGGCAAGTGGGCCCCACTGCACACACACATACAGGGAGATGCAGAGGGAGCTTGTGGGGGGAACTCAGACTCTGAACCAACAGGAAGGGCTCCCTGGGCTCCCTCATATGTCTGAGGGTTGGTTAGGATGACCATATCCAAGGCTTGATCAAGGATACTCCTCTTCAATATCCTTAGAAAGATCCTCTTCTTCCTTTTCCAGTGTAGGAAACTTAAATTCAGGGAAGATCCACAACCAAGAGAGAGGGAAAATGAGGAGCCCAGTCTGGGAACCCCCAGATTCAGTCCACATTCAAGGGGCTCTGCCTAAGGAGGCAGTGCAGAGTTGCCTACCAGCAGGGGGCAGCAGAGCACAAGGCATGGATTGATAATTATCATTAGAGGGGTCCCAGGGCTTGTTCGCAGGTAGATCTTCCTGGGCAGAAACCAGCTTGGTTTTGGGCAGGTGATAGGAATTTCTCTGTAAGATGAGAAATACGTGACAGAAGCACCTTCTCAAGGAGTTTGTAACACACGGAGAGGAGAGAAATTGGTCTATAGCTGGCGGCCAGTGTTGGGTCTTGCTTTGGTTTCAAAACCGCTATAATCTTCTCACGATGCCAAACTTTGGGCATAGACTCAGATTCCAAGATGTGGGACAGGAATGCAGCGAGCCACTTCTTTGCCGCGGGACCCAGGTTAAGAATGAGTTCTGGGGTGATGTTATCATAGCCAGCAGCTGTTCCCGATTTAACCCTCTTCAAAGCGTCTTCCAGTTCAGACAGTGTAAAGGGAGAGAGTTTTGGAGATGGACAAGATAACCTGAAGTGGGATGACCACTCATGGGAAATTTCTCTTTTCCAGACTGGGTCGATCTTAGCACATCCAACTTGAGTTAGGTGACTGGCCACTGAGTTTGGAGATACGGGAGGATGGGAGACGGGAGGGGGTTGGCAACCAGCACCCAGTCTGTGAAGAAGCTTCCAGGCCTTCCTACTTGAGTGGGTGAAGTTCAGACTTTCTGTGAGTTGTTGCCAGCGGGCTTGGCGTGCTGCATCCAGGGAGGCAATGAGATGGTCAGCCACATCTGGGTCGCCCGACTCATCATACTGCTTTAGTAGTTGCTCGCATTCAGCATCAAGACAAGGCGTATAGTTAGCACGTCTCCCACTTACATTGAAAATGGATTCCAGAAGAATTTAAAGACGGGTGCTGTCTTTGTTGATCTCGCAGCAGCCTATGACACGGTCTAGCACCGTGGTCTCCTAGTCAAGATCTCAAGATGCCTGCCTCCATGGGTGGCCAACACTATATCGTTTCTTCTCCAAAACAGAAGATTCCGGGTGCATCTGGGTGACAAGTCTAGCAGATGGAGACCTGTCTCAAGTGGCCTCCCCCAGGGCTCTGTTCTGGCTCCTACGCTGTTGTATGCTTTACATTGGGTTCTAGTTCTTCCCCGCCAAGAGAATTAGATCAGGCCTGCTAATTTCGCGGGCCTGCTTGGCCCCGCCCCAAGGAACCCCACCAGAGTTCCAGAGTTAGAGAGTTCCAGAGTTGGAGAGAGTTCCTGAGTTCGAGAGTAAGAGAGAGTGCTTGCGCCGCCGCAAAGAGACAGCAGAGTTCTGTTTGGTGATTAGTTTGTCTTAGTTTATGAATCGTTGTTCCTAAATAAAGAAATACAGCTTCCCTGCCCAGCCGTTGTCTCCGCGTCTCTGTTACCCGCCCGTGAAGCTAGACCCGCCCGGCAAGAGCCTTCCGAAATTTTAACAACACTACACTATTTAATATTTACATCAATGACCTCCCAGAAACTTCTTCAAGGAAGTTCATCTATGCTGATGACATCTGCTGTGCAACTCAGGCATCCAAGTTCGACATCCTCTAGGAAACACTCACGAAAGACATGTCTCTGATATCTGATTACTGTAAAAAATGGCGACTAATCCCTAGCACTGCAAAAACGATATCATCTGTTTTCCATCTACACCATGCCTCGGCCTCACGTGAGCTTAATGTGCAGCTTAGCGGTACGAGAATCCGGCATGAAGCCCAGCCAGTCTATCTTGGCGTTACTCTTGATCGCACTCTGTCATTTCACAAACATCTCATAAAAACTGCAGCAAAGGTGGGCGCGAGGAATAACATCATTGCAAGACTGGCCAGCTCCTCATGGGGCGCGAGCGCTTCCACACTACGATCATCATCTCTGGCATTATGCTATTCCACTGCAGAATACTGTGCCCCAGTATGGTTCCGTAGCCCCCATGTCCACTTGGTCGACTCCAAATTATATTCCTCCATAATTTCTGGAACTATCCGTTCCACCCTGGTTCCATGGCTGCCAGTTCTTAGCAACATCGCCCCGCCAGATATTCGTCGGGATGCGGCATCATCTAAGTTCATTTCCCACGTCTACGCTCGACCGGACCTGCCAATATACGCGGATATCTTTGCCCACCCTGTCCAACGCTTGATGTCTCGTCACCCAATCTGGTCCCCTATGCCTACACTGAACTTCTCTGTTCCAGTCTCTTGGAAACAGAGTTGGCAGTCAGCTGAGGTAAAGAACAAACACCTCATCACAGACCCCTGCAAGCGTCAACCCGGCTTTGACCTAGCACGTTATGATTGGGCCCTCCTCAATCGCTATTGAACAGGCCATGGCCGGTGCGCCGCTATGTTCCATCGCTGGGTAGCCAGAGACGACCCGAACTGCCCCTGCGGTTACAGACAGACTATGACCCACATAGTCAATGACTGCCACCTCTCCAGATTCAAAGGAGGTCTCGAAACTTTACATCAGGCTCAACCTGATGCTGTTGACTGGCTATGGAAGAAGGGCAAACGCTAGAAGAAGAAGAGGGGTCCCAGTCCAAGAGAGTTGTAAAACTCCCCACTCTATTGAGGCAGACCCTGCTCTCTCCTCTCCTTTCAAAATGGACCCATGTTCTCTCTGTTCCCAAAAATACATCCCTCCCTGCACTCCCCAATGCAGTGCGACCCTTTTTCTCAAAGCTGCTTCTTTGCCCAAGTGTGGACTGAAGTCGTTTCTTTATTCCTATTTTCTTTGTAAGAGAAAGAGAGACAACATAGGACTGTCCCACCATCCACAGAGTTTCCCCAGTGCCATCATGTGATCTCCATTTGGTGCCAGGACTCAAACCTAGAGCCTCATCCCCTACAAGGTGTATGTTGTACACCTTGTGTATACTGGGTAAGTTATCTTCTGTCCCCAGAGCTTTTTCAGGGAGAGGCTGATGATCCAACCCCAACACTGCAGGTTTCTGATGCCTCAAAGTGGGCCTCCAGCCTTTCCCCCAGAACTTTTTGGAAATGCAATTTCTCAAATACCACCACAGAGCAATGAGATCAGACTCTGCTAGGGTGGGCCAGCCATTGGGGCTCTAAAAGGCCCTCAAGGTGGTCCTAATGCAGCTCAGGGCAGAGAAGCAGGTGAGAGGGGACCACTGTTGGAAAACGTGTGTCTATGTGGCCATGAGAGAGAAAAGTTGGGGGAGTCATTTTGCTGGAATAGGGCCTTCACTCTGCAGGCTCCCCCTACCCCAACCCCTAGATTTCCAGGAAGAGTTAGAAAGTGACCCCAGAGTGGCTGGTTCTCCAAAATTAGTGTTTCTGTATTTCACACTTATCCCTAAGTTAGACAGGTACTTGAGCTCCATGTTCAAGTGCAAGACAGGTGGCTGGGATGGGGTGGGGGAATACAGCCTGGAAGAACACAGAGCAAGTTCAAGCCCCAGCACCACCTTATGTCAGAGTTGAACAGTTCCCTGTCTCTCTCAAATATAATATAAATAAATCTTCAAGAGAGAGAAGACTTCCATGGGGCTCCTCCCTCCAGACCCCTTGCTCAACAAAGCATAGCAGCTTGTCATCCCACCATGCTGGTTCTTGTCAAAGAGCACAGACTCTCTGGCTGGATTCTGTCTGTAAACACCATGCATTTCTTGAGGCAGTTAAGCCCCCAGGATCTTTGGAGGCCTCTGTAGCTGACTTATCACCAGAAACATTCCAGCCAGGCTCCACTTCCACAGCTGCCCTTGGAACCAGCCCCAGGGAGGCCTGCCCAGGCCTTATCTCTAGGAGGGAGTGGCCTGCCTGTCTCCAAATGTTTATCCAGAAGGAGAGCCCAAGGAGAGCCCCAGGGTGCCAAGCCACCCCACATGCATGGCCAGACAGGGAGTCTCCACTGCCCTGGGTGGGGAGGGGAAAATCTCATGGAGGAAACTGATGGGGCTACTGGCAGAGGGGCTGAAAGATCCCCCATCCTCTGCCTCCTCATCTCTCCAGGCCCTTTCCCAGCTTCTCATCACCATCATATGGCCTTTCAGTTCTGAAAATGACTCCCTTGGGCTCTTGCTGTGAGCTTCGCACCTCTCTAGCTGTCTCAAACTCCCAGGTCTTTGCATGCATCAAGGAGGGGTGGTGGTCACAGAAACTCCGGTGAGACCAGGAGTTATGCCAGGTTAATAAAATGTGGTCTGAAGGGTGCCATTGCCAAGCGTGTCCTTAAATAAAAGAGTCATATGCTTTTCCTCTCTTTCCTTCATTCCCACTCTTTAGGATGTAGATATTATGGCAGGAGCTGCAGCAGCCTCTTTGGATCCAGAGGTTCCAACATCCTGTGTTGATGCTCAGAATACTGCCCTGTTAGGCCCACATTTCAGTCTGAGGGATCTCCTGGAGCTATTTGTCAAGAGTCGCGAGATAAAGCACTCCTAAAAATCCCAGCTTGGGACGAGGCAGAATCCTGATGTCTCCCTGCTCTGTGAATGTCCATTCCCCATTGCTAACTGCTCCCACATCTCTCCAGAAGCAGCTCTCCTCATGCCTGACCTTTCCAGAATACACAGACCTGCCAGGGCCGCCAGGCTCACCTGTGGGAAATGGGCAGCCTCTTCCCGACCACACTGACAACTCCTGGAGTGCAAGGCTGTCGCTGAGGTCCCCTCTGCATTCACCTCCCCAGCTGGCCCCACATGGGTGTCCACAGGGGCATTTAGCAGGGTAGCTGAGCTTCCAGCATCCTTTCTGTCACTCCATCTCATTTGACTTCACAGCCACCTGCAGATGGGCTAAGGTCCCATTTTCTTCCCTTTTCTTTATCTTAAAACAAATTGAAAGACTTAATTATAATGAGAGAGAGAAGCAGAGCAGCGGGGAGTCAGGCAGTAGCACAGCGGGTTAAGCGCAGGTGGTGCAAAATGCAAGGATTGGCGTAAGGATCCCAGTTCGAGCCCCCGGCTCCCCACCTGCAGGGGAGTCACTTCACAGGCGGTGAAGCAGGTCTGCAGGTGTCTATCTTTCTCTCCCCGTCTCTGTCTTCCCCTCCTCTCTCCATTTTTCTCTGTCCTATCCAACAATGACATTAGTAACAATAATAATAACTACAACAATAGTGAAAAACAAGGGCAACAAAAGGGAAAATAAATATAAAAATTAAAAAAAAAATTCTCAATAAAAAAAAAAAAAGAAGCAGAGAAAACTCCACACAGGCAGTGCTGAGGATCCTGCTTAGGACCTCACACCCGCAGGTCCTGTGCTCCAACCCTGTGCCACCTTCCCTGCCACAGTGGCCCTGTTCTCTGGGTGAGAAGCTGAGCCCCAGAACCCCAGCTAGCATACCAGCCTCCTCCCTCCAACTTCAGCAGCACCGGGGCATCCAAGGTGTTAGGAGAAGGCCACAAGCCACGGGGTCAACAACCATGTGTGTTCCTGCCCTTTCATGCCATGGACACAACCCCTGCCCAGAGGGCTAGACCTCTTTTCCTCTGGCCCAGAGGCACTGTCCTGAGGGCTGGGCCACACTTGCTGAGTCACTAGCCCTGGCTCTGGAGCCCAGCGAATGGCCAGACAGGAGGAGCCTCTCTAGACTCTGCAGCTGCCACGTTGACTGGCCCCTCAGGAAGTTGTGGGGACCAGGACCCAAGCAGCCAATGTGGACAAGCTGACTGGGCTGCAAAAGGATGTGGTCCTTCAGTGCTGCTCCTGTAGCAACCTGGGAAGCAGTAGTGGGCTGGAGCTGGGGGCTAGAGGGCTCCCCGTTCCCTATTTCCCTTTCATACAGACCCTGGAAAGATTCCCACCTCGTATCTCTTCCCTGCCTGCCATGGGGGTATAGACCTGTGCTGGCAGCGTGATTCTGACAGGTTGTCACAGGGCTTCCAGAACATGTGGTTTGGGAAGTGCTGGGCACAGAGCCCAGGACACAAATCCTCAGTAAATGTTACCTGTTTATAGAAAGGGAGCATCTTTGTAAAAATCCATGTAAAATCTTTCAAGGAAAGGTGGAGTGAGAGAAAGCTACATTTTCAGAGGGGGGTGGGTGGGTGGTGGTGCACATGGTTGAGCACACATGTTACAATGCGCAAGGACCCAGGTTTGAACCCCCAGTCCCCTCCTGCAGGGGGAAAGCTTTTTGAGTGGTAAAGCGGTGCTACAGGTGTCTTTCTGTCTCTCTTCCTCTTGATTTCTGGATGTCTCTATCCAATAAATAAAAATAATAAAAAAATTTTAATAGAAAGAGAGAGAGAGAACTTGAGCCAGGTATGGGGGGTGCTTTGAGAGAGGTTTGGGGTAGGGTGTTAGAAGCACAGGGACTCTGCTTCATATCCAGGGTCAGGCTTGTATTCAACAAAGCCTACAAGGTTCAACAAAGGGCCAACAAGCTAGCTCACCTGGATAGAGCACCTGCTTTACCATGTGCATGATCCAGGTTCAATCCTGGCTCCTACCACACTGGAGAAAATGTTAGTGCTGGTTCCTCTCTCTCTCTCTCTCTCTCTCTCTCTCTCTCTCTCTCTCTCTCTCTCTCTCCTTTTTTCTGCCAAGGCTTTGCTAACTTTCAGGCCAGCACAATTTCACCACTCCCAGCAGACCCTTTTTCTTTCTTTTAAAAAATTTTTTCTTATCTTTATTTATTGGATAGAGACAGTCAGAAACCAAGAAGGAAGGGGTGATAGAGAGGCAGAGAGGCACCTGCAACACTGCTTCACCATTTGTGTTTTCCCTTTGCAGGTGGAGACTGGGGGCTTGAACCCGGGTCCTTGAGCATTGTAACATGTGCACTCAACCATATGCACCACCACATGGCCCCCAGACTCTTTCTCTTTTCTCTCTTCTGATAGAAAGTGAAGGGCCAAGAGGGATAAACAGAGAGGAGAGGCACTACAGCACTGCTCCAAAGCTCGTGAAGATTCCCCTTTCCATGGTGCTCCCATGTGGTGGTGGTAGGCTTGAACTGGGGTCCTCGAGTATCATAAAATGTGTACATACCAGGTGAGCTATCTTCCCCTTCTGTCTGTCAGCTACCCTGAATGTCTCTCACCTGGGTACCAGGGCAGCCAGACAAAAGAGGCCAGGGGTTTTCTGGCCAGGAGAACCTGTCAAGGTCTAGCAGGGCAAAAAGCCAAACAGAGGAGAGACAGGGCTGGGACAAGCCAGACACTCAGGCCCCCTGGACTGATACCCAAGACAAAGCCAGGGAGGATGGCAGGGTGGGTATCAATCAAGTCCTTGGATCAGTCAAGTCCTGGCCAAAAAAAAAAAAAAAAAACAACCTGTAGCTCACAGTATTGTCATCATGCCATGTTACAGCCCTGGTCTTATCTAAGGGACCCTCCCGACACTAAGGGCACCTCACCTGCCTTGCCAGCACCTCCTGACCCTTCATCTGCCCCTCTCCCCTGGCATGAGCAGCCGAGGTCATGGCCCAGGGCCAGGTTATCTGTGTTCTCAACCAGCACGTGGGTCATTGACTGCTGCCCCTGTGTGGGGAGGCCGCTCCCCATGCCTGCCAGACTCTCTGAGGCTATGAGAGCCACCCAATACCCACCCTGCCATCCTCCCTGGCTTTGCCTTGGGTATCAGTCCAGGGGGCCTGAGTGTCTGGCTTGTCCCTGCCCTGTCTCTCCTCTGTTTGGCTTTTTGCCCTGCTAGACCTTGACAGGTTCTCCTGGCCAGAAAACCCCTGGCCTCTTTTGTCTGGCTACCCTGGTACCCAGGTGAGAGATGTTCAGGGTAGCTGCACCCCTCCCAAGACTGTGACTTCAGAGGTGTTGACCAGCCTCCTGTCTCAAGTCAGGACAGACCACTAGAGTAAGTAGGCCAAGGGCCAAGGATGGGGCCCCAGGACCTGGCAGACCCAGAGCCCTCCTCCTGTGATCAGAACAGGCCCTGTCATCTGGGCCCCCTCCCCACACTTCCCAGCCTTCCCACAAATCCCTCCAGATGAATCACACGTGTTGTTCACTTCTAGAAAACCTGCCTTTGCTCATTTCTGACACTAAGGAACCTTCCAGAAGTTCCGTTCCTAACACCCAAAGCTTACCTGCCCTCCCTCCATAACATCAGCTCACAGAAAGTTTTCTCCAGCTCCACATAGTTTCACAGGATGGACTTAGGATGTGTGTGTGTGTGTGTGTGTGTGTGTGTGTGTGTGTGTGTGTGTGTGTGTGTGTGCGTGTGATGGGCATGAAAGATGGTCTTGATGGGGACATTTACAGACTGCTGTTACTGCAGGAGGGTCTCCCTTCTCCAGACAAAAATCTTTCAGACTCCAAAGACAGTTCTGCCTCTGGCTGAGTATGAATACCAGCCAAGACATCCCTTATCCTTTCTTGAGCCTCATGTATCTCATCACATGAATGTCCAGCCCTGCACTGTGGAAGTACTGGATTTTCTTGAGGGGGCCCTGTGGTGTTCAGTGCAGTCTGATTCACTATTTCAGCACAGATAAGAAAAGCCCTTCACAGCTCAAAAGGTTTCCATTTGAACTGTCAGCAACAGCTCTCATTCTGATGTGCCATCCCCAGTCTCAGTTCAGATAGAAGCCTCCCTGTGAAGTAGTGTATTTTATAGACTGGGCTCAGAGTGGTTCAGTCATCTGCCTAAGGACACACAGCAAGGCTTATAAGCCTAGGTATTGGAAGGCCTGAGCTGCCCTGGGTGACTCATTTGTGAGTGTCTGACAATTCCTCTTAAAACCAGCATTTATCCTACTCTTCTGTCTTCTTGTGGGATTTATCTTTCCAAATTAAAAGCAGTTGCTATTGTTTTTTATTTAGTTGGGCCCCAGCAGAGTCTCTCCTAAGCGGGGGGGTAGGGTGGTGGTGGTTTCCAGAATAAACGGAAACCCTTTACACAATAGTCAGATGCTCTTGCAGGAAATCAATCATAAAGAATAATGCTTGGAAAGCAGAAATGGAGCTGTGTGGGCAGCTGGGGTTGTACCCCTAAATTGGTTCCAGCCTCACTGACAACATGTTCCCTCTTTCCTCTCAATTGTTTGTTTTGGGCTTTCGTTTCTGGCGCACAGTTTCCAGACCTGGTTCCTGAGAAGCTGGGGATGAGTCAGACCTTGTGTTTGCTTATCTCTTTAAAAAGGAAAACCATTTGTTTACTTCCTATGCAATAGAGAGGGCTTCATAGAAAATACAGAGAAGCCAGAGCTGTGCTCCTGCACACAGGGCATGGTGGGGGGGAAAGGGGGCTGAGTAGGGGGCAGAACAGGCCCCTGCTTTCCCAGCTGAGCTGTCCTCATGCTCAGAAATGCCTCATGAGCTGCTGCCACATACAGGGTATGGTCATGGTGTGACTCAGCAGGTGTGGCCCTGCCCCTGTGGCTGATGGGTGGGGAGATGGGCCACATGGACCCTGTGTACCTGGGAGCTCTCACCCAGGTTAGAACAACAGGGGAGGGGAAGGGAGGAAGGGACAGGTGCCATTCTGCAAAGATAGTGGCATATGTGCACATCTCAGTTCCGAGCCCAGCAGTGAGGGGAGGTTGGTGCTGTGGTGTCTTTCTCTGTCTCTCTGCTTTAATCTTTCTATCTGAAAAAGTCAACTAGGATCAGTGAAATCCCAGTGATGACCAAAAACATTAAAAGAGAAGAAGAGGAAACATATGAAGGATAAGGAGGAGAAGGAGGTGGAGGAGGAAGAGGAGGAGGAGGAGGAGGAGGAGAAGGAGGAGGAGGAGGAGGAGGAGGAGGAAAGAAGACAAATGAGAAAAAAAAAAACAGTAGCCCAGACAAGACCCCCACCCAGTGGTGCGGGGGAGGGGCAGGAAACACAAGGCAGAAAGTTGGAGGGCTGAGGAGGGCTCCCAAGACAAAGCCTCATGCCCCACGCTGAAGGTTCTGGAACACCTGCTCATCCCCCTACTCCCCCTGCCCTAAGTCTGGACATGTCAAATGAACTCTGCTTCCCTGCAGTGGCCCCTTAACATGGCATTCCTGAGGTGCCCTGGCCCCTGTTGGGAGCTCCTTCCCTGCACTCTGGAACCCAGACCTGCTCTGCATTACCTGGGGCAGCCCCCTCCCCAAACACTGGGGTTGGGAAATCAGGTAACAGTTTCCAGATGGCCTGGCAAATCAAGCTTTGCTTCTAGGACAGACAGTTTAGCTTTCTGAGGTTTGAAGGCAGCGCTCACACATGAGGAAGGAAGAGTGCAGAAATTCCTCCTCTGCCTACTGTCCACATCACAGCCCAACTCTGGGTGCAGAGCCTTCCTGGGGCTGGCTCCCAGGCAGTTGAGGCTCTAGGTCCACACCCTCCCCTCCCACCACCACCACCACCACTGTCCTGGCCCTCCACTGGAGGCTCACCTGGAGATCTCAGAGGTATGATGGTGGAAGATGCCAGCAGACACCTGAGAGGGGATGGAGTGGCTCTCTCCGTGGCACCTGGGGGACTGGCACTCCTTCCCTCTGCCTTCTCTTTCCAGGTAGCTGCTGCTGATCCTCAGCTACCTGTGCCGGGCACCCAATAGCCCCCCCCCCCCCCCCCCAGCCTTCAGTTCTCACCTGAGTGGCCATACCTGCCCAGTGTGGCGCCCTCTCCTGGCCATTAACCTTTGCCATGAGCTTGATGTGGTTCTGAGACCAAATGGACTTTCTTTTCTTTTTCTTTCTTTCTTTCTTTCTTTATTTCTTTCTTTCTTTCTTTCTTTCTTTTCTTTTCTTTTCTTTTCTTTTTTTTTTTTTTGCCTCCAGGGTTATCGCTGGGGCTCTGTGCCTGCACTATGAATCTACTGCTCCTGGAGGCCAGTTTTCCCATTTTGTTGCCCTTGTTGTTACACTTGTTGTAGTTGTTATTGTTGCCATAGCTGTTGTTGTTGTTGGATAGGACAGAGAGAAATGGAGAGAGATGGGGAAGACAGAGAGGGGGAGAGAAAGATAGACACCCGCAGACCTGCTTCACTGCTTGCAAAGCGACGCCCTGCAGGTGTGGAGCTGGGGGCTCGAACCAGGATCCTTGCACCCATCCTTGTGCTTTGCGCCATGTGTGCTTAACCCGCTGCACTACTGCCAAGCTCCCTGGACTTTATTTTTCTTTCAAAGATTCATTTTATTCATTTCCTGTGAGATATGTAGAGTTTTATGTGAGACAAAGGAAAGCCAGAGAGTTACTTTGGTTCAGGTGATGCCAGGAATCAAGCTGAGAGCCTCAAGCATGCATGTCCTGTCCTCTGCCAGCCTAGCCATTTTCCTAGATCTGAGAGGATGTCTTGGTCCCCAGTTCAGTGTGAGGTGGAACCACTGCTTCCTGACACCAGCTGTCAAAGACCTGTCCTCAAGCCCATAGCCATTCTCAGAAGGTATCTGTCAGGAGTACGTCTCTGAGAGGCAGGTGTGGACACCATGAAAGGTGCAGCAAGAACTTCAGAACAACAGGATTTTGAAATCAGGCTGCTGTGTCCTGCGCTACCCATTGAGCTGACCCCATTCTCCCCCTAATGAGAGAATTCATCAGGGGGAGGGGAATGTTCAGATGGAGCTCGACAGACACCCAGGCATATATCCCCACAGCTGGAAGGGATTCAGTGGTCATCACGTTCCCACCTGGGACACTGTGCTGAATACACTCACCTCACTTTAAAGATGGGGAAGTTATGGCACAGAGCAGTTAAGTGACTTGGACCCAAGTTCAGCTGTTCACAAGTGAATAGCGGGCCTTGTTCAACTGCATAGTCAACAGTCTATGTGTATGGTCCTGATGTATACCCCAAAACATACCATAGTGATGACTATTCACCACTGACTTGCCACCTAGAAATTTGAGGCCCCACTTAGCAATGATGAACTCTTATGTTGGTAACATCCTGGGGGTTGGGTATTAAAGTACCAGTCCCCAGACCCCCTAATCGCCTGTCTGCTGCAGTGTCTCCCCAGCGTCCTCTGTGGAATGTATGTGTCCCTCCAGGGGACAAGTGAGCTGTCTTGTCTAATAATGTCCAGGTGTCTGCATTTCAGCCCCAAAGAGAAATGAAGGGAAGCAAACTCCCAAACTTGAGCAAGGCTGCCCTTCAGTCTGGTCAAGCACAGGGAGCCTGGGGTGCCTCTTCTACATGACCAGTCTGTGGAAACCCCACCTCCTCCCACCCCCACAGGGATATGAGCACTCCCTGCCACCACCCACTGAGTGCTGTCATCTCCAGCAGAGACATGGTGCTCCCCCAGGAAGGTAGCGTGAGGGATGGTTTTGAATGTTGGGCCATGTGGTTAGTTTTTCCCAGACAAATGTGGAACTCATCCTCTCTGACTCCACTGGTGAAAGAGGCTCACATGAGCACCCCCTTCACCACCACCCCCCAGCTCCCATAGCCCTGCCAGGACACCCCCCAGGCACCACAGACCCAACACACAAACAATTTGTTGCTCTCCTTCCAGAAGCTTCTCGAGGCTTTTGTGCCCCAGCAATTCCTACTACTCACTGGGACCCTCAGAAACCAGGATGTCCCTGTCCTCTTCTGCCGACAGCCCCACCCTTCTGAAATATCTGCACCCCCAAACTCCTCTCCAGTCCTCCTCCACCCCAATTCCATCCCATCTCTGGTTGAAAAGCAGCTCTCACAGCCACTCTGCTCTTAGGTCTCACCCCTGCGGAGCTTCTGCTTTTTTTTCTCCCCCCTATTAACTCAGTTGGGATGAAACTACACACAATGAGCCACTTGAAAGTGAATATGAGGGTTGGGGTAGATAGCATAATGATTATGCAAGGAGACTCATGCCTGAGGCTCCAAAGTCTCAGGTTCAAACTCCCCACACCACTATATGTCAGAGCCGAGTAATGCTCTGGTAAAATAAAATAAAATAAAGTTGTATTTATTTATTAATGAGAAAGGTAGACGGTGGTCCAGGAGGTAGCACAGTGGATAAAGTGTTGGTCTCTCAGGCATGAGGTCTTGAGTTCGATCCCCGGCAGCACATGTACCAGAGTGATGTCTGGCTCTTTCTCTCTCCTCCTACCCCTCTCACTAATAAATAAACAAAATGTTTGTTTGTTTAAAAAAAAGAAAAATAGAAGGAAAGAGAGAAAGAACCAGACATCACTCTGGTACATGTGCTGCAGGGGACTGGACTTAGGATCTCATGCTTGAGAGTCCAATGCTTTATCCACTGCACTGTCTCCCAGACCTCCTCAGACCTGTATCTTGACCCCTAAAAAACCCCAGCCCTGACCTTCCCTGGAGTCTTCAGCCAAGTCCTTCCCAAGATGACCATCTAAGGCACATTTGTTTATTTTTTAAAGGGATTTAAAAATATATTTTAATATAAAAGAGAGAGAAAGAACTATAATAAATATAAAAAAATATAAAAGAGAGAGAAAGAACCAGAGCATCACTCTGGTACATGCCCTGCTAGGGATTGAACTTGGGACCTCATGCTTGAGAATCCAACACTTTATCCATTACACGACCTCCCACATTTATAATAGGAGTGAGGTACTTGGTCACCCAACAGGAGCTCACTAGCAGCCCACCCACCCACACAGCCTCCCCACAGCAGCTAGAATGAGCCTCTGAGGTAGAGCAAGCGCCCAGGTCATGTAGACAAGAATAAACTACAAAAGGAGGGAAGCCAGAGATAACCCTGGTAGCAATTAAAAAGTAATAAATAAATAATTAAATGTAAAAGAAAAACCACATCATCAACAAGCAAGGGTGAAGAGAAGGCACTTGTCTAAAGAAGTATCTCCCTGCTGACAGTGCCAGATCCACCTGCTGAGCATTCTGGGAATACTAACATTAGATCACCCACAGACACCCCAGCCAGTGAGTGGCAATTTTGTGAGGAAGCGACTGGCTTATTCCACCTGCAGGTGGGCCTCCCACTCATCCATTCTAATGCAGAGGGCACATTGTAAGAGGCTCTGCTTTGAGGCTGGGTGACATGACAGCATGTGGAGGGCCCACGCTTTTTATTTCTGTTGATATGCTCACCAGTATTCAGCTGTTTTTTTTTTCTGTGTGTGTGTGTGTCTGTGTCTGTGTATTTTAAATTTTTTGTTATTATTTATTTTCCCTTTTGTTGTCCTTGTTTTTTTATTGTTGTTATAGTTATTGTTGTTGTTGGATAGGACAGAGAGAAATTGAGAGAGGAAGGGAAGACAGGGGGGAGAAAAAGATGGACACCTGCAGACCTGCTTCACCTCCTGTGAAGCGACCCCCCTCCCCGCAGGTGGGGAGCCAGGGCTTGAACCGGGATCCTTGCTCACATCCTTGCGCTTCGTGCCACGTGTGCTTAACCCGCTGCGCTACTGCCAGACCACCCTCAGCTGCTTTTTATCACCTCACAGAATTTATGGGTAAAAAGAGTCTGATGACTATGACTCAGTCTTGTGTGTCTGGGGAAGACATGTGTGCGTGCGCGCGCACACACACACACACACACACACACATACACAGAGGTCAGAGAAATCTAAGTGATGAAGCAAATATGGCAACATATCAATAAGCACTCAGTTTCCAAGTTCTGTTCTTGCAACTCTTCTGTGAGCTTGAGAATGCATCCAAATTGAAAGTCAGCAGCAATATATCAACACATTCAGTTCTGGCCAGATGAGCCTGTGGTCTGGGTGAGCCTATGAGTCCTCTGTATGTGGACCAGACTTTGACCATGGGGAGGACAGAACTAGTGGCAGCCTTCCCACTGGATCTCTGCACAGGTGTGAACTCAAGCACAAGCTCGTGCTTGGTTAGAGAGAACTGAGAAACACAGGGAGCATGGAAGACATGTCTGAAGCCTTCAAGAGAAGGTCAGCGAGCCAGTCTGGGTGCATGCTATGTTCAACATGCACTGGACTTTTGCACCTGCTGTGCCCTTGGCCCCAGTGTCTATCCCAGTGGTTTTCCTTCCTAACCTCTGACTCAGGGAGCACATCCTTCCCCACAGCTCTCACTGAGACCCCTGTGGCCCCCACCTGGGACCACTGCTTCCCATTCCCACTTATTTGTCCCCTGATACACTCTTCCAAACTCATCTTTACTTGATACACACCTTCCCCACCTCAGTGTTAGCCCTCAGAGACTAGAAAAGTTCTCTTCTTTCATTTGCTCCTGAATCCCCAGGGCCTTGTAGAGATCTGAGACAAAGTAGCATTCAGTGCTCTTGTGGTGAAAGAGGGGAAAACGGGATGAGAGAGGGAGGGGAATGAAGGAAGGAAGGAAGGGAGGGAAGTGGGAAGGGTGGTAAGAAAGACCGAAAAAGGCGAAGGTGTGTGTGTGTGAGAGAGAGAGAGAGACACAGAGAGAAAACACCCCTTCTCACTCCTAGGCTGGAGCCTCTGCAGCTTCATTTGGGGGGTCCTTCAGGCCCTCATCTGTGAGTGCTACATGGGAGCCAGCATCCAACATGGGTCAGTCCCACTTGCACGAAGCCCAAGGCTGGTGGCCGGCAGAATACTTGGTCACCCTCCAGGGACTGATCTTCTGAAAGCCCAGTGACATTTTCACTTAAATAGACACTATCAGGCCAGAGGGCCTGCCACATTACCCACCTGCTGCCTGCTCAGCTGTGACCTGGACTGGATCAGCTTGGGCCTTCCCTCCCAGCCAGCATTAAGCGACCTTGCTCAGTTCCAGCTTCAGCTTCTCCACCCACCTGCCATCTGTAAGCCATTTCCTGCTCTGCTCACCTCTCATGAACCAGGAGCAAGGCAGGCCGGGTTGAGAGCAGCCTGGTCCCCAGAGGAGAGGGCGGATCCTGGAGGGCAGTCATAGTCCCTAAATTTGGCTGGCACTAGTACTGGCTCTTCTTTTCCTTCTCCTCCTCCTTTTTCTTCCTAATAGTAATCCCCCTCTTTAGTGATATAATAATGGCTTACAAGATTATAGGAGAGGGGGCCGGGCAGTGGTGCACCCAGTTAAGCATACATAGTACCAGATTATAAGGGTATAGTTTCACACTGCACTCACCCCTAAAGGTTTGTGTAACCCCTGCCCCACCCCCCACAGTAACCAGCGTGGTTCTCACAAAGTCTTACAGAGAGTATGGCCACTTTTTTTCCCCTTTCTAGTTCATGTGTTCCCAGCCCCTAGATTTCACATATTAGCAAAAACATCCAGTGGTTTTCTTTCACTTCCTTACTTCACTAAGCATAATCTCACCTCTAGCTCCATCCACTTTTGTTCCAAAAGACACAATATCATCTCTTTTATTTGAACACTAGTACTCCATGGAATAACTTCTTCATCCCTAACTTCTAACTTCTGGTCTCCTAACTTCTTCATCTGGTTGTCCATCTATGGGCATTTAAGCTCTCCACTCAGCCACTTGAGGCCACGACCACCCTCCTACTGACCTCAGCAAGAGCACCGTCACAGTCACTAGCTCATCCCTAGAGAACTAGGTTTGGAGCTGCAGGTAACCTGCTCCCACAGGGTGTTCACCCTGAGGGAGGGACACACCCACCATGGCTGGGACCCCTGTGATGGAGGCCTTCACAGATGAGTGCTGTTTCAATGCAACATTGATAGTGAGTTTTCCTCCCTTGGTTTCTCCCCTCCTGGTCCTTCATTTAGACAGAAGCAGGTGCTAGGGCTTTACCTGCTGGGAGTGGGGTCTGTCTGCATCTCCAAGTCCCAGCTCCATGGATATGGGACAAACTACCAATGCCCATGTCTAGTGGAGAAGCAATTACAGAAGCCAGGACTCCCGCCTTCTGCACCAAGAAAGAACTGTGGTTCCCAGTGGGGGAGAAGTGACAGGGGAAAGATGAGCAAAGGACTCTGGACTCCAACTCCATCAGGACCTGGAGAGAAAAGAGGAAAAAAGAAGGGACATTTGGATGTAGTAATAGGTGTATGTGTGACTTGGAAAGGAAGAGAAGATGGGACCTTAAAAAATGGGCAAATATATACAAATACAGACATGTCATTGTAGAAATAATAGTCAACCCATACCTGCAACTTTGAGTGAACTGCTGTAGCTTACAATAGAGGGAATGGGGATTCAGAACTCTGGCAGTGGGAACGGTGCAGAGTTGTAGTCCCGTTAGCTTGTAAATCAATATTAAATCACTAGAAAAAAAAAGTCCCAACTTCCTGAGGAAGGCAGAGCTGATTCTGACCACAGGCTGGCTGGAGGGAGTGAGCTTGAGGCCTAGTCCCTCAGGGCTCCTGACCTGCACAGCCTCAGGGGTGTGTGATTCCCAGCAGCCTTCATCACAAGGCATCTGTTAGCCACTGAAATGACACTCAGTGAAATTTTGGGCCAAGTGGAAAGGCAAGCTCTGAGTATACAAAGGGGATTAGGGCAATCCTTCTGTGAGTCTTTAATTCAATTTATTGACTTGTTTTTAAGCTAAAACTTTTAAAAAGATTTATTTTTGTTGTTGTTGTTTTTTGTTTGTTTTTTCTTTTTGCCATGTACTTCTTAGGAGAGCAGGCATGCCCTGTAACCTCCCAGCTGCTCTGGGACCCAGTGGAAAGCTACCACAGGGCATTTGTGTCACCAGAGCCAGTACCTGGCCAGGGGCCCTCTCTGCCACAGTTGTAGAGCCAGGCAGGCACAGTTCTACTGCTCTCCAGCAGACAGCAGACAGACAGGTCGGGCTGCAGAGAACTAACTGTGACTGAGGAAGGTCCAGCCTGCCAGGTTTCTCCACCAGGGTCTGGCGTGGCAGGTTTCAGATGCTGGGTATGGGTGGGTGCTCTGGGTCAGCCCTGCCCCTCAGGGTCTCTACCCTGAGTGCTCACACCTGTGCACAAGGTTCACCGTGCAGATGCACACACCAAGCAGAGATAATCCACCTGCCACTCCAGTTCTCTGCTTTCTTGATGGTGGATAAACCCCAGCCAGCTGGAAATGGGGGCTGCCCTTGGCCTCCCCCACTCACCATACATGCTCATCACCCAGCAGACCAATTTGGGCGAGGCTCACAGCTGATTCTGCTCCAGTTCTTTCTACATCAACAATCAGAGCAGCTGAGCAACTGGGGGCTGTGGGAAGAGGGGTTTGCTTTCAGAAACTCAGCTGTCATCTGGGACAGGCAGAGTCAGGGTACGGTGCTGCACTTAGTACAGGATCCATAGCTCCACACTCTCCCCAAGAGGGCCCTGACCCATCACACCTTTCTTTCCAGGAAGCCCTTGCCCAGGGGCCAGCACTGTGTACCCTGTTCAGTTTCACAGGGAAGAATCAATCAGGAAAAAGAGACTCCCAAAACAAGTGGGCCAGTCTAGGGCACTGACTGGGAGCTTCCTTGGTTCAGGAGTTCAGTTAGGTTGTGGAGAAGGGCTGGCTGTGGAAATGTTCATCCAGGGCTCCATCCTCAGCCCAGGGCTGGCAGTGTGGGCACCTTGGCTCCACAGGCCCCTTTGCAGAGTCAGAAATAGCAAGAGCCGGATCAGCCCACTGGAGCTGACTGAGGGGGCCCAGCACCACTCCCCGAGGGCTAGCAGAATAATGTCCCTAGGCTCCCCTTAATTTCTGAAGCTTGTGCAGCTTTAGTCTTCCTGAGCTGGGCCTCTGCAGGGCAAAGTTCATGACCCTGCCTTGGGCATTCTGCTGGGCCCAGTAAAGTCACACGGACTTCACATGGGTTCTCAGGCCAATGCCTTCCAACTGAAATTGTGTCCAGACAAGTGTGGACAGTTGGACTACAGGCTTGGGAAGACTGTGTAGTCAGACTGGAAGACAGAGGAGGCGGCTAGGAGGGTGATGACAGGACCATCCCCCACCCCAGCCTCCAGAAGGAAGCCACCCTTTGATCTGGTCTCCATGAGTGAGTCCTGGTTGAAGCCCAGCCTCCAGACTGAGAGGTGCATGCACCATTTAAGGAGCAG
Source organism: Erinaceus europaeus (assembly GCF_950295315.1). Taxonomy (NCBI): domain Eukaryota; kingdom Metazoa; phylum Chordata; class Mammalia; order Eulipotyphla; family Erinaceidae; genus Erinaceus; species Erinaceus europaeus. Next base: position 121,601,202 of record NC_080163.1, on the reverse strand, counting down.
AGTTTGTGAGAATTTGCCACAATGGCCAGTGGAAGTTACAACACTCCTACTGTAATCCCTTCAGAGGGGGACACTGGTGGTGGCAGGCTGGAGGTCCCCTGTGACAGAGGTGGAAGCTGAGGCTTGGTAATGTAAACTGGCATCCTGTGAGACCCTGGGCCACAGCACCCTTGGCAGACTCCAGGTGAGCTCTACATAATGGCCTCCAAGGGGGAGGGCAGGTCAGTGTGTGTGGTGTGGGGGCCCAGCAGTGCCAGCAATGGTGTCACTTTGCTTTCCTGTTCCTACAGACCCAGTTCCTAGGCAGATGACATTTCCCCTAAAAGACACTCTAAAGTCACTAGAAAAATTCTTTGGGTCCAGTGGTGGTGCATCTGGTAGAACACAGGCATTGCCTGCATAAGGGGCTGGGTTCAAGTCCCTGGTCCCCACCTATGGGGGGCCAGCTTCATGAGTGGTGGAGCAGAGCTTCTGGTATCTCTCCTCTCTCCCCTTCTATATCTCTGTCTTTCACTTTCTATCAAAGAAATAAAGGCAGAGAGAAAGATAGGGAAAAAGGTAGAAAGGAAGGAAGAAAGGAAATGGTCACTGCAGTGTTGCCATATAGGCATTGAGCCCCAGTGATAACCCCATGGGGGGAAGAAGGAAGGAAGAAAAGAAAGGGCTGGGGAGATGGCATAATGGTTATGCAAGATATTTTCATGTCTGAGACTCCAAGGGCCCAGGTTCAATCTCTAGCATCGCCATAAGCCAGAGCTGAGCACTTGTGTTCCTTCTGGTCTCTCTATATTTATATTGCTCTCATTAAAATAAAATAAATTATTTTAAAAAATAGTCCCAAGAAATGTTTCAAGCAATTGGCAGAGATCCAAAAGGCAGAACTGTGACAAGAGCCATCTTTCTGGTGAGAGATGCTCCAGTGCCTACCCTGCTGGGATCAGGGGGTCGGGTCCCTCTCCCATCACCCTGACTTACTGCTTTATAACCTACTGCTCAGGTCAGTCACCTCCTGTCTCTGGAAAAGTGCCTTGTTTGGGGGTGGCCATGTGTTCAAGTCCCCCATGCTGCTATTCCCACATGAGGGTTCTGTGCTGGCTGCTCAAAGGGCCAATCAGGAGTTTGGGGCTGGTGTAAGAACACATTTTTAAACCAGGTCTTTAGCTTTACCTGAGAAAAAGTCAAAAAACCATCTCAACCTTGTCGGTGAGCAGGACTTTTAAGGATAAAGAAGGGGGGGGGGGAAGAAAAACTCCAGGTGACAGACTGGCTTTCTCTAGAAGCCTTCACAGATTCTAAGGCTAAAGTTCTGTTGGAAGTACTGTCATCTCTCATATAGAATCTCTGGCATGCTCTAGCACATAAACTCAGGGCTGGCCTGACACACAGAAAATTTTGTCCATTTTCTCAGGAACAGTTCCTGGAACTGTGAGCTGTATAGAAAGCAAAGATGGAGTGTGTAGTGTTCACTCACGCCTCCAAGGCTTCTCTCCCCACCTCTCCCCAGGTCTGTTCTGTTCCCATTCAGAGGCCTGTCAACTATTGCCATGTCTGTGTGGTTGGGAGGCCATACAGGAACCCTAAATGACATCCAAGGCAATGACATCCTCCTGCCTCCCCAAAGGCAAAAATAGGGTCTCCTCACTACCTGGAATTCCAGTCTTGCCACTCGGGGCTGGGTCCATTTGTCGGAGAGAGTCAAGGCCGGGAGTTCTTTCCCCAAGAAGCTGCCCAGGTTTCTGCCTGAAACTCTGCCTCTATCATTCTGTGCTGTTGGCATAGGGAAGATGCTGCAAGCTGGTGGTGCCTCATGACACTGGCCTGTGTGCCAGAGTGACCAGGTATACCTTTGAAAACCCTAGGCTTTTAGCTCATGTGACCTAAGAGTGAGACAGAGACACCTGCAGCCCTGCTTCACCACTCATAAAACTTTCCCCTGCAGGTGGGGACCGGGGGCTCAAACCTGGGTCCATGCGCATTGTAATACATGCGCTCAACCAGGTGTGCCACCTCCCTCACCCCCCAGCCTGTTTTTATCTTTCCTAATGGGGTAGAATTCTAGAGAGGCTAGGTTCTGGGACTCATTGGTGAGGTCATCTACCCAGAGATGTCAGGATGAATCATGATAACATCTGTGACTTGATATATAGAAGGTGGCAGGATATAAGGTGAAACACAATGGTTAATAAACAAGAATTAAAAAATAGGAACAGAGCAGCTGAGATTAGGGATCTTAGGGCAGAAGGAAGCTACAAAATCCATTTTAGGCATGTTTCTAGGGGCCCATGGTTATGGTAGTTTTTGCTTGTGTCTGTTTGATAGTTAATATAAAGTTGAATAAAAATATTATCTGAGAAAATGGTGTCAGAGTAGAGAAAAGGGCTAGAAAGTTGGGTTAGGGCAGAGAGTATCTCCCTTTCTTGAGAAAATTCTATGAATAAAATTAACTATTTACCCCCCACACCCAATCCAGGGCTCATATATATATTTATATTTAGCACAATAGCCTGTGTAACTTCTGAGTCCCTATTGGGGGATTAACAGTTTATAGTAAAACAATAGTAAAACACAGTAGTTTGGACATGTGTAACATTTCTCAGTTTTCCACATAACAGTTCAACCCCCACTAGGTCCTCCTCTGCCATCATGTTCCAGGACCTGAACCCTCCCCACCACACCAGAGTTTTTTACTCTGGTGCAGTAGACCTTGGATTTTTTTTTTTTTAAGTATCTTTCTTTTTAAAATATCATTCTGTTGAGGGCGGGTTAATGGTTTACAGTTGTTAACACAGGAGTACAATATCTCATCTCCCTGTGGTAGATGTTTGCAAAACACTGTCACCCCCAACTTAGATCCATTTCCACCATTATATACCAGGACCCCAAAGCACCTCTCCCCAACCCCCTCCCTGTGTTCCTTCCCCAGAGTCCAAAGCATCTGGTAACAGAGTAACCGTCATCTGTAAGACAGGCTTATCAATCTATCCTGCTTGCAGGCGGTGGGAGGGGGGGGGAGGGGCTTGAAGTTGCATCCTTACACATGGTAATGTGTGTAGTTAACCAGGTGTACTACTGCCAGGTGTAACCCTGGTTTCTAGTGGTTGTTTTGCCCACTTTAAAATTACTAGTTTTATGTTATGTGAGTCTCACCCCAATAAATGATTTTAAAAGTCAGTGCAAAAGAAGCTCTATGTTTTAGGGAGGTGACGCCCCCCCTCCCCTGCTGGTTTGGTGGAGGAGTCTGTCTGCCTTCATAGGTGACATGCTCTGATTTGTGGGTGCATGTAACTGACTGGAGTGTTTGGCTGGGGCTGAGTGGGGCAGAGCCAAGCAACAACCATCACAGCAGCCTGTGCTGGAGCCTCCTCTTTCCTGTCAAATACCTGGATGGCACCCCGGTCATACTGGCCTCATGGCAGGTAGGGGGGGAAGGCAGATGGAAAAGTACCTTCCCATGGGGAGAGAGCCAGAGTCGACATGAGCTGCTTTTCAGAGCTTCCACCTTCACAGCCCCTCTGTCAGGGGTGGGAGGCTGGGGACTGCAAGCAACTGTCCCATCTGGTCTGTGTTATAAATGGGTGTGGTTTCAATGTGTTGGTAAAGTTATTACTTAGTGAAAAAATATATAGCAGGGGTGGCGGACTGGGTGGTAGTGCAGCGAGTTAAGCACATGTGGCGCAAAGCATAAGGACCGGTATAAGGATCCTGGTTCGAGCCCCCAGCTCCCCACTTGCAGGAGAGTCACAAATGTCTATCTTTCTCTCCCCCTCTCTGGCTTCCCCTCCTCTCCCGATTTCTCTCTGTCCTATCCAACAACAATGACAGCAATAACAACAACAATAACAACGATAAACAACAAAGGCAACAAAAAGAAAAAAACAAGCCTCCAGAAGCAGTGGATTCATAGTGCAGGCACTGACCCCCAGCAATAACCCTGGAGACATATATATATCCATCCAGGGCCAGGTAGATAACACAGTGGTTATGCAAAAGGCTCTCATGCCTGATACTCTGAGGTCCCAGGTTTAGTCCTCCATACCACTGTAAGCCAGAGCTGAGCACTATTCTGGTAAAATAAACAAATAAACAAATAAATAAATAAAATAACATCTGCAAGACTGGACATCCCTGGGAACACTAAATTTGTTAGTTTATGAAGCTGAGAAGAAAAAAAAAAAAGGAGCTAGATGGAGAATTAGACCATTTACGGCCCAAGACTCTGGTCTGGGGTCCTGTCTCAGCCTCAGTCCTTTACCAGCCCAGCCCCAGCCCATAATAGTCACTAGTATACTGACCCCCTCTGGGGTTCATTCTTTCTGATCCTCCCAACAGCTGTATGGGGCAGAAGCATCACTGTGCCATATTATGGGACAGGAAGCTGAGGCACAGAGACGGGGAGGAGATTGCCCAGTGAGGGCGAGGTGTGTGTGGGTTGGGGCGTGGCTGGTTTTCTGCCACATCTCACTACTTTGTACCTGGGCTTTGGAGCAGTGGCTGGCCTGTTCTTCAGGATGAGTCCAAACTCCCTTCCCACACTGCCCCCCCACCTCTGCACTGGTGACCCTGCATGGGGTGATGCTGACACTCAGTGCCTGCTCTTGGGATGCATTGGATTGACCTTCCCGTGGTGCATCTCGTGAGTACCCATTCATTGGGGAAACTGACGATCCTTCCTAGCCGACTGAATCCACATGGATCCCAGTCACTTTCAAAGCCAGCAACAAGCAGCTCCTGACAGCTTTCAAGCTGTTGGTCCTGCTCTTCGAGTCCTCCAACTTAATGTTGAGGGGCTGTCCTTTGCCAAACGCGTTCTTATTGGTCAATTGGCGATCACATACGACTGCCACCTCTCCAGATTCAAAGGAGGTCTTGAAACTTTATATCAGGCTCAACCTGACGCTGTTGACTAGCTACGGAAGAAGGGCAAACGCTAGAAGAAGAAGAAGTGCCTGCTCTGAGCCTGGCAGGACCTTTGCCAGTTCTTCTAGCCCAGCCCAGTTTTCTCTCTTTTTATTATTTATTTATTTAATTTTTTTTTGCCTCCAGGGTTATTGGTGGGGCTCAGTGCCTGCACCATGAATCCACTGCTCCTGGAGGCAGGCCATTTTTTTCCCATTTTGTTGCCCTTGTTGCTGTAGCCTTGTTATGGTTATTATTGTTGTTGTTGATGTTCGTTGTTGGATAGCACAGAGAGAAATGGAGAGAGGAGGGGAAGACAGAGGGAGGAGAGAAAGACAGACACCTGCAGACCTGCTTCACCGCTTGTGAAGTGACTCCCCTGCAGGTGGGGAGCCGGGGGCTCGAACCGGGATTCTTATGCCGGTCCTTGCGCTTTATGCCACATGCACTTAACACGCTGCACCACCGCCGGACCCCCTTATTTAAATTTCTATTGCCACCAGGGTTATCGCTGGGGCTCAGTGCCAGCACTATGAATCCAAGGCTCCTGGTGACCATTTTTTTCTTTTTTTTTTTTTCTACTTACTTCATTTTTATTTGTCAGAACAGAGAGAATTTGAGAGGGAAGAAAAGATAGTGATAGAGAGAGGGTGGGGGTAGATAGCATAATGGTTATGCAAAAAGACTCTCATGCCTGAGACTCCAAAGTCCCAGGTTCAATCCCCCACACCACCATAAACCAGAGCTGACCAATGCTCTGGTAAAAAAAAAAAAAAAAAAAGAGAGAGAGAGAGAGAAGGGGGGGGGCAGAGAGAGACATAGACATCTGCAGATTTGCTTCACCACTCGTGAAGAATCCTCCATGCAGGTCGGGAGTCGGGGCTCAAACCCATATCCTTGAGCACGGTGACATGTGCTCTTAACTAAGTGCACCACTGCCCAGCCCCCTAACTTTCTCACCTAGCTCAGTGCACTGACATGAGGGAGACGCCACTCTCACTCAGCCTCACCCCACAAGGCCTGCAAGTGCCATACCCCCTCCCCATGGTTCCCCCAGCCCACCCCTGATCCTCTTGTTCCATTACCAGCCTAAGGCTCTCTCCCTGATGCCGTCTCTCTCTCTCTCTCTCTCTCTCTCTCTCTTTCTCTCCCACTGGGGTCTTAGTTCTGCACAATTCTACTGTTCCCAGCTAATTTCAATTTTATTTTTAAATTTTAGATTGATGGAGAAATAAGGAGAGGCACCACAGCACTGTCCCACTGTTGCAGGTGATTCCCCAAACGCCACGCATGGTGCTCCTGTGTGGTGCTGGGAGCTCGAACCCTGGCCTTTGAGCATGGCAGGGTCAGCTATCTCTCAGCTTCTGGCTCTTTGATGACACACATCACAATACATGAGTTCACATTTGCCTTCTTGTATTCTGGTCCAAAGCAGGCAGAGGCCTCATGGCACATAAATAAATGTTTGTGACTTGCCAAGCCAAGGATGGAGGAGTTAGTGTTCTAAGGATTTATGGGCATTTGCTGGCTGCTGGCGCCCTCTGGTGGACACAAGAGAGATGCCAGGCACAGACGCTAAACCACCTTTCCCTCTCCCTGCAGCTTTGGTCCCCCATCCAGCCTTGTGGCAGCCAGAAATGGGTCACCAAGGCATATTCCCATCAGTGACATGTGCAAGTCCATGAAGTGACCATGGTTGGTCCTCCTGGAGGTCGGGGAGCCACTTCTGCAAGAGCAGGTGAGTCATAGGACAGGCAGTACTTACACTGTCCTGTGAAGCCAATACCAGTGAACCACAGCCAAGTAGAGTCACCACTGTCAGCTCCCTGCTGGCCCCCAAGAAGCCTCTCCCAGTCATAACCTGGGTCTCTCCTCACCCTTGGGTGCTGGCTCTTCCAGGTTTGGTGGAGGTACAGGGTAGGTGTGGCCCTGTCACCTAACTTCTCAAAGCTGTCACAGGGGGTTGGCATTTGGCCTATAGACAGGGTCTGTGGCTGTCTGCCCCAGAGGGCTGCGGTGGAGGTGTGGCCAGCTCAGGGAGGTGCTTGGGGACCAGAAGTGCCATATAGTGTCCCCACAACAGTAATGCCATTGAACCTCACACTTGGGAACTTGGCTTGAACTTCCTCCATAATCCTACTGAAGGCCAGGTGAAGATGGCCCAGCAGGTCTGCTTGTTGGGGGCAGGCTGCTGCATGGAGCCTCAGTTTACTTTTGCACATGTGTGAGTCCCCCCCCCCCAGCTTCGGGGGGTGGATCTTGTCTACCATCCTATCAGGCACCTGTCAGAACAACATGGCTACCTACTGTCTTGCTCATGATGTCACTAGCCTGACCACAGGGTAAAGAGGATGCTCCTTCTTTGGGAAGTCAGAGCATCTGCACCCTGCAGCCCACATCCTCCATGAAGTGGCAGCAACAGCCCCAGGGAATGAGTGACACCTCCAGGATAGTGAACCGTCCTGTAGCTTTAATGCTTTGCTTTCAAGCAGTGTGGGACAGGAGCACCCACAACAGAGAGAATAGTGCCTGCTGCAGAGATGCCATCAAAGCCCCAGAGCGGCTGTGGCCCTGCAGAAAAATGAGCATCACCTCTCAGGGGGACCTCAGGGATGGTACTGCCCTGACTCAAGTCCTGCTCCATTAAGTGTAAGGGCAGACTCACCACACATGAACTCTCCATGCCTCCCAGCTTCCCTCAGTTACAGAGCTCTCACACTGAGAAAGTCCTCCACTGATAGCATGCTGGTTATGTAAAGAGACTCTCAAGCCGGAGGCTCCGAAGTCCCTGGTTCAGTCCCCCCACACACACACACCACCATAAACCAGAGCTGAGCAGTGCTGGGGGAGGGGTGGTGGTAGCGGAAAACTGGTAAAAATATAAAAAAGAAAAAAGGATAAATTCTCACACTGATTAGGACAAGAAGGAAGGAAGGGTTCTCACAATGAGAGACTGAAAGAATGTGAGAAAGGAAGGAAGGAAGGAAGGAAGGAAGGAAGGAAGGAAGGAAGGAAGGAAGGAAAGGAGGGAGGTCAGTCACACCCACAGAGTAAAGGATCAGTTGCCCAACTTGGTGGTGAGTCAGAATGGGTCACATACTTTTAGGAAATAGGTTGATGGACCTGAGAAGTACAGTTCATGTAATGGTGGCCATACATGGTTTCATTCATTGGGATCCATCCAACGCCACTATGGGTATCTGTAGATGTTTAGCCTTGCTTACCAACAGTCACTGGATTTGTGTCACTGTGCAGATGTGTACAGCCAAATTCACTCCATACCTAGAGCCATGCAGATGTCAAGTGGTCCCTGTCTTTAAAACTCTTGGGGGTACCTTCCTTTATAGCAGGTTTACAAACACAGGCCTGCTTTGGAAGACTTACTACCACCGCTCCCTTCATGTGAGCGGGAGTCCTCAGCGTTTCCTTTGTTACTAACACATCCTTTACACTATTCTCAATGATGGCAATCAAAACAAGAAGCAATAAAAGAGGAAGCATGAGTGACCTCCAAACAGTTTACTTCACTTGAATGTTGCTTCTCTGTCAATTTGGCCCAAGTCCCTCCTCCCCCGCAAACTCTCCCTTAATGTAACATATGAGTCACTGATACTCAGTGGCATTCCCCAGAACATTCATACAAGATACCAACTATTTACAGACCCTTCCACAGGAAACATCTCAGCTGAGTCTCTCTTTGTAAGTGGGATGGTGATTCTCCATGGTTTAGTCTTGTATCTAAGAGCTGGCCCTTTTCTACAAGGTGGTCAAGTGTGATGGCATCAATCATTCACAGTAGTCTCTCTGTCTTTATTTCCATGACATTGCTATAACGTTTCCTTTGCACAGATCTGTAACTAAGGTGGAGACTGAATCAGTAATCAAAAACTTTCCAACAAAGAAAAGTCCTGGGCCATCTAAATGACCCCACTAGTGAGTCTTAGAAAATTCTTAAGAACAAATACCAATCTTTCTCAAATTCTCCCCCAAAAGCTGAAAAGACCAATTCCAAACCCGATACAATGAAATGAGCATTCCTCTGATACCAATGCCAGACAAAGGCAACATTAGAAAAGAAATTTACAGGCCAATATGCTGACGAACACAGAGACAAGAGTCTGCAATAAAATACGGGTGAATTGAATCCAACAGCACAGTAAAAGAATCATACACCATGAATAAGTGGGATTTGTGTCTGGAATGTAATGCTATGATAGTCACACAAGTAGAAATGAATTAATGTGGTCCACCACACACACGGAACACAGGGTAAAATTACACAGTCATCTCAACAAATGCATACAGATCATTTTTTTATCCTTTCATGATAAAAATCCCTCAGTGAACTAGGACTAAGTGGTAGAAAGTACGCTGACATAATAAAAGCCATACATGAAAAAGACCAGTTAGCATCATATTCAGCAATGAAGAACAGAAAGCTGTTCCTTTAATATCAGAAGCAAGACAAGGAAGCCCACCTTCACCACTTTTTTTTTTAAGTTTTTATTTATAAAATGGGAACACTAACAAGACCATAGGATAAGAGGGATACAACTCCACACAATTCCTACCACCAGGACTCCATATACCTTCCCTCCCCTGATAGCTTTCCTATTCTTTAACCCTCTGGGAGCATAGACCCAGGGTCATGGGGTACAGAACGTGGAAGGCCTGGCTTCTATAATTGCTTCCTCGCTGCCTTACCACTTCTAATTAGTGCAGTGCTGGGAAGTCCCAACCAAAGCAATTGAGTAAGAAAAGAAGGAGAAGAAATCCAAATAGGGAAAGAAGAAATAAAGTCATCTGCAGACAACATTCTTTTATATGTTGAAAAATAAAGGTTCCACTGAAACACTCCTAAAAGGAATAAATTAAGTTACAAGATACAAAATAATAATAAGCAGAAGTCATTGGTATTTCTATACATTAGAAACAAGCTAGCTGGAATAGAAATTAGGAAGACAATTCCACTTACAATAGGACCAGAAGACTAAATTAGTGAGTAATAACTTAGCTGAGGGAAAGAAAAGACTTGTAGGCTGAAAGCCCCAGAACACTGATGGAAGAATAACTAAAGACTCAATATAAAGAGAGCCCCAGCTCACAGATTGGAAGACTTAATGTTGTTAAAAATGTCTATGCTTTTCAAATCTACCTATAGTCAAAATCCCAATGACTTTTCTTTTCCTTTCTTTCACAAATGGAAAATAATTCTAAAATTCTGAATGGATCACAATCTACAACAGTCAAATAATTCCTAAGATAGAACAGAACTAATGGCATCACACGTCCCAGTTTGTAAATATAAGGCTACAGTAATCAGAACAATATGGTACTGGCATAAAGATAAGTGTACAGGCCAATGGGGCAGAACAGAGGATCCAGAAATAAAGTCATGCATGATCTTTGATCTGGGTGCCAAAAACATACAATGGCGAGTTTCTTTAAGAAACAGCTTGGCAAGACTGTTTATCCACATTTAAGTCATAAAGTAGGACTCTTATCTTACCCCCAGGCACAAAAATCAACCTGAAAATGAATTAGACTTTAGACATTAAAGAACTGAAACTCTAAAACTCCTGGCAGAACACAGGGGTTGTAAACTTAATGTCCACACCGAAACCCATATTTCTATAGTTTATGACAACTTTATTTATAACTACCAAAACCAAAACTTGGAAGTGATCAAGATGCCCTTTGTTAGGTGACTGAATGGAAACTAGTCCAAGCAGATGATGTATTATTACTCAGCACTAGAAAAGAAAGGGGCTTTCAAGTCATGAAGAGATACGGGGGAAACGTCAATGCATATCACTAAGTGAAAGAAGTTAGAGAAGGCTACTCTGTCTGATTCTAACTGTATGGCATACTAGAAAAGTCAGAATTATAAAGACTGTAAAAGATCAGTGGTTGTCTGTGTGATAGAAAGGGGAAGGAGTAAACAGAGCACAGAGAATTTTTTAAAAAATTTTATTTATAAAAAGGAAACACTGACAAAAACATAGGATAAGAGGGGTACAATTCCACACAATTCCCACCACCAGAACTCTGTATCCCACCCCCTCCCCTGATAGGTTTTCCTGTTCTTTATCCCTCTGGGAGTATGGACCCAGGGTCACTATGGGGTGCAGAAGGTGGAAGGTTTGGCTTCTGTAATTGCTTCCTCGTTGAACATAGGTCGATCTATACTCCCAGCCTGTCTCCACAGAGAATATTTTTAAAATGTTAATTGGGCAGGGGAAGCAGCATATTGGTTATAAAAAAATAAACACTTTCAAATCTGGTACTCCAAGTTCCTAGGTTCAATCCCTGGTGTCACTATAAGCCAGAGCTGAGCATTGCTCTGGCAATAATACAGTGCCTATTGTTATTTTTAAAAGATTTTATTTATTAGGGAGTCAGGCGGTAGCACAGTGGGTTAAGCGCATGTGGCACAAAGCTCAAGGACCTGCATAAGCCCCTGGCTCCCCACCTGCAGGGGAGTCCCTTCACAAGTGGTGAAGCAGGTCTGCAGGTGTCTATCTTTCTCTCCCTGTCTTCCCCTCCTCTTTCCATTTCTCTCTGTCCTATCCATCAATGAAGACAACAATAATAACTACAACAATAAAAAACAAGGGCAACAAAAGGGAATAAATAAATGTTTAAAATATATATTTTATTTATTCATGACTAAGATAGGAAAGAACTAGATATCACTCTGGTACATGTGCTGCCAGGGATTGAACTAGGGGCCTCACGCTTAAAAGTCCAGTGCTTTAAAAACTGTGCCACCTCCTGCACCACACAATGCCTATTACTGATTTAACATTGGTTTAGAAAATTGTAAGATTTTAGGGGTACAGTGTGATACCTATATATGTGCTCCCCTCCCTCTCAGCAGACAACTTTTATAGCAGAAAACAGCTGTATGAAACTAGTAATGGATACAAATATTTTCTTTCTTTTTTTATATTTTCCATTTTGTTGCCCTTGTTGTTTAACATTGCTGTGGTTATTGATGTTGTTGTTGTTGGATAGGACAGAGAGAAATGGAGAGAGGAGGGCAAGTCAGAGAGGTGGAGAGACACCTGAAGACCTGCTTTACCGCCTGTGAAGCGACTCCCCTGCAGGTGGGATGGTGGGGGCTTGAATTGGGATCCCTATGCCGGTCCCTGTGCTTTGCACCACATGGCTCAACCCGCTGCACCACTGCCTGACTCCTGGATACAAACATTTTCTAAACCCATAGAACACAGATGAATGAGCTCTACGGTAAACTGGGCCATGTGAGTGACTGTGAGGTGTTGTGGTTGGTTTCCCAATTCTAACAAGCACACCACCTGTTGGGGACAATAATAAGAGGGTATGTCTTCCAACCAATTCTGTGAACCAAGAACTATTTCTTTTTTAATATTTATTTTATTTATTTATTCCCTTTTGTTGACCTTGTTGTTTTATTGTTGTAGTTATTATTGTTGTTGTCGTTGTTGGATAGGACAGAGAGAAATGGAGAGAGGAGGGGAAGACAGAGAGGGGGAGAGATAGACACCTGCAGACCTGCTTCACCGCCTGTGAAGCGACTCCCCTGCAGGTGGGGAGCTGGGGTTCGAGCTGGGATCCTTGTCGGTCCTTGTGCTTTGCGCCACCTGCACTTAACCCGCTGCGCTACAGCCAGACTCCCAAACCAAGAACTATTTCTACCACTGGTCTTTGAAATAGCAAAGCATGGTGTCAGACCCACATGCTGGTGTCTTGGGCGAGAAGGCTCTGCCAGGCAGCAGCAAGAACTAGTTGAGGTCTCCTGAGGTTGAGAAAGAAAAAGTGAAGCTCCTGGATAGATCCTCAGTGGCTGTGCCCAGGGGTACAGATGATGGGCAGCATGCAGTCCAAGGTGTTGTTCAAGTCTTCTGGCTTTCAGCCTGAAAATGCCTTTATGTGGGCTGTTCTTGGCCAGCTAGTGGGCTCTAGGTTCGATTCTTCCTACACAGCTTATCTAGGGATCATTAACATCTAAATCTCATAGTTCCATAGAATAAGCCAACATCAAATCTCTGTGGACGGAAAGCATAGGAACTGCATTGCAAGACCCTGCAGAGCCTCCCACGCAGGCCTGAGAGCATCTTTGGAGACACGTTTCTATGGCCTGAGACCCTCTGTATGCCCACATGCCTGGAACACCAGCTAGTACTGTGTGGACAAAGTGTGGTATGCCCATGGACACGGGCTGGCCATTCATGCACCATCCATGTGTGTGAGGGCACGTCTGATACTCCTCACCCACTTCTGGCTCTCTTTTGAGTGCCAGATTTGTTAAAAGGATGGGCTTATGGGCACCTTTGATGCTGGATCAAGAGAGATCTTAAAACACTTTTTTTTCTTTGCCTCTAGGGTTATTGCTGGGGCTTGGTGCCTGCACTACCAATCCACTGCTCCTAGTGGCTGTGTTTTTTCCATGGTTGTTGGTGTTTCTGTTGTTATTGTTGTTGGATAGGACAGAAAATTTTTTCTCTTATTTTTTATTAATGATTTAATAAATATTAACAAGATTATTAGATAACAAGAATATGATTCCATACAGTTCCCACCACCAGAGTTCCGGGTCTCATCCCCTCCACTAGAAGTTTCCTTATTCTTTTATCCCTCTGAGAATATGGACCAAAATTCTTTATGGGGTGCAGAAGGTGAAAGGTCTGGCTTCTGTAGTTGCTTCTCCACTGGACATGGGTGTTGGCAAGTCGATCCATAACCCCCAGCCTGTTTCTATCTTTCCATAGTGGCATAGGGCTCTGGGGAGATGGGGTTCCAGGACACAATGTTATGGTTGTCTGCGCAGGGAAGTCAGGATGGCATCAAGGGGGCATCTGAAATTTGGTGGCTGAAAGACAGTAAGATATAAAGCAAATTGTTCAATAAGCAGGAGTCTAAAAGTAGGAATAGTGCAAAGGAATATGGGGGTCTTGAGATTGGAAGAAGCTAGGAAGTCTATTTTAGGTATGTTCCATATGGCCCCCATGACATTAGTAAATTTTGCCTAAGCCTAGTAGCTAACATGAAGGTGGACTAAAAATATTGTCTGGAAATATGGTATCAGAGTTGAGAATAGAATTAGAAAGCTGGATTAGGGCTGTGAGTAGCTCCCAAATAGCAGGAAAGTATATAAATATCATTGACTCTTAACTCCATTGATCTGACTTAGGGTCCATATATACTCATAATTAGCACAGGAAACTGTATAACCAGGACAGAGAAATTGAAAGAGGAGGGAAAGACAGAGAGGGGAAAAGAAAGATACCTACAGACCTGCTTCACCACTTGCGAAGTACCCTCTGCGGGGAGCTTAGGGTTTGAACCAGGACCCTTGTGCGTCACAGTATATGCACTTAACCTGGTACGCTACTACCCAACCCCCTTAAAGCACTTTTTGTTTCAAAGTGCACTAAACTACAGGCATGTTTAGGATAAAGCCAAACAAGATGATGTGTCAGGTTGGGTGTGGAATATGCTGTGTGGACAGGATACAGCCTGAGAGCAGCACCTGAATGCCTGCGTCTTCTATGCAGGGCACCAAAGCATCTAAAGACTATGGAGTCAGCCCGGTGACAGACGGTCAGGGTCAGCGTGAGGTGACAGGCATCGTTAGGGGCTAGAGTCAGTAAGATCAGCATCATCACACACACATACACACCCACCCCCCAGACATACACACAGTCACCATTAAGAACTGGGACACTTCTGGAATTTTAGAACTGTCAACCAGCGACTTTATTTCATATAAAAGTTACATTGAAAGAAGGGGTTGAAAAGTCAAGTACACTTGGTCTGCATGTACTTGCCATGTCTCACAGGATTCAACCACTTGAATAATTTTTTTAAACTGATAAACAGGATATGCATATTAAAAGCCTCACATCGAAGCCCAGTACACATGTCCAACCCAGACAACAGATGTGCAAATGAATATGCAAAACAATCTCTAGAAACTCCTGTCTCCTGGGTCACAGCCTACTTTATCTACGTCTGTCCCTCTGGCTGTGACATACCACCTCCCAAGAGCACACGCATTTCTGCAGGGACTCATGTCCATGTCAAAACCACCTATGGCTTTGAACACTGGGCCAGGACTGGTCTCCAGCAGTTCCCTTTGTGGGTTTGCATCAGCAGTGGTATGAAGCCCTGATTAGGAAAAGGTCATCATTTTAGGTTAACTAAAAATAAAAACAGCTCCCGGAGGAACAGAAAGGAGGAGACCCCACCAGGAGGGAAGCACCCACACTCCACAGCGGCAAGGGAGGGAAGCAGGAGGAATGGGGTCCTCAGACGTTGGGGGAAGCTTCCTCATGAGTCCCACAGAACATGGACAAACCAGGCAAGTTTAAGGCGAGTCCCCAAGGAGGGGAGCTGTTTGCTTTCTGGCATAATCTTAAGCTCTGCACCAAGGGTCCTATGTTATCACTTGTGACATGGGTAGAGAAGCATACATAAGAAAGGAAAGGAAGGAAGGAAAAAAGGGAGGAAGGGGGAGGAAGTGAAGAGTAAGAGAACAAGAGCTGTTGCTACCCTCAATATTCTCTGCAAGTAGGCCCAGGGAGCTATGGGCTCGCTGCCCATGGTCCCCGACTTTCTCAGATGCCCAAGGCCACCACCTGTAGTAGCTAAGTCTCCCCCTACATGTCCGAGGAAGGGCATCAAGCTGCATAACCTAGAGCCCCTGGGGCTTCAGCTCAGCTCAGCTCATGGTGCTAGTCTTATTTGGCTGGGGGGGGGGGGGAAGACCCTCAGTTCCAAGGTGCTCATGCACTTAAAAGTCTTTTAAAGGAAACTAAAACAAGGAAGGAGGGCAACAAAGGACCACACAGGAGTGATTGTTCTTTGGATCAAGATACTCTCCAATGCAATACATTCATAGTAGCCCCCCACCCCCCACCCCGGGGACCTCGCAGCAGCTCTCCCCTTCCCTGAAATGTTGAGTTCTAAAAAGTAACTTGTTTGTTGCAGGCAGCCGTGAACTGTCACAGCGCCTAAACAACACTGCCAATTTTAGAACAGGCACGCATGCGCGCATGCGTACACACACACACACACACACACACACACACGCATGCACGCACGCGCGCGCGCAAACATAAGCACGTACAGACTTGAAAGGGTGAGACAGGCCTCTTCCAGGGCAGAGGGGAGTGTACCCGAAGCTGCCGTCCTGCTCAGTGCACAGGTCTTTGCAAACACAGTGCAAAGCATTAGAGCTCATCAAAACAGAAATGTACTTGTATGTAAACAGCCCTCCTGAATGCAGGGAGCACACAGCGCGGTGCTGGCGGACAGGGATGCCATGGAGCCATGAGCCTTGTTCACTGGATTGACTTGGTTTTCTTCATGATTGGGAAAAAAAATAAAAAAGCAGCTCAGCACACAGGATTTCAACAATCCAGGTAATATCCCACACAATGGCTTAGAAAATGCAAAATGTTCTTAACAGAAGTCTTAACTGTGTGGGAAAGAATAACTTTTGGCTTCTTTCTTAGTGTGGTCATGTACCTTCTGTGGGTACGGGGGGACTGACAAGAGCATCACCCAGCTACTAGCTGGGAAACCCGGAAACCTGTGATGATAAAAACATAGAACCCCGCTTGCTTTAAGAAACTAGCACATGTAGGTTCTGTCGGCCTTGGTAGTCACAGGTGAGCTGTTGATACCTTTTCACATCCCAAATAAATAATTTAAAGTCCGATAATGAGTTCCAGCATGATGAGAAGGGCCTCAGACAGAGAACTCTGGACCTCCTTTCCTGGATCTCCACTGCAGGTGCCTGAACCGGAAGCCGACAAAGGGATTCATCCAAAGGAGGGAGGGGGGTCCCCCAAAGACAGACTTCATCCCTTCCCACCGCAGCCTCCGCTCCCACGTGGGCTTCTCACTTTTCAGTCTCTCGATCTCCTGTGAGCAGATAAGAGCAAGCATGATGTGGCATGAGATGTGCAACAGCTACAGGGATGGCTGAATGGTTTAAGCAGAGCCTAGGTGGCCTCCAGAAGCCAGCCTCACAGCACAGCTCTGCAGGCTCAGGTCTGCCAGACTGACTTCAGAGCCAGTCAAGCAGTGGCCACTAGATGGGTGCCGGCCCCAACTGCCACAATGGCGGCAGCATGGAGTTCTTCAAGGTCAGGGTGCTGGCCTTTTTTCTTAACTGGTGACAACTATTTCTGAAGAGCCCACTCTAAACCTTCAGTTCAAGGGCATGACAGCAGTCACTCCCCTGCTCCAGGAAGCTGGGTTCTGGGAGCTGGAGGTTTGCCTACTTTATCTGCCTGGCTCTGCAGCCTTTCAGATCAAACCGGCCCTGAACATGCACTGTGCACGGTGATAGGATCCTGTCCAGCTAATCATGGCTGACCACTTAATCTGGGCGCTCAGACAGCACAGCTGCTGTTGACATTAGGTTTTCCCATTTATTCAAGCTTTTCCCGAGTATTAAGCAAACACAAGGCAAGAACATAGCATACCGTTTCATCGTTGCATATGGAGTGGATTTGGGTGCCAAACATAACTGCAGTGAAAGTGAAAAATAGAAGACCCTCAAGGCACAGGAAGATCAACAGGATTACAGTTATTGGAGGTGAAAAATCACTGCATTCTGTGAAGGAGAAAAAGTGGGTTGTGACAGGAATTCAGAGCACAGCGCCCCCACCCCACTCCTGACAGTGAAGGCAGGTGCAAGGCTCACAGAAGGCCAGCCTCCACGGCAGTGTGTGTGCATTCAGCTCACCAGCAGGCAGCTACCGTCACCTGGGGCAGGGAGGCTACTCCTTCCAGGCAAGCCTCCCCCACCCACTTCCTGCTCGGTGGCTCTACAGGATCCCGTATTACCAGAGATTCTATGGAGACTGCATCTGCGTATTAAACTGCTTATTCAATGCGACTGAAGTCAGAAAGGGAAAGTGACATGTGGCCACCACTGGGGGCAGTGTTCACACAGGCTGTTCTCCACCCGGTATTGCGCCATTATCGTCCACTTTTCCTTCACTTACTGGGCCTCACTCAAATAAAATTGTGAAAGCATCGCTTTGAATAATGCTGAACTAACTAGAAACCAAACATCAGGTCTGGTGGGAACACCACAAATTTCCATCTAATCTCAAAAATCTGTGAAATACAAGGACTGGGTCGGGAAGACAGCGGACCGGCAGCACACTAGAACTGTATGCTGGAGGCCTGGAGGTGGCATAAACCAGAACTGAGCAGTGCGCTGGTGTCTCTCTCACTGAAATAAATGAATATTAAAAAAAATAAATAAACTGAGGGGCTGGATGGTGGCACACTTGGTTGAGCACATGTTATGTGCACGAGAACCCAGGTTCAAGCCCACAGTCCCCACCTACAGATGGAAGCTTCACTTAAGGTGAAAGCTGTGCTATAGGTATTTCTCTTTCTCTCTCTTCCCCCCTTAATTTCACTGCCCTATTAAGTAAAACTTATATGATAAAACAGGGAAAAACAAGTATGTATATGATTTCACTACAGTAGGAAAATGGCAGCAATAAAGCTTACTTGTACTCATTGCCAAAGCAATTCAATTACTTCCTAAAAGAACCCTGAGGATTTCCTCTGAAACCAGGAAGCCCCTTCTTCCTGTGTGACTCTCTCCCAGGAGTATGCACCTTGAGGGTGGAGGGCAGCCCCCACTTACCAGTCCACTGCCCACGGACACAGGAGATGAACTGCAGCCCGCAGAGAATCAGTGCATGGACTGAAGATAGCGCTATGTACATCTGCAAAGAGTAGAAACCTGTCAGCAGACATACTCCCAGGAGTAAAAGTTTTCTGTCATTTGTCAGTAAAGGGTAAGAGAAGAGGGAGGACTTAAATGGACCTACCCTATGACCCTGCAATTCCTCTCCTGGGGATAGATCCTAAGGAACCCAACATACGCATCCAAAAAGATCTGTGTACACATATGTTCTTGGCAGCACAATTTGTAATAGCCAAAACCTGGAAGCAACCCAGGTGTCCAACAACAGATGAGTGGCTGAGCAAGTTGTGGTATATACACAATGGAATACTACTCAGCTGTAAAAAATGCTGACTTCACTATTTTCAGCCGATCTTGGATGGAGCTTAAAGAAATCATGTTAAGTGAAATAAGTCAGAAACAGAAGGATGAATATGGGATGATCTCACTTTCAGGCAGAAGTTGAAAAACAAGATCAGAAAAGAAAACACAAGTAGAACCTGAAATGGAATTGGCATATTGCACCAAAGTAAAAGACTCTGGGGTGGGTGAATGGGGAGAATACAGGTCTAAGAAGGATGACAGAGGACCTAGTGGGGGTTGTATTGTTATATGGGAAACTGGGGAATGTTATGCATGTATTGTATTTACCGTTGAATGTAAAGCATTAATTCCCCAATAAAGAAATTAAAAAAAAAAAAAAGAAAGAAAAGAGGGAGGACTTAACCATACTGGCTGATGTCTATACAACAGGGACCAGGTCACAAAGTTGGGTAGGAAGATAAGCAATCATTCTGAGAAACAAATTCTTGTGAATAAGATCTTATGACTCTACTGCAAATCAGCTGGGAGTTCAAGTATTTGAGAGAGGATGAAACCACAGCAGAACACTAACAGCAACACAACCAACAAGGCTGCTTCCTACCAAGGAGGGCACAGTATTGTAATGTGGACCCCAGATTGGAGAGAAACTGTCCTGACATGAGAATCCATCTCCCTACTCTCAGCAAGACTCCAGCTATAGAAACTGAAGGTTCTATAGAAGTCAAGGCACAAGCGTGTTCACTTACTGTGAAGAGCACGAAAAATCTCTGGTTCTTTTCTCCTACGCAATTGTTCACCCATGGGCAGTGATGGTCCATCTTCCGAATGCATCTTTTACAAATACTAAAAAGATGAAGTTTGATTTTCAGTATTCATACTCAGAGGAAATCAAACACAACCAGATGAAAACAAAGGCAGCAGGGAAAACAACAACAACAACAAAGAATGCATCTTCTAATATATCATGTTGGAAAGCACCTGGACTATATGTTTATTATACTCCTTTAAAGTTTGTGCTTTGTTTATCAGAGACAGGACAAAGCAGGGCATCACTGGCGAGTATGGGATCAGAAACCAAACTCACAACTTCATGCCTATGCCTACAAGCCCTGCATTCTATCACTGTATCACCTCCTGCGCCACTGAGCTTGGTGATTATGAATGAATCTAAATATTCTTTTTTTGGGGGGTGGGGTTGGAGTGGGGGTTTTGTGACCAGGGTTCCATGACTCTATGCAGGTTTCTTCCAGATAGAGGCAGAGAGAGATACCATAGAACTGAAGCTGCCCCCAGTGCAGTGGGGGACCAGCTCACACTGGGTAACAGTCATGATAAAGCAGAATATCTTCTGGTTTTATTATGACTATTATTATTTTACCAGAACACAGCTCAGCTCTGGTTTATGGTGGTGCGGGGCACTGAACTTGGGACTTTGGAGCCTCAGGCAATGAGAGTTTCTTTGCATAACCATTATGCTATCTAACTCCCAACTTTTTATTATTAAAAAAAAATTATCTTCTGTTTCTTAATGAAGATATATTCAGTGAACTAACAAGTTCAGATGTAAAGTGTAACACTAAGGCTTACTGAGTTTTTCAGTAAGAAATAAAAATTGGCAGTGAGGAGTGGGTGCAGTGGATAAAACAATGGCTCTTGAACAAAAGGTCCTGAATCTGATTTGGCATCGCAAGCCAGAGTGATGCTCTGGTTCTCTCTACATGTGTCTGTCTGTCTCTCTCATAAATAAATGAATCTTAAAAAAGAAACAACTCTACGGCCATACCACCCTCAACACGCCCGATCTCGTCTGATCTTGGAAGCTAAAAAAGAAACAACTGGGGCATGGTCCGGGATGTGGCGCAGTGGATAAAGCATTGGATTCTCAACCATGAGGTCCTGAGTTCATTCCCCGGCAGCACATGTGCCAGAGTGATGTCTGGTTTCCTTTCTCACGAATAAATAAATTCTTTAAAAAAAAAATGAAAAAAAGAAAAAAAAGGAAGAAAGAAAGAGAAACAACTGGGGAGCTAGGCGGTTAAGCACACCGTTAGGCACATAGTACTGCTCTCAGACATGAAGTCTCTGCTATCTTTTTGGTGCCACATCATCTCCCTTTTTAATTAAGACTGTTGATTCAGGGGGTCAGGCAGTGGTATACCTGGTTAAGTGCACAAGGACCCAGGTTCAAGCCCACGGTCCTCACTTGTAGGGGGAAAGCTTTAAGAGTGGTGAAGCAGAGCTAAAGGTGTCTTCCTCTCTGTCCCCCCCATCTCTCTCAATTTTTGTCTTTATCCAACAATAGATTACAAGGATTTAAAAAATAATGAATTCTATTAAATAAAGAGAAAGTGTCGATGTATATGTTGTCAGAGGAGTATAGATTCTCAACTCTCTCTTTTCCGTAGCACTGCTCAGCTCTGGTTTATGCTCATGTTTGAAAGCCATCTACACAACCACTGTGCTGTCTCCCAACTCAGCTTATCTATTAAAAATTTTTTTTTAATATTTATTTTCCCTTTTGCTGCCCTTGTTTTTTATTGTTGTTGTGGTTATTATTGATGTCGTCGTTGTTAGATAGGACAGAGAGGAGGGGAAGACAGAGAGGGGGAGAGAAAGATAGACACCTGCAGATCTGCTTCACTGCCTGTGAAGTGACTCCCCTGCAGGTGGGGAGGTGGGGGCTCAAACCAGG